>NW_026641478.1:5288551-5992102 GCF_028554395.1 Pezoporus wallicus | reverse complement strand
TAGCTTCTGGGTTTCATACTTAATGGTTATTGCCTGCATAGCCTCATTTGAGAGCATCAATAAAATCTTCAGTGGCAAACTTTTGCAACTAATTACCTTAATCGTTAGAAATTTTTAGCTTTCCCAGCAATAACAATTTGGATGCATAGCCTTACTTAGCATCATCTAATTAGATTTCTATTAAGGCTTTATTAATATTGGACATAAAGCAAAATAAGTTCTAATATATATTCAGTTTGGTTTTGTTTTTTGGTTTTTTTTTTCCCTAAACAATGACATCCTGGTCTTGTTCCATATCTATTTATTCACTAATTCATGTTTGTTTATTTATTCAACCTGTAACAAGATTTTGAGGCTGTTGCTTCAGAGAAGGAACTTTACTGTCTGTCCTGCATGACATCCTTGTCTCTAAATTGGAGAGACATAAATTTGATGGATGGACCACTCGGTGGATAAAGAACTGGCTGAATGGCTGCATGCAAAGAGTTGTGGTCAATGGGTCAATGTCCAGCTGGAGACCAGTAACGAGTGGTGTCCCTCAGGGATCGGTGTTGGGACCGGTCTTGTTCAACATCTTTGTCACTGACATGGACAGTGGGATTGAGTGCGCCCTCAGCAAGTTTACCAATGACACAAAGCTGTGTGGTTTGGTTGATACACTGGAGGGAAGGAATGCCATCCAGAGGGACCTTGACATGCTTGTGAGGTGGGCTGATGCCAACCTCATAAAGTTTCACCAAGCCAAGTGCAAGGTCCTACACCTGGGCCGAAGCAATCCCAGGCACAGCTACAGGTTGGGCAGAGAAGAGATTCAGAGTCACACTGCAGAGAAGGACTTGGGGGTGTTGGTTGATGAGAAAATGAACATGAGCTGGCATTGTGTACTCGCAGGCCAGAAACCAGCCGTATCCTGGGCTGCAACAAAAGGAGCGTGGCCAATAGGTCGAAGGAGGTGATCATGCCCCTCTACTCTGTTCTTGTGAGACCTCACTTGGAGTATTGTGTGCAGTTCTGGTGTCCTCAACATAAAAAGAACATGGAACTGTTGGAACAGGCCCAGAGGAGGGCCACAAGGATGATCAAGGGGCTGAAGCACCTCCCATATGAAGAGAGGCTGAGAAAGTTGGGGCTGTTCAGCCTGGAGAAGAGAAGGCTGCGTGGAGACCTCATAGCAGCCTTCCAGTATCTGAAGGGGGCCTATAGGGATGCTGGGGAGCGACTCTTCATTAGGGACTGTAGTGGCAGGACAAGGGGTAATGGGTTAAAACTTAAGCAGGGGAAGTTTAGATTGGATGTAAGGTAGAAGTTCTTTCCTGTTAGGTTGGTGAGGGACTGGAATGGGTTGCCTAGGGAAGTTGTGAATGCTTCATTCCTGGCAGTGTTCAAGGCCAGATTGGACAAAGTCTTGAGTGACATGGTTTAGTGTGATGTGTCCCTGCCCATGGTAGGTGGGTTGGAATTAGATGGCCTTAAGGTCCTTTCCAACCCTAACTATTCTATAATTCTATGATTCTATGATTATGACACCCTGATGAGAAAATTTACTGGTTTTATTAAATATTCTTGTAAAAGAAAAAAAAACAAAACATGAAAGTTGGAGGGAAAAAGAGGTAGAAAATATTGACAAAAGCAGAAGGGAAAAAAGTGCAAAATATTGAGGAAAGGTATCTGAATGGCTGTTCAGTTCACAAATTTGGTCACGTAGTTAAATCCTTGGCAATGACTTACATAGAAGGTGGAAAGCAACTTGTCCATGCACAATGCTATGACATGGCTTGGTTTTTATAGTTTATTCAAAGAAAAATACTATCAGTACAATATTTTTACTTGTCAGATACAAATTTTGATGTTAAATTTTAGGTGCATATGCCTGTATTTCTTCCCTGTTGTAGAATAAACAAGTAAAATTTTTTTTTTTTCCCTCTGGTTTTCAGTTCTTCCACATACAAACACACAGAAGAAGAAACCGAAGCCTCCTTAATCTCAATAACAAAATACGTTACTGAACAAAGATGAGATTCATCATCTTTTTTTTTTTTTTCTTGTTGTTGTTTAAGCCATTTTAGTGGCCAGGCTTGTAGCACTTCTCCAAAGCAAAAGTACAGCTATGCTATTCATAGGCAGGTGAGTGATGACATATGTAAGAGCAGATGCAGGAAAATAAAGTAAATTAGTTTCACCAACAGAAAAAAGTACTTATGGAATCATAGGCTGGCTTTGTGGAAATATGTCATCACATTGTGTGTTCAGTTATGCCTTGGAGTAATCCAAACATAATACTTCCGGAATAATTCCTACTCAGCATAAGCAAGACTGAAGGCAACAAGCAACAGCTCTTCTATATTGTAGCTTTTTTCTAAAGTTACTGTATTTTTTAGGCATCATAAGTGAACAGTTTTTATCAGAGTTGTATAACATACATTAGCAGTACTACTACCCTAAGCAAAGCTTAGCAAATTGATGAAGCTTGAAGGAAATAATATTCACATAATTGACCACTAATAATATTCTAATATTCTGACCTGGCTGTTCTCCACATGTGTACAGAATGCACTGAGCAACTGACTTAAACATTTAGAAAATTTAATTTTCAATTATCACTGAAGAGAAAACTCTTAAACCATTTAGGCATAAAGTGTGACTCTGGTCATAGTCAATGTAGAAAGAACTTAATACTTTATGTGGTTAAAAGTCAGATTTCATTTAAACTGCCTGGAATACAGGGAATGTTTTCATTTTAATATTTATGCAAAATTCACAGTGCAATGAATTCTTTTTTTTCATTTAAACAGTTCAGTAATAATTAACAGGACATTTTAGTATCTCCTGTAACTGAAATGTCATAGCAAATTTAGTAAGAGAGAGATTATATTGTATTGGGAAGCTGAGGAGGACTCCAAAAGTGAAAAAAAGTGTTAAAAAGCTGGGAAGAAATATGTAAGACTGCTCAACTGCAAAATCATATTTTCTTTACTGTACATTTGTAAAGGTTGATTCTGACTTGGGGTCTAACCAGGTATTCTTTGACATTTCCAGATGTTTGCCAGTTGTCTCTCAGGCGGTTTATGACTGATTACCTGTTTATCACGCAAGCTGAACTAATCTCTAGACTATGCTGTGAACAGTAGCTGGAATATTTCTTACATGACATTATTGTATCAAGAAGAGAACAAAATTTGTAAAGACTTGTTGTAATCACGTGTTTGAGTGGATCAATACAACAGCAAATGAATTGCTTTGGACAACAGGATATTGAAATATTTGCAATATATTGTTTGAAGATTGCTGGTCTTTATGACATAAAATATATCTGGTTTATATTAGCATATTTTAAGAGGGGAGGACAGCTCTTGAACATAAAACTCTGAAGATTCCTCAGCACCTGTAATAGAATATTACTTGCACACTCAGCATATTCTATACCAAACAAAACATGGGTAAGGGGAGAATCTTATTTTGGCCTAAACAAATTTGAAACAGCTGAAATTCAAATTGCACATTCACAAGCAGTTTGGATTCACACACTGAGGGAGGTTACACATCATTAACCGTAGACTTCTATAGTACAGAATATGCAAATGAGAAAGTCATTTCACATCACAGAATTGATGGTGGAAATAGGCATTTAAAAAAAAAATCGATGTGTGTTACATATTTTACGCATTTACCTTACAAAAAAATCGAGTCCTTAATCCTGTTCATTAGCTACATGAAAAGCCTATATCTATGTAAGTACTTATATAGGAAGATGTGCCAGATAAGCCTGACTCAGAGATGTGTTTAAGATGAATTCTGTGTGTTAGGTTGTTCTCCAAGAACTCAGAAACACTCCCTGCTTCTCCAGTAGCCTATACAAAACTTAGGTCTTCTTCAGTTCTCAGCTCCAATCCCCATATAATAAATAGATGTCAGCAGGAATAAAATGAGTGAAGCATTTATCCTGAATGGAAAAACAAAATAGTGTAAAGACCATGAGAAAGATATTAAAAAAAAAACTTTGGACTGAAATAAAATCTAAATATCAGTTACATCATAGGGTGTCATAAGCATCACCATAAAATGAAAGAACAGCTAGAGCCAGCTGCTGTCTGCCACAGTTTACTGCAGTTCATTGCAGTAACATCCGGTTTACTGCAGAGAGAGCTAACCTCAGCAGTGTTGGCATGAGCAAGACCTTGATATTTCATCTATGAAAAAATTAATTACTTCAGGAGTTTTTTTTATTGAGTAGCAGAGACTCCCACACAGGTATTTTCTAGGATGGAGCTGATATTATGCTTATGGATTTTATCCTGTCCATGAAAACTAAAATTAAAAAAAAAAAAATAAAAAATCCATCAGTAGATCAACCTGAAGTAGGAAAGTGTCCAGTATGCAGAATGCAAAGCTTGATTTCACATGAGAAAAAGAAATAAAAAGGGAGGAGGGGAAGGGAAGGGCAGAAGGGAGGAAGAGAAGGAAATGACACTACACATACATTTTTACACATTGGATGAAAAAATAAGATAGAATATTTGGCATATGTAAAGAACATTTCGGGTTGCATAATAGTTCAACAGCACTGAAACTGTAACAGTACAAAAGATGCAGACGCAGGAAGATAGCTAGTTACTTAGAGGGTTTCTTAAGTGACAGTGGACACAACTTCGGAATAAAATGTATAGTTACACAACAAAGCTCCTGGGGGTTGTCATCTCCAGACATCTTCAGGACCCAGGTGAATCCTCCTGTCCCAGTCTGGTGGAAAGGAGGCTGCTGCCAGTTCCCCACCCCTTCATGCAGGCATTAAGACAGCTTATTCCCATGGGCTGGTCGTTATCCTTGGATGCCCCAGGGAGCTGCCAACTCAGTGTCCTAAGTTCACTGGACAAGTCTCATCCTGGCCAGGTCTTCGTTTTATGCAATTAGCCTTTACCAGATAAATTGACAAAGACTCTGGAACATTTATTCACCATAAATTGAGTCATTGTTAGGAGCAATTGTGCAAACCAAGGTTGGTTATTAACCCCAGCAGGGTCGATCATAAACTATTAACAAGACATACACAAATAGATTGCAGAGCTGATAGCCTTGAGTTTTCCTGCTGCAGGCAAGAAGAGGGGAAACGAGATGGCAGGTAGGAAGAAAAGGATGAGGAGATAGAAAATACCTATACAAACAGAAAATACACTGAAAATTGAACATCAGTAATCATGTATGGTGGAGCTATATTGAGTTATGGAACATAACAAGCCATGATTTATATTCAAAAAGACGCTAAGGATCAAAACAAACATGTAGAATTTAAAGATTTTGGGTACATTATAGGGCTGAAATATTCTAATGACTACAAGGTTTATACTTTTAGGAGAGTTTCTGTCTCCCTGTAGCAGAAGGTAAAGAGGTGCTAAGTAATTTAATATTCCAGTGAATCATTTAATGAGCAGGTATATTTTCTGATTAATGAGGAGGAAGGGAGAGAGAAGCACAATTTTTTCTTACATAAATTTTCAGAAGAACTAAACAAATAGATAAATATTTCATAACGTTTACATATGACAAATCTGACAGAAATTCTTTAAAATTTGTTATACTGTACTGTCTTGGTTTCCTCTATTTCCTCCCCTTGCATGATGGACTTCTTCCCTCACAGGCACTTAGGTTATTTTGCTGATGATAACAGTAAAAAACAAAATGAAATTGATGTTCTCAGACTCTCAGAATACGCTGAAAAAGAAGTGGTGCCTGTGGATATAAACAACTTATATTATTATCTTTGATTTTTTTTTATTTAGTGTCTTCCTTTATTTTTGTTTTATCATGCAAACAACATACTTTTAAGTGAAGCAAAGAGAACTGGGAATAAAGAATATGACTAAGAATCTATGTAACCATGTTAGGGTTTATGACTTTTACAGAGGAAATTCCAGCAAACTTAATTTACAGTCTCCGTAGGAGACGAATGGAGTATATATGAAATGTCAAAAATATTTTAATACAGAAAGAAGTTGTAGTTAAGGGTGTGTTAATGTTAATTCAAAAACATCATTCCTGTATTTTCCAGATTTTGATGTGTAGGACAGGCAAGCAATAAATCAATCTGCTTAGAAAAAAGATTTTTGTAATGAGCCATGCAAAATTATTTAAAATAAGAAGTATGTCTGCATCATCAAATTTCTAGTAAACATTATATTACATGAAATAAAAGAAAAGGAAAAAGCATTTTCTTGTAGGAGTTCTACCACTTAGAATTAAATGTCAAAGATCACCTATTTCAAAACTCTGGCACAATAAAGAGCATAGGCAAGATTAGTTGTGTTTATTTGCTGAATCTCTTGGTTACTAATAAAAGTTAATGCTCAACAACATGTTAAGCAAAAAACTGAAATTATGCACAGGCATTATTTTCTATTGTAGGTACAGGAAATTACTCTAATGACTGGTTATTGAAGTGTTTTCAGAGTAATGCCTTATATATCCTATTGTAACTTTCTGTAGGGAAGTTACTAAAATCACAAGTATTAAATTGTATATAATTTTGTACATAAAAAAATTAAAATAATGCAACACATCAAATACCTTGTTTTAATGTGGCAAGTCAAATACTGAGACAAATGACGTATTTTCTTACTCATAATTGCACTGTGGGTGCCTTAATTTTCAGGTGTTGGCAGGTAAAAACATTGTTATGTCAGGAAACTCATAAATCTGATGCATCACTCAAAGCCACGATAATTTGACCCTAAATCCTTGATTTTTGTTTGGCCAGCTAGAGAAGTTAGAAGGCTAATGATAGACTGAATCATAAAATAACATTGGAAAGATACATTAAAATCACACTGTAGAAAAAACAGGTTCCCTTTTTTTTTACATTATCATAACAAATGCGTTGTGGTATTTTTACAGTGACATTCCTATTCATCAGATTTCAACATCACAGATGTTTTGAAAACTCACAAAAAGCTGAACATGATTGTTGTTCTGAAGTACTGAAAACACAGTCAAATAAACATGGATCACTTGGACCACTGCATCATACCTACAGCCTAGTAGTACTGAATGTACTGGGACATAATGGTGGATCATCTAGTCTAGGTCATGCTTGCCTAGAAAGGTTGTACTAGATGATCCTTGAGGTTCCTTCCAACATGGCATTTTATGAGTCTGTGATTCTATGATTCCATGATTCTGTGATTCTGTGAATGAGCAACTTCACAGAAGTCAAAGTATCACCCCAATGGTTCTCCATGAATAGTTAGTGAAGTCAGGTAAAGATACTCAGTGGCAGCCCAGACCTAGAAACAGTAAAACTATATCACAAGAATGAGACAGGAGGTAAACTTTTTTCTGCCTTAATCATAGCCTAAACATGGATAGCCAACAAATAGATGTTTATAGATTTGATATTATCTAGTCAAATTCAGGTATAATAGTTATTCGGGGGGGGGGGAATAACAAAAAAAGCTTTCATCTTCTCATACCCACCTTCTTTCATTAATAGTATCAGCCTTGATTCCATATATCAGGGTGAAATCATGCGTCTGTCTTGAAAATCAAACAGAAGTCATACATCTGCAAATTCCATCCCAGCATGTATTCTTGAGTAACATTGCTGTCCTTCATTTTCTCATCTTATTTTTGCTTTTTTCTCTGTTTGCTCAGGAAATCCACAGAGGAACTCTTATATCTTCATTATTTTGAGTAATTTCACATTTGCTGTCATCTTTCTCCATTCAGTTGAAAAATCTATCAATTTGTGCAAAATGAAGAATGTACTATGGATTATTTTACTACCTCTATCTTGAGTCCTTTCAATTTCAGTTTGATATTCTCAATTTTGCTTTTTAATTTTCCATGCTTCTTTTCTTTCTATCTTGTTAATTTTTCTGTAATATCAATCTCCATTCGCATAACCTTTTCCTGGTTTTGACAGCACTCTTAAATCCAGTGGGGTTTTTTTTCCTTTCTTTCTCTTTTTTTCTCTTTTGCATTTTTCAATGTGAAAATGTTTTAAATTATTATTATGTATTTCTGCAATCAACTGTATTCTTATTCTTTTTATCTCATATTTGTAGCTGTGTTTCTGGACATTGTCTTCATTATTTAGAAATCTATTTTGCTCTTAAGCTAAAAGAACATTCAAATATTGACTTCACTGTGAAAATCATGTATTTTTTTCTGCATAATATCTTTATATTCCTGTCTGATCCTTAAGGTTATTTTCTATATGCTGTGGACAGGTAAAGATTATTTCAATATTCCTCAAAGAACATGGTTCCATAGGACTCAACAAAGATATTTCTGAGACAAAGAGGCTTCAATAACTGTACAGATCTGGAGAGACTTTTCAGCTGTGGGAACCATGAGATCTTCACAGGAGAAAAACTTGTGTGAGCCCTCCCCACTTTAAAAACATGATTTAAACTAGTGGTTTTTGTTTTCATACTTTCAGAGTGAAATACTGCATGGTCCCAGTAAGAATCTGGTTTTATAGCTGTAAAGAAAAAAATACTGGTTTAGATTCAGAGACAATAGGATACACTTAAAATGTGCTAAAGAAAGAAAAAGGGAAAATGAAGGAAAAATGTAAAATAGAGAATGAACGAAAGGGAAGGGAAAGGTAAGGAAGAGAAGGGGAAAAGAGAAAACCGTAAGCTGATGAGTTTCTTGGCTCTCGTGTCTTACCCTCTTCATAGTTGTCACTAATCAAGTTCACCACATCATCATCTCTCCTTTTCTTTCTCTCCTGGCACACTAATTATCATCTGTTACAAATGTAAATTAAGATTATAACACTGAAGTATACTTAACACATTCCATATACATGAATTGCCATATTTTATCAAGGACACTCCTAAAAATAATCTCTATGTAGCATTTTAAACCTGCTTTTGGCATTTTAAGGACTATTCTTCCATACGTTCTGCAGAACCCAGTGAGGAAATGGAACTATGAGGGAAAAAAGTAAACCCCTCCCCTCACTTTTTTTCATGAGCCTGTACAGTATACTTCTTAGCAAGGTGCCATGCTGACAGCTGGAAGAGAGAGCTGCTTATAACAACGTTACAGTTCTTCCCAGGAAGCCTAAAAAACCCTGTTTGCTTTCTCAGGCCCTTAACAAAAGAGCAGTTAGCTAGATTCTTCAGTCACAAGCACAAAGCTTTCCGTATCATGGATTCAACAGAATTCTCTCAGATCAGTATATTTCAGGGGCTGTAAAATACATCCCTTGACATTACTACAGCAGTTCTGCCACCTTGCTCAAAGTTAGCAGGATCAAATTTTTAAAACAGTCAGGTGTGTTTAGTTAGGATCCAGTTGCTATTTTACTGTTCAGAATGTTATGTAATTGTTTCTTGAAAAATGTCAAGTGTCCTTGAGAATACTAATTAATGAAAACCTTTGAGAAGTGTGAAACTATGTTATACTACTCTGTAACACATTCTTTATGTTCTTGTATTAGTGACATATTAGTGGCTTGGTTTTTAACAGTGATTTCCTATGATTTACTGAGACATCCTTCTTTTACAGTCCAACATCTTTGAAATGTGTGTGTTCAAATGATGACAAGATCTCACCATTTTTACATACAGAGAGTATAATGCACTTATGGGGATTCGTTTCTGCCTAAAAAAAAAAGAAAAATGTTCTTAAGATCTGGTATTTTTAGCATGATCTGTCCCAGATTTCCCTTCTGGTCTTGAACAAATATTTGTGACCTCTATGGTACTGCCAGTTAGGGTGATAAATCCACTCAACTCAGCACAGCTCACATTCACTGCCTCAGCCACTGAAGAAAAGTCTTGTCTTTGCTAAACCCAAGTTAATAACTGTTATTTCAAAGAAAGTTTTCATTTCCCAGGAGAGTCCTCTCACGATTAAACAGGCCAAACTGTGGGGTTTTTTTTTTCACTTTATCTAGCCACTCACACTGTTGTAGGTGAAGTCTGCATTAGGTATACATACCCACAGTGCAGACATGACTATAGTGTCTATGATCAAAATTCAGAGGAATATAAAACTTTTTATAGTTCTGAATGAAAGGTTATCTAATCCGTTAGTGGATCCACTGCTTGGCTAGGAATTTTTGAAACAGGGTCTTCGCATGGCCTTTTGTCTGAGTTCCTGACTACCTGGAACTTCATTATGCCATGCGCTTCTCACTCTTGTGAACTGCTGCCATGAAGTGAAAGCTCACTTACAAATCAGGGAACCTGGGAAATCAACCTTTATTAGCAGGGTGGTTTCAAAGCCACAGGACTGACTTTTGACAGAGCACCATAATCAAATGTCTAAAGGGGCATTCAGACCAGTTCCCCCATTGAGGTGCCCATGTACAAGACTCAGTTGGCCAAACATAGGTTTTTTTCTGCATAAACTGGAAAGGGAAACATGATGGAGGTTTTAGGTGCCTCCTCCCAGGACTAATTATGCATTTTGCCCATGTGCTTTATAAGGTGAAATGTGCTAGCAGCATATAAAGCAGAAAAGAAGAATAAGAGAAACTTTGTGCTCTTTGAAGAGATATTTAGCATTGAAAGGGGAAATAAAGAAAAAAAAAAAACAACAAAACTTCTTTACATAATTCATTACTGGCAAACTTTCATTTCATTAAGACTCGGGTTTTGGTTTTTTTTTTGAGGATAGGGTCATGGTTGCTGGCAAGCTGTTCCTCAAGTACTCACTACATATAATGTGGGTGTGAGTCTTGAAGAGAATAGTCAAATCTATTAATTAAAATTCAGTACTGCCAATATGCTTAATTTAAAATCCCTTAGAAAATTATGCACAGTTGGTTCATGTCCACAGATTTCTAAGAACATCTTTGTTACACAGCTGCTACAATTTTTATTTCAATTCATTGATTTTGTTCATAATAAACTCCAGCTTTTAAGGCAGTTTGGTAAAACTGTAAAATGTAAAAGGACTGTAGCTCTCATAAAAATGCAGCAATAATAAAGAAAATTACTGTGAGTGATGTTCTGTCACGTAGGTGGTAAAAGGGAATTAAAACCAAGTGCTTCATTGGTTGCTTGGTTGCTAATATTATCCCAGAATCACCACTATGCACTCTGGAAAGTAAGCAGCTGACACTCTAATTAAATCAGTACCATTATACAATTAGTATTTTTCATGTCTTTAAATGTGAAGTAAATTACTAGACACAACTCTAATTTAAGGCACTGAGAAGTAAAAGCCAAAGGGTGTGGAAGGGTCCTAGAGAAAAACTTGATAATCTATCTGGTTTTGCAGAGATTTTCCTTCTGGCAGAATAACTACCCAGACCATGTCTGTATTGACAGTCCTTCCAGTTTCTAAGTCTTGACAGGTGCTTAGTCTTGATTTTTTATCAGTGTGACATCCAGGAATGCAGCAGCCTTGCCTCCCAGGTCTGGTGCCACAGGAAGGGAATCAAGATGAGCAGGTCACATCAACCTGATGTTGTCCTACAGTCAGGGCTCACGATTAGGTAAAGCACTCCAGCAAGTTCAGAATTGCAGCTGCAGTGGATTTTCTTGTTGGTCAGCAGCTTCCTTGCCTCCTGGCTTATTTTCCCATCAGAGCAGTATAAGCTTTCACAGGGAAGTCGTGAAACACCTTACTGAGAGAAAACTTTTGAACATCATTCAAATCTGGACTAGCAAAATTACTGGAAAACATCCTGCAACATAATAATCCTGCACTTGAAAAAGGTTGTTTAGATGTTATAACAATTCTTTCCTCTTATCTCTAAGATCCTGAGAAATGAGATTAAAATTGGTAGCATTTTCCTTCCTAAACTGTAAGAATAGCTGAATTCTCCCATGTTCTTTACTAAAGGTGTACCTCAGTAACGGTAAATAACATCACCTAGAGGGCATATTTTAAATAACATTAACATTTGACTTTTTTCATGAGGAGACATACTCAATTTTCTGTGTCTAGTAAGAATTATGCAAGACTTCCTTCAGGATATCTATGGTAATTTACTCAGTATTATTACTAAGGGTACTATTTCTTAGAGAGACATTGATTTCAGATTTAAAGAATCTGCAAATGTGACATTTAAAAAAATTGAGCAGAGCTTTCTTAATACATTTTATTTTTTTTTACATCTTATTACATATTCTTAATATAAGTGATCATTGACGTAATCACTCAGTTTTTACTGTCATTTGTCTCCTATCAAATAAATTGACATCAACAAAACAGAGTTCATTACACTGAGATGAAACCAACATACACTGCTTTTTTAGCTATTGAAGAATGTATCTTACTGACAAGGCATATGGAATGTAAGTCAGAATCTCTCTAGCTATGCATTCATCAAAATTAATGCTTTATATGCTGCTTCTTTTATAAAATGAGGGGATTTTTCCATAGTATGATTAATTTTTCCAGTTTCTCAAATTAGAATTATGGCAAAATCTAATTCCCTCTCCCTCTTAATTTGCCTTGCAAATAACATAGCGAAGCATAAAGACTTACATCAGGTGAAGATAATGGTCATTATTGGTATTAATTTATGCAATAACCATAACATTGCATGTTTCTTAAATATGTGATGTGCCTCTGGAGTGGCCATATTAGAAGACAGCAAGCTAAAAGGTTAACCTTTTTAAAGGAAATGGATTAGTAATACCTTGTCAAACCTGTAGCACTTCTGTTTTTGTTACAATACTACAAGCCTGGAAAGTATATTGCAGAATAAATGTGTGAAACTTTACTTCAGACCTTGTACATTGACTTGTTGACAAGAAAGTGAGAACACGGTGAAGACTGATAATCTTAAAATAACACTGTTTTTATTTTGAAAAAAAAAATTTCAAATAGGTCAAACAGCTTTACAGCACATAACTTTTAAATGTAATGGGAATTACTTATGGCATGCCACTTACTGCCTTAGAATCACCCCTAAAAAAACCCATGATAACTGGATAATAAGTAGCAAAAAAAAGCTAAGCTTTGAATTGACATTAAAAAGATAAGAGAATGCTTACAATAAAATCCTATCATATTTATAGACATGGCATGAATTCAACATGAAAAGTTCTCTATTGAAATAATTTTAAAGAGAATCTGGAATGTTAATTGAATTTTGCCTCTACGAAACAAACCAAGCCTTAAAACCAAAGTCTGCTGTGTCCTTCTATTAAGAAAAACAGTTGAGTAGGAGCTAGGAAAACCAACAAACTTCCTTCCTTCTTATCCCTGATTTTTCAGGTTTTGTTGATATATACTGGTTATACAGAAAATATTTCATCCCTCTTTCAATAGACAGCTGCGCAATTTGACAAGAGAAAGTAAGCCCCTTTCTTTCTTCTGTGAATTCTTGGTTAGAAATATAGTATTGACCTCAAATGACTCTAAGTCAAAGGTTATTCTCAAAAAAAGTCAGCAAGTATACTTTGAAAACTGGAGGTTGAGTCCTTCTTCATGTTTGTTGGAGAAGTTTTATTATGATTGTCATTTATTTCAAACTCAATTTAGGATGTATATTGATGAAAACTTATTAACTCTTCATGATCTTTTAAGGTCTCTGTGACAGCAGATAAAAGTAAGAACCCATTTTCAATGTCAAGATATTCACAGACTAGTAATCACTAACTGAACACTTGTTGACAGTTTGAACAAACACGTTGGCTTGCCACCATCCATGTCTTTATCCGAGACCAGAAAACCAGACGCAAGTAATGTTAATTGTGTAAAGACACCAATATGCCTATATTTTTATAGTTTTGCTACAAGCAAATGGTATAAGGTAGTGAAAAATGTGGAAGGCATATTCCAGAGACACTAAAATTTACTTTACATTCACAATCATTGAAGAATGCCATTTACTCTTCACTTTATTCCTGGCACAATATAATTATTTTTGTGGGAGTTTTATGACAGCTCAAGCACTCTTTGTGTAATAATCTTTTTTAGGGACTCTTTGCCATACCTCAGTGAGGAAGTTAAGCCTCTACGAGGGCATTAGATACTGTCAGAAGGAGAAGTCTAACTCTCACTTCCAATCCTTAAGTCCAAACCTGAAATAATTAGCGTGTAGCCTAATGAATGGGGATAAGTTTTGCGTTTGGGTGTGTGTGTGAGTTGGCTGTTTTATTGTAGGGTTGTTTTTGGGTGACTATTACAGTTCTTTCTGAGTTATTTCTCTGTGTGAATAACTGAGTACTCACAGTGTTAAACACTTGTTTGAAGTCTGAAAATTTAATTAAAGGTCCTTGTACACATACGTACTGCAAATTCCTTACTAGTAAAACATTTACATTTTCATTAAAACTATGATACTATTAAGGTAAGAAAGTAAGACGTACTTCTTATCAACACTAAACTAGAAGATAGGACATTGCTGATCTAGTCAGTCTTTGTCACATTTATTTCTCATTATGGAAAACTATGTTATGGAAGATTGCATCATATTAAAGATTTTGTGGTTACGAGCAGTGTGTATATGTCTACTTTTTACTCTTTCTGCCTAGAGCACCTGTTAACAGGAACGCTATCAATTCCAGGTGCCTAAAGGGAGATTATAAGGAATGCATTTGCAAAATGATCTGGTGCATAAAACGTGTAGACTTTTCTAAGCTGTATCAAATCATATTTTTTCAGTTTCATTTTAAATTCAATTATGAATCACTATAGATAATGCAACAGTCTGAGGGCATGACTTATGTAGAATGCAAGGCAATGAATGATGTTTGGAGTAGAAATTTAGTAACTTTTTTTCCCAAAACATTTCCATCCTGTAATCAAGAGGATTACATAAAAAAGCTTTGGTTAATTTTCATGAAGATGACACTAAATATGTCTGGTGATGGAACCAGTTAATACACAAGAGGTCATCCACAGGCTGTCATGCAGAGAGACCTAAAGAGACTGAAGAAATGGGCTCAGAGAAACCTCATGAAACTCAACTTCACAAAATGCAAAGTCCTGCCCCAAGTAAGGAAGACCCCTGGCAGCTCTACAGATGAGGCACTGACAGACTAGGGGTCAGCTCTGGCAAAAAGGCCCTGGGGTCCAGTGAACTGAACATGAGCCAACAGTGTGCCTAGCCTGTCGCGAATAACCATGCCTGGTTACTCGGGACTGATTATACCACGTCTAATTACTGTGTAGTGTGCAGAAAAGACATTAATAAACCATTAGAATGGTCAGGACTGAACCACTTGGTTTACGAGATGAGGCTGAGGGAGCAACCTCTACTTTTTCCAACATAATATATAAAAAACCATAATAAACAGAATAAATCTAAATGGCTTATATGCTAACTATTAGTATTAGCAGCTTGATAAAATTAACCCTGAATTTCAGTATTAACTGAGACAGTGATGGAAACAGCGTAATCAATAATCTAGGTAGGCCATTTAAACCAGATGGCATAGGTGATCTGATCAATGTGATATAATAAAACAAGGCATCTTCTATGTTGCATTAGTAAGAGAGCAGTATAGAATAAATTGCTTTCCTCTCCTTGACAGGAGCACAGCTCTGCATGTTCAAAATCTTCTAGAAAAGAAAACCAGAAAGCCTTAATGCAAAAAGAAGTCTGGAACAACTGTCATATACCACTTTCAGATTCATTCAAGGAGAAAGTTATTCAAAACATCTGCCTTGCATGCCCTGTCTCTTTTCACAATTAATCAGCTACAATAAATGGCTTAGATAAGATGCACATACTGAATTAGTTGTCATCTAGACACTGAGAATGGCTGTCCATCCACTGACCAAAACTCTTTGAGTAATGCCTTATCCACTGAGTGGTCCACCTATCAAATCCATACCTCTCCAGTTACGATACAATGATGTTGTGTGGGACAGTGTCAAATGCTTTGCAAAAGTCCAGATAAATGACATCAGTCACTCTTCCCAGCACTGTAACTCCATCACAGATGGGTCACCAAATTTGTCAGGAATGATTTGCCCAGAATCAGCCCATCATTTTCTGTCATCTTTGTTCTTCATTTTTCAGTGAGCAAACTTTGCTTATGTAGCAAGATGAAGTTACTTGGGGATATTATTTGAGTGGTTCTGCATCAATGTTTTCCAATTATAAAATCACTTTTCTCCCCCACAAATTACAAATAAAATTATTACTGCAGAGTTTGTTTTTTTTTTTCTCACAGAAGTGTAAATTTATTATGTTAATTATCAGGTCTAATCTTCAACTTTGAAGCTTTGATATTAGACCACAGACAAAAAATTTTGGAGCTTTTTTTTTTTTTTTTTAATATATATATATATATATTTTAATATATTTTGAAGATAGAACCAGCACATTATTTTAGATGTCAGGGAACAGTGAGTTTGGTCTGGAAGCTGGGAACTGAGGGTAAGGGAATCAGCAGAGCAGTAGGTTGCTGAGAGGCACAGTAACACAGTATCTGACTACTTTACATAGCAAATAAAAAACAGACTAGGGACAACCTAGGCCCCCTCAGGAAGCTCTCGGGAGAACTAACTACACAGGGTTTGGAGAAGGCTGAGGTTCTTAATGACTTCTTTGCCTCGGTCTTTGCCTCTGGCAAAGGCTCTGACCACATCACCCAAGTCTTGGAAGGTAGACAGGAACTGTGGGAATGAAGACCTTAGGCCCACTGTAGGGGAGGATCTGGTTCAAAACCATCTTAAAAACCTGAACGTACACAAGTCCATGGGACCTGGTGGAATACATCCTTGGGTCCTGAAGGAGCTGGCGGATGAAGTTGCTAAGCTACTCTCCATCATATTTGAAAAATCATGGCAGTCAGGTGAAGTTCCCAGTGACTGGAAAAAGGGCAATATAACCCCCATTTTCAAAAGGGGAAAATGGATGACCCAGGGAACAACAGACCAGTCAGTCTTACCTCTGTGCCTGGCAAAATCTTGGAGCAGATTCTCCTGGAAGGCATGCTAAAGCACATGAAAAACAACAAGGTGCTTGGTGACAGCCAGCATGGCTTCACTAAGGAGAAATCTCGCCTGACCAATTTGGTGGCCTTCTATTGATGCAAAGGGTTAACAAATGTACAGGGGGGGTAGGGTTGAGCCACTTGGTTAACAATGTTACTGCTTGCTCATATTTATCGTACATGGTATTTGCAGTGTACAAGGGGATAGGTCAAACCGCTTACTTAACAATGTTACTGCTTGCTCATGCTTATCATACTTGCAATGTACAAGGGGATAGATCAGGACGCTTGCTTAACAATATCATTGCTCACTCACGATTATGCTAGGACAAGATATAAGGACATAGCTATTGTCAAGAAATAGGGACCGTGTCTTGATTCCTGTCCTTTGGACGCCCCCGTGTATGCTAGAACTAGATATAAGGACATAGCTATTGTTAAGAAGTAGGGACCGTGACTTCATTCCAGTCCTTTGGACACCTACGCCAGCTGAAATTGGCTCTGCATTTTGGAAAAAGACCAAGCTTCCATGGAGCATGCGTAATGACCAGAGGTGAAAAGTTCAGGCTTGAGGAAGACTCATTTACTTCATCTCGAGACCCTCGCTCACGACCACTAGGAGACACTGCGCAGGCGCAAAGGACTTCTTAGCTCATTATAATACGAAGCGGGAATAGGACATGAATGTGTATAGGTGTGTTGTGCAACCTCATGCATATATATAACTTTAGAGGATAAATGTAAAGGGGAAACTACGCTGAGGTGTGAATGTTTTTGGAGAAGTTATCCCCCATGCGCCTCAGCACTGAATAAAAAGCATACCTACTTTACAACTTTAACAAGTTGTGGAGTCTATCCGCACATCACTATGATGGGGCTACAGAACTACTGGACAGGGATAGAGCAGTTGATGTCATCTACCTGGACTTGTGAAAAGCATTCAACACTGTCCCCCACGACATCCTTGTCTCTAAATTGGAGAGACATCAATTTGATGGATGGAACACTCAGTGGACAAAGAACTGGCTGGATGGCTGGACACAGAGTTGTGGTCAATGGGTCAATGTCCAGCTGGAGACCAGTAACGAGTGGTGTCCCTCAGGGATCGGTGTTGGGACCGGTCTTGTTTAACATCTTTGCCGGTGACATGGACAGTGGGATTGAGTGCGCCCTCAGCAAGTTTGCCAATGACACCAAGCTGTGTGGTTCGGTTGATACACTGGAGGGAAGGAATGCCATCCAGAGGGACCTTGACATGCTTGTGAGGTGGGCTGATGCCAACCGCATGAGGTTTAACCAAGCCAAGTGCAAGGTCCTGCACCTGGGCCGAAGCAATCCCAGGCACAGCTACAGGTTGGGCAGAGAAGAGATCCAGAGCAGCCCCAGGGAAAAGAACTTGGGGGTGTTGGTCGATGAGAAACTGAATATGAGCTGGCATTGTGTACTTGCAGGCCATAAAGCCAACCATATCCTGGGCTGCATCAAAAGGAGCATGACCAGCAGTTCAAAGGAGGTGATCCTGCCCCTTTACTCTCTTCTCATGAGACCTCACTTGGAGTATTGTGTGCAGTTCTGGTGTCCTCAACATGAAAAAGACATGAACTGTTGGAGCAAGTGCAGAGGAGGGCCATGAGGATGATCGGGGACTAAAGCACCTCCTATATAGAGAGAGGCTGAGAAAGTTGGGGCTATTCAGCCTGGAGAAGAGAAGGCTGCGTGGAGACCTCATAGCAGCCTTCCAGTATCTGAAGGGGGCCTATAGGGATACTGGGGAGGAACTCTTCATTAGGGACTGTAGTGACAGGACAAGGGGTAATGGGTTAAAACTTAAACAGAGGAAGTTTAGATTGGATATAAGGAAGAAGTTCTTTCCTGTTAGGGTGGTGTGGCACTGGAATGACAAGGTGTTATCTTCCTGCCAAAATACGTTCAACAAAAAGCTGTTTACAACTCGGGAAAGGTTCTATCAATTAATACACTCAAACTTAAGCTATCATGGGAGCCTTATTGGTATACAAATGTCTTGCACCTGTTCTTTTAACAGATACAGATGAGAACAGTGGGATGCTGGCTCTTTAATGCTGAGCAGAAGGTATTTACCTTACCCTGTGCAAACAACAATCTACAGGATTTAAGATTTTATGTACAATTTAAACAAACAAGCAAAAATCTTTACTGCACCATATCATATTTCCTTAAGTACATTTGGTTTCAGCCAGCAAATGCTCTTTGATTTTCTCCGTCTTCCTAAAAACATAATAAACCACTTGTCACATCATGATATTAGGGAGTCTTATACTGAAACACATTTCTCGCTAAAGGGAACACAGTGAACAGCAATGTATACAAATGAGAAAAAAAAGAAACTACATACACAACAGCAGCAAACCATACAACAGCAGTAAAGATGGGCACAAAAGGGTTGTTTTCCTGATTGTATTATTCTATAATTTATAGTTGTATTTAAGTATTTGTGTTATCCTCCTTTCATTTTTTGCCATCTCATTCATTTGTCATTGCATAGAGTCATTCTTCATGACATCTCCATTTCAGATATTAAGCCAGTCTTCATGACCACTTGGTTTCTCTTTCTACAGTTTTACAGAAGTCACTGACATGTCTTTAACCTTTGTTTGAAAATTAGACATATTTTTATTTGAAATGAAACATTTGAAACACCACTCAACTATAACTCTCAGGAAAATTATATATTAAGAATAATGAATAGATATTTTGAGAATTTTCTTCAGTCCTTTGAAGCTCTATCTGTTTAAGGCCCTTGGTTGTTCACGCAAGTAGAAGCCCTGAGCAACTGGTCTGCGTTCAGTGTCAACCACGATTTGAATAGGAGGTTCAACTCCTGACAGATCCCTTCAAATTTGAATAACTCTATGATTTATGTATCAAAATCTGTTTTTCATCACCACTGTGTTTTATTTGGAGTCCAGTGAATTAATCTATTGTGTGACAGTTTGAAGATTACCAAAATAATGAAGTTTTCTCTAAAATGGTTGGGTTTTATTCTAAAAGGAGAAAAGGGTAAAGAAGGATGTAGTTACCAAGTTGTTTGATTTGTCTATTGTGGCGTTTTTCATGCTGTTCTGAAACTTCTGAGAGCTCGCTCACAGATATGTTTGCATCTGTGATTTATTTTTTTTTTTAATCCACTATAATTATTTTAAAATGTACACAGAAATATACTGGAAATTAAAAGATAGATTTTCTGTACGAGACAAAGTGGTATTCTAAATATTTTTTTGTTGTTGTTTATTTAAACCTATAATTTGGATCTGATTACTGTTCTTGAAATCAGTATCCTTAGGGATTACAGCTGAAAAAAAAATTGTTACATTCAATCTGATTATTTAATTTGTTTCTGTTTCTGTTGGCAGAATCTGTTACGAATATCTTGCTTTCAAATGTTTGTCTTTACCTGACAAGGGTTTTATGTGAAAGAACAAAACAAAACACAAAACAAGCACCCTATGTCTTGCTAGTTAACTATTCTTCTTAAGTGTTCTATATTCAAGAGCTGATATTCCAGCTATGTAATTTAATACATTTTTTTCCACCTGAAATGCATATATATAATTAAATAATTCCCAGCTACGTGTTTCTCATTTGCCTGAACACTCAGACTAAGTATTCTCCTTCACAAATACTTGCAACTGAAAATCAGAAGAGGTTGCAAGCCAGTCAAAATGAGCCATATTGAAGACTGGAAAAGTCACAGTACAGTGGAAGATATGTCTTTGTGTGGGGTTCCCCAAACCTAAAGATGAGATTATTTTTTAGAACAGTAACATACTTAGGCTCTGATGATGCATACATATCTAGTAGAGGCCAACAGGTTACAGTGGAACAAGGCTGGGAAATTTAGTAAGCTGTTTGAGGCAGAACAAGCAGAGAGTGTGGTACTTTGCTACCATGGGGTCATGCATATCTGGAAGCACCACTGAGGCAAATGAGGCTGGGAGTACAACTGCCCAGCTTAAAGTTACTAAATTAATCCAGCATCAGCTTGCAAACAGAGAAGCATGAGTAAACTTTGTTATGTAACTGTTGTCAGCTTCACAGCCTTGTTGCAGATTTGGAGGCAGAGACAAGAGAGTCTGAGAGTGACAGGAGTCCCTAACCCTCCTAAGAGAGTGATATGAGTCCCAGTAACAACCATTAATTGGTCTGAGATAAAGAATTTGTCCTGGGAGTTATTAACTTCCAAGGCTTGCTTCAGTAATTGTCATGGTTTAAAACCAGTCAGACAGCTCATTCACTCACTCCCCCCCTTTATGGCCTCCCCCTGCTCCTGGAGGGATGGGAAGGAGAATCTAAAGAATGCAACTCCCAGGGGTTGAGATAAGAACAGTTTAGTAACTAAGGTATAACACAAATCACTACTGCTACCACCAATGATAATAATGACAAAGGAAATAACAAGGGAACAGAATACAACACCTCACCACCAGCTGACCGATAGCTCGCCCCCCCAGCCTGACCAAGCACCGACTGATACCACCTCCAACCCCGCAGTCCCCTAGCCCTTCCGGGTAGCTCCCAGTTACATCCTGGGCATGATGTGCTGTGGTATGGAATACCTCTTTGGTCATTTTGGGTCAGGTGTCCTGTCTCTGCTTCCTCCTGGCTTCCCCTCTTCCCTGGTAGAGCATGAACCTCACAAAGTCCTTAGCCAAACCAAAACATCATTGTTATCAGCGCCATTCCCAGGTCAAAAGTCAAAACACAGCACTGCACTGGCTACCAGGAAAGAGAAAAATGACTGCTACTGCTGAACCCAGGATATTATCCACCCCTTATTCCATACCATTCACGTCATGCTCAGATCCCACATTTTCAATATACCATCACTCTTATCTCAGTGCACTCTTATCTTAATGCATGGACCAGTCCCTAAAAAGCTGCTGAGTCCATCTGGTCCATGATGTCAGGCTCCATCTCTTGTAACAGTCTTTCAGAGCAGGAGAGGCTGTGCGCAGTGTTCACACTTGTGAATAATCTGGGCAATGGTGCCCATTGCTATGTCCACCCCTCGATCATGAGTCCATCTCTATGTTGCATCTCTGCTCTGATGGCCTGAAGTGCCATGGGCCCACCAGGCTCAAAATAATTCACTGTCCCCTTCAGCAGTTTCTGCAGCTTGTTGCTGGGGACTCCATACAGCTGCCTTCCATCTCCAATGCTTCCAGAGCAGTGGAGGAGCCCAGTGGACTAGATACTTGCCCATACTGTCCCACACACCCTGCCACTCATGACTCTCCAGCCTTGGGGAAAACCTCTTGGTCCTCCTATATCATCGTCTAACCCCAGACAAGACCCAAACCCGACTCTGCTTAACTTTCAGGATCAGACAAAATGGTGGGGGGTAAAACTCTGTGTGTGTGCCAACATGCTGATCCCCATCACAATCAGCAGGCAGGTCCCAAGGAGGACCATAATCTAAGTCAGAAGCCAATAAGTAGTGTATACAATCCCCCTTTGCTGTGAAAACTCCATACTTGGACTTTTCACTCCACACTGAAGATGAAGCCCAAGGTGGAAAACCATGTGTGAGACTGGGACCTGCTCGCACTCACTTGTCAGAGCAAGTGTCTGGTTTCCCTGGGTCCATAGTGCAGGTCCAACCCCAATGGGAGGAGCTGGGGAGACAACTGGGGAGGTGATGGGGAAAGAGGGGATGAAAGAGAGAGAGACTGTGTATAAGATGGAATGGAAATTTAAAATCAGAAATAATTCTCCTCTCACTACCCACCTTGCTTAGTAAATAAATGTTAGATTAAATATCACAGTTCTTGCAGGCACTACACCCACAATTTCCCTGTGACATTAGGAAGGCATTTTAGTGACTGTTAAGGTCCAGAACTTCCAGGTGATGTACAGTACATAATAAAATTGGATGCTGTGTCCTAGCAGTGGAGAAGCATGACAAGAGGAAAATATCCCGTTGAACTTTTTCCCTTTTTCCTTTACTTTACCTTGTAAATATTACAGAGACAGGACCTCTTGACCAGGTAGTTTATTACAGCCATCTACAGAATTAAAGAAAAGAAACATTCAAGGGGGGTGAGGGGAACCAAACCACAAAACCTGTGTATTTAAAGGCACAGGCACAAACTGAAGAAGAGAATAAATGAAAGAAGATAAGAAAGAGTCTGATTAAATCAAAATACTATGTACAGCATTGGGAACTGCAATATCAATCACATGTAAATAATTTTAGAAGAAGGAAGGTAACAACAGCACAATTAGTTCTAATTTGGGAAGAGAATTTAAGTTCTGTCCAAAAAAAAAAAAAGTCCAACAACAACAACAACAAAAAAAAGACCCACAAAATTTAATTAGTGCTTCCTGGTGCCTTATAAAGAATGTCTAAATGCTCATTAGCATTATATGTGGAAATTTAAGATTTTGCATCATTTTCTCAATAAAGTGAAAGTAAAAGTAAGAGATTGTGTTACAAATTTCATTTTGTTTAGTATGATCGTGAGAGAAACCGGTGATAAATTAATCCAGCCAGAGATATGGGGACACCCTGGAAATAGGAATAATTTGTAGCAAGTAGATTTCTAAATAGAAAGCAGTATTTTGAAGGTACACATCTTTAAGTAGTTACCAATTGGATTTTTGTTCTGTCTGTTGGGGTTTTTTGTTGATTTTTTTTTTTTTTTTTTGGTGAAAACCAACATTCAGTTGATGGTTTTATTGGCTATTATGTGATTTTTCTCTCTTGATATTTTAATAACACTTTTCTATTGACATAAAAAAAGATTTTATGTGTGACAAATGCAGTCTATCTCTTTCAGAATCTGTCCTGAAGTTTCTCTTTAAGGTAGGTATGTGACATGTACAAGACAGTATTATAAGAAACACAACATTTTGTTTTGAAACTCCCTAAGCAAACTAATTTGAATCCAATTTGATTTTAAATGATTATGCATATCATTCTTCATTGAGGCTGGAAGCAGGTAAGTAACTAACTCTTATTACAAACCTGTTGCAAAATAAAATGTTCTTTCATGATGGTGATGCACAAGCCACGTTGAGAACTTTGACACGGGCCTGTTCTGGCAGAAGGCTTCTCAGCAGGGAAATATGAGTGTATTGGAAGAGGAAAGTCTGCTCCAGCTGGTCAGGATCCAGATTTGTGTCATTCTAGTCTAACAAGGATTGTCCCTGGCTCCCCCGAGGTATAGACCAATTACAGCTGGTCATTTCTTCAGCTGCATACATGATGCCTTGGTAAACATAGCTAATTAATAGGCTGACTCAGTAAATTGAGATTACAGACAAAACATTTTCCTTTTGCTTAATAAAAATTAAATCACGTCTTTGAGGTTTGTTCTGATACCATTTTCACAGTAGCTCTTGACAGAGGAACCATTTAATTGATACTCCAATGGTGTTCCAACCTTTTTAAACAGACAGCTTAAAGTTAACTAGATACCACATATTCAACCTTTTTTTTTTTTTTTTGACCAAATATGTAAGAATCCTTTTTAAACTATAAAATGAGACTACAGAAACTTTCTTTGGCTTGTTTCTTGTGAGGTCTTAGGTTTGGTGGGGTTTTGTGTTTTTTTTGTTGCAGCTCCAAATCAGTAATTTCAAGGTCATTGTGTTACTCAACTCCCAATTTGTGTCAGTTAACTTCTGTAATCACTTAAACAGAATGTATTTATGATGTTACTAATTTTAAAGTTTATGGGGTTACCGGTGTAAGTAGTTTCAGACCAGTGCTATCAGTGCTTAAGAGAGTACCAAACTGCTTTTCATACTGAAAACTGAGAAGTTATATACTTTAAATACACACAAGTATATAGAATCATAGAATAGTTAGGGTTGAAAAGGACCTTAAGGTCATCAAGTTCCAACACCCCTGCCATGGGCAGGGACACCTCACACTAAACCATATCACCCAAGGCCTCTTCCAACCTGGTCTTGAACACTGCCAGGGATGGAGCATTCACAACCTGCCTGGGCAACCACCCTAACAGGAACAAATTTCCTCCTTACATCTGATCTAATATATAAATAATAACTATACATATAACTATATATACATATATACAACAAACTTTAGTTATGTTTACATATACACGTGTATTTAACTACATAAATAGTTACATACCACTACAAATATCCTCATATTAGGTTATTTGAAATAGATACTAAAAGGCTAAATTTAGGTCTAAACGCCCTGGTGAGAGAAAACTTGCCAGTATGATTAGGCATATACAGGATTCAGTACCAACAGGGAGAAATACCTGTAATAAGTGCTAGAACATACCACTTACACCATTATTTATGAAGAAAACATTAAAGCAAACAAATCAAAACCCAACGAATAAACCTTTTCCCCACTTACCAGGAGATCTTAAATGTTTTAAAGTTGTCATAAAGACAGTGTGATTGCTTTGGTTTGTTGTCACCTGTGAATGTACATTATCAAGAAGCTTCTTTGTCTCTTGCTGCCTACTGTATTTGAAGTTTAGCCATATGCATACATTATCTCTTTCTGCCCTATTTTATCAATGTCTTCTTACCTGTCCCCAAAATGTCCCCAAGGTGAGTTCTAGGATTTAGAATGATTAATTACTGTATGACAAGACACTTAACTTTGCAGTGACTAAAGTATCTATTGGAAGGTGGATGCAAGCCTAATTCTTATGAGTTAATGTATTATTTGAATCTTTTTGTTTAACTTTGACTTGTGGCTACTTTTAATTTACTTTAGTGATACTAATTTCTTTTTGGTGTAATTTTATATCAAAGTGTTTTTACAAGCATAATGCTATAATTTAATTAAAAATGCAAATGGAGTATTGAAATATCAGTGATCAATTAAGAAAATGCATAGCCAGACAAATGTATTTCAAGGCACATATTTACTAAAATTTTTTAAATATAATTTTATATTTTTTTAAATAAATTTAAAGGGTAAATATTTTGACATTATTGCTGACAAATTATGAAAACACCGTGTAAGGCCCAGGGTATACCCTTTCAAAGGCTGTGCTTAGAAGAGGTGTAATGGTCTTTGGAAAATACTTTGAGTAAGTTTTTAATTAAAAAAATTGTGTGAACTTACTCTAGATATCACCTTCCAAATGCAATATATCAAACCTTCCATGATCAAAAAGATCTGTTTTACTCATCTTTGCTCATGACATGTTAATTGAAGAGCAGGTTCATAGAAGAATCCCTGGTTATCTTATGTATAGTCACATCAAAGGGGTAAAACTGCTTTTATGGTTCCATGTTACTGCAAAGTATTTGGATGTCCCTAACAGAAGACACCTAAAGCTGCTCAAAATTGCATTTCAGTGAGTCTTATCCCAGGTCTACAATCTTACTATATAAAGTAGCACTATATAAAATAGCACTTTTTTTTTTTCTCTTCGCCAGAAACTTGGCTGCCAAGGTAGCTCAAGAAGCAAACTCTGCAGGTTTAAGTAAAATATCAAAATGACTGATGTCAACCGTTTAACTGATAATATTGCTGCAAGACTTGTTTTATCATATTCAGATTTCCTTTCAGGAGTATTACCCTAGGGAATACTCTAGTAGATAAAGGAACATGCATTTTTTACTTTGTCATGACTTACTGGTCTCCTACTTTTCAAGACTATCTTACCCCGTATATATTACAAATTTGTTTTTATTCCCCCCACTATTTCAGAAAACTAATGGACCAGTTAATTAGCAAACATAGGTTTAATCATCTCACCTAGAAATAAGACTTAAGTAAAGCCCAGCTTAGATTTTAAGTTTTCCTTTAAAATATTTTTGTGTAATCATGAATAATTCTAAAATCATGCATACCAAAGGATGATTGCTTGACATATGATGTTTCTGCAACCAGTTCTTCCCTTATTCACAACAGCCAGTGTTAAGAAGAATAATTTGAAGTTAGTAGAAGGGTGGTTGTGTAACATCAGTTTAAAAAGACATCTTTATTACCAGAAAACATAAAATCATTCAAAGTAACATTCAGGCACATTTTTCATTGGCACTTACATTCTGTATTTCTTTCTTAGAAAAGATAAAATTTAATTTTTAATAAAATTCTTTATGCTTATTTGATGCTTTTGTAAAGGTATTGCTGAACTATTTTGTTCAATTTCATTGGAAAAAAATATTTCTCATATTTAATACTTTATTAATTATCACTTCAAAGTACCTTTTCATTAACCAAAATAAAAGAGCTTATGGGTGAAAAGAACATAAGCATGAGATGAAGGAGTTTTACCATGTCGTGGTTTAAACCCAGTCAGGTAACTCGTTCACTCACTCTCCCCCTTCTTTCACTCACCCTACTCCTGGAGGGACAGAGAGGAGAATTGAAAAGAATGCAACTCCCACGGGTTGAGATGAGAACAGTTTAGTAACTAAGGTATAACACAGATCACTACTGCTACCACCAATAATAACAATGATAAAGGAAATAACAAGGGAAGAGAATACAACACCTCACCACCAACCGACCGATAACTCGCCCCCCTCAGCCCGACCAAGCACCGACTGATACCACCTCCAACCCTGCAGACACCCAGCCCTTCCGGGTAACTCCCAGTTACATCCTGGGCATGACGTGCTGTGGTATGGAATACCTCTTTGGTCATTTTGGGTCAGGTGTCCTGTCTCTGCTTCCTCCTGCCTTCCCCTCCTCCCTGGCAGAGCATGAGGCTCACAAGGTCCTTGGCCAAACCAAAACATCTCTATCAGCTCTGTTCCCAGGCCAAAAGTCAAAACACTGCACCGCACCAGCTACCAAGAAGGAGAAACATGACTGCTACTGCTGAACCCAGGACACTGCTGTGTAATGTATCAAAGCCAAAAAGTTTGTGTCTACTTTCTAATGAAATACCCCAGATTATATAAAAATGTTTCTCATCAAAACCTATTGAATAAAAGTTATTTTTTGGTTTTATTACGATGATGTTTATTTTTTTTTAATTTTAATGAATTCTATATGCATACAGATATTTTCTGTTAAATTGCAGATGTCAGCATCCAGAAGTTTTAGTGGCAATCGTAACAGTGCCATTTCTTTGTCAAACTGAAGGTCTTTTCCCTATTTGGAGGAACATTTTTCAAGACACCATTTTGATTATGCTGATTAAACTGGGAAATGTTCTAGATATTGATGCTTGAGTTGTCTGTTCATGAAAAATATATTGTGAATGCATTAAGGCACATTATTCAAAGACAGTCTTAAAATTTACAGTTGCTATGGTCTTTGCCTTTTGTGAAAATAAGTGTCTGACTCACTTGAAGACTCTCAGTTTGCAAATAATACTACTATAAAGTCTGGAGTATCAGACACTATGCATGTGCAGTACTGAATTTCCATTAATGTATTCAGTAGCATAATTGATGGAATTTATTCAGTTAAATACACATAAGTAGACCTTTCTAGGTTTTTTTGTTTCCTTATTTGTTAACTTCCTGAGGTCTTCTGGATAATTTTCTTGCCTTCTAGTGTTGCAGAATGGCTCTAAGAGCAAGGCCATGGAGCCCTGGAGGCCTGTGTGAGCAAGGCAAGGGGTCGCCCCCACAGGTAACCGGAAACCGGACGTGGGAGGAGAATGTGGAGGAAGCTCTGTGGGTCTAACCAATACTGTTGTGCCAAGGAGGAGTGGCTGAATACCACTCCTATATATATGTGAACTGTGTCACAAATAAAGTAGAAGTTTGCTTATCACCCACATTGGGTTGGCCTGTCTGCTTCTCCTTGCCACTTACATTCTAGCGTCATTCATTTAATAGCAGCTTCAAATTTAAGGTACAATGTATTTGTTCTGCTTTGGACCCGTGAAAATTTTGACAGGCTTAACGAAGTAATATTCTTAAAGTGTGCATGCACAGACCCTACAAAGGGGCTAAATCACTGGAGTAGTAAGAGTCACTGAACCTTACACCTCACACCTCTATTTATTTTAGCATGTATACTAAATGGTAATTTAAATTGATGTTAATTCATGACCAAACAAAAAAAAAACAAACAAACCTATATGTAAAAATTCTCTAATTGCTCTTCTTTTCTTTTTCTAATTGTTTCTTTTTTTTCAAAAACTTCCTTAAGACTACGAAATTACACCCAATGAGGAGATAAACTCAAAGGAACTGAAAAAGCATGACTGAAATGCATAATTTGTTGCTAACTTGTATATCTACTTCTGTTTATAAATATATTAAAAATGAATAAAATTAAATACACTGAATGTATAAAAAAATATATTTTGTAACTTTTATGTGGGTTTATTGGGATCTATTAATTAACTTTTTTTTTCAAGATAAATTAATGCCTTATACTACATTTGAATGAATCTATGTCTAATTTTCTTTTGCCCAACTCTTCAAGGTATTAAAGATAAAAAAATAGATAAAACCACAGCAGTAAATTATAGTTTCTTTTTTCCTGCGTGATGCAATACCATGTCTTTTAAATATCTTCAGATGTTCAAATACTGAAACTTGTTATAAATACACATTATTTTTATTTTTATTTTAATGTATTATTTTTAATTTACAGAAATTAGGAAATCTGGAGTAAAAGCTCACAACATTTTTGTCACTCAGACAAAAGTACACTATTATGAGATAATCATGCAAAGAAACATACCAAAAAATGGGGATGTTTTGGGGTGCATTGGAAGACTGCATATAGTATCTATTACACTTGGGTTTAATGCATTTTCTTTTCCCCTAGCTTAAAATATAATGACTTCTGGGACATAAAGGTGTGTTATAATTGCTTAGTCTTCAACAAGAAAAGGATGAAAAATCGGGGGTTTCTCTATAACATCACTGATGACCACTCTAAATCCTATCTTTGTTGGGAGAAAAATCCTCCAGTAACAGTTACTTTGTATAAAAATGCCCATATTCTGATATAAACTCACATTTTCCTTTGGGATACCTTCTGCTGCATGGGCATATAATCCAACTGCTAGACCAGCACAAATTCCACGGAGAAATTCACAAGCTATGGGGCAAAACTGCCAGGAGGGTCCCACCCATGGGCAATGAACAGAATTCTTGAAAATAGCTCAATGACTTAGTAGAAAAGATAATTTTCCCTTAGATCTTTCAGTCTATAATTTTGTATTATGCATGCTATGAAACCATAATTAACAAAACATGGGAAGAGCCCTTATTCTGTGACTATGATTAGGCTAAGGGATCTTTGTAATTTCAATTGCACACAAAGAAAGGAAACATCCTTCCTGAGTAGTAAGGAAGTGACTGGGAATACAATTCTATCTGGCTATGAGTGATTATACTATTTTTCTTTTGAAATTGATATGCACAGTGTTTATTATAGAGCTTTCTTGATTATGAAGGGCTTACATGTAAAAATGTTGAAACACTAATAACTTTTTCTTTTAGGCTATATTTAGAGTAGTTTAAAACTTGTTTTTATGTTCTTTCTTTTATTTACATATAATTTCTGAATATAGTTCTCCCCTCTCCCTCTACATATAAATACTCTATTAGTTTGTACATTTTCAAAAATTAATTCCATGCATGTTTATTGCATCTTTTTAAATTTTAATGTGATTTTAACATAGAAAGTTGATTTGAACATTTAATCTTGCTCAGGGAGAACTCATCATGTTCTTCTATGGGTAAATCTTTATTTAGAAATATATGGATTACAAAAAAAATCTTTATCCGTTTTTCCAGATTTACAGAGCTTATTTTAACCAGCTTGGTGGGTGAGATTTACCAATTACCTCTACTGCTGTGCACAAATAACTAGTAATGGAAACCAGAATAATTTTTCTGAAGTGCTCTACTTCTTTCACGATTGCTCACAATGACTTCTCAGTGGTTTATCCCTTATTGATAGTGTCACATAGGAAGTCACTTTACCATGATATTTTTCTAATTCATCTGTTACATTCCACATCTGTGGCACATAATGAAGATCATAGAATAGTTAGGGTTGGAAAGGACCTTAAGATCATCTAGTTCCAACACTCCACCCTCATATGAGAGGGAGAGGGAGAGGGAGAGAGAGAATATGTTTTGGAAAAATAAATATAAAAATTGACTGCTTTTGGTTGTTTTTTTTTTTTGTGGTAAAAATGTTAGAAAGCAAATAGGTAAGGGAATGACACAGTTCTTTTTAAAATAAATTCTCCAGATACTGTAGATGTATAACAGGAATTATTTTGATTTTTTTATAAATATTTTTAAAGTATGTAACTGTCAGAATCTACCTACTGAAGAATAAAATCACAGCAATTTGACCTTGACATCAAACTTAATAGAGTATATTAAATGGCATTCTTGAACTTTGCAAGGGACTGTTAGACCTGTACAAGATAGAGAATTTTTATTTGAGAAATACAAGAAGTAATTCACCCTTCTAACATCAAGACAATGCTGGATAAAAGAGTATTACAGTACAAACAAAAAGGTCAGAAAAAATGTTAATGCAGTTTAGTATAGTGGTTCTCACACTGTGCTTCACGGTCACTGGAGACATTGCTGATCAGATTTGCTAACTTGCCTCCTTGCTTTTTCTAGATTGCTTTAATTGCTAAAAATATGTTTTACCAGTAAGCAGTGCCTGTAATTAATCCAGTGATGTCATATTATAGTGAATCACATAAATGTCATTTCAGCACATCTGAATGGCAGAGGGCCATCTGGTGCAAGTTTGATAGCTCCAGGACCAAAAGCTTTCAGGGTTTTTTGATTCTCATGAAATTAATAATAGAGTACTGATTAGGTAGGTATGTTCCTATTTACAGGAAATTACTTATTTTTTTACAAGTCGCTAGGATAAGAAACCCACTGAGGATTTTCTTTCTTGTAATGGAAGGTAAATTTTCAAATTTTCTGTATTTTATGCACATTTTGTCATTATATGGTATGTATCTTTAAATATCTTTCTTAGCTACATTAAAGGTATTCCTTCTGAAGTTTATTTATCATCCATTATTAAAGTAATATATATTGCTATATTTTAGTCTGTGATATATAACACAGATGACAATCTAGTTCAGGAGACTGGCCATACATTATAGACCTAATAAGACGAGCCGTTTTCCTACTCAAATACATTTCTTGTTGGGCTTAAAAGAGTCCTTTGATATGTAACCTCACAGTATTTTTCTTCCTTTGGGAAATTTCACATATATTCAATCTGTTTCAAGAAAAGATATGTCTACTCCACATCTTTTACTAACATCTCTGAAAAGAGGCTAGTGTGTCTGGTCTTGATCCTGACACCGGCACAAGAAGAGCTGTAATGTAAATGAATCCTACAGAAGTACATGGTGACTTGAACTACCTGGGAAGTCAGCTAGCTATTACAGCAAGCCCTCTCCATCCCTGCTGTTCTCAGGCACTTCCAAATACAAAAATGTCTCCATCCGGCATGTTCTCAACGGAAAAAGTACTTCAAAATACAGGACAGATATTCTTCCAACCATAATTTCACCTGTTTCTAATAGCAAAAATTAGAGAAGCCATGCAGACATTTAGATACTCTAGGATGTTGTGGTTTAACCCCAACCAGCAACTAGAGCACCATGCAGCCACTTGCTCACTCCCCACCATCCCCTGTGGGATGGGGAGCAGAAGTGAAACAAAAGGTTAAAACCCATGGATTGAGATAAGAACAGTTTAATAATTGAAATGAGGTAAAACATAATAGCAATGGCAATAATAGCAATAATAACAACAACAATAATAGGAAATAAAGCCACAGGAATAAAAAGACAATTGATGCACAATAAAATTGCTCACCACCCACTAAACAATGCCCAGCCTGTGCCCAAGCAGTGATCAGCCCTTTCCTGCTAACTCCCCTCAGTTTATATACTGGGCATGATGTGCCATGGTATGGAATATCCCGTTGGCTAGCTTGGGTCAGGTGTCCTGTGTCTGCTCCTTCCTGGCTTCTTCTGCTCTTCCTTACTGACAGATCATCAGAGGCTGAAGTCATTAATTTAAGTAAGCACTACTTAATAAAAACTAACACTGATGTGTTGTCAGCACTATTCTCATACTAATGCCAAAACACAACGCTGTACCAGTTACTAGGAAGAAAATTATGGAAATATAAACCAGGACATATGAGTACCTTGACAGGTTCAGAATCAACCATCAATGTCTATATAAAATCATCAATATATAAAATAATTTAGATTGGAAGGCACTTCTGGAGGTCCCATGCTATAGTTCCTCACCCAAAGCAAGCGCAAACTTCAGAAATATTTCAGATGGCCTAGACTCGTTCTCAGTTAAGCTTTGACTATCTTATTGTCTGTTATGTGTGTCACCTCCTAATTACTTTGGTGACTGTCCTCTGGACTTGCACCAGTATGTCAGCATCTTTATGATACTATTGGACCAAAAGCTGATCCATGGGTTCTCATAGGTACCAAAAAATCATTCCCTTGACGTGCTGAGGACCTTATTGCTTGTGCAGTCCTTTACAGGATTAGCCTTCATTGCTGCTGTATCTAAATCACTTTATTTCTTTGAATTATTTCTTCTAATGATTTCTTCAGTAAATGGACTGATACATAGGGGTTAAAAATGTTCTGTGAAAGAGGTATTTCTGGAATTTATTTGTCAATAAATGGTATTTTAAAGCTCACCGTTTCTTTATGTTTTCATTTCTTTTCAGATAAACAAATTCAGTTGTACAATTCAGTAATAGATGTTATTTGGTATGCCCTAGATCTGAGACCTGTCTCCATCTATCAGATGAACGTGTGTCTCTCATAGGTCTATGATGTTTTATGGCCCTGTGTAGATGGCCTGGATAACTTAAGGATGAGTTCTTGTCTAATAAATGACAAAAAAGGTCATTGTATTCGGCCATATTTACCAGTCTAAAATGAAAGTATTTGAAGCTAGATGTCTGAGGAATTAAAATAATTAAATTCCCCAAAAGGATGTTTTGTATCTCAGCCTACATCAGGTTGGTTAGATCATTCCTTCCTTAACAGTATAATCTCATTATACTGCCAATAGGGAAGGCTTCAACAACTAGATACCTAATTCCTAGATGGCTGGGGCAGGTAAAATAAATCCCATCTTGAGTGACCTACATGTGTCTGTAGCATTAGCTTAAGTCCTATCCATGGCTTTGAAAAATCTTCCTGACAATTGACACTGGAATATCAGATTCAGTTTGTGTTATCAATATATTTATGTTGATATCCTTGTCTGTATTTTAATAGGTGAACAAGCTTTATTTACATATTTATTGATTGATTGACTGTAGATAAATAACATAAATTCTGTGACATGCTTTGGGATTTTTTTGTTATTATTATGTAAATCCAATAATATTTCTCAGCAACATCTTACAGAAGATTTTATTTACAAACATGAATACCTTATCTCAGACTGCATGCATATATATGATTTTTATTTAATAAGAGATAACAAGTTATTTCTGCTTTAATTTTTGGTTTCAGGTTTTGCTGTTCTTGCCCCCTTTCCTTATATGCTCATATGTATTTAAAAGGCATCACTAACATCTTGGATACACCATTTTGACTGAGTGGGCTACTTTCAAGCATTTTAAGCATTCAATAATATCATTTTCATAATGCAAGGAATAAAGGTGTACTCTGGAATCTATTAGAAACACTGTATCATAGTTCAAGAGCTCCCTCTTCTGACTACCAAAGCCCATTAGTTTTCTTAAAGAAAATCTGCTCCTATCCAAAAAGGTAGTATGCTAGTCCTGTTCCTCTAAATGTTTGCATCACTTTGCTAAGATTTTTGCATATCCAGATCAAACCTAACAAGCAGGTTTGTAACTTAAAGAACCCACATACATCCCACCCCACCCCTTTTTAGTTAAGAGGTTTAGTTTAATTAGTTTGTAGGAGCACATCCATCATGTTTCAGAATGACATCCAGGACCCAGCAGGACACTCTGGGGAAAGCTACCAACAGCCAGCATTCTTGTTGAGATGCCATCCAAAGCTAGCAACTGGGAAAGACTGGATAGATGGCAGAAATTTTTCTTCAAATCTCCACTCACAATTCATTTAGAGGTGCTCCATTTGATATCTGGTGACCAGAAAAAAATATATTAGCTCTAATTTAAAGAAAAGTGTCTTCTCCCACTAGCATCCAACAGGGCCAGAAATTATATTTTTCTCTTGTTACCACCTTTTATGTTTGGTTTTGGTTTTTTGCCTTTTTTTTTTTTTTTAATAGTTGAACTGCTTCTTCAGTACGTCAGAGAGCAAGGGTCCATTCTTTCCTTCAGTACTTCCTGAAGCGGGGGAAAGCGACGAGCAGATACATTGAAGTATTTCTCAAGCCTATGTCAAGGCAATTCATATGACCAGAATAAAGGATTCTTTAAAAGCTTGGCAACAGAGTGGACCCAGAGTATGTCTAAACCAGTATATCTGGAAACACTCCTAGTCTCCCTGTGTTAGTCAGAGCAACTGTATGCTATAACCAGAATTGACCAAAATCTGGGAGGATGTGTGCTCTGTATACTTGCCTTCACATTGGCTTCTGCCAAAGTCATCCAAGTCCTGGAGCTGAACAGGAACTTCAGGGATCTCTAGCCAGAAATTTTTATGCATACAACAGGCTACACTACAGGCTAAAAAGCATATCCAAGTGCTGGTAATGGAGATCATAATTTATATTGAACAAGTCAAATAATTAAACTTATGCAAAAAGTGTCTTTTTGCTGTTGAAAAGAAACTTACATTAAAAAAATAAATAAATAAAAAGAAGAGCATGGAAGAGTAAAGTCATTAAAATTATAAAGAAGAAAAAAAGTAAAAAAAAAAAAAGTAGTTTTACCAGCAACTGATCAGATGAATACACAGGATATAGTATACTTGACCTGTTAGGCAAACTCAGACTATAGAATTTACCAGATTTTCTGACACCCTAATCTCTCCCAATTGTAACATCAGACATAAAAATATGATAGCACCAGACTTGACCAGAACAGAAAAGCCCTCTTTGTGAATCTATCAGAAAAGAAGTATTCAAAGGCTGGAGTAAAAAACCAAACCAAAACAAACCAAAACAAACCAAACCAAAACAAAACAAAATAAAGAAATCTCTAAATGTAAGTATAGTAGGAGATCTCTGTTCTTTAAATGTTTGGCTTATTTTTGGGTATAAATGCTACAAAGAAGCAGGAGAGGCAACTAGAGTGCAAAATCTTCCTATTGAGATACTAATTCAAAAAGGACTAAAAGATTACTACTACGCCTAATTCTTCACTAACTGTAGTGTGAGGATTTGGCATACATTGATATGCATGTGCATGCATTAGCATATTATTTTCATGGACATAAAAAGCAAAAATGTACACACATCAATTTGGTAAAATGAGACCATATTGTAGTAAGGAGTTTTGTCATAAAAGTGCTGTAATTTAACTAATATTAAAATTCTACCAGAATTCTCTATTGCATATTTTCAGAAGTCCATCTTTGGAGCATTTAGTATTATTTGACACATGGAAAATGAAAATCTATAAATAAATCTCTTCTTATAGTTCTATTCAGGACTACTAATTAAGAGAAGAAGGAAAAAAAATTAAAACAGTGAAAAAAGTAGAAGACCAAATGTATGGTCAACTTAGCCTTACAACATAAAACAGAAAAGGGACATTGTATTCAGGTTTTTCTTTCTAGCTATCTTGAGAAGCCAACTTCCTGTAGTTTTATCAGAGTGCTATAAAAATATTAACAAGAACAGCGTATTTTCTTTCTGTTAGAAACTTTGCTATTGACCTTACATATGCCTGGCATTTTCATCCATCTGCCTTTGGCAGTAGTAATAACACATTGGTGAGTCATAAAAATGTTCTGAAGCAGCCCACCTGCCAATCTGGTAGGTAAGAATATGTGGGATTTCACTTTTCACCATTTTTTTTTCTACTTTATCTCATTTTTGAAAAACAATTTTTTTTCCTTGGGACCACTTCCCCTATTAACATATAGCTTACAGTATACCACAGGGTGCTGTGTAGCCTAGATTCTCTATTCAAATAGTCCTTCAAGTTGTATTCTGAAAACATACTTGAATGATATTAATAAAGATAGTGTCAGCATAGATTATCTGAGGTGGATTTTTTCAAGAAAATAAAATTATTATAATCTACAATTTACAATCTTGTTAAAGGATTTTTTTTTTAACTCTCTATTTAAAACTTCCTTTTTAAAATATCATTTAAAAATAGGAGTGACTATATACTTGTCAAAAGAAGTTACAAACAGTATCTTTGTTCCATAAAAACTTGCAGCACCTCACTGTGATAAGGAAATACAGTTTTAAAATGGCTTCTGGAAGAGATGATTTTATTTACCACCAATACAAAAAAATTAAAATCAAGACCTTTATTTTTGTTGTGTATTCCTTGCATATACTGCGTCACCAATTATTTCAGTTTTTAGTGCTACCTGAATTTCTGTCTTTTGGAGAAGTAAATGCAGGATTCTTACAATAACAAACAGACTGGCAGATTTTTCAATAACTGTTCCTTAAGCTTTCAAATAAATGGCAAGAGAAGTTAAATAATCTTGAAAAACTGTCAGGAAGTACCATACGAGGTGGACAGTGGTTGTCAGTTTTATTTTATAACTGATTTGCCAGTTGCATAGCAGTAGTTTTTTGATACTAAGCAAAATGAGTTTTGTATTACAAATTGACTCCAACTACCCAGTTTCCTGAGTGAGCTATGGCCTAGTGCAGTTTAAAGGTTTATGTGACCCTAGAATGTCAACAGCTTCTAATTTTAGGGATTTTTTTTTTCTTGATGTGATTGGCAAATTGTAGTTATTTGGTGTTTTGTTACTGCCCAAATTCAAGCAAATGTATCATTATAGATGATGAAATATGCCTGCTGATTAGTATTAGCCACCTTCATTTTATTACAAGCACTGACATTCATTTCAACTCTGGATACATAAACCCACTGTAAAATATCACTTCCAATCTGTTTACCTGTCTGTTGTAGCTAAGACACAGCATGACACGCCAATAGGGATGGTGAAAAATAAATTCTTGCAATATGCAAACTATAGTGTGAACATTTATGTACCTATTTCCTGAGCCTCGGTAGTCCAGGGTAAATAAGTCCCTCTGCTTTGTGAGTTAGACACCTCAGTTAAGAACCTCAGGTTGCCTGCTATTAATCATGCTTAAATATATACACTTACATGGCACTTACATGCTCATATCCTAACACATGCACTACTAACATCACAAGGTGAAATAGAAAATAACAGCTTTCTTCTGCTGAGGAGCACATAGAGTTTTCTAAGTACAGGTATACAAAAAGCCAGCAAATATGCCCTTTTAGTTACACACTGAGGGAGATGTCTTCTAATCCTTATCGTATAATTCATTGTATTGTGCATCACTGGTTTTTGAGGTTATTTTCTTTTAGTTTTATAGCTTTCTATTTGTTATTCCCATTTCCATTTTCATTATTATTATTATTATTATTATTGTTGTTATTATATTGTACTTTATTTTTTTTATTAGTAAACTGTTCTTATCTCAACCCACAGGTTTTACTTTTTTTTCCCAGTTCTCTTCCCCATCCCACAGAGTGTGCATGGGGGTTGGATGTTAGTTGCCAGCTGGGGTTAAACCACGACACGTGTGTTAGATAGTTCTTCTCAACTCCAATACCATTTTCTGAAATCAGAAAAGGCTAAAACCAAAAATTTGCACCTAGAGATCAGAAAATTAATTGTTGATATTTTCATCTGACTTGTCTACCATAGAATTCCTTCATCAGCTTCTATCTGTAAAGCAACCAAAACATGTGGACATCTACATTGTAGAAATCTGGAATAGGTTAGATCAATGTACTAAGGATGTCCTTGCCAGAAATATTTTTCAAATTACAAAGAAAATAAATATATCAACATATGTTTACAAATATTATTTAAATCATTAGTATAAGAAGACACTAAGTAGAATAAAAAAGGTGGGCAATAGAAGAGAGGGGTAAGAGACAAAAGGCTATCATGAATGTAAAGCCAGAGTATAGGCTTTTTATTTGGGGAGAAAATGAAAGGTGCAGGCAACAATACAAAGTGGTGGAACATTCTGTTAGAAACGGAAAAGAGAAAATGGAAGTATAAAAGGTAGGGAAGAAATGATGAAACAAAGACCTGAGGTGGCAGGAAAATGATAATAGGCTTGCTGAGCACCAGTCAAATCAAAGAAGAAAAGGTGATAGGACAGGAGAAAATAAGTTAGATATAAATAATAAAAAATCATGATCACAATAGTAACATAAATGAATATCTGACAAGCTGAAAAAAAAGGAGAAAAAAGGAGGAAAAAGGAGGAAAAGAAGAAAGCACACTGCTTAGTATAAAGAAAAAAATATATTCAGGAGCTTCTTGTTTAGATCTGATCACTTAGGAGCTAAAGAGTTCAAATGTGTTACTTCAAAAGGATAAAGAAAAAATTATACACCTCTTTTAATATATTTAGAAAAAATGTGTGATCACTAATGATGAGTTTTTATTTAAATACATAGAGGAAATCAATAGTCATATGTAAGCGGCGAGGAGAAGCAAGACACGCCAACCCAATATGGGTGATAAGCAAACTTCTACTTTATTTGTGGCGCACTTCGCTTATATCCGCGTGGTGTTTAGCCACGCCTACTAGTCACAACAGTATTGGTTAGTTCTACACAGCTTCCTTCACATTCTCCTCCCACATCTGGTATCTGGTTACCTGTGAGGCCTACACCTTGCTTTGCTCGCACAAGGCCTCTAAGGATCCATGGCCTTGCTCTTGGAGCCATTCTGCAACAATTCCCCCCTTTTTCTTTTGTGCGAGCAAAACATTGTGGGTCATTCTGTTCACTTGTTTTTATCACGCAACTATAAGCAAGTCCAACACTTACAATGATTGAAATAACAATGATACATAAGCACAGTCCTTCAAATAGCAGTAAGTCAACCTGTAATGCCCCATGAGGACAACCATTTAGTTATCCCTAGGTCATTGCTCACTTGCAATTGCTGGGAAAGCTGAGCCAGGGTTTTCAGCTGTGCATGTATCGAATTAGAATGATCAGAAAGATTCATACAACACATTCCATCAAACTCTTCACATCCATGTCCCTGTTCCAACAACAAAAGGTTCTGCAGTGTTGCATGTCTTACAGAGTCAACATTAAACAACAAATCAGAAATTGCCTTCGATGTAGTATTTGTCTGCTTAGCAACTCAGCAACTCAGTCTGTTTAGTTGAGCCAAGGCCCTGGCTGAAGCACTTATAGTGATTTGGCATATTATGATTAGATACATGCCTTGAAGACCCTTAGTGACTAGAATATAATTGGTTAAACACAGGTGTGAGAACTCAACCTTGAAAGCTTGCCAACAGTCCACAGTTCTCATTAACTTGGTGAACTCCAGCCTCTTATCTTGCTTGCTTAAGCTTCTTCCGGCCTCTCATGGCCTTGCTGTATCTTTCAGGACTATTCAAAGTTTATGTACCAATTATGCATTCTTCCGTGAGAACACTGTCTCCACATCTCCCCCCTTTTGTTTTATCCAGTAACAAGTCGCTACTACAGCAAGGCACACACACATTTACATTAGCAGAGTAACTATTACAGGGTGCAGTAGCATGTTGAAGATGATGATGGTAGCGAGGGACTAGCCAAAGTAATTTCTTACTAGTTCAATTCTCCCACCCTCTTAATTTGTTCCATTACCTGCTTTATAACACTACCATTGTATTAAAATCTTTCTAGCTTTTGCCTTAGCATTTTTCTAGCAGCTACTGCAAATTTCCATACTCTAACATCTCTTTTACAAGTGACAAATCTATACAATACAAGGTGTAGTTTCTTATTAGCAACTAGCTAGTAAATACAGGTGGTTTTATACACAAAATCACAACCTCTAATAATAGCTATTTTACAAGCACACATATTCAGGATGTTACTTTTCAGTTGCCCCCAAGTGATGTTTTGCAGTTATTTGTTCTTTCTCTTCCTCTGTCTCATTCTGCCTGGGGTATTCACGGTCAGCTCCTGTAGCTGAGGCATCAGGTTTTTCCATTCGCCTGTCCAGCTCACGGCAAGGCTTGACAAACTTTGCAGGCAGTTGCCATGGACCTGTAGGCAGCGGGACACAAATATAGCCCCTCCCCCAGGTTATCAGTTCTTGAGAAGTAGACAGGTTAAACAGGTTAAATGCAACATTACTCTCTCTCCCCCCCCCCCCCCCCCGTTGTTTTTTTTGTTGCTTTTTTTTTTATCCCTGCAAAAGCCAGCCTGCTGGGCAGCAGCTATAGCGGCCTGCCTGCTTCAGCAGCAAGCATAAATACCTGCCGGCAGCCGCACTTTTACATTAACCCTGTCATGCCCAAAATGTTAAACAGCTACCCGTTAAAAGCTTTTACATGAACCCAATCAGAAAAATACACAGAACACCGTCTGCCCTCAGCACACACACACACACACACACACACACGTATGGGATCCCACAAGCACACACCACACAACTACAATATTTGAAGCACAAAATCCAGACAATCACTACTCCCACTACAGTTCCACGTACAGAACGTGGCACAAGGACCCTGTGGAGACTAATAGCAAACCAGCTCCGAGAAGCATCATTGCAGTGCGAGGTGGCAGGCTCCACCTTAGCGGGCGTCCCCGCAGAGGCTCTGCCTCCCCCACATCATATGAGGCTTGGGCTTTTATACTGACCAAAATGCACATTCATTCCGAAACAGGTGGCCAGCCTGTGCTGGAAGAAGTGGCCAGCAGTATCTACAAAGGTCTCCAAAGGTTGGTAGAAACCTGGACATACTTATTTTTACCAACTTCTAGTACATGAGTATCGCAGAGAAACTGTATGGGCTCCCCCTGTCTATTGCAAGAAAAATCATAACATATACAGCTTGAGTATAAGAGGATTTTAACCCACACGTGGTCACTGCTTGTAAGGCCTCCTTAACTATTTTGAGATCAAGAGCTTCCCACTCTTTAGCCCCCTGCTGTGTAGTAAACACAGGATATGCAGAGATGCCCATTGCAGAAAATTCACCAGTAATGATTGCATCTTTGGTTAATCATTGTTGCAGCTGAGCGTCTCCAGGGCCAGTGAGTCTGAGCAGACCGACCCGGGAGACGAAGAGTCAGAGTCTGGAAGCAGAGGATATAAATCTGGCTTGGATTCAGGGGATTCGGGGGCTGATCCTGGGCCAAACTCAGGGTCTCCGTTGCTCGCAGCTATGTCTTTCTTGTCAGATGTCTCTCGTTCGGTATGTGGCCATCTGCAGACCTGGCTTCTCTGTAACTGAGTTAAAAATTTCCACTCTAGGGCATAATGGGTTGGAAAGGCTCGCAGTTCCTTTAAATCTCCTGCTAGTGCATAATCTCTATTTTCTACTGCGTGCTTCAAAATGGCTCCCCAATCAATCTGGCGCCGAGGCACCGCCCTCTTCCTTTCAGCTTCCTCGACATTCATCATGCATATCCCTTCTAATATACTTTCTCTGTCCTTTTCAAAGTCCCTACATTCAGAACTGGGGTGGTGGGGGAGCAGGGGGTTACACCTCCTCCCTGGCATCTTCTGATGGAGGGGGAGAAAAGGGGGGGGGGGGAACCCTGTGCTCCCACGAGTTGGGGGAAACGAGTTGTAATCTTCCCCTGGCTTCAACCGACCAGGGACGTCTGTTCCTAGTTTCTCCGTTGCTACCGCAGCAGTTTTGTTTTCTGCCTTGTATCTTTTTATACAGTTTATTACTTCTCTCCGTGGTTTACCGAGTTTCTTTGCCTTTTTATAATCATTAAGCATTGAGTCAAATAGTTCATCACCAAACTTTCGCCACTCACTTTCCTCAAAAACTGTATTAGGATCTACAAAAAATCCCTTAGCCTCCCCTACAGCCACTAGACCTGCTAGCTGCATTAGAGTCTCAGGCTCAATTCCCCGCTTTTATAAAAAGCACTGTAAAAAGTTCAGGTCTCAGTTCCCCGCTTTTATAAAAAGCACTGTAATAAGTCCAGGGCTACCTCTCGGTCCATTTTCATGGCCAGCCTTTTCCGGATCGTCTTCTTCTGGATTGTCCTGTAACCTCGGTCTCCGGATCGGCCTCCCGACGCAGCAGTGTCTGGTTCGCCCCAGTGGTGGACTCCTTTCGGTTAGTCCAAGCATCCGGGTCCGTCACGCCACCGCAGCAGCATTGCCCGCGCTCCCCGGCCGCTGCTGCTGGTGCCGCTCACTCACCGTTCCGGGTCCCTGATACTCAGGGCCCTGTATTCCGGGTCCCTGTTAACTGGGGCCCTGTAGTCCATGGTCCCTGTTCAGGCGCCATTTGTAAGCGGCGAGGAGAAGCAGACAGGCCAACCCAATATGGGTGATAAGCAAACTTCTACTTTATTTGTGGCGCACTTCGCTTATATCCGCGTGGTGTTTAGCCACGCCTACTAGTCACAACAATATTGGTTAGTTCTACACAGCTTCCTTCACATTCTCCTCCCACATCCGGTATCCGGTTACCTGTGAGGCTGACACCTTGCTTTGCTCGCACAAGGCCTCTAAGGATCCATGGCCTTGCTCTTGGAGCCATTCTGCAACAGTCATACTGTCATACAAACATGAAAGTGCTATTTAAAATGTATGCTTTTCGTAGTTTATACAGAAGTATAAGTGTCAAAAAGAGTAAAAAGAGAATTTAAAAAAAAAACCACTAAACACTTTCAAAATGATATAAGTTCTGAAGGCCAAAAAATCATATACAGCAAGTACCTGTTGATAAAATCGAGTTGTGGAATAAAATAATACTTTTTTTTTTCTTGTTTTTCCTCCATCTCTTATTAGCTTTGCCATACAACTAAAAAAGCACAAACAATATCATATATAACATTACCACTGAAATTCTCTTACAATGATTTCCCTTTCTTACAGTAGTAACAAAGTCTTACATGACATCTCAAATATAATCAAAATATCAGAAATGTCATGCTGTATAGGCAGTATCAGACACTATCAGAATAGTTTTCTATTGATTGATGTTTGGAGAACATGACTATGTACTGCCTTAATGCCACAGAAAAGCACTATTGTACAGTTCTGTTTGGTTTTGTACCTGTGACCTGGTGCTGGACTTATTTTTGAAACATAAATAAAAAGTTAAGTTCATGCAGACTGACCTCATGGATTTATCTTAATGACTTAGATCAATTTAAAATTAAACTTTGAATTTTATAGATGTCTCCTTTTATGTGCTCTCTTTTTTTTTTTTTCACAGTCATTATTTTTCAGAAAAAAACAATCCATGTATAGAGAATGGGACAATGCTATTTTGTTATTCATGTAGTGTGATGTCACAGTGCTTTACCAATTGTATCATTACTGTATCATTAAAATGAAGGAACTTCCAATCATGTTATATGCTTGATATAAAAACATTGAAAAAAATAATAGTGAATAAAGTATACTTAAACATAATCCAGTAGCGAAGCAAAGACAGATAAGTTTCTCATATGCTGGGGTTATTTCTTTGGCAAATCTAATCTTGATGTCCATACAGGCTGCAGAGGGGGAGCAATCAAACAAAAAGTAAAGGGTCTGATATATTTTCGGAGAAGCAACAAGACAAATAGATGGAATTAGCTTGTCTGCTGTTAGCGGAAGGTGGGTGAGTCAAGCCTGGAAGTGTGTCATTCATCCAGCTCTTGTCTACTCGTTACCTGATGCCAGCATGCAGTTATGTATTCAAGCCTAAATCTTTTTAGAGAAGGATCCAGGTTTACCTTACACAGGTTAGCCTCACATGGGTTTGCCTCACATAGGTTTACCTCCCACACTCCAAGCTGGAAAGAAACATTGGACTGCACCAGAGCAGTAGATGTTACAGAAAACAAGTAGATGTTCTGAAACAACAATAAAATATAACAAAATGGCAATGAAACTGAAGCCAGTGTCTGAGATCCTACCCCGTGTCCACAGAATAAATATCTTATTTTCACTACATGGTTGCGCTAGCTCCTTTGATGACGAATTCTTATTCTTGTCCCTTAAAACTAAAGGAGATGGGACTTCATGCTTTACAAAAGTTCTGTTAATGTGTTAACATTTCTCATACTATGATTTTGCTACACCGAACTATTTTCAACAACATTGAAAAAAAATACCCAATTTGCACAAACAAAAGGATAGTGAGACTTTCAAGTGGGACGTAATTTGTCAGATTTCCAAAGCAAGAGGTTCAGATAAGCTGCGACCAAGCAACCAAAGTTTGGATAAATATCTGAACTTGTTTTATAATAAGGATAAACTCAACATAATTCAGACAATTGGCAGAATGAGGACTCAGGAGCAAAAAAAATAAGTCTCTGCATGTCTTATTCCTTCGAAGACAGCTAGATACTTTATAGTTAAGAAAATATCTCAACATTTATCAGAATTGTATTGAAACTTGTTTTTCTCCTCAGTGGTTATCAGAATTGTGCTAAAACTTGTTTTTCTCTTCAGTGGTTCCGATATACCGTCCTAGTTTTTTATTTCAATGCTACAATACACAGTTGGCCAATACTGGGTATAAAAATTTAAAGTGTTTTAAAATAGTCTATTTTGTCCATGCATCACTGAACTAGAAATTAATATAACAGCAAACAGTGTTGATAATTATATAGGTGCAGGTAAGACAAAAACAAACCCCAAAACCACAAACCCCAAATAAAGAAAGAAAGAAACAAACAAACAAACAAAAAAACAACAAAACAAACAAACAAATTTAGGTTATTAAGGAAAAGAAATAATTACTTTTATTACCTTTTCAGCTTTAAGTATAAAACTAGGAAATCTCCAGAGGAACTGGAAAGTTACATTGCAGTTGAATTTCCAAAGCAAAGTAATCTAGGTGCTACAACAGAAGATGTTACATTCCTTCTAGGAAGCAATGTTTTTATATTTGATTCTTAAGTAGGATACTCAAAGTATTTGAGGAAATTTTAATGGAAGAAAAGGCTAGATTTTAAGGAGAAAAAAACTTTTTCAGACATGATATTGCAAGTAAGGTTATTTTTGAAAAGCAACAAACAGAAAAAGACGATCATAAATTCCACAGATTTTAAGAAAGCATTTCTTTCATCTCAATTGTAGTCATAATATTATATCACACACACACACACACACACCCCCCCGTAATAATTAGTGGGGTAATGCTTTTATTTTTTTTTTTTATTTAACTTTGAGACAATGATTCACTATGCTGAACAATACGGCATTAATCTGGTGTTCCCTAACACTGAATTTTTTATTTAGCTTGACATAAATTGTAATAAGAGGAAACATTCAGTCACTTAAGAAAGCAGTATGTTGCGTACAGTTTAAAAGCAGTATATTAGAAGATTGAGGGTTTTTTAAGCAACACAGGTTTGGGGTTTTTTTCATTTTTTTTCAGGTTAGCTAACTCAAAGGCAAAGGCAAAGAAAAGTATGGGTGTAGATAAATAAGAAATGAGAAGTAATGGGAATAGATATCTGTATGGAAAAAATAACACCAATGTATTTTTTAAGCCTGAGATTTCATCATTGAATACTTAAACCAGATAGGTTCATACTATGATATATTCAATTTAAATTACTTGAGACAAAGAGACAGTTTCTCATTTTGCTGAGAAAAAAAAAAAAAAAAAAATGTAATAATCTCTCAGAATGTATGTCTGGGGTGTACCTGCACAGAAGATCTGGCCAAAGTAAATTAAAATCTTTTGTTTTCAAGGACAGCAAAATCCCTCATTATAATTTGGAAGTTTAAAACAATCTGTTAAAATAAACAAATAACTCAGTTCCAAAATTACCATTCTCCCACTCAGAGGCTGTACCTGGAAGTTTAAAACAATCTGTTAAAATAAACAAATAACTCAGTTCCAAAATTACCATTCTCCCACTCAGAGGCTGTACCATGACACACTTGCCATCCTCATTTCCCTAAAACTTAGTTTTCCCAGCTGGCTTTCCAGTAGTAATTGTAATAATATATCTATATCTTCCTTCTTGTCTAGCTTTTCATTGTCAGCTGTTGCTCCCTGACAAAAAAAAAGGACTGCATCGAGGAAAAGACTGCAGCAACAGACAGGCAGTGATAAAGAGAAATCAGGAGACAGGAAGATCATCTTTATTGCTAAACTCATACATAGTCACACATGTGCTCCATGTACAGCATTACCACAAAGGAAGCAACATCACACAGAAGCATTCAGCATTGTGGCTATGGGAACAATGCCCCCAAACCTGAGAAAAGGTGCTGATACCTGTTCCCGCAAGGAGAGAGATTTACTGAGTAGGTCACTGTTTAGGTTCCCATTTACAGCATTCAAAATCTGCTGTTTTGCATTTCTTGTGAAACATATGTGAACAGTGTGTCAGGAAAGTCAATGGATGTTGAGCAGCTAAAGGCACAGAAAACTAAAAGCGTCCCTGGCAGAATTCACCCAAATCTCAGACATACATTAAATAAAAAAATGTCATGTCAAGATGCCAAGTAACCCATAGAATTCTGGGGGGGAAGAATGTAAACCATAATTTTTTAGTACCATTATGACATGGTAATACTGGATAGAATCTGTTACAGAGAGACTAGATTCTTACAATCTGAAACACACTCTGAATCTTTCAGTGTATTTCACATGTAAAAAAGGCATTCTGTTCTGTTTTGGGGTTTGTATTTTTTTTTACCTTCCAGTCAAATTTGGTATCGTGCTGTACAATCCTGGTAACAAGTGATGCCATGTAAAAGAAACTGGAATCCTGAAGTCTGCATTAGGTTGTATTTCTAGTCATGGATCTTCCTATCTTAAAACAGACGATTGCAATACACAGTGCTCCATTTAGCCCATATCTATCATTTCTGTCATTTCTGTCATTACAATTGAAAACTTTGTTTTTTTTTTCCACAATAATATAAAGAGTAAAGGATTAGAAAATACATACCATTCTAAGTTACCGACTGAGGTAATTCTTTTTAAGGGTCAAAGCTATTTGGTATAGCCGCGATTTATAGTAAGTGATCTGTCCTCATATTGGTGGACATGTGACTGTATCTAACAATTGATAACAGAAGCAGACAATTCTAGTTCATCTTGGATTAAATGTTCTAAAAACATAAACTATTGCTCTAAATGCTCTAAAAACATAAACTATTTTTAAAGATTTTTTTTCCAGATCTTTTCCCTGTGATTAGATGTTTAATTCAATCCCAAAATATTTTACTGATAGTACCTTTCCCCTGATTTTTAAAATTATATTCATTTGTAACAATTACTGGGTAAATGCAGTCTCCCTGTTGATGTGCCAGTTGTTAGCATATGTTTTAGCTTTTTTAAAATAACATCATGTAGGTTTCAGAAGTAACACAGTGAAAAGTAGTTAAAGAACAAAGGTTTATCAAGCTATCTACAGTCTAATATCCTGAACGGTACAGGAAAGAAAAAAATCCCATATAGCTAATTTAGTTGTTCTGTGGTAAATTAGTTGAGATCTTACCTCAACTTGGCTACTTCATGAGAGTTTCTGTGTTTTATATATACTGTTTACTTTTACAATGTCAATGTTTCTTTGCTCCGTTATGTGCTGGGTTCTGTGTTCTCCTGCCACTTTCTTTAGCGAGCAAGGCTATTATTACTTTTTATACCGTAATAGCTGACTGCTGCCCAGCAACCCCTAACCACATCAATTCCCTCTGCTTCTCAAGGCGTAGGATTGGAAACTGACATTGCTGCAACTTTCACAAGCTCAGTGAACCCAAAAGGCTTGTTAAATACCTCAGAAGCAGACAAAGAAATGTATATATATATATATATATATATATATATATATATATATATATATATAAAAGAAATTGATCAGAAATGTAGCATAAAATTCACGATCAACTAATGTGCTAAACCAGCAATTAAACCAGGACTGTGAAAGAAAAATGACAGTAACACAGTGCAAGAGGTAGTACAATGTTTTTATGCATGAAAATATAGACTCAAAGAATTATATAAGGGTAACAGGAATCCAAAAGCTGTGAAAGGAAAAAAAAACAAAAAAAACCCACGCTATCTTAAAACTGTCATGTATGTATCACCCTTAGATTACATAATTCCTTAATTTGGGGAAGGAGATTGTAAAAATAATTACAGACATAATTTATTAGTCCAATTACAGAAAAATAAAATAATCTTAACCTGTTGATATATTAAGATTTTATTTCCTTCTTGTAGCTACATTTTTAGCAAAATAGCAACAGATACTTTTTTAGCAGTTTTCTATCAGTTTGTGGAAGTGAAGTACAAATCCAGGACATACGTAGTTTTGTGCATATTTGTCTAGCTTCTGTCCCAGGAAACCTACTGGAGTGGTTCTGGCTTTATCTGGGGATCCAGATTGAAATGTCTGAACTCAAGACTCTATATGTAAGTCTCCACAGTGCACTACAGATTGAAAGTCCCTTTATAGATAATAAAGGACAAATGACAGTTTCCCTAAAAAAAAACCAACCCCCCCAAATCCCATTTCAACTATGATTCATTAAAGGTTCACAAATGTTTGGATTTGTTCCAGGAAGCTCAAGTTATGTGTCCAAATTTCCAAGGACAACTGCCATATTAGTAGTTATATAATATGTCACAACTTAGAATAAAGTGCACACTAATTTGAAGACTTTTTGCCAAGTATCAAGCTTCCAGATCTACAGATATTTCCATCAGACTAATTAGAAGAAAAAGTTACAGTAGTTCTGTAATGCTCTACGCTATTTTTTCACATGAGAAATCAAAGGCATGTTTTCTTACACAAACTGGTAAAGGACCTTACTATGAATCTTCTAGTGCACCTGCATAATAAACAACATTTGTACTAGTAGTAACCACTGATGCTAATACTAATAATTGCATATGCTGTGTGCACAGCTTCTAACAGATCTACTTGTTTAGCAAATTCCCCCAACTTTTGGTTGCCAGTAAAAACCTCAAGGTTGTTATACAAAGATTATAGAAAGTGATGAGTATTTCCTTACTGTATCATCCTTCAGAATAGCCCAGATTCCAATGCTAGGCAGGGGTCTTTCAAAACTCTTCAGGGAATATAAAACTCCAGTCTATTACAACTTATTTTCTTCAATATTAACAAGAAAATATATTATTCTGATCCCTTGAGATGTCCAGTTTATTCAACATTTAAACAATTACTTAAAAATATCAGAGAAAAACATTCTATTTAAAGGAATAGGAAATTGCATATAATCTCTTATGATATGTCTGTTATATAGCCACAGTACTGGGCTTATTTTAATTCCAAGATTCATTTTTAAGCTGTAAATTCTGAAGAAATCTGTTTTAAAAGATCATTACTTTTCTTTTGCTAAATTATTTTTTTAATGTGAATATGTTTCTGGTTCAACATTTTCTGATAGTTAAACATTCTGGGATATCATGGATACATGGAATATAATTTTGCCTTCTTACATTATTACACATATTATACCATGTGATATTAACTTTGCTACCTGTATGAAGAAAAATTCTACTGGAAAGAAATGCTGGCGCTAGACATGGACTTACTGTTTGTCACAAATCAGCATGAGATTTAACAAGAACAACAAACAACGAAATTATCCAATATGTATGAGAATCTTTTAAGAAATTTAATCTTACCTCAGTTCATGATGGTTACATACAAGTCTGCTGTGTTGATTTTCATTTTTTTTAATTAACAAGTTTGATTAAGATTAATTTGAAAAGTAATGGTGTGCTTTGCTTTATTTTTCACAGTTCTAATTTCCTTACTGAAAAAACAAGTACACATCCTTAGACTATTTACATTTTAGCATATTTTCTACACTTACTTGATTACATATTTAAATATATTTATAACAGTTATATATTTTTTAATTTTCATTAGCCTTACTAATTATGTCAACTTTGTTCCACTATCATCATTTTTGTAGTTTATCTATTTGGTCAAATTAATCTCCCAGCTTCTTTCTGCAAAAATATAGACAGTTTTTATAAGAATTTAAAACTGTGGCCTAATCTTTCTCCATCCTACTTCAAAGATCTTGGTCCTTTCAGCATATCTGTGACATTTTGTATTAGTGTTAGCCATTACAGCATATGTCATAACACATGGCACAAGCTATCTGTTTTTTTAATCATATAAAATCATAAAGAAAATACATTCTTACTTCCAACTGTTGGGTTTTTTTTTCAGGAACTCTTAATACCCTGAACTCTTCTGAAAAAAAAAAAAAAATAGAAGGATTTGGCTCAAGATGTGTATTCATATATCTACATTTGAACAAGGTGTCCATTATAATCAGTAAAACGCTTGTGTGTGATTCAATTGCTCCCACATGGCTTTCTGATGAAATTTCATATGCCTCATGATATACTCTGACCTCAAGGTGCAAGACCACTGGAGCACAGGTCTACAGTATAGCCCATGTTGCATCTGTAATCCATGTGCATGTGTCTTGGAGACCTCAGATATACACAAATGGCTACATACATTTAAACAACTAAGCTGAACTTACAATTAATACAAGTAACAGAATCTAAAAAGAAATCAAAAGTTAATAAAAGCTGGATATCTACTGTAAGATGAGCTGAATACTGAGAATTTTGACTGGATTTCAGTTAGCTGTTTGCTTACAACTAGTTCTGTGAGAGAGTGAATGGACTGGTCCTTACCTCCTGGTTAATTAGTCTTACAGTTTGTGTCCACACTGCTCAGTTTAAGGACTGACAGGGTTAATTAGCTGGTTCTACAAATCACAGCATTTTGCAGTAAGACTTGAACTTGCTTATTTGTTGAGGACCGTGATGGGAAAACTTTTACAGTTCTTTTTAGAGGAACTATTTAGCACTGTACTCAGAAGATTCAGTTTAAAGCCGCTTCCTCACATTTTATGCTACAGGGGGAAAAAAGTATTTCTTATCCATTTCCTATCCATCTTTGTTCAAGGGGTAGTAGTCTTTTAACATAATGCATTCAAATGTCTTCTTAATATTTTAATAATCTGCACTTTCATTTCTACATGCCTTAAATATCTGTATTAATTAATTCTCTGATCATGCGCTCTTAAACTGAATGTACAATGTCACAGCAGGTCACATTGAGGTTGGTTGAAATCTTGATAAACCTTAAGCTATAGCAGGTTTGTGTATGTTTTTTTTTAGAATTTATTTTTAATCCTCAAGCAAGTCTCTTTCAAAATCAGTTTCTTTCTTACCTAAGTCAAATTAACATCCCTGATTTCAGGCACCAATAAAAAGCACAGGGGACAATAAAATAATGAAGGTGGTGCCACAAGAAAAAAAGAAAATTTAATTTGCTTCTAATATGACATTAACAGTATATAGTTGGAAATGAAAATTTCATTTCTAAAGTAATAAGAATTCAAAAAGTTTTTGATAAATATGTGTATTCAATATATTTGCATGAAGCAGATCTTGTTGAACATAGCTGAGCTGACTTTTGTTCTGATACACAGAATATATCTATGCATTATGCAGTTCTCCTTTTTTGCTTCATAGACAGACCTTCTATAAAGAAAAAAAGGACAAAGGAAAAAAAACCACAACAATTCTACTGAAAAATTTTGCACTCAGAATCACACTTACGATTTTTTCCTACTAGGTATTCTGAAGTGTACTTTGGTTCAGGGAAACTTAGAGGGCAGAAGGAGGGAACAAGACAGTGGTGCTCCATGAGACTTGCATGGATCAAAGGGGAAAATTCAGAAGTTTTGTGGTGTATCACCTGAAACATACCACTGACCTTTTAAAAATCTGAAATCTGTAGAATACATTTTAAAGGAACAGTAAGGATAGATGTGATAAAAAATGCGATGGGAAGATGGTGGAAAGGGAAATAGGAAGAGATTAATGGATATATTCATTTGCAGCTGAACACAAGGGCTACCAACACTGACAGGCAAGGTGCCACCACTCATCTGCTCTAGGTACCATAGTAACACCCAGATCTTGCTGGTTTTCTGAAAGCAATATGGAAAGGGGTGCTCAGATTGCAGCAAGCTATTGTGATCACAGTATTGGCAGATGTTTAGCACAACTGGTGTCAGCAGATCTCTGATAACAAACTATCAAACACATTCAAAAACCCCCAATATTGTTCAGAACACTATTTTTAATTAAAAAATTACCTGTTCAAAATAATAATAGAATGAATCAGCAGAGAGATCTTCAATGTAAAAAAAGTGTTATTTCTATTGAAATATCAATTTAAATTTGTGATTACAAAATGTCTCTACATTTTTCTTGTATAGTTTTTTTACTATGTGCAAAACCTGTTATACTGTTCTGATAATTAATTACAAATTGATTACACTCCAAAATAAAAAAAAAATTAACAAAGGAAATGTACTTGTGTGTGTGGTTTATGTTACTCTTTCTTTATGTAGACATAGGTTACTTCTGGTAATAGGTAGAGAGGAGTGAAAATTACTTGTGAAAACCACTCAGAAAGGACCAAAGAGCACTGCTTGAAGCATAATTATTCAGATATAACCAAATTTTTGATGAAAATTCAGGTTAATTTAGTAGGGATATTCCCCATGATTTCTACACTTCCTGATTGGACTAAACTCAGCAAAAAGCTACATTTGTAGTATGATATATAGATTTTTCCACCCAAATTGTATTATAGATAACAGGGTTCATGCCATTAATCTATGCACCCCACTATTTTTTTCAATGCTACTATTTTAAGAATATCATGAGCTTTGTGTTAGAAGATTCTGTTAGTTGAAATTCTTAAAAAATAAAATCAGTAGGGACAAGAAGTGTTTATTTGAAAATTATCTTTCTGAACCTTTTTACTAACTACCATTTTATAGTGTTGATATACCTTTACAGTGGTAACATCATGTTTTCAGTCAATTGCAACTTCCCAGATTCAACTGCTCAAACTAATAACTGCCTCAGAACATGTCTGCATTTTGATTTAGCTTTTAAAGGTTACCTGTTCAACTTTCAGCCAAAACTACACAGAGAATTTTAACAGGAAACTCCTGTAGTGAGGAAATGAGGAAACATCATTATTTAGTCTTCACTTAAATGATCATATGCTCTTTTTTGGCAAGGGTCTTCTGACACTTGAACCATCAAGATAACAAAAAGCAATACTGGGTCATTTTCCTCCCTGTGAACTGATAAAAGGGAGATAAGACATAAAATAAGACAGTGACTGGCATTTTTTAATCAGCAATTTTGAATGCTTGATCTTTTGGAAATCAAAAAAAGAAGAAGCAACCCTTTTCTGAAACCATTTTTGGTTTCAACTGTAAATATTATATGGGGTAATTTTGCAATTTAATTTCACAATATATGCAAAATAGCATTTCAGTAAGTCTGAAGTGTCTGTTTCCCTCAGGATATGAATAAATGAAATCTGAGCATCAACATGCTAGAGTTGAATAGTTCAGGCTTTCTTCAAAAGAAACTGCAGTCTTCATGATCAGGATCCACAGCCTCTCTCCTTTCCTCTGTGAGAGAAGCACACCCTACACAGGCCTGAGGAAAAGGGATGGACAGAGGCTTCTGTTAATGCTTTGTACTGAAAATATTGCAGGCTGACCAGGTCCTCAGGAGAAGAATGCATGTGTTTTTTCCCCCTGTTGAGGATGCCGCTTCATAACATAGGGTGCCATTTCATAATCTCATCCAAAAATCTGCCAGGGCAGGAGGACCCGGAGCTATTCAGAACCAGGCTGATAGTAATTTTAGGAGGAACATTTCCCTGGCTCCCAGACCAGCCTAGGCAAATTAAAGAGGTATGGGATTTACTTTCTGGAATCTTTTCCAAAGAACTCAAACAACTGAGGTATAAATTAGTGTGAGACTTTTTCTTATTATTTTGAATTAGCAGATGACCACTTATGTGTTCCTTGAGAGTCCCTTTTCTCAGATTGAAGGGAATTACTCTTCCATAGCTCCTATGGGATCTAATGTCAGTAGTTTATAAGGTCTACTAGCAGTGACTCCTTAAAAATAAATCCACATTCCTTATTTGAATAATAGAATAAAGGACCCAAAGTATGGTAGTAGTTTACTCCTGGCTCTGTTTATGAGAAATTTTGTCTAATTTTAGTCTTCAATTTACCCATAGAATCATAGAATAGTTAGGGTTGTAAAGGACCTTAAGATCATCTAGTTCCAACCCCCCTGCCATGGGCAGGGACACCTCACTCTAAACTGTATCACCCAAGGCCTCGTCCAACCTGGTCTTGAACACTGCCAGGGATGGAAATTATCTGTAATTTGAATACAGAAAGAATTGTCCCCGCTCTTAATGAGGACTACAGAAAAATTTCTGTTCTTCTATAAATTATATATTAATTTACAACCTTTGACTTCAATTTTTGCTACTCATTCTTTAGCAGCATTTGTAGTTATTTTGACTTGTAACATTATTGTATATAACTGCCTATAATTGAATAGTAAAATATTAATAAATTTAGATTAAAATGTCAGGTGTATAGTCAGCAGTTCTATTGATTATTCTGTTTTATTTATTTAAGATTATGAATTTTTAGCACTTACTTTGGCTTATACTTAATGGTCTTATTAAAGTAAAACTGCAGGTAGCCAGCAGCTGGTACATTCAGTTTACAGGATACCAGATTTTTCCAAAACAAATGATTCAATACTAATGCAATACTCATGTTGCTAACATTGAAATTATAACATGCCTGTAACCAAAAATTACACTTAAAATAAACCCCATTTGAAATTACTTAAAATTGTAAGTCTCTTGTTAAAAACCTCTTTTTTAAACTGCACCTTAATTTAACAAGTAACACTGCTTCCATCAGCCAAATAGTTTGGGCATTGTTAAGAGGTTTTCTTTGCCCAAGGTAATTGTTATTCGGTTAATGATCTATTTGGAAGCTATTGTAAGTTGAGCAGAAAGTAATTGGCACAATGAAGAAAATCATTTTCTTGCAAATCAGACATCACAAATGGTAGCCTAGGGCCTTAGACCTGAAAACTCTCATTTATGTATGAGCTTAATTTACACATGAGTAATCCAGCTCCAAAGGCAAGGCTATCTGTTTGCTTTTGTTTGTTTTGTTTTTTCTGCTACTCATTACTTGCATCTTACATGCAATAAATACTAGTGAATTCCATGTCCATAGTGGGTTTTAAAGCTGCATCCAACAGAAGGAATGATTTACGGAACAGAACTTCATAACTCACAAAGAGTATAAAGCAGGTATGCTTATTGCGGTGGCAGGTGCGAGAGGGATCGCTCCTCCTTACTCGCACACCGAGAGCTCTTTTCACCCTTGGCAGTTTCGCCAGCTGGCAACCTCAAGTCTTTTAGAGACTAGTTGAAACAAGTCCCTGTCAGACATTCATCTTCTTGAGGGAAAAGGGTCCCTGATTTTAAACAGTGTGTTTTGGTTACCTATTCTATTCTGGGTTATAGTTTAACTACAAGACTAGCAAGAACAAGAACATACCTGTTCCCTATATTAAGTTAAGACAATCAATACACAGTTTGAAGAAAACTCTTAACTTCTTCCTTAGTCTGTTACTATTCCTCTCATCAAAAATATGAGAGTGTACTCTGCTTCCTAAAAATGTTTGCTTACTCCAGTCCGGGTGAGATTCCATACTGTGGGGAGGACACAAGTCCCCCACTCTCCAACCCTCGGGAGCTGTGGGTTGGGCTGTAGTCACAGAAGATTCCTTCAAACAAAGGACAGTGCAATTTTTTTTTTCTTTTTTTTTAACATTTATAAAGAGAATATTTGGGGGAAATCTGTAGGCGTAGGCTGTGACTGTTGCGCTTGACAGAGTGGAACAGCTTTTTTGAAGTAGGAAGCTTATATTGTTTCCCAAAGATAGTCAAAGCCTACTCTACTTCAATCTCAATTATTTCTGCAGCTTGAAATTCAGGATAATTCCTCCCATTGCTCTTTTTGCACTATGCAATCTTAATATGTATACTTTATACACATGCATATTCCACACAGATGCACAGGCCCAAACACATGCAAGGTAGCAGATATCCAATAATTATATGTCTATGTGAATAAAAACATATTGATTGTAGAATAATATCAGAAATTAAATACTCTTACCAAGATTTGCAAAGATAAAGTGCAATGAATCTAATTTTCAAGATGAACACTGATTACACAAAAAGAAAAAAAAAAGGACTAGAGTGTTTCCTAAAAATCAATATAATTGATTAAATTGTATGTCTTTCTGTCTTGAGTTTAAAGCCATGTGCGAATACTTATACCAGCCAATAAGTTACATATTTTTAAAACAAAAAAAAATTTTAGAAGATGTTATTCTTGACTACAATCAGAAAACTTTTTTTCTGTCTGCATGATTTCACTTTTCTGAAATCAGTTATTTTTGCTAGAAGCTATGTGAACAGAGCTGCTCTTAAGGCTTGGATATATTCTCTGTAACATATATTTTTGTAGAGAAAAAAACTTATTCAGTTTTCTTAAAGACATTAAGCATAGAAAAAATATTTGTTAGGAATTGGAAAACATAAACACTTCCAGTTTAAAAAATTAGCTATACTAAGTATTGGAAGAAATAAAGAGATAAGAAAAGCCAAATAACTTCACAGATTTTTAAAGAATACAATGAGAACATTAGATGAACAATTTACACCTTTGCCTATGTAGTTTTGAAAAGTTGTCTAGGTAGCTGTCTAACAGAATTGATTCCACACTAAATAGCCTAAAAACTCTCTTTTGGCTTCAGAAAGATTTAAAAGAAGTAAATTATTAGGGTTTCTCCCTGGCAGAATGCGCTCTTTGGAATCAAACACCAGATTTCTGCATAAAATTTTGTGACTGATTTAGGTTTTTGTTTTTTTTTTTCAAGGAAATTAGATTAAGTGACTACATGAAAAGAGAAAATTCTCTTATCTACTCGCAGTTTACTTGTATGATTTCAAACTCCCTTTTTAACAGTATTTTTTAATTACTTCTCTTTCAGAATAATGTGGCATCATATCAGTTTTCTATGTTAGTTTATTAAAAAGGGTTTAATCTCTAATTCCATATTACACAGGATCTCTACAGAATAACTTGGTCCCCTTTTTCCCCCTCTTTTCTGAAAGAAAAAAAAAAAATTCAGAAGTTATTTGAAACCCTCTCATATGCAATCTTTTGCATGATTATTACATTTTCAAAATGAAGAATAACATAGTATTAGACTGAGTAAACTTGATACACTAGAGTGGCAATACACTAAAAATAGAAACCAAAGATGAGATCCTTTATGAAGCTGTCTGAAAAGTTATTTAATAACATATTTGGACAATAAAGAATTTCTATCAGACTGCTTTTCAAATATTCAGTTGTGTACTGGAACTGACAAGTAACAAGTTTTATGGGTTATTTTCTTGGTAAAAGGTAAATACTAATCTTAAACAGGGATTGATTTTTGTTATGTATTAGGTTTAAGCTTATGGTTTAAGCATAGATTTAAATAGTTTTCTGTAATTAAGTCTATTGTTTAAGGAGTTATAGAGTATGGAGATTGTAAATGTTAATCAACCACATAGAAATTGACAGTCAATATCATAACAAAAGACAGTAATCCCAGCTTTTTTTTTTTATGTCTGTTTTTAGAAGTTATAGAAATGTGATCTTTCTACACAGTACAATGAAAAGCTTTTTAAGACCGTTGTCCTGTCTTCGTCCTTTATACTATAGGTACCTAGATTACTTAGCTTAGTCATGTGCGGTATTTATTGAGTCCACAGAAGGAGGTTGTCGTGTTTCCATTCAGGCATAGCCAGATCATGTTAATTGAGATTTTAATCATTCTCTGGAAATGTTCACTTTCTCTTCTTGAACAGGAATCCTAGATCTGGGATTCAGCAAGGTACCTTAACATAAGTCAGTTTAATATAAATAATGACTGGCTATGTAAGAGGTCAAGGAGGCTTTGTCCATGTTAGTCCAGAAAGAACTTTGAGGGTTTTCTTGTTTATCTCTACATGGAACAGGGATTAATTGCAAGAACAGTCATACCTCATTGAAGCAAATAATTTTCACAGCTAAGGCTTTAAATTCAGTATCTCATCCTTTTCTACTGCCCTCAAAACCACTACAGTCTTGAGAATCGAAACGGCAGAGTCTAACTGAAAGGATAATGTTACGTATGGGAACAACCAGATGATAATTCATAGTCCATGATATACTGAAGCCTGTATTTTACTGAAAAAAAAAGTAAATAAAAAAAAGTAAATAAAAATACATAAATAATTGACATTAGCCCTCCTTTTAGTCACCTGAAGAGGACAGATGCCCACATTGCTCCCTTCTGATGACAGTGGAACCTCCAATTCAATTTCTCATTTGTTTGTTTCTATATATGCATGGGTTCAGCTAGCAGTTAAACTGAATAAATGGAGAACAGAAAATAAGTTGAGGCTATATCCTAGAGGAGAGGGACTCATGGCTGTGAAATCTAAGGGAGAGAACTAATTTCATTCTTCAGGGCTCTAATGTCCAGTTATACAGAAAATGGAGTTAGACTTTTCACAGTGGTGCACAGCAAAAGAACAAGAGGCAGCAGTCCCAAGTCGAAGCAAGGAAAATTCTGCAGCTCATAACAGAAGAAACTCTTCGCTATGCAGGTAATATTAAAAGCTCCTCACAGGGGCTGAGGATTTTCCATCTCTGGAGTTATTCTGGACTCAAGTAAAGGATAGGCCTGGATAGGATTTGGATAGGCCCTGAGGAGTCTGACCTGACACTGATGTTGGTCTTGCTTCCAGTGAGAGTTTCCACCAGATGATCTTCCAACAGCTCTACAGGAGGTATTCTAGAGTTTGAGATAATGTTGCTGAATTTATTGTTTTATCCTTTAATTCTCTGATTTTGCTGCCACATGTGAAATGAATATAAAAAGAAAGCTTATTTTTTTTCTCTTATCATCATAATCTCTTGTTGATCATTCATTTTGTAATGAAGCCATTTTTGCAGTCCAAAACTAAATGAACATGTGAATAAAAAAAGGATTTGAACACCAAAATACTTTAATCAGAGATGTATGCAATTTTAGGAATTACATGACTTTCCTGTTCAATGGGAGAGATGGCCCAGTCTGGGAAGGAAGTTAGTCATATGGGTCAGAGTAGCAGTTATTTAGACAGTTTTCCTGTGCCATGGGAGAAAACAGGCAGTCCAAATGTGAGTTGAGTGGTTAATACAGGGGTCCCAATATGTCTGGTCGTTCTCCTTAAAAATAATGATAAAAATATATACTAGCTATATTTCTATTAGAAACTTATACAGAAACAGGCAAAGTTCCCAGGCACTGGAACTCAATCAAGTATCCTGTTCAATTGCTGGATGGATCCCCAACACAGTCTAGCCTGTGCTAGCTGGTTTTCTCAGAAAATTCCAAATCCTCATCTGAGTATTAGCATTGACCAGAGACAATTCATGTCATACATTTTCATGCTTTAGAAAGTAAGAGAATTCAACCATAGGAACAATATTTTTTTTCTACTGTTTTGGAGGTTTTGTGAATAATTTTGTGTCTGTTTACCTCATGACCCAAACAGAAATAAATTATTAAGTTATAATCCATGAGGACCTGGCCCATTAAAAAATGTAGCAGTAACTGTCCAACTTATATTATAGAGTGAAAGGCTGTACCTATGAGGTTAGCATGCCCTGCAGTACATCCTTCAATTCTGGCATGAAGTGTATTTTGTGTCTGTCTCAGCTCCATGTTATGGGGAATTGTATTAGCTCACCACACCACTGCACATGCAGATTTCCTTCCAGAGGGAGGAAACAAAAAATATGTTCTAGCAGGTCTCATCATGGAGATAATTGAGCACATTTTCTTTGCAAATGAAATGAGGCCAGTGAGTCCAATCTGCTTAGAGCAAGATGTACTGAAATGTTGATCCAGCCGCAGGGTGTGATGGAGATTTTTGGATGTTACGCTGTGAAAAATAACTGAAGAATTTTTATGATGTGTATAAAAGCCCTAAAGGACCCATACTTTGCCACCAAGATCTATATAATGAAAAATTAAAGAAAAATACTTAAATTAGGTAGCAGAAAGGAAGATGTGGAAAATACAGGAATTTATATGTATAAATCATCCAGACCCAAGGAAAAGGTAATGAACAGCATTCAACTAGCTCTGTTTGCTTGCTGATAAAGAAAGGGTCAAAAAACCACAGGAACACTGTGTCATTACCTCAGAATTCCTGGGTCAAACCCTTCAATAATTTAAAGTTAGATGATATTTCCTTACTATCTGAAATAGCTATTTGAATCTGTTCACAAACATGCCACTCATTAATTGGCTGAGATACAAGTGCTGAATAGCAAGGGTCTTGCAGATCAGAAATGAAATGAAGTGGCAAAGCTGTATGTGAAAAATGTACCAATGTATCCCACACAGCGGTTAAGTCATGCCAATACTGTTAATCTCATACTTCCAAAAACATTTAGATTTGTTCTCAGCTATTATGTTTTCAATTACATTCCAGTTTAATGGCTGTTTGGAAAGCACAAAATTTTGCATAATTAATAAAGTAGAAAGTATATACACTGAGACATTCATTATCCTTACGAAGTGTTAAAAGCTTGTTCAAGTTAGCTATTTTAAGAGGGGTTTTTCTTTTCCTTTGAGATCACAGGCTGTTTCATATTTCTCTCAAGGTCTCCTTATAATTACCACATTAAACATTCCCTGTACTTGAATGTAAGTCATAATTTCATTACAGCTGAACTACATTAACCACCTTAACACCAAAATATTGTGACAGTATATATAAATGTGTTTGGATTCTTTCTTATATTAGAAAAAACCCTTTTGTAAGTGTATCAGCGTTTATATGCATAATACGGCATTAAATGTTGCAAACAGTATATTTTAACATAGCATTTATATGATCTCTTCAATAAAGACAGTTTATTAGCTACTCACCCACATGTGCATCTGCATTTCCCTGGGCTTGGAGACTAAGCAGAACAGAACTAATCCAGTTTTACTATGCAAAAGAACAGAATTTCAGTGTATTGTTTATGAGAAGCACTCATTTTGTTCTTGTGTAGCATATGTTGTAGGACATATTTTCTTCTGACAAGAGAGTAAAACAAGACTATTTGTAGGTTCATTTGTTTCTCAGCTTACCTATGCATTTATATACAGATTCATTTAAAACAATAAGTGTGATTATACGATTTAACCATTCAATATTTCTAAAAGGAAAGGCTTTGTCTTTCTGTCCTTTGGTAGTTTTCTCAGAGCATTATTTTTTAACATGAATCACTGGGAAAGCAAGGAATGTAAATATTATGTTGGTTCACTTTTACTCCAGTGCTGCTTAAAGTCATCACTGCCCAGAGCAGTAAAAACCTGACAGTAAAATTTCTTCACCACTTACTATGGCTATTAATATAAAAATAAACCATGCTCCAGAATTCTTTCACAGTTTTAGCACATGAATAAAATCAAACAAAACAGTGGTAGAACAATATTAAGCATTATTGTGATATTAAGTCATATCGTAGGTCATTGATTGAAATTTTGGTCACCTCAAACCCCAGTTTAAAAAATAGATGCATTCTGTATTTGAGTAAAAAGTAAAAATCTTCAAAATTTACAAATATATAAAACAAGAGAACTAATCTCAGAAGTTTCTTGAAAAAAATTATATTCTGGAAATAGAAAATAATTCTATTTTTAAATTGCATAAAACTATGCATAACATATTATAAGAATAAAGAAAACTGTAACAGAGTTCTGCTACTGGAATAGAATGTACGTTAGTGAACAGTGACAATTATCATAATTTCAGTGTTACGGTAAGTCATGTTAGCATTAAAAGAACACAGATAAAATCAGCATTACTTTAGTGAGACATTGGCTGTTTTGTTTTTTTTACAACTCTTTCAAATGAGAAAAAAATGTTTTGCTAATAAATTATGTCCAACTGTGGTTGATTATTTTCATATTATAGTTCTGAATGATTTAAACACCTTTTCAAATTTTAATTGTCCAAAAATAAAACATGGAGATTCTGAAAGGTTACTAAGAGCATCTGAAATGTAGTTACACTAACTTTCTGTATGTTTTTTCCACTACTGATACTATCATACTGCATTAAAATCAACTTTTAGCCAGTAATTCCTGTGACACCATACTCATTTAAAAAAGCAGAAAAGTCATTATGCTAAGCGAGTAATCACACAATAAGAGAGAAAACTATCAAGGGTAGTTAATGCTGCAGGGCAAATATGTTGCAAAAATTATGCTGGGAAAGAAAACCATACGCAGAAGCCAAATACATGATGTGCATTCAACTAAATACTAAAATGGGAGACATGAGAAATGGATACATTTGCCCTGAAGAAAATATTCTGCTAGCCCTTGGATTGATGGAGATTTCTCTTCCTCTCTTTTGAATGCACTGAAATGGTTGTTTCTGACTCAAATCCAATCAAATGTTTCTGGAAACTCTGTTCATAAAATGTAGTGTGCCAGTTATACATCTGCACATCTGTGTGGTCCTATTGTGATCTCACAATCTGCCTACTATTTATTCCTTTTTATAACACTACATTTTAGGGAGTAGTCCAATCTAAACCTACCCTTTTTCAGTTCAAAACCATTGTCCCTTGTCCTGCTACTATAGGCCCTGGAAAATGTCTCTCAAACTTTCTTAAAAGCCCTTCAAAGGATTGACAGCTCATGGCATTTGTAGTATGATGAAGAGTGGCTTGGCAATTGCATCGGCTAATTTTCTCAGGACCCTGGGATACACCTCACTGAGTCCCATGGGCTTGTATATGTTCAAGCTCTTCAGGTGGTCTTGAAGCTGATTTTCTCTTAGAGTGGGAGGGATTTCACTGCCTAGGTGCCTTGAGGTTCATAAGTTTCAGAGATGTGGAGATCACGGGTCAAAACTGAAGCAAAAAAATTGATTAGTACCTCAGCCTTCTCCATGACGGTTGTCACTAGTTCTCGTCTTATTTGTCAGGATGGTACTTGTTTTTAACAAAAGCTTTGTTTTCTGTCCAACACACCTGCAGAAGCCTTTGTTATTATTCTTTGCATCCCCTGCCAAATTCAACTCCACCTGCACTTTAGCTTTCATGATCCCATCCACACATATTCAGGAAACATTCCTGCGTTCTCCTGAGGATACATGTTCCAAGTTCCACTGCCTGTGCACTTCCCTTCTTTCATCCATGTATTATTCTTGTAAGCATTCATCTATACTCCCCTTCTGGAGATGCAAAAACAAGAATCATACCCAAATTACTCAGCATACTTCGAACGCAGGCACACAAATCATAGTGGTGTATTTTCATTTAATGACAAAGTAACAACATGGGATATCTTACTGATCCATTCTGCTTGCTGAATTCTGAAGATAGGTGCCTTGTTGCAACATAAGGTGCAATAGATATTTGCAGGTATCTAGGTAGTCTGCTTAAGTTTTCAGTCATGGGAAGCTGAAACATGTTTTTACAGAATATTGTAAATATGTACGTTCTGAAATTGGTTCTACCAAGCTTCCAAAGCTGCATTTCTTTCATGGCCAGTAATAAAACATCTCTGTACCTTGGGGCCTTTGATATCAACCACTGCATTTACCTTCAAGGCTTTCACTACCATATTTTGCTTATATTCTCAGGGGTACCTGCTACAGAAAGCAATAAAAAAGATGATACCTGTATTTAAAACATTCCTTTCTATAAACCTTTCAAACAGAAATGGTAAAACAAACTTTGATCCCTGTTCTGGTCATTCTTAGGTATACATCCGAGATCCCATGTCTGAATTTCCTCTGTTTCTTTTGCCAGGTGACTAATCCAGCCACCAACATCACATGACCAGAGATGCGGTGGGGCCAAAGTACCAATTCAAATATTTTTCCTGATGACCACCAGTATGAAAGAACTCTATTTGAGGTAACTCTGAAGAGAAATTTTAAATAAAAGAAAAAATATTGGCTTACAAAATCACTTTCATCCTAATAAACTTCTCTGCAAACAGACTTCAAGATACCATTCTTGGTTTGATCTCATTGTCCGTCAGCTCAGTGTGGTTAATGTTAAAATGGACAAACTTTAAGGTCTGTCCTGAATTTTGGTGCATTGTGCCATTTTTTTTTTTTCCTCTGGGGACTTGCATTTTGCTCAAAAATGCATCCTATTTTTTCCAGATAGCCTTTATTTCACACATTTCTTAAGATAAGGAACTCCAGGTTTTACTGCCAAGCTTATCAGAAAAAAATACAGAAAGCTCCCTTTCTAGTCTTGCATTATTAATGACAGACTTCAGCTACAGAGCTAATGTACTCAGCAACAATTCCCTAAACATACTTCTGCTTTCAAAGAACTCCTTTTCTACTCAGGATTTATTTAGACTAGAAAGGAAAGTAAATAGGATAATGTCATTGCTTATCTTGTCAGTCTACCCAGTCTTGATCTAAGTAGAATATGCATAGGGAAACAAGATTTAAGGACTGCACAACAGAAAGTACATGCCCTATAGCAAACACAGCCCCTTTCATATCCTGTTCTACAACTTTACAAAGAACGGCCATGACGTGATTAGCCTAGTATGCAACATAGCGTTCATATCTTAATTTGAAACTCCAATTCTACATAAAAATTACAAGGTATTTATAATATAAAATGCCATTTACAAAACTAGCTGGTAATCGAATAGTAAAAAAAAGTATGCACATTTTTACCTTTAATTTTTTTCATTATAAGGACTTCAGCTTAAAGCTCTAACAGCATTTTAGAAACAACCTACCACTGGTAGTGTTTGAATGAATTTGTTTACATGAAGCATGGTGTAGCTGTTTCTGCTAGCTTTTTTTCCTAATTCTCTTGAATTTATGCTAGAGAATAAAGCTATTGTCAATAAGTGTGCATGAGATAAACATTGATTCTCTTACGAACTTGTAAAGTTCCATGACTGTTACTTGACAGTTTACACTCACCTAGTTTGTTAGACTGGATATCAACTGAATTTTTTAATAAGTAATAATGTAATAATAAGTTAGAACAACAATCCAATAGGTTTCCTAAAAAAAAACATGATTGCAAAAAATGCAAAATCAGCTTGTTAATACTGCACTTAAAAGAGGAGTACTGACTGGCTATCAGCTGAGGAAGCATATTTTTTTCATTCATTTTTTTTTAAGAAATTACAGTACATAAATGGTAGTGAGTCCATAAAATGTGACATGTTTACATATTATTTCATAAATAGTATTCCAGTAGTATTTTTTTAGGGTTGCTTTTTTATTTTTTTGAAATCTAAGGAATTATAAGTTGAGAAGTTTGATAACTGAATGCTGTTCTTTACCAGCTAAAGTCAAGATTTCTGGAGATCTGTCTGTAAGATCCTGGACTAAATTGTATCAATGTATGGGTGTGCATCAGCGGAAAATTTCTGTCCATAAATTTAGGGTCTTTTCTTTTTTTTTCTGATCTTATATATGTATTGCATATTTGCATGTAGTATAAGCTAGAACAAATGCAAATACAAGAAGTATAAACAACACTTCAGAGTCAAACCACTACAAAATATTTCAACTATTACCTACTTACAGAATCATAGAATGGGTTAGGTTGGAAGAGACCTTAAGGATCATCTAGTCCAACTCCCCTAGTCTAGTCCATCTAGTCCAACACAGACTATACCAGGTTGCTCAAAGCCTTGTCCAACTTGGCCTGTAACTTCCAGAGATGGGACATCCACAACTTCTCTGGGCATTGTGTTCTGTTTTAGAGACAAGGATGTTGTGCAGGACAGTATCAAGTGCTTTACTTCTAGTTCCTTTGCTTTATAAAAAAATTCTCCAATCTCTTTATTATTTAGTTGTACTTAATGACACAAACATGACCTAAGAAAAGCAAATGTGTTCACCTTAAGCTTAATGGTCCTTCTTGTGATCTATGAAATAGCTTTTATCTGAAGGAAAAAATCTTCCTATAAAATAAGGGCTTTTTATTCCTTTACATTGATTTTAGAGGAAATTCCTCTGAAACTATGCTTTCATCCTGAAACTTTTTCTTATAAATGGAATTTTAATGCAGCAGCAATAGAAGAACAATGACAAAAAAATAGACTATCAGGGTGGGCAAAATGTATCATCAGGAAAACCATTGTTCCTAATGCTTTTTTTTTCTTTTTTAATTATAAGAAAGATGGTAGCAGAATTGTTTGGTGATTAATAAACCACTCCCTCAAGTCTTCAGTGAAACAAGAAGTGAAAGTAATTTGATGTCCTCTGCGGACAGCACTGGCAGCTAAAAATCTGGGAACAGTAATTAAAAGTACACACAACCAGTATACTTCTTCATATTTTAGAAGGATATGAAGAAATCTGAAAGTATTGATTTACCATTGAGTGAAATGATGCCTGAATTTTGATTTTAACATTATAATTACTTTTACAATAAAATTGTAGATGGGATTGTAGATACAGTTTAAATGAAGCTTCATCCATAAGTCATTACTAAACTTCTCTAATCTTTTAATTAATTAAGTTACTCTCAAGTCCCAAGTATAGCGGCACAGAGTTGGAATTTCTAAGTCTTATGCAAACTGAAATCAACTCACTACTTGAAATTCATATTGATAGTTCAAAACAAATCATGTGTTTAATGCAAATTCCTGACATTCTGTATGAAGTCATGTTGTTTTTTTGGTCAGAACATGTCACATTGTGTTATGTCACAAACTGTCCTGAATGGTATTACTGTAACAAGTCATGACAGACCAATGAGACATACTAAAAGAAATGAAGTATTTTTAAGACTATTTCGCAATCACTGGAATCACAATATCCAGTTTAAATATTATGCATCAAATAGAGGACTGCAATTTTAGCTATATTTGTGCCTACCTGTCAAGTTAAATCTCCTTTCTTTAAACAGAATTGTAGTTCATGTATATGCAGGTATAAGTATATAAATATACATGTGCGTATATATTTTGATATGTGGAACTTGCTATACATACTGTTTTGTAGTGAATCTAAGAGTGACGGAAGGGTGTCCCGAATCTGTCAGTGCATGTGCTAAAAACTACAGTTACTGAATTAATGCTAACAGGTACAGTAATATCCATAGCAGACCTCCTACATGAAGGTTTATCTAACCCCATGCTTCATGTATATTCCAATGGTCTTCCTATCCCATTCTTTTCTTTTTTGGGACAAGGACAGAAACACTTATTTAAAAGCTTCATTTTGACCACAAGAAAGTGACAGTTCCAATACTGTACTTTTAAAAGAATGACTGTCAGAATAACATATTTAAAAAGACTGGTCAAGATGCCTGATCAGAATATAACTAGCATTTCTATGTTTTTAAGCAGAATTGGCATAATAAATTAATTTTTTAAGATAAACTTTCATGGTCACCAAGGAAATATTGCTTCAGAAAAAAAAAAAAGATTACGAAGCACACTAAAAAATGTAATTTCTCTGGAGAGCATTACATCACAAGTGGGAGGTTTTGATCTGTGTCTTCTCAAATGATGCACTTTTAAATCCTAAGCAGAAGCAAACATTTTCTTATAGCATGGTAAGAAGCAAGCACGTTAGCTATGTCCATTAATTTCTCTCCTAGACAAATCAGTTTTAGAAGGAAGTATATCTGGAAGCTTTTTAGACATGAAAAAATTGATCTTTACACCTCCAGGCCACTGATGATCTTTGACTTTTGTGTATTTAATATAATAGAAATACTCAGTGGACTGTCATGGTTATTTTCAATTGGTTACCATATAATTATTTTCCAAATGCAAATCTGCTATCATCTGGGATCTCTGTAGTTGACATTTTTCACAGATGAGAGCAGAATTTCTAAATGCTGTATACTAATATTTATACAAATGACAGTAAATATTGTGGCTGAGTCCACCCTAAGCAAGTTTGCAGATGACACAAAGCTGAGTCATGTGGTTCATACTCTGAAGGGAAGGTGTGCCATCCAGAGGGACCTTGACAGGATTGAGAGGTGGGCTATGCAAACCTCATAATGTTCAACAAGGCTAAGTGTAAAGTTCTGAGCTTGGTTCATGGCAATCCAAAACATAGATGCAGGCTGGGTGTTGAGTAGATAAAGAGCACCCCCGAGGGGAAGGACTTGAGGGCATGGGTGGATGAAAAACTGAGCATGATCCAGCAATGTGAGCTAGCAGCCCAGAAAGCCAATTGTATCCTGGGCTGCATCAACAGCAGCATGTTCAAAGGTCATTTTAGCTAAACTTAAAATATATCTCCAGAAAAATAAGTTTGGACTATACATGATATAACTGTTCTGACAAGAAGGGGAATGGTAAAAATACTCGATCAAAGCAGGTCTTTGGACTCACCTGGGAAACAATGAGATTCAGACCACTAATCTCAGGAATTGATCTCATATGTCTATTTTATGCAATGGTGCATACCTTTAAAATAAATCATTTAATACCCGTGGAATCAATGGAAACATTTTGAGCCTAGTTTGATTATTTATTCTTAAGGGAAATTTTGCAACTTCTTTCCAAAGGCAAGTTGTTCATCCACTAGCAATGTAAAATCAGGTGCAAGCTAGATGCCTAAATTGGTATATCCAGCTGTACATTATAAACCTTAGCTATATTCAATCATAATACAAGCAACTGTTTTTTTTTTATTGCACATGAAGAAGAAAAATCTCTGAAAGATAGCTAGCAGAGTAATATAACTTCTCTGTGTGCAATGATTATGCTACTGATACATCACTGAGAAAGGAAACTATGAATCATCCATTCTTTGCTCTCAGATGGGCTTCAGCTTTCAATATTTACTCCAGAACCTCAGAAGATTTTATATTATATATAAAAGTATTTGAGGACTAAAGGTTGAACACTGAAAATATGTAACTTCTTTATTAGTGCAGTCTTCTGAGGAATAAAGTGGCCTCACATAGTCAGGGTATCTATAATATATTATGAAGCTGGAAAGGTCGGTGAAAGCAATAATTTATAATCCAGAAATTCTATAAATACTAAAAGTATTTTAAAGGTATTAAATACGATTTGTTGTATCAATCCTTTTAAAGTTTGGGGTTTAAATATTTTAAACATGCTTCCACTGATGTCACTAAAACTATCCTATCTTCTCATTTTCTTTGTATTTCTTGGTGCATATTGCTGATATGCCCTTCTACTTTTTCCAGTATGAGTTTTTCTTTTTGAAATTTCTGTGGCTCTAAAAAGATCAGAGTCCTTGAATTAATACTGGCAGAGCAGTTTGATACAGATTCAAACCTAGAAATCTGCTTTCCGATTAGAAGTGTTAAATTTATGCTCTTGCTTTCAAGTGTTACTACATAAGCTTTATTTGTCAATGTCCACCATCACAAGATCTACTACCTCCTCTCCTCTCCTCTCCTCTCCTCTCCTCTCCTCTCCTCTCCTCTCCTCTCCTCTCCTCTCCCCTCCTCTCCTCTCTCCTTGCCTCTCCTCGCCAATGTGTAGTTTTTTTTGCTACACATGCGTATTATTTCATGCAATTTTGAATTTGATTCTGTATAATCTTCCATAAAACTATAATCTGAACTCTTAGTAGAGTTACAGATAGGCCAATAACACAGTATTATGATTTCTTTCCTGTTCACACAGTTTCTGACAGAGCGACATGCACTGAGGATCTTAAAAATTAAATGCAGAGAGAAACTTTTGAGGGGGTAAATTTCAAAGGGTTTATTCACACAGATTATTGACAAAGACCTCACTCCAGCAATATTTTATACTCTGCTAGAATGCAATAAATTGATATAGCAGAAAAAATGTGTGAAATACGTATTTCCTTTAGACATATGTGTATGATTATCTAACTAGGCCGCTGGCTACTATTAAAAGTATATTAGATATGCCAGTCTCCAGTTATATTCAGTAGTATGCCAGAATGTGATCTTTTCCATTTCATCGGTATCTGCAGTTTATGAGTGTTGCAGATTTGAGTATTAAAGAATTCATAAATTGTTCTATTCAGAAAAATGTGACTGTGTAAAAAATGTAATTCTTCATTCAATATTTCTGCTGTCTAAGATGTTTAAAAAGTATACTAGCTTTAAATATATATATAGCTACTTGATCCTGTTAACACTGTAGAGAAAAGAAAGTTGAGATTGAAGTTCTTACTTATAATTAAGTATATTATAGAGTAAATTCCAATCACTGAGAACATAATCCCCCACCCCCTTTTGAACGCAGTGGTATTTCAGTGGTTAGAAGTAGGTTCACAGGTTAAGATATGTTTATTTCTTAATTTGCTGTCTAAGCCAGTAGTCTAAGCATCATAATCAGTAAAGTCTTAAATGCTCTTCAGCTGATCCTGTTTAGGTATATGCTCTTAAAGGTTGCTCAGATGGGCAGAATTCTGTTGACTAACAATAGGTGTTTTGTGTCACAGAAGATGCCCTGGCATATTCTTCTTTATATATAGCAGCCCTAAGGACAAGGACTTGGGGGTGCTGGTTGATGAAAAGCTACACATAACCCAGCGATGTGCTGTTGCAGCCCAGAAAGCCAACTGTATGCTGCATTGCATCAAAAGAAATATGACCAGCTGGTCAAGGGAAGTGATTCTTGCCCTTTCCTGCACTCTCCTAAGACCCCACCTGGAGTGCTGTGACCAGCTCTGGGGGCCCCAACACACGAAGGACGTGGACCTTCTCAAGCAAGTCCAGAGCAGGGCCACAAAGATGATTAGAGGGCTGGCGCTCTCCTATGAGAACAGGCTAAGAGTTGAGTTTGTTCAGCCTGGAGAAGAGAAGGCTCCAGGGGTACCTTTCCAATGCCTAATGGGGGTCTACAAGAAAGCTAGAGAAGGACTTTTTACAAGGGCATGTTGTAACAGGACAAGGGAGAATGGTTTTAAACTGAAAGAGGTTATATTTAGATTAGATATAAGGAAAAGTTCTTTACTGTGAGAATAGTGAGACACTGGAAAATCTGTGGTTGCTCCATCCTGGAAGCTTTCAAGGGCAGGTTGTATGGGGCTTTGAGTAACCTGTTATAGTGGAAGGTGTTCCTGCACACAGCAAGAGGGTTGGAGCTAGATGATCTTTAATGTATTTTCTAACCTCAACCTTTCTGTGATTCCATGATTCTATGATATCTGCTGGTCCAGAGGGGCACAGTTTTCTTGTATGCCCAATGTAATTTTTGCTAGCCCACTGCAGATGTCTTGAACATTGTAAGACATTTATATTGACACTAGACTATATCTGCAGACTGAACTGACATATAAATTTCCCTTGACAGTGATGGAGAACTTAGAAACCTAGGCATCTCCATGTTCCACAGTGATGAAAAAGATCTATTCACAGAATCACAGAATCACAGAATAGTTAGGGTTGGAAAGGACCTTAAGATCATCTAGTTCCAAACCCCTGCCATGGGCAAGGACACATCACACTAAACCATGTCAGACAAGGCTCTATCCAACCTGGCCTTGAAAACCACCAGGGATGGAGCATTCACAGATTCCCTGGGCAATCCATTCCAGTGCCTCACCACCCTCACAGTAAAGAATTTCTTCCTTATATACAATCTAAACTTCCCCTGTTTACGTTTTAACCCATTACCTCTTGTCCTATCACTACAGTCCCTAATGAAGAGTCCCTTCCCAGCATCCTTATAGCCACTGGAAGGCTTCTATGAGATCTCCACGCAGCCTTCTCTTCTCCAGGATGAACAGACCCAACTTTATCAACCTGTCTTCATACGGGAGGTGCTCCAGTCCCCTGATCATCCTTGTGGCCCTCCTCTGCACTTGTCCCAACAATTCCATGTCCTTATGCTGAGGACACCAGAACCGCACACAATACTCCAGGGTGAGGTCTCACGAGAGCAGAGTAGAGGGGCAGGATCACCTCCTTCGATCTGCTGGTCAAGCTCCTTTTGATGTAGTCCAGGATACGGTTGGCTTTCTGGGCTGTGAGCGCACACTGAAGCTGGCTCATGTTAAGTTTCTCATTGACCAACACCCCCAAGTCCTTCTCTGCAGGGATGCTCTGAATTTCTTCTCTGCCCAACCTGTAGCTGTGCCAAGTTGGTCCATCCACAGAAATGGGATTGCATAATGACAAGCATTTTTGTGCTCTTCACTTTTCTTCTAATTCTTAGACCTGCATATAAAGATTATATATATATATATATATATGTCACAGATTTGTATGCCAGCAACAGTGCCATCACTAATATTGTTTCCTCTATCTCATTTTTTTTTTTGTACTCTTTGGAACTTGAAACTGCAAGTTGTTTTGTTTTTTTTTTTTAAAGTGATTTGTGGAAAACTGACCCTAAGAGAAAAGAGAAGACATTTTTATTGGGTTCACATGGCTTGTTTCTGGTAGTGAGGTGGTGGCTTCTGTGACAAACTGCTAGAATCTTCCCCTACGTCTGACAGAGCCAATGCCAGCTGATGGCCAAAGCTGAGCCACCCAGTGATAGTACTCCTGGGATAATGTCTTTAATAAAGGCTATAAACCACTGTGCACCAGCAGCGGGGAGAGTCAGTGAGAATATGTGAGAGAAAGAGCTTTGCAGACATCAATGTCAGTGAAGAAGGAAAGGAGGATTTGCTCTAGGTGATGGAGCAGAGATTCCCCTGCAGCCTGTGGTGCAGACCATAATTGAGGCAGGCTGTGCCTCTGCAGCCTGTGGGGGTCCATGGTGGAGCAGATATCCACCTGCAGCCTGTGGAGGATCCCACATCAGAAGATGTGGATGTACCCTGAAGGAAGCTGCAGCCCATGCAGAGACCATATTGAAGCAAGATCCTGAAAGGAGCTGTGGCCCATGGAAAGAAGCCCACAGAGGAGCAGGTTTACCTGCAAGACCTTTGACTCATCAGGGGATCCACACAGGAGCAGTTTGTTCCTGAAGAACTTCACCCTGTGAAAAGGACCCAGTTCTTGAAGGAGCCGTGTTGGATTATCTTACTCTGTTTAATTGGCAATGAATTAATTTCCATAAGTTGAATTTGTTTTGCCTGTGACAGTAATTGGTAAGTGATATCCCTGCCCTTATATTGAACCCATGAACTTTCCCATTATGTTTTCTCCTACCTGTCCTGTGTAGAAAGGAAGGTGATAAAGAAGTTTGGTGGCCAGCCAAGTTCAACCGACCAAAACGCTGAAAATATTTTTTGAAGTGGTTTGAGTGTATAAATCACTTTTTTTTCTTTTTGGTTCTGTTAAAATGATGATACTTTTCATTGAAACATCACCATTTTACCTGAAGTCTTTAATTCTAGAAAGGACAATATGAATTTGCACTATTATACAATGTTCTAGGATGTCATAACTGTATTTGTGACCCTATTTCAAATTTTGCTCAGTGGTATTGTTTCATCTAATATAACACAGTTGCTGGAAAAAAGAAAATACAGTTACTAGTCTATATCATTCAGAAATGATAATAAATTACTCAGAGTTCTGTTTATTCTGTGGGAAAGAGTACTCAGCTGCTGTTGAGTTTTTACATATTCTTTACAGCTTTTTATGCTTGTATATAATGATAAAAAAATTTAAGAAATAATTTTTTTCATTTCAAGGTAAGTTTTATGCTGATGGATACTAAATACTACTTTAAGCAGAAAAGAAAGAACAATGTTTAAATTATTGTATAACTTACATGTGTCAACAATGAAAGTAAAATTAATGAAGATGTCTTTTGGCCCACTGCTGAAAATATTACAAGTGAAATATTTCAAAAGCAGCAGAGAGCTTATGTGGTTATGGACCACTGATTCATTTTTCTCTGGATGTTTCCTGGCTCTTTGAACAGACTTGAAAAGTGTGGGTTTTTACTTTAATATGTTGTTGAAGACACGCACCAACAATTTAAATAAGGTTGAGCTCATATGGATTTAAAGGTGGGCTTTAAACACAGACATCTGTTTTCATTTGAGATGAAGTCTGCAAATACAAAATAGAATCTACTGGGTGTACCATGCACATTTACAGCAGAGCTTGAAGCCCAGGAAAGTTATCCAGGGGTGTATAAACCCATAGCAGATATTTCTGTGTGGGCAACTGAGTGCTGAATACCCTCTACATGATCAATGTATGAGAGTACCATTCCAACCTTCACTATTTTGTGGTTATTGTTTCTAATAGTAATAATAGCAGAAACAATAGAAATAATAATAACAATAATATTTTTAAAATAATTAAAAGTAATATCACCCTGATATCTGTTGGAGGGACGCTACAGCCCAGCACAAGCAATCCAGGAGGTTACTCGATTGTGTGGAAGACAATAAGGAGAGGTGCCATGCTTGACCTCATGATCACCAACAGGGAAGGGCTTATTGGAAATGTGATTCTCCAGGGCAGCCTTGGATGCAGCAATCATGAGATGACCGAGTTCGAGATCCTCAGGACAGTGAGAAGAGTGTGCAGCAAGCTCACTGCCCTGGAATTCAAGAGAGCAGACTTTGGCCTCTTCAGGAACCTGCTTAGTAAGGTTCCATGGGATACAGCCCTAGAGGGCAGGGGGGCCCAAGACTCCTGGTTGATATTCAAGGATCACCTGCTACAAGCTCAGGAGTGTTGCATCCCAACTAGAAGGAAGTGCAGCAGGAGGGCCAGGAGACTTCCTTGGATGGATAAGGAGCTCCTGAGGAAAATTCAAATGAAAAAAAAGGCTTATAAAAGGTGGAAGCAAGGACAGGAGGCCTGGGAAGAACACAGGGATGTTGTCTGGGAAGCTAGGGACCAGGTTAGGAAAACTAAGGCCCAGTTAGAGTTAAACTTGGCTAGGGATGTGAAAGATAACAGGAAGGGATTCCATAGGCAGAATGTGAATAGAAGACAGAATAGGGGCAATGTGGGCCCTCTCTGGAAGCTCTCAGGAGAACTGGCTACACAGGATTTGGAGAAGGCTGAGTTTCTTAATGACTTCTTTGCCTTGGTCTTCACTGGCAAAGGCTCTGACTACACCACCCAAGTCTTGGAAGGCAGACACAGGGACTGTGAGAATGAAGACCTTAGGCCCACTGTAGGGGAGGATCTGGTTCGAGACCATCTTAAAAACCTGAATGTACACAAGTCCATGGGACCTGGTGGAATACATCCTTGGGTCCTGAAGGAGCTGGCAGATGAAGTTGCTAAGCTACTCTCCATCATATTTGAAAAATCATGGCAGTCAGGTGAAGTTCCCAATGACTGGAAAAAGGGCAATATAACCCCCATTTTCAAAAGGGGAAAATGGATGACCCAGGGAACAACAGACCAGTCAGTCTTACCTCTGTGCCTGGCAAAATCTTGGAGCAGATTCTCCTGGAAGGCATGCTAAGGCACATGAAAATCAACAAGGTGCTTGGTGACAGCCAACATGGCTTCACTAAGGGGAAATCCTGCCTCACCAATTTGGTGTCCTTCTATGATGGGGCTACAGAACTGATGGACAGGTGTAGAGCATTTGACACCACCCACTTGGACTCGTGTAAAGTGCTCGATATTGTCCCGCATAACATCCTTGTCTCTAAACTGGGGAGACATCAACTGGATGGATGGACCACTCGGTGGATAAAGAACTGGCTGGATGGCCACACGCAAAGAGTTGTGGTCAATGGCTCAGTGTCCAGCTGGAGACCAGTAACGAGTGGTGTCCCTCAGGGATTGGTGTTGGGACAGGTCTTGTTCAACATCTTTATCACTGACATGGACAGTGGGATTGAGTGCATTCTCAGCAAGTTTGCCAATGACACCAAGCTGTGTGATTAGGTTGATACACTGGAGGGAAGGAATGCCATCCAGAGGGACCTCGACACGCTTGTGACGTGGGCTGATGCCAACCTTAGGAAGTATAACCATGCCAGGTGCAAGGTCCTACACCTGGGTGGGAGTAATCCCAGTCACAGCTACAGGTTGGGCAGAGAAGAGATTCAGAGCAGCCCTGCAGAGAAGGACTTGGGGGTGTTGGTCAATGAGAAAATGAACATGAGCCAGCTTCAGTGTGTGCTCACAGCCCAGAAAGCCAACCATAGCCTGGGCTGCATCAAAAGGAGCGTGACTAGCAGGTCAAAGGAGATGATCCTGCCCCTCTACTCTGCTCTCCTGAGACCTCACTTGGAGTATTGTTTGCAGTTCTGGTGTCCTCAACATAAGAAGGACATGGAATTGTTGGAACAAGTGCAGAGGAGGGCCACGAGGATGATCAGGGGACTGGAGCACCTCCAGTCTGGAGCACCTGCAGACCGGAGCACCGTATGAAGACAGGCTGAGAAAGTTGGGTCTGTTCATCCTGAAGAAGAGAAAGCTGCATGGAGACCTCAGCCTCCTTCCAGTATCTGAAGGGGGCCAACAGGGATGCTGGGGAGGGACTCTTCATTAGGGCCTGGAGTGATAGGACAAGGGGTAACGGGTTAAAACTTAAACAGGGGGAGTTTAGATTGGATGTAAGGAAGAAGTTCTTTACTGTGAGGGTGGTGAGGCACTGGAATGGGTTGCCCAGGGAAGTTGTGAATGCTCCATCCCTGGTGGTGTTCAAGACCAGGCTGGATAAAGCCTTGGGTGACATGGTTTAGTGTGATGTGTCCCTGCCCATGGCAGGAGAGTTGGAACTAGATGATCTTATAGTCCTTTCCAACCCTAACTATTCTATGATTCTATTCTACAATTCTATGATTCTATAATATGGGAATGGAAGAAAATACATAAAAATCAAAACAAAGTTAAATGTAAAGAAAGTTCTTTAGATCTTTCTTTGAGTGGAAGATAGACAGGGTATGGTCAAAACTGTTGCTGAACTAAATCATGTTATAGGCAGCTTCCCTGTAATAACCTTGTACAATACTTGGTCAGATACGAATACACACTGCTCTTCATTGTATGTTTCTTCTGAAAATTCAATAGAATTTTGAATTCTTTAGCTGTTGTAAAAGGTATTAATTTTGCTAAGTGAGTTATAAAGATCCATTTTGGTGCTTAAAACAAGGGACAGATATTCAATATGAGAATAACAAACCCCTGATAGGTTTGATCTGAGATTCAGCAATCAGCTATTTCTGTTTCTTTCCCCCATTTTTTTTCCAAGCCAGTCTGTTTCTAATTGTTCAATGTGATTATGTTACTGAAAACAGTAGAATAATTTAAGGTTCCTTTAAAGGTTTCTGGTTCTGTTTACAGACCGTTCTGTTAACTAGAACCAAAAAGTACAGAAATGGGTGGAAAAATCAAGGGCAGAATTTGGTCACACCTGAATGATCACTAAGGAAATGTCTTTGAACGCTCATTTTTGTATATAGCCCTTAATATTCTGTTTCATGAAAACAAGTGAAAGAGCAAAGAAATAAATAATCTTATTCCCTATTGAATTTTCTTCCTTAGTCCTTGCACAAACTTCAGCATGACAATTTAATATATTGTTTCTCTTTGTTATTTGTCAAGGTTGTCAAAATCTCCACAGCCAGAACTTTAGAACCATAGATGCTTTATTTTAATGTTTTTACTTATTATTATTGAATTATTGTTATTTTTCAGTTGGAACCAGAGCAAAAAAAAAAAGTGAAAATCAACACTGGAATAAATGAAAATATATTAAGGAATCATGGCAGTATTGTATGTAAGTGTCCTGGGTTTAGCAGTAGCAGTCATTTTTTCTCCTTCTTGGTAGCTGGTGCAGTGGTGTGTTTTTGACATTCAGCCTGGGAATGGTGCTGATAACACCGGTGGTTTTAGTTGTTGCTCAGTAATGTTTACTCTGACCAAGGTCTTTGTGAGCCTCATGCTCTGCCAGGGAGGAGGGGAAGCTGTGAGCAAGCAGAGACAGGACACCTGACCCAACCTATCCCAAGAGGTATTCCATACTACAGCATGTCATGCCCAGGATGTAACTGAGAGTTACCAGAAAGGGCTAGGGACTGCAGGGTTGGACTAGGTATCAGTTGATGCTTGGTCGGGCTGGGGGTGCGAGTTATTGGTCAGCGGGTGGTGAGGTGTTGTATTCTCTTCCCTTTCTATTTCCTTTATCATTATTATTATTGGTGGTAGCAGTATTGATTTGTGTTATACCTTAGGTACTAAGCTGTTCTTATCTCAACCCATGGGAGTTGCATTCCTGTAAGTGCTTTGTCCCAGGAGGATGTTGTGAATGGTGCTGAGGGTGTGGGAAGGACAAAGCAACAAGACTATAGAAAGTAGTTATTTAACTTTGATACCTGAAGCTGTGTGGAGAAGAGGGACAGTCTGGCTAAGGCGAGGAGCTGCTCTGCTTCTGCGCTCCCTATTTGATATTTCAGTTGCTTTTGCTCTCCCTCGTATGGGATCCATTTTGTTGTTTCAACTTCTCTCTAGCTAAAGCGGTTTATGTAACACCTTGGATGTTATGGAGTCACTGATAAGTGCTAACAAACCATCTTCTTATCTCAATTTGAGCCAAAGGATAGGCTGCAAAGCATGGCAAGGTTGGGTCGTTGCTTGCTGATGCTGATTGTTCCTTGGGTTTGTTCACATCATGATTTATGGCTGACTTTGTTTAAACCATGACAGTAAGATAGCTTTTCTTTACAGCCATAAAATAAAGCAGGAAATAGCCAAGTGAAAATGTATATTCTTTATACTGTAATACATGATTATGATTTGCTATTTTTCTCTGTGGGTGAGAGGCACTTCAATTCACAAGCAGAAGTGCTATAAAGAAGTTATTAGCTACTTCACTCAAATGGACAAAAGGCTAGACCTGTCAGTGATTCACCATGAGTAAAATTTAATCTCCTAGAGAAAGCCAAAATGCTTTCATGTATGTCATTCAGTCTCCACTTCAGTCATATTCTAAGGATTTTACTGGAGGTTAAATGGAGCATGGGTTTTGTTTTGCATTTCTGAATGGGATTGCGCTCCACCTAAGAATATCCTAACTCCATCCTGTGCATGGTTTTACATGGTGCTCATTGCAGTTGCATCTGAATAGCAGTGTATTAAAGGCAAGGGTAACATCTGTGACATGTAAGTTCTGTCATTTTCTTCTCAGATGAGTTTGCAGTGCAGTCATTTGGTCTTATTATTTTCAGAAGTTTATAGGCAAATATGAACTTTGTTATCTGTCTGTTGCTGTACATAATAGAGATGCAACGTAAATTGCAGAGACAGTAAAAAAAAAGAATCCAACCTCAAACACATTGCAGAAAGTTGTGTTGTTAGGGGTGTTCCACAAACTCTCTGGGAAAATTCTTTCCAAACAAACTTCACACCTAATAAAAACTGCCTTCTGGAAAGTTAGAAAACAGCTGTCCAAGCTCTTAGTTTTTTGCTTCCTAAGTGATCTTTTCTCAGGACCTGGGATAACTATGTTCAGCACTTATCTGAACCTGATGAAAATGGTAACTACTCTCATAACTGTAACAGTTCTTCTGTTTATTCAGAATACCCTCTCTACCTCTCCTTCCACCACCTGATAATGGTCCCTGACACCTTCTCTGTAGTGTCCAATATATCCTGTCACCTTCTCTCAACACCTTTCAGCTTTGATAATTCTTATGCCTCTACTGACCTACTTCCAAATCTGGATCTAAAAATCAACCTGATCTTGCTGAAATGTAGAACTAAGCTGTTGATGGTAAAAATTCACAAGTGAATGACAGCATTCAATGAACTCTACTGATATGAGTACTGATGTGATTTTATTCAGCACCTGCAAGATGAAAGCACTATGACCAAGTAATACACATGGAGGTCAGGCCTAAACAGGCGCAAATTGATTCATCTGGTAGACCAGAAAGAATGGCTGCAGAAAAATAAAACCCACACAACAAAATGCAGCAGCTCAAGACTGCACCAAGAAAAGCACCTCCTGCAGATCAGCAAAGGATACCTATGTGTGTCAGCATTTTGCTTGTCATAGACACTAAGTGAAACTCAAATTCAGTGGAAAGGAAAGCTGCGAAATCTTCAAGAAAAGGAAGTTTCTCTCTTAGAATGTTTTATCAGCTAGGGAGAATAATTGACATAAGCACAAGCATAACCTTGGCTTAATTTTCTCTGGTCAGTGTTCTCTTGCTTCTATTCCCATCAAAACAGTCATTCTTTTCAATATGGACTGTTTGCAAGTATGGGCTCTTAAAGGTATCTGCAGAAGGAATTTAGGTATCTGAAAGTGGTTTAGGACTATTCATGTTTGTTAATTTTAAGAGAAGTATTAGAAAAAAAAAACTGAAACTGCAAAGGTGAACACAGGAAGACAACTAGTTCTCATTTTGTAGCTAGGTGAAGGAAAACTGACCAAAATAACAAAGCTATCAGAACCACGAAAAGTGTTTTACACAACACTGATATTTTTTCTTTAGATCCTAAGTGAGAAGCTACAAAGGTCTCTATTATTTTCTGGAACTCAACACATGAAACTCCACATAAACCATATTAATGGGATTATCTTTATCCAAATTTAAGGGTATGCTTACAGGATTAGTAACAGTGTGTTATACAGGATTTGATACAATGGACCCTTGATTCTGACTTAGATGTCAAGAAGTATCCCGCTTTAAACAGAACTGAGAAAAAACAATTTTTTTTTTTTATATTCCATTTTTCAACAAATGGTAATATCTGCTGTGAACGCTTTAGAGATATGTCTGTACCAGCCTAAAAAGAAGAATTAGGTACTGCCTGGCCACCTGATTGCTGCTTGTCTGGTAAGAAGCTGAGATAAAACTACTATTTTACTGGATGTATTGAAAGCACTGGCTTTCAGCTACCAATGTCACAGAACTTGTAGGAGTGCCATATCTTTTAGATTTGCAGCCCTCCTGTGAAATTTATCTGCAAGTGGTTGATGGACTCACAAGTCATAGTGACAGATGGACAGGCTGATGGATAGTGTAATTTTATAAACCCTTTTTCCTTGCAAACACACATCACAACTAAAGAAAGAAAAAAAAACCCAAAACTTAGGTAAACAAAGAGTGGAAAACCCAAATAACAAAAAACAGAACAACTACTTAAAGTCAAAAAGAAGACAAATGCAAATGAAAATGCGCTAGATGTCTGGTGAATTGCCATAAATATTAAAGCATACATGGCATTTTTTTCATATTGGGTTAAATTTTACACAGCACTTAAACCCCATGTGAATACATTTGTTTAAACGTATCTAGTACCAAGAAGGAATAATAATTTAAAAGAAAGCTTCCTAGCAGGGGAGTATTACTTGATCCAACCCTGGTGGTTTCAGTGGAAATTTTTACAATTAATTAATTGGACTTTTGATAAAGTCACATATGCATATTTTGCATAAGAAAGGGAAAAAAAATTTTGCTTGAAAACAAAAAAAAAAACAAAAAAAACCCAAACAACAATAACAAAAAAAAAAACCCAACACAACAATCAGTAAGGATATGTTAGAATATTAATAATTCCTTCATAAAAATTCTTTTCCTTACTGTTGAATCTTTCAGGTGAAATAGTTTACTGATGCACAACACTGAAACCTAATCCTTTTTAGCTAATACAACTGAGATTCTGGTTGTCTATAAATATACATTTTTGTATTGAGTACGTAGTAATAAGGTGGGTCTGTTTGTAAGATATTAATGTTCACTAAGGTTTGATCTATAGTAAAAGACAAAATTAGCTGTTAACTGTTAAGAGAATTGTCTATCCAAACACATGGAATTTAAATAAAATCTCAGCAGATCTGAGGGTGTCATATACTAGAATGACATTAAGGGAGATTTAATTAATTTTATTGGTCTGTGTCTGCTTTGGGGGTGAGATATGTACCTGAAAATAAATCACAAATTGGCAAACACCAGTCCACATTTGTAAGTCTATTTAAAGGCCAAAACAGTGTGTGTGTGTGTTTGTGTGTGTGTACATGTACATGTACATGGATGTATGAGTGTAGATACTTTTTGTGGTTTAACCCCGGTAGGCAGCTCAGTCCCGCGTAGCCATTTGTTGTCTCTGCCACAGTGGGGTGGGGAAGAGAATCAGAAGGGTAAAGGTGAGAAAACTCATGGGTTGATATAAAGACAGTTTAACAGATGAAGCAAAAGCTGCATGTACAAGCAAAGCAAAACAAGGAATTCATTCACTCCTTCCCATGGGCATGCGAGAATTCAGCCATCTCCAGGAAAACAGGGCTCCATCACACATAACAGTTACATGGAAGACAAACACCATCACTTCAAACATCCCTCTTTTCCTCCTTCTTCATGTTCTTTCCTTCTCCTTTCTTAAGGATTCTTGCTCAATACACACATCTTTACATTATAGCCAAGTATGATCATTACTTACTACTATATTCTTCCTGTTATCTTTATTGCTGTTATTACTAAGAGAATCCTAGACCCAAATGATAGCAAGAACAATTAGAGATGAGATTTGTATCTGACTCTGGCTTAATTAACACAAACTAGGGCATTTGCCTAGGTTAGTGGAAACTCTGCCCTGAGAATCCTGTTCACTTATTCTGAATGTGCTCAAAGCCTCTGGGTGTGCTCAAATGAGTGAATTCTTCCAACTGCACTTGAAACACCATTTCACTGCACTTGAAACACCATTTCACTTGCACTATGAACACCATCAGAGAGTTTTCTACCTCTGGGCATTGAGCTAAAGATCAAAGAAGAAAAAAAAGTATCTGATGAGATTCTTACTTTGACCTTGGATAACTATAAGTATAAAGATTGATAAGTCATGGCATTCTGGCCAGCATTAAGAGTTCCTCTGCTGAGTAAAACAGCAACTTCAAACATTTTGCATGCTGCTACTGAATCATCCCAAAATTACATTAGCATACTGTGTTTTTATGTATTTTCTGAATGTGTTGTTCATAATGGCCATGATGGAAGTAGAACTGTTGTGAATAATCTGACTAAAAAGTCCAGCTGCATGCTATCAAGCCATACATGATTTATCTGGCCACAGCAGGCGTTGACTTCGTTACATTATACAGCAGCCAGCAGAACTTGGCCATTACAATTATTCTGATGCTTTTCTGTGTTGGTGCTATTCATCAGAGAAAGTTTCGCCCTTCATTTTTCTTGCAGTGGAAACTTTCCAGTAAAGCTAAATTTTAAGGATTTGGGCAGTATTATTCTTACTCGTTAAAGTCATAATCTCCAAAGGGGGCTCATGGTGTTAAAAGCCCCACAGTCACACACAATAAAATGATATAGTCGCTGCCCTGAAGAGCTTACAGTCTAAAAGGCACTTATCTTAAAAGGTGAGAGAAAGGTTTCATTAAAGGAACTTTAAATGTATTGAAATGCATTATTTGGCAAGTGGGAGTAGAATGAGCAAAGCAATCAGAGTAATAGCAGGCAAATATTCTTTAGTTCAATTTTGAGGGCAATACTGTTTGTCTCAAGAAGCATTTACCCACAAATGTTTAATTAAAAAATGGCCTAGGTCTCCTTGTTCAGCTCTGCAATGACAATCACTGCTTCTCATCATCCCTTGTATTTATCATACAACTATAAAAGTTGCCTGGTGGGGTTTGCCTTGGTGTGAGAGCATAGCTCCTTATAGCAACCAGGAGGCACAATCCCCAATCAGACAACACGGTGCCTATGGACTTGCAGGATGGACTCACAACTGGGCAGAGGCCTGTGTTGTCCCATAGCAACCCAAGACCCACCACCAGGCCCATGTGGTTGTTGAGCTAACCAGCTGACTAAGACAGACAACTCCCAGGCTGCAGAAGAGGAGCAGTGCTGCTGTTTGGTGAAAATGAGATTTGTCTGCTTCATGAAAAAAGGATGAAAGAAAAGCATTAGTGGACAGATAGATAGTTTCTTTGATTTCATAGAAATTTAGAAACAAGCTCAATTTTCCTAATTGAAGAATGTGATATAAAATTATTTTGTGAAGTAATCAAAAGCTTAAAAGTTTAAAATCATAAATGTATAAAAAACCCATACGTGTCTGTAAAATAAATGTGCTTATAGAGAAATACCCTCAAAAATCAATGTTAATAGCATCCTGATTTGTTACTCAAAACTTTCTGTTGCAGTGGAGGATGGATCTTAGAGCATCCAGGGCACTTTGTTTAACATACCTGACTTAGAAAAAAAGCAACAAAACTATTTTTGAAGCTGTTCATGATGGAGGTCCTTAAACTGTACAGCATATTGTTCAATGACCAATTTGACTCTCACAAGAATAGTGAAATAAAAAAATAGAGCGCAATGTTTCCAGTCTTTTCTACCCTGAAATCACCAGTCAGATTCCTTCAATGGCACCTTGAAAATTGTCTGTCATATATTTATATAAGAAGTATATTCTACTTTCTACAGTTTATTATAGCTTTGTCACATTTTAAATAGCATTCACCCTAACAACAAAGCTTAAACATCAGTACATTGGCTAAGACTTAACTGAGCAACACAGAAATGTACCACAATAACCATGAAAAAGTAAATTCTCACATATAGTCATATTTGTAAAAAAAAAAAAAAAAAAAATTGCAGTGGGGATGCTTCTTTATAGAAGGAAGAGGACTCAAAATCTCTCATACTAAATGATGGAATGATTCATCAGCATCTGTCTTCTTCTGCGTTTGAGGCTGGTTAAACCCACGTCAGGACATCAGAACCTGGATTCAGCTGAGCAGCTTGATCTAGATTAGATTAAGGTTTCCTGCCTGTCTGAGAAATACTTCAGACATAGCTAAACTTGCTATATTTTTCCGCTTCTCTCTGTGGTCTGGAGGAAAATGACATTTACACTTTTGAAAACTCAATTTCATACTGAATCTTGATCTTCTCAAGTGGGCATTCCATCTTCACTTGCTATACCAAAAAATAAATCAAACGTGTTTGTGCAGAAAACAAACTACATTTTCTTTTCCCTTACATCTATCAAAATTTCCCAGTTGATCAGAAAATCAGTCATTTGCAGTCAAATCTGACCATAAAAATCTATGACTAAAACACTGTTCTTTGATTCACGTTTAAAAATGTTCGCATATGCAAAAATACTATCTTTGATATCTTATATAAATATCAAAACTACATAATCACAACTATCATGGAAGTATCAGTGACATTTAAGGTGGGTTTCATATGACCCAATGTGGAGTTCTGTGGTGGAAGGAGCTTATTGATTGGGTATTTAGTGCTATCAGAGAGTCCTTATCTGGTATGCAGTTTCTCTTCAGGAAGATTCAGGTTTTATATGTCTAATCTGTCAGCCCTAGGCCAATATCTTGGATACTGAAGAAGTTATCACATTCCATTAGATAGCCACTTTTAATACACTTGATATTGTCCTACGCTTCATTGAGCACAAATGTGAGTTTAGGTAGCTAGGACTAAATTCATCTGACTCTAGATTTACATGCAGCATTGCTTTCAACTCCTCAGCCTCTCTCTGATATATGCTTGAGGCTTACAGATACAACATGGAAGCAAAGGGATACCTACACAGTCATACAGGAGGAGCTGGGTGCCACATACCATACACAAGAGGATCTCATGTGACAGAAGATGTCTATAGCTGGGCAACGTAACTAACAGGTTGTGCTCCACCTTCTAGATAATTGTGTGCTACATTTTAATGTGTTGCAGTTAAATTGAAACAAAAGCACATTTTCAATCATAGAATCATAGAATAGTTAGGGTTGGAAAGGACCATAAGATCATCTATGTCCAACTCTCCTGCCATGGGCAGGGACACCTCACACTAAACCATGTCACCAAAGGCTTTATCCAGCCTGGCTTGAACACTGCCAGGGATGGAGCATTCGCAACTTCCCTGGGCAACCCATTCCAGTGCCTCACTACCCTTACAGTAAAGAACTTCTTCCTTACATCCAATCTAAACTCCCCCTGTTTAAGTTTTAACCCGTTACCCCTTGTCCTATCACTACAGTCCCTAAAGAAGAGTCCCTCCCCAGCATCCCTGTTGGCCCCCTTCAGATACCAGAAGGCTGCTATGAGGTCTCCACACAGCCTTCTCTTCTCCAGGATGAACAGCCCCAACTTTCTCAGCCTGTCTTCATACAGGAGGTGCTCCAGTCCCCTGATCATCCTCGTGGTTCTCCTCTGCACTTGTTCCAAGAATTCCATGTCCTTCTTATGTTGAGGACACCAGAACTGCAAACAATACTCCCAGTCACAGCTACAGGTTGGGCAGAGAAGAGATTCAGAGCAGCCCTGCAGAGAAGGACTTGGGGGTGTTGGTCAATGAGAAAATGAACATGAGCCAGCTTCAGTGTGTGCTCACAGGCCAGAAAGCCAACCGTACCCTGGGCTGCGTCAAAAGGAGTGTGACTAGCAGGTCAAAGGAGATGATCCTGCCCCTCTACTCTGCTCTTGTGAGACCTCGCTTAGAGTATTGTGTGCAGTTCTGGTGTCCTCAACATAAGAAGGACATGGAATTGTTGGAACAAGTGCAGAGGAGGGCCACGAGGATGATCAGGGGACTGGAGCACCTCCAGTCTGGAGCACCTGCAGACTGGAGCACCGTATGAAGACAGGCTGAGAAAGTTGGGTCTGTTCATCCTGGAGAAGAGAAAGCTGCATGGAGACCTCATAGCAGCCTTCCAGTATCTGAAGGGGGCCAACAGGGATGCTGGGGAGGGACTCTTCATTAGGGCCTGGAGTGATAGGACAAGAGGTAACGGGTTAAAACTTAAACAGAGGGAGTTTAGATTGGATGTAAGAAGAAGTTCTTTACTGTGAGGGTGGTGAGGCACTGGAACGGGTTGCCCAGGGAGGTTGTGAATGCTCCACCCCTGGCAGTGTTCAAGACCAGGCTGGATAAAGCCTTGGGTGACATGGTTTAGTGTGATGTGTCCCTGCCCATGGCAGGAGAGTTGGGACTAGATGATCTTATGGTCCTTTCCAACCCTAAGTATTCTATAATTCTATGATTGATTCTAAAGACTGTGAGTCACTACTAGTGGATTAAATCTGAAAGTGGAAATTGTTACAATTCCCAGTTGCCTAATTTGTGACAATTTCCCAGTCTGAAGCATCTTCTGTATTATTACAGTTTCTAGGTGAAAGTATTAAGGAAATTAGAAACTAGGGAAGCTTGATGTGCAATTTGCTTGCAATAGTCACTCTACACGGGAACCTTAAATCACACAGCCTATACTGGTGTCACTCCGTCTCGCTCCTGATATTACGGTTTTAATGCCTTTATTTTACTCTTACTCGTATTACATTTACATGTGCATAATTTGTGAATTAACTAATATAAATGATCAGTATTTGTATTCTAGGGGATGAGTAATCAAGTAGCAAGAATTTTATATCAGTACACTTCTACATCTTTTGGACTTGTGTCTCTTTGAATGAATAATCCTGAAATTAAGGACCCTTTTGTTAGCATAAGAACTGACATAACCACTGGAATGGTTGTATGAGGTGCTTTATTGCAGCACTGGGAAATCAGGGGCACGAGCCCAAATCTGGCTTCGACCCTGTCACATCGTGTTCGCAATTTATACATGTCGTGGTTTAAACCCAGTCAGGTAATTCGTTCGCTCACTTCCCCCCCTTTCTTGCCCTCCCCCTGCTCTCGGAGGGACGGAGAGGAGAATCAAAAGAATGCAACTCCCACGGGTTGAGATAAGAACAGTTTAGTAACTAAGGTATAACACAAATCACTACTGCTACCACCAATGATAATAATGATAAAGGAAATAACAAGGGAAGAGAATACAACACCTCACCACCCGCTGACCGATAACTCGCCCCCCAAGCCTGACCAAGCTCCGACCGATACCTCCTCCAACCCTGCAGTCTCCCAGCCCTTCCGGCTAACTCCCAGTTACATCCTGGGCATGACGTGCTGTGGTATCAAATACCTCTTCGGTCAGTTTGGGTCAGGTGTCCTGTCTCTGCTTCCTCCCAGCTTCCCCTCCTCCCTGGCAGAGCATGAGGCTCACAAAGTCCTTGGCCAAACCAAAACATCTCTATCAGCTCTGTTCCCGAGCTGAAAGTCAAAACACTGCACTGCACCAGCTACCAAGGAGGAGAAACATGACTGCTACTGCTGAACCCAGGACATTATCCACCCCTTATTCCATACCATTCACGTCATGCTCAGATCCCACATTTTCAATATACCATCACTCTTATCTCGGTGCACTCTTATCTTAGTGCATGGACCAGTCCCTATAAAGCTGCTGCGTCCATCTGGTCCATGTCAGGCTCCATCTCTTGTAACAGTCTTTCAGAGCAGGAGAGACTGTGTGCAGTGTTCACACTCATGAATAACCTGGGCAATAGTGTCCATTCTTAAGTCCACCCCTCGATCATGAGTCCATCTCTGTGTTGCATCTCTGCTCTGATGGCCTGAAGTGCCATGGGCCCACCAGGCTTAAAATAATTCACTGTCCCCTTAAGCAGTTTCTGCAGCTTGTTGCTGGGGACTCCATACAGCTGCCTTCCATCTCCGACGCTTCCAAAGCACTGGAGGGGCCCAGTGGACTAGATACTTGCCCATACTGTCCCACACACCCTGCCACTCATGACTCTCCAGCCTTGGGGAAAATCTCTTGGTCCCCCTATATTGTTGTCTAACCCCAGACAAGACGCAAACCTGACTCTGCTTAACTTTTGAGATCAGACAAAATGGTTGTGGGTAAAACACAGTCTGTATGTGTGCCAACATGCTGATCCCCATCACAATCAGCAGGCAGGTCCCAAGGATACCCAAAGGCCATTCAAAACCTTCAGAACTCTCAAACGATGCTGCTGTACTTGTCACTGGGGCTGGTGTAGCTGCTGTGCTTGCCGGCTCTACCACCACCAGCTTCTCTGAGTCCAGCTCTTCCTCCTCTGCCTTGCTGGGAAATGCTGCGTGGTCTCCTGCATCCTCCTGGGGCTCGGCAGGCGGCTTCCGGGGAAAGCTCTCGGCCGTCGCGGGGCTGGGCTCGGCCGCGGGGCTCGGCTCTTCCGCGGGGCTCGGCTCCTCCGCCGCCTTCTCCCGCTGCTCTGCAGCCGCCTCCTTCCTCTCCTCGACCGCCCCGACCTCCTCCACCGGCAGCCGTCCCCTCGCCGCCTCCGGCCCCGCTCCCGCCGCCGCTTGGTCCCCGGGGCCGCTCTCCCCGGCCGGTTCGGCTGCCGCCGGCTCCCGGGGCCGCTCCCCCTCAGTTCCCCGCAGCCTCACGAAGATGGAGAGTAGGGTGAGGGCCAGGACGGTGAAGAGCAGCCGGACGGCCAGGTACAAGTCCACGGCCACGTCCGTCCCGCCCTGCTGCTGGACCCCGCCCGTATTACAAGCCATTGCCATAAAGCACAGTGAGACAAGAACCTTAGCCCAGGCCCCACACTTGATAAACACTATCACAGCAAATACCGGCTCTAAGTAAGTTACAACATTCTGAATCTGTGAGATCAAGAGAAACAACTCTGATACCCAATAAATCAGCATTGTGACGAGTGACTATTAATCCAGTCAGATCTGTCGTTATCTCAACCCTTCGTGCCCCACGTTGGGCGCCAAAAGAACTGTCATGGTTTAAACCCAGTCAGGTAAGTCGTTCGCTCACTTCCCCCCCTTTCTTGCCCTCCCCCTGCTCTCGGAGGGACGGAGAGGAGAATCAAAAGAATGCAACTCCCACGGGTTGAGATAAGAACAGTTTAGTAACTAAGGTATAACACAAATCACTACTGCTACCACCAATGATAATAATGATAAAGGAAATAACAAGGGAAGAGAATACAACACCTCACCACCCGCTGACCGATAACTCGCCCCCCAAGCCCGACCAAGCTCCGACCGATACCTCCTCCAACCCTGCAGTCTCCCAGCCCTTCCGGCTAACTCCCAGTTACATCCTGGGCATGACGTGCTGTGGTATCGAATACCTCTTTGGTCAGTTTGGGTCAGGTGTCCTGTCTCTGCTTCCTCCCAGCTTCCCCTCCTCCCTGGCAGGGCATGAGGCTCACAAAGTCCTTGGCCAAACCAAAACATCTCTATCAGCTCTGTTCCCGAGCTGAAAGTCAAAACACAGCACTGCACCAGCTACCAAGGAGGAGAAACATGACTGCTACTGCTGAACCCAGGACAATACACTAAAATTTTGTAACTAATACATATGCATCAAGGATTACTTCATTAGTCCATTACGACATCAGCCTCTTCTGCGCTTACGCAGTCCTCTCTGTTGGTCGTCCCGATGAAGTAAGGAGTCTTCCTCAGATGAAGTAAGGAGTCTTCCTCCCCTTATCCTTTTCACCTTTCTGTTCTTTGGACAGGCCCCAACCATTATGTGGGCGCCAGCATTCTCACTTCCTTGCTTGGCTTGTCCTTTTATGTTGCAATGGTTTCACAAAGCTACCAATATTGCAGAGATGAAATTTTCTGCTGCTTAAGATACATGGTTTCCATTTCTAGACAAAGCTTCCTTGTAAGCAATACAAAAATTATGAACGTCTGTATTATCAAGACGCACAGTTAGACAAAGCTTCCCTGTTCTAAACTACAAGGTCTTAGGCCAGGCATCCTGAGTCCTTCTTGTTGTTACATTAGTTTCTACTGCTAAGGCTACCACAGCAAAGTTACAACATTCTTTTAATATACAGAAGTCTACTATTGATTCGAAAACTTTTCAAATATAGTCATTTCTATTGTTCTATATAATCATTTTAATGTAAAATTTCACTCTTTTTCTAGCACTTTTAAGATATTATTCCCACTTTTGAAGTCTGTTGACTTCAAATACTGTGATTTTAAATGACTTATAAGTCAATAATTTAGAAAAATGAGTACAGCAGAATAAAGTACTGAAACACAGTACTTTAGTACAGGAGCTAAATTGACAAATGAAGAAGACAAATTTTAATTAACTGTTAATACCAGCTTTAAAACTGTTGGAAGGTAATTAATTCAGTATTTTGAAAGCTTGACTTTTTTTCAGATAGAATACATGACTAATGACTTAGAACACCATTTATTGAGAAGAAAGGTAACACCTGTTAGTCAGTTCTAAAAGGATAACTGGCCCTTTTAGAAATGCAACACTGTGTAACACATTCTGGGTTAAGCCTGTTATTGTATACTAGAAGAAGCTTGTATTCACAGCTTGACACACAAAACCATTATGTTCCCACATATTACTTAGAGTTTACATTACTGAAGCATTTGTACCAAAGATATATCACAGATACATGCTTTGATATCTTGCTGAACACTGCATATTGAAAGCAGAGTTGGAAATGTTCAAATAAAATGTTCTTAATATCTAGGTACTGTTTTCCCAGGCCTTCCTTACAGGAAACTTCAGGAGATTTTGTAGGAAATAACTTTTTTTTCCTTCAAATACTGACTGAAATACATGGGAGAGATAGCACAGAAGAGTTGTACTAGCTGAAGAAGGCTTAAAAAATTATAGCAACAGTCTGTAGAATTAATTTCTTTTTGATATGTAAGTTATGTGTATATATATGTGTATATATATGTGCATTCATTTATTAACTTGTTAATTAATTTCTTTCTAGAAACCCTTTCTGCTGGACCAGAAGGACATATTGCTTGTGTAAAAGTCTACCTTAAAATTTTCATTGATTTCTTATCTGGAATGAGATTAATCTCACCTAGCTTTAGACAGGTGTAATGCAGACGTCTATATCGGAATAATCAGATATTAGTTATAGTCACCAAAGAGAAAATAAGTTTCTGAAGCATAATTGTCTTATTTCTTATATAAGACTATATTCAGAGAAGCCTAAAAATGTATTCTGCTGGACTTGAAACTGAGTTCGACTACAACAGCATTTTGAAACAGAAATAAAGAAAAAACCTCAACTCACAGGAACTCGCTTTTAATTTCATTGATACTGTTCTGTGATACTACCAATAAACATTTTTTTCTTCTTTCAGATTTTTTTTGACTGTTTAATTTTGCCTTTCTTGTTTTCTGTAGTAATCTTAAAATAAAAATTCTTCATAACAAAAAAAAAAACCACAACTGTTTCCAACAGTAATTTCCCCTGTGTTTGCCTAAGAATTTTTATCACATTGCAGTAAAATTTGTGAAATTTTTGGTGCCTCAGAGATGTAGGGTTTTGGCATATTAGTATTCATCAGAGCTGAATTTTTTAGCTCTAGAACTCCTTTATATGCCAAGAAATTACAAGAAAGAAAAATAATTATTTAAATGCATACATATTTATACATTGTATGCTTCATAAAGATAAGGAAATATTTCCTGCTTGAATTTTCATGAGGTTAAACCTTCTCAAAGCAAGGTAGTGGTTGCTCAGGTTGACCTATGTACCGTAAAAATTAAAGTATTTGCCAAAGAATTATTAAGTAACTTCTTTTGTAACCCCAAACCTCCACACCTGACAGGAATTGTTCCATCTGTGTATTAAAAATCTTGCCCTTCATAGAATGGACAGCTCTGAACACATGGAATTAGAAATTGCAGGTTATGGCCACTGCCTCACTTAGCAAGTATAATGAGCATGCCATCCCAATTACAAACACAAATAGTAATTAGGTTCCTGGCAGAAGAAAAGGCAACTTGCAAATGAAGGACTTTAATGAGCAGTACAGCAAGATGTACAGAAAGCTGTCAAAAGCATTCAGAAAATGAATAAAATATTTCATAAGAGGGAAGACAAATTTCTAAAGATATAAATAACCAAACTGCCAGGTGAAATGAATGGATGAGTAGATCTCACTACTCTCTATTCCAGTTTGTGCACAGTGCTTTGTGTACAGTCTCTGAGCATCACTGAGCTGAATCTAGCTCTTCTTTACTACTTCTACCACTGGTTGTTTACATACATTGATAAGATCCCCCCTGAGCCTTTTCTTCTCTAGGCTGAACAGTCCCAGCTCTCTCAGACTCTTCTCATATGACAGATGCTCCAGTCCCCTGCACATCTGTAATACTTTCATTAGAGAAAACACATCTTTAATGCAAGGGTGGTCAAACACCGGAACAGCTTGCCCAGGGAGATTTTGGGATATCTGTATTTGGAGATATTCAAAATCTGGCCAGACACTGTCCTGCGCAACCTGCTCAAGCTGACAGTGCAAAGACTTGGACTAGATGGTCTCCAGAGATCCCTTCTGACCTCAACAGTTATGTGATTCTATAATCATCTTTGTGGCCCTTGCCAAACTTGTTCTGGTATCATATAATCTTGGAATCCTAGAATCGTAGAACAGTTAGGGTTGGAAAGGACCTTAAGATGTTCTAGTTCCAGCTCCAGTGCCATGGGCAGGGACACCTCATACTAAACCAGGTTTCTCAGGGTCCTGTCCAACTTGGTTTTGAAAACTGCCAAGGATGGAGCAACCACAACTTCCTGGGAACCCTGTTGCAGTGCCTCACAAATCTCACAGTGAAAAATTTCTTCCTTATATCTAACCTATATCTCCCCTGTTGAAATTTGAACTCATTCTGCTGAAACAAGACAAAGGTGGTGCTCACTAGACAAGAGAACTGTGCCTACGGTAAAAGAAAGAGCTGATACTAAAACCTAATGGCATATGTAACTTTATATATAATTCTGATCCCAAGTTAAAGTTAGAAGTAGAATGAAATCAGCAAGTAGAAACTAGAGATGTATTTTCTTGATTTAGGATAAGAGAATTGCTGTCTGGTAAAGAGAGTGTCTGTTGTTCAATGCTCAAAAATGAATGCAATGAGAGAGAAAAAAAAGATGCATGCAGATATAGGAAGGGAGACAGTATGAAAAGAAACATTCAAGACCCTCCTTGTATAGTAGGTGTGCAGTAAGATAGATTTGTAATACAAACAAATGGAGTGTCACATAAGGGAACTATAAGGCTATTTGAACAGAGTGATTTGATGAATGCCTAGGAATCATGAAAAAGAATGAAAGATACAATAGCAAAATTATGATTCAAATTCTAAATAAGAATGTTGTTTCTTTGGTGATTCCTTATCTTCTTTCTTCCCTGTTGTATCAGATTCTAGTGCCTCCAATGCTAACACTTAAAAGGAAATAACCATATGACTAAATGATTAATAACTAAAATGAGAGGCTACTTAACGCCTATTTTATAGAGATGATGATGAATATAATGGCTGAAATAAAGCTGAGATTTAACCCTTACTTAAGTTGGATAATGAAACAACAGACCTAGCAATAATGACAAGCATTTTAAACGTGTATTTTTCCCCCAAAAAAAAGGATTGGGCTGAAAAAATGAGGAAAAGCAAAAGGCAGAAAAGTCAGTGGAGCAATTAATAAATACCTTAAAAGGAAAGTTCACCAAACTAATATAATCAGTATCTAGGTTCCTTTTATTTTTTTTTTTTTTTTTTTTTTTACAGCATTCTGCTACTGAATAGAAGCAAACTGAATAAAGGTCAGGCATAGGAAGCCAAACAGGAGGTCTGGAAAGAAGGAAGTGACAGGATTAAAGAATGGACTCAGTGTTGAGGATATTGTGGACCATTAATAGATGGTAATAGTAAATTGTGCTAGAAGGAGAACATAAAATGAATGGATTGAAATATGTTTTTGAGAAAATTCACTCAACGCTGGTAAATTAAGGGTATTTTGTCAAGGAATGGTCATGAAAAATAAAAAATCTGGAATCAGTATCTCATTTATATAAGATGTATTAAAAGATAATAACATAGATAAAAGGACTAAATATAGGACTCTCTCCAGGTGCTATGAGCTGAAATATAATGATTATAGCAGGTTGCCTAGAGATAAATATAAAATATTATACAGTAAGGTTGGCAGTATTGTGTGGACTACAAGAAAGCTATAATATGACTGGCATACTCCAAATAGAGTAATAGAAATGAAAACTATAAAGTATTCTAAGTCTTTACTATCGTTACTTGTTATTAATTATATAATGTATGAGCAAGAAGCGTAGCTATAAAATGAAGAACTAATGGAGGGAGAGTGCTTCATCATGGACTGTTGTCCTCTGGTTTGCAGAACAGGCAATAAAACTGACATGAAAAAATGAAAAACATGATAATCATGCCTTAAAGTAAACAGCATGAGTGGAATAATAATAATATCATCAATAATCTGTGTGGAGACACTATAGCATCATCATGTAACCTGGAAATCTGACTCATCCTAAGACAACACGCCCTTAGAAAGTAACTTTACAAAGTACTGAGCTTTTATTTTGATGTCAGTGATTCTTTGGGATAAGACTGCAAGAAATAAATCCATTTATGCCTAGCAACTCAAATGAATAACAGGTGAACCAATCAACATAATGAAACTGTATTTTAGCAAGAAATGCTAGACAGATTTCCTTCTAGTTTATGGTTTTGTTTGTTTGGTGTTGGTTTGTTGTTTTTTTTAACCATTCTTCTTGCTTTTTATGGACAACTCTGTTCTTATGCTAATTTTTACAAACATAGAAAATCTAATCTCTATGTTTTATTAAAATTACATATCTAATAACTTCTGGATTTGGTGTGGATCATGATGTCCTCCCACCTTATCAGTGGCTTTTGGTCATTTGAATCTATTGATGAATAAGATTTCCTGTCTATACTAACACAGTTAACCTTTATCATAAAAAAATTCTTCTCTGAAAATAATGTACCACTGATTTCCCCAAGATTTACAATATTTTGCTTCACCGTGCCCTTGTGGCCAATAAGGCCAATGGCATCCTGAGGTGTATTAGAAGGGGGGTGGTTAGTAGGTCGAGAGAGGTCCTCCTTCCCCTCTACTCTGCCCTGGTGAGACCGCACCTGGAATATTGTGTCCAGTTCTGGGCCCCTCAGTTCAAGCAGGACAGGGACCTGCTGGAGAGAGTCCAGCGCAGGGCAACGAAGATGATTAAGGGAGTGGAGCATCTCCCTTATGAGAAAAGACTGGGGGAGCGGGGTCTCTATAGTTTGGAGGAGACTGAGGGGTGACCTTATTAGTATATATAAATATATAAAGGGGGAGTGTCACGAGGATGGAGCCACGCTCTACTCAGTGGCAAACAATGATAGGACAAGGGGTAACGGGTACAAACTGGAACACAAGAGGTTCCACTTAAACTTGAGAAGAAACTTCTTCTCAGTGAGGGTGACGGAACACTGGAACAGGCTGCCCAAGGAGGTTGTGGAGTCTCCTTCCCTGGAGACATTCAAAACCTGCCTGGACACATTCCTGTGTAACCTTATCTAGGTGTTCCTGCTCCGGCAGGGGGATTGGACTAGATGATCTTTCGAGGTCCCTTCCAATCTCTAGCATACTGTGATACTGTGATACAAGCATTCTATGTTTTACTCTAATGGGTTAATTTCACCTAGCATGAAATCTATGAGTTTTGTTTCTGTTAAATAGAATTTTTTCCACTGACATTAAGGGAAATTGAATCTGGTCATGTATGCATACTCCAGTTAATGGATATAAATAGGAATATCATCAAGACACTCTATGCCACCTCAAATTAGCATACACACACACAAAAAACCTAATTTCCTCTTTTTCATTTAATTTCTTCAGTTTTAACATAGCCATGTTCTTTTTTGAAAAGTCGTGCTTTGTTTTCCATCTATCCTTAGCATAAAATGCAACATTTGAACACAAAATGTCATAGACTGGCAGGTAAGATTCAGTGGCCTTTACACAGAATAAACTATGTCTTAGCAAAGGTTACTTTTGCGCCAAACAGAGCATTATGCATATGTACATAAGCAATTACGTACAAAAACTACAGATGTCAGAGATATAGGCTAACGAAGCACATGGACTTCACATCTATGTAAAAAGCTAGTACTAGACAGATATTAATTTGCAGAGAAGTCCTGTCATGCCAGACTAAATATAAATTTGAACTAGAAATTTTAAATTTGACTTAGAAGAATAACTTTTGGTTCAATAAAAATATGTTAAGCCCCTTCTAATATGCCTCCTTCATGCTTATATGAAGATCCATGGTCTTTAAACTTGTATCCTATAGATGAAGAGCAGAAAATGCATAAGCATCAAGGAGATTGAAGAACACAAGGCTAGATAAAAGTAAGAGAGTAGAATCTTTTAAAGATAGGAGATAAAACAAACTTTTTATAATGTAAAGAGTAAATCAGTAACCATTTAATAGCCCTAATTTCAGACAAAACATTAATAAAGCTTTTTTAAAATACTAGCAAAGTTATAGGTAAGTTTCGATCCCTATCTCTCTCCATCTCTCTAACCCTCCACTTGCGTACCAGCCTTTCCTCCTACCTACATAACTGCTCAGCTTTATATGGTTTTGAGATTGTTAGTTCCTGAATGCTCCTTATATCCACACAAACAACATTGTTCAAGTTAACCAGCACAGCTTAAAAAAGAAACTTTAACTTCTGTCACATAACTGAGAGCACATCTAAATACTCTATAAATGTGGAAAAAAAAAAAATTTGTGAAAGCTTCTGGTTCTGACATTTGGAGACTACAACTATTTACATAGTCAGAAATAGCTGAAAGTTTTTTTCAGGGTTTGCTCATCACCCACTGTCAGGCATCAGCTCTGTGGTATGTCAAACAGAACCAATATGCCTTTGACAAGACTACTGTGCCTGAATTCTGTAAACTTTAAGAAAATTCAACTTATTAACCAACATGTCAAAATTAATTTAGGGTAAAAATTCATCTGTCTTGCCACAAAATAACATCCTGTCGTGGTTTAAACCCAGACAGGTAATTTGTTCACTCACCCCCCCCCCCCCTTCTTTCCCTCCCCCTACTCCCGGAGGGACGGAGAGGAGAATCGAAAAGAATGCAACTCCCACGGGTTGAGATAAGAACAGTTTAGTAACTAAGGTATAACACAGATCACTACTGCTACCATCAGTAATAATAATGATAAAGGAAATAACAAGGGAAGAGAATACAACACCTCAGCACCAGCTGACCGATAACTCACCCCCCAAGCCTGACCAAGCTCCGACCGATACCTCCTCCAACCCTGCAGTCTCCCAGCCCTTCCGGCTAACTCCCAGTTACATCCTGGGCATGACGTGCTGTGGTATCAAATACCTCTTTGGTCAGTTTGGGTCGGGTGTCCTGTCTCTGCTTCCTCCTGGCTTCCCCTACTCCCTGGCAGAGCATGAGGCTCACAAAGTCCTTGGCCAAACCAAAACATCCTTGTTATCAGCTCTGTTCCCAGGCCTAAAGTCAAAACACTGCACTGCACCAGCTACCAAGAAGGAGAAAAATGACTGCTACTGCTGAACCCAGGACACATCCTTATACTGGCTAGAGTCTTTTCATTCTCTGTAATAGTGTGTCTCAGGAGCATGCTTTTCTCATAATCAGTAACTGTAAAATACTTATTTTTTACCTATTTGTGTCAATCTGAGATCATACTCCATCTGCCTTATGTAGACCTTAATTTCAATTTTTTTTTTTTTTTTCATTTGGTGGACTTGTCAGTGTTCAGTTTTGATAATCTGAAGAGTCTTTTCAAACCTAACTAATTCTATGATTTTAAATGAGTAATATCAGTGATAGGTATGGCATTAGCATAACTATGGAGTACTGGATTCTGCCAGCAAGCCCTGTTATTTTTAAATCAGAGGACAAGTTTGTAAAGAGTCATTTAAGAAACTGTTAACTCCATTTATGTACAGATCCTGGTATGAATAGAGACCACTGATTTAAGTAAGCACTGTAGAAACATGAATATGAATTTAACTATACCAATGATATTTAAAGGTCAATTTGCATCATCCCTAGAAATAACCTTTTGCAAATAGGATGAGGAAGTATACGTTGACTGTTCAGCATTTTTTTCAGTGGTTTCTCTAGCAGGCATAGAACAGCATCCTGCAGTTCTCATTGAGCTGACTCAAAATGTCATAGTCTTCTATATCAGTGATTTTCAAATTTTGTCATTTGTGCTTCACTTTGAATTTTATATGTAAACTCCTGTGTTTCCTTCAGTTACAATCCCTGCTTCTGTAATACGATTTCGTTACCTTATGATCAGACTTAGAAGCAACAGGAATCCTTTCTGACTGGGGAGGCTTTATCACAAACAACGCTTTTTACCAGATATGCCTGCCTGCAGCTAATTGTGCTTACCCAAGACCAGTCATGGTTCACATCGCTAGGTGCTAATAAGGTAAATATATGAATAATGAATATGCAACTTCAGGAGATTTGCATACTTAGCATTACTGTTTTGTTTTGGATTCTGTGCTGGGTTTGTTATTGGGTTTTGTTTGTGTTTTTTTTTTTGTTTGTGTTTTTTTTTTTTTTTCCCAGAACCCCTCTGATTACTTGCTTGTAATTGCAGAGGATCTGGGCAATAACATTTCCTGTAGTTGAATAAAACGAAGAAATCTGCTAATAAAAACACTATGTAGCTCCAGTACTTCCAAGCAGGGGGGAGGTGAAGTCATTTGTAAAAGCCTTTTAATACTACTCTGTAGGAAATGTACATTAGCAAATATGTGCATTTGAACTGATTCTAACTGCTGAGTGATAAATGCTGGCATATGAATGTTGCTGTTCTGAACCTGCATTTACAGCCTCACTTCCTTTAGAAAATAAAGTGCAGGATATGGCCCTCAGAAGTGTATTTGAAAGATGTTATTTGTTAGATGACAAAATCAGCACAAGCCTCCCAAAAGATGCAGAAAGCATTAAAATGTTAAAAAACTTTAATATAAGGAAGCCTGGAAGGTTTATTGACTTGTAGGCTTAGTCACTACTGATTGACATTCAAACTTTGTGTTTATATGCTTTTTACATGCTTTTTGCTGGATGTTTTAGCCCCCACTGGAACAACATATTTCATTGAATACCATGCATAAACCATTATAATAATTGAAGCTTGGACTTAATTTCTGGAAAATTGTATCAGACAGGATTTTTCTAAAGTAACCCAGATCACAGTTCTTATTAAAAAAAAAAAAAAAAAAAAAAAAAAGAGTGCCGTTAAGCTATCTTGAAATATTTAAATTTTTGTAAGTTTTAAATTCCAATTAGGCAGTAGTATATTATTATTAATTAAAAAAAAAAAGTTTTTTTTGATTGTTTGGGTTTTTGTTTTGTTTTGGGCTTTTTTGTTAAGTTTGAAAATCTGAAAGTGTTGGTATTGGCTTGGGGTGCTTTTTGTGTGTTGTGGTAAGTTTGTATTTGGTTTTGTTTATTTGTTTGTTGTTTAGTTGTTTTTCTTCCCAAACCTGTTGCTTCATAAGTTCATTCACCAATTTTCTGATCAGAAGAAAGAAACTTTACTAGCCAGACATCTAAGGCATTCATTCTATCTATATTTAAGACAAAAAAATTTTTCAAAAACCCATAAACTCTCAATGAGTAAATGCACATTTTCACAATAGTGCATGGTACAGTGTAAAATAATAAACTGTTCCTTTTAGATTCTTTTGGATAGTCTAAGTCTTTGCTTTGAAGAGATTATACTAGATTAACATAATGGACTCTTCTAGCCAGAAAACATGGAATTGTAAAATGCTGTTTTAAATATCCAGGGGAAACAAGCCAAGGCTTCGGAGTACTGCAGGAAACTAAAATAATAGCATATTATCTTTTTTTTTTAATCACCATTTTCTATTGTTCTGCTTTCCCCGTATCCTTCTTATCACTATATCTTTCGAAATGTCTCTTGAGAGGAGGAAGCATTAAACTTTATGTCTTAGAAGAGACTGTGATTAGGTGTACATTTCTTCTCTGCTGCTCCAGTACAGCACTATAGCTGTAAAGAATGTAAGCTATAGAACTTTTTATTGGGTGATGTATACATCCATGTATACAATGGAGGTGGAACAACTTTGCAGCTTCCGATTCTGAAAAGAAGGTTAGATTTTCCTTTCTCCTTTTTGCACAGGCTTGGGAACTGAACTTCTGGCCTCCTTCAACAATCCAATGCTTGTCTATTACACAGTGAAGAGATTAAATTAAATTATGAGATGATATGAAACTGGAAGAAAGCAATACATGCAGAGGCCACATAGTTTCAATGACATTTTCTACTAAATTTTTCCATAGAACACCTAAGTATTTTGGCTGGACAATTAGCTCTGTTACTGTGAAACTCCTGTTGCTTGAAGTGCATAGTCAGTGGGCAGCTGAGGTTATTTTAATACAGAGCAAGTTTTTACCATCTGTCCTGCCCTCTAATTAAGATGCAAACCCTCTATAATTCACAATTGCATAGTAAAATGCAATAATAAGTAATTAAAATGCATGTGTGTGTTTGTCATTTATTGCTGCTTTAATTTGTGGCATTTTGGACAAAAAACAGCAGGAAGGGTTTTGGGTGTCTTTCCACTCTAACATCCAACCATCTCTTCTGTTGGTTCAATACAACATTTTTTGATGAAGTCAGTGGACTTTTGACAGCTTGTATCATCTGGCTACATCATACCAGATTGTGGTCTGGTTCACCAAAAGATGCTTCAGTACCTAGCTTTATGGATTCTTATTATTTTGAAGTTTCTTTTGAAGAATCTTGCATTTTATTTTTACCAGAACTTTTATATTTCTAGTTTTCTGTTTAAAAATACCGCATCAACGGATGTTTTCTTTCATTTTTCATAAAATTAATATTCATTTTTCCCAATCCTATTGATACAAAGATAGCCCGATAATATTTTGAAGAAAATCCCAAATTCTATCACAAGCTACGTTTAAGGACTAGCCATTAAAATAAGTTTGTTGCTATTGTTATTATTGTTACTATAACTGCCACTGTTACTATTACTATTATTACTATTATGTTACTAGTAGTAGTAGTAGTAGTAGTATAGCTGAAAAAATAGACTTTCAAGAGACTGGAATAGTATTTGTATTGTGATTCAAATATGACTTGGAAGGTCATAAGAACTTCTCTACTGTCTTCACATCTATGGCAGGACACAGAATTGGCCAATAAGTAAAAAGACATGAAAAGAAGTAGCTCTCCTTTATCCTGTGGAGCTGTGGTGATTCCTAAAAACAGATCTATCTGAAAACATCAATAAAAAATATTAAGTTCGCATGCATGTTCTTCAAGGCTGAGAATAAAAATCAGCCTTTTGTGTACAGAACAAAAACCTCAACATGGTCAAGTTACATAACATTAATGATTCATCATATTTAGAATAAATGACACTTGTCCTGGTGGTGTATTTGCCTAGTTAATATGCAAAGAAAAATGAAACCCTAGATAAGGAACTAAATACTGCAGTTTGACTAATATTGTAACATATATATGATATTCTAAAATTTTGTCATCTACATATATTTCAAGATAAAATATTGAATTTTGTGCCTTTTCAGTGGAATGACAAAATGCTAAGCTACTTCAGTAATGGAGGCTCTTCTTATAAGACCCAAGATTTTTATTTTATTTTTTATTCTCTCTAAGAAATACTTTGCATCAGTAGGCATTTGGACTTCATTATATTTTTGAAAGTGTTTGGTATCTGATTTTGGTACACTATCTTTGCATCATAAAACTGTATCATCATATTCTATACTTTCTTCTAGATAATTTTGGTGTTGAAAACAACAATTGCAGCAAGCGTGAACAAGCTTGGACTTTTAAAGATGTGAACCAGTACTAAGACTACCATTTTGGACTCTTCTGTTCAAGAATGTTCTTTGTGCACCTAATTCTTTACGTCTCTGTTGATTTTTATGCCTTTCTGGCATCCAGTCACACTGATCAGTAAAAACTTTTCATTAAGAAAATTGCCCATAAACTGCAAATGAACCACAAAATGAATTTTAAACTTCAGCTTTGCCAACTGTAATTCTTCCCAGAACTTCAAGAAGACGTTTAACAGATACACTGGCCTCTACTCAAGTGCCTCAATAAAGTTGACCAGGCAGTTGAGCAATCCCTCAGCTAATCCTGGCTGCCCTCCAGCTGCAATTCTACAGTGATGTTGGTCTCCTGAGTGTCATATCTCTCATCCCTGTGTGGATCTCTCACATATTCTCTTCCATCTCAGAAGGTATTATCAGTTATGTCCGGACAACTGACTTGACCCTCACATGCCATTTGTTCTGTGAGTTCCATTAATCTCCACTGATGATAACAGAAACAGACATCTAAATGTAAATGTCATAGTCTTGAAATTAACCTCAGTCCTGTCATCCAAAGAACTCCTGAATATACTAATAATTCCTGAGTCTATGGCTTAAATGAAAATCTTTCAAAGACATTTTGTATTGCCACTGTAAGGTATGTAGAGCTATTCCACCCACCTATTTCATAATATTAAGACATGTCAGTGAAGAAGATGAAGAATCAGAAATCCATCTTCTTTCAACTTCAATATTCATAGAATCATATAATCAGAGAGTAGAATAGTTTGAGTTTGAAAAGATCTTTGACGACCATCTAGTCCAACCCCCGTGTTGTGGGCAGGGACATCTTTCGCTAGATTGGGTTGCTTAAAGCCCCATCCAGCCTGGCCTGGCCAGGGATGGGACTTCCACAACTTCTTTGGGCAACCTGTTGCAGTGTCTCATCACCCTCACAGTAAAGCGTTTCTTCCTAGTACCTCATTTAAATCCACCCTCTTTCAGTTCAAAAGTTGCCCCTTCTGTCACTACCAGTCTTGGTAAAATCTCTCCATCTTTCTTACAAGACCCTTTAAAGTGTTGAAATTCTACAATAAAATATCCTGTAAGCTTTCTCTTCTGCAAGCTAAACAACTGTCTCAGTTTTTCCTTTAGGAAAGCTATCCCAGCCCTCTGATCATTTTTGTGGCCCTCCTCTGGACCCACTCTAATATGTCAATGTTTTCCTATACTTGGGGCCCCAGAGCTGAATGCAGTACCCCAGGTGAGGTCTCATGAAAGCAGAGCAAAGAGAGAGAACCACCTCCTTCAGCCTGCTGCCCACGCTTCTTCTTATGCAGCCCGAGGCTTGTTATGCATACTTTGGGCTTTGTTGGCTGCAAACACAAACTGATGGCTCTCATTCAAGTTTTTGTCTGCCAGAATCCTCAAGTCCTTCTCTGCAGGACTGCTGTCAACCCCTTCATCCCACAGTCTGTTATTGATACTGGAGATGGCTCTGGCACAGGTGCAGGACCTTGCACTTGGCCTTGTTGAACCTCATGAGATTCAACAAGGTTGAGCATGGGCCCACTTTTTTAAGCCTGACAGGGTCTCACTGGATGGCAATCCTTCTGTCTAGCAAATTGACTGCACCACACTGCTCGATGTCATCTGCAAATTTACCAAGGGTGCACTCAATCCCACCGTCAATGTCATTGATGAAGGTATTAAATAGCATTGGTTCCAGTATGGACTGTTGAGGGACACCATTCATTACTGTTTGCTCTCTAAATCTTATATACATATATAAAAATACAAATATATGGGAACTGCTTGCTCTCTTTAATATTAAAATAATGTTAAAATATTTCTCTGTGTGCTTTAGTAGTATAACACAGATGTTATTCTCCCTTAACTGTTAAGAGCCTGCTAAACCTAGCAAAAACCTGTGATTATTTTAGTTATCATTGAAGTTAAAATTAGTACAGAAAAGCATGATAGTTTTGACAAAGATTTTATCAGAAAACAGACCAAAATGCAAATTTTGGGTTAGAAACATCAGGTCTGTATCACTAGATTATAGCAACTATGACACTGCATTTAGTAAGAACTTTCAGTGTTGTTTTGCCTGATTGGGAAGTTAAAAATTGAACACCATTCTTTCATTCTAGGTTTTTGTCCTTGTTCCAGAGTGCTGGCAGCTCTGTGAAGTTTTTACTGAAAAAACAAGTGGAGAATAGACCAAAATAAAATCCTATAGATATTAATTATGGATTTACGGATAATAGTTATTGCTACTGTAATAATTATACTTAATGATTACTTAATTTGTAAATGTATAAGGATTATTTCCGACAGCTGTTATTGGTTTGGAAAATTTCAAAGGAAAAGGGAGGAGTCATTATCCACATCTCTTTGCCAATTCCTCTGAAGAAAATTAGTACTGCCACAAATAAAGTTGTCAGGAATGTGGAGTCAGAGGCAGAGGGAAGAGTGTTGAAAAAAAAACACAAAAAAAAAAGAAATAATTACTACTCAGTTTGGTTACCTATCAAAAGAGTAGCTCTTCAGATAACAGCAGCAGGGCTGTGATTCAGATGTTCCTGTGCTCATAAAAGACCTATTCTGCTTCCCTCGTTGCTGAAGAGGTATTATTACTGTCTTTGTACGTTAAAGTGATTCACATGCTATAGTAATTTAGCAGCTTGCATGATACTCTAGTGAATTGCCCTGCAAACATGAACCCTGTGAATGGAATAGGATATATTAAAATGAAGACATTTTAAAAGGGAAAATAAAAACCTATCCTGATTTTTCAAAAATTTTAAATCTCTGATTGTTACTGATGTTTCTTTAAGGAGAGCTAGAATAACTCTAGTCTATAGCTTCATTGTCAGAGAGTTTAGAATCTGGAATTCACTTAATTTTTAAATAAAACAAATGTAATACGATTAGTCACATTCAGTTGAAAAACATTTAAATCTTGAAGACTGAGCAACTGCAACATAATTGATTCTTTGAACTCATAGGAAGATTACTTTCAAGTCTAAAAACATTCTGTTATGAAAAGGACACTGATAATAATTTTAAAGAATATGGCTGCCAACTCTTTATCTACAGCCAGCCTTTGGAGCCTTTGGACAACCAAACCACCAAATTTCCATTGGCATGTTCATGCTGACAATGTGGCTGGTCTCCTGTTTCATTCCGGTTCATACATAACTCATGGAATTGGCAGTATATGTGTTCATTTGTACTCAAGAGTTTGTAGAAAAACAAAAAGCTGATTTGTCAGTGGTGAAACTTGATTTCACAATAGAGGATAGTTTGCACTAAAGATGTACATTAAAAGATGACCCTTTTCATACCATCTGGCTCTGGGACTGTGAAGTACTCCCAGATGTGATAGTGACAATAGCTTTAGAGGTAACTGTTTCTGTGAAGTCGGGGAAGAATCCTGGGCTGTAGCATTCCAGTATGATTTGCAAGTCACTGTGCAGTCATTGGTATACTGTGTTAAACTGTTCATCTTTGCGAGTGAGAGGTACTGAGGGTTTTTCCTGAGTTGCTGTACAGCAGGTTCAGGAACCTTAACTTGAAAAGGGATCACATCATGCATTTTATATTATCTTTTCCATTGAGATGTTCCCATACCACAAGTCTGTCACAACTGACATAACACACTTCCCCCTAACAGATAAGGATCCTATGCTTTATCTGCATCTATTTATCATTAGTGAAAATTGGCAAGATCTCATTAATATAAACAAAAAATTTGTTTTGGTGTCTTGTTTTTTTTTGACTAAAGGCAGGTGAAACAGCTGAAAAATACATTTCTTCACAGATCATTACTGATTTCAAACTTTATGTTTAGAAAGTGAAAGAAGAAATTTTACTAACATTAAAAGTTGTAAAAAATTTTCCTTAAGGTATATTTTTTTAATTATTTGCTTAACATTATTATATTTTTCTTTTAGGATTTAAAGTAATATTTACTTCAATATTTCCAATGTTTTCTTTATCTTTCCCCCTGTATTTTCCTTGATTTACCACATTTTCCACTGTCCTCAAAGCTTCAAATTAAATTGTGTTCTGATTGCAGTCTGTCATAGTTGAAAACAGGACACTGTCTGATAGGAATAAGTTGGTGCAGACGCCGCTTCTCTGAAGAGCTGGGAATGGCGCACCACCCCACTCCAGGCTACTCACCTGTGAGAAGTACCAGGCAAAGGGCTAGCGTGCAGTTGCATGATATGAAGCCTAATTTTAACAGACAACAAACTTAGCCAGCAATTTTCTGTAGAATGAACTATCACATCTGTGAATGTAGAAATGTGGTGAGTGAATGCTGAAAAAGGACAATATCTAAAGTTGGAGGCAGTAAAAAAAAAAATATTCAGTCATTAGTCTCTCTTAGGGCTACAACCTTGTGAATCCAGTAAAACTTTCTTTACAGTGATCAAAGAACAAAAAAGCTGGAAAAATTTGGAACCAATTAAAGATTATTTTAAGAAAGCTTGTAAAAATAACCCAAAGTGGATTCCAAGGTGAGAGATAAAAATCTGCAATCAAACAGCATCATACTCCTCCAGGCAAAGACTTCTTGTCGCTGACGATTTGTCAGGACCCACTCTTCACAGACTTCATGGGGAAGTCTGGCATTGTCAATCTTAGGGTGCAGCAGGACTCCATAAGAGTCATAAACCCTAAGAAAAAAGGTAAACACTAGGATGTTTTGGTGTAATAGACTATGAGTATCAGCATTATTTTAACTGAACCAATAATAAGTGTTTGTTGCATTTTTATTAGTCTTCTAAGACTTTAATTAGCCTAACAATAAATTCTTGGATCTGCATATACATGGTGTGTTTTCCCATTTATCCATAACAAAACTTAGAATGTAACAGACAATACCACAAGAGATTCAGCAATTATTTGATGTGAAAGGTTGAAATAGGAAAGTATAAATTGCATAAATGTGTCATACACTCGTGTGACTTCCATGGGCCTATTTTTGTGAGCTAGGATTCTACAACTATTCAGAGGAAGACAAAAGCAAAAGTGAAATGATAAAGGGCTGTACGACAATTAATATAAAAATGGTATGGCAACAACAGAGGAAGTGAAACGTAGTCTTCATTTGGTGAGATTCATTTTCAATTGTAGCTATTAAAAGGGTTGGGTTTCTTAATTATTCTAGGTAACCTGATATAATTAGAAAGGTGGACTTTGTTATTATTTTTAGAATTGGTGTGTTTTAGGCCTTTCTCCTAGTGCCATATATCTCTGTTTCAAATAAATATTCTTTGATCTACTTGTTATTTCATTATCTTCATTAAAAAAAACTTAATTGGTCAACCCTTTTGAGAGCAAGACATAATGAAAATGACTGACACAGATCAGCTTGACACACAACAGCATCACATGGTGTGTTCGTATACATGAATATATATATTTCCACTGAAGCACAGCAATTTTGCTGCCTTCTTCTTGTGCCTTATCGCAGTCTTTTTATCTTCAAGTCCAGATCTGTGTAATATTTGGTCTACCTGGGAATTCTGGAGCTTTACTTCCTGTCTTTAAATATTTACAATGAGTCATTCTAATAGGTTAAATTAATAGAGTGTATGGAGGGGAGTGGAATATTGCATTGGTGTCATGACAGCGTTTTGTCCTGAATTTACATGTTTACAAAGACTGAAATGACAACAACAACAACAAAAGAAGATGAAAAAAAAAAAAAGTTAAAATAAAGAAAAATAAAGAACTATTTTTTTTTTTTTCAAAAATAATATTCCCAAGGGCATTTTCTCCTTTCAGTGTGCTTCTTTCCATTTTTTTCTTCATTCTCTCCATGGTCTGCTGCCATTTCTCATTATGTTTTCTATCTAATTTAGACTATAAACTTCTCTGAGTAGGGACATTATTTCCAGTTTTATTCTTAAAGCACCACTAGTTCTTATTGTGTCATATAAAGAGAAAGCCATATTTTTAGTAACTCTGAGACAATGCATTTCAAAAAGAATGCAATATGAACTCAACAATTAGTGTAAGTTGTTTGAAACAGAAGTTTTCTAGTCTAAACAGCAACTATGAACAGGAATCATCTATGAAACAAATACGGGAGATTTCGAAAAACATTTATAGGGTATAGTAACACAAATTATATTTTAAAGGTGATTTTTTTAAAATCCTTTTTTAAATCCTTTCTTCCTTATAATATGTATACAAATAAAATTGAAGTCCTCACTGATTATATTATGTTGTCAATGTACAAATAGGCAGTTCTGAATATTTGGGTAATTCCAATCCTTTCCAAATCTGTGATAATTAGGTTAGTAAATTTTACCTTTCTCAACTGCTTTATTTTTATCATGTATTAGCAAATTTTCATGCTTAGACAGAAAGATGTCTCTTGCTTACATTGTTGCCTCATCAATCTGTTTTTAAGCATGACCTTGACTATTTCTACCATATTAATGAAACTAACTGGCCAGAGCATCAAAACATTAATGACTGATCATTATGTGAGGATGATCTCTTCCTAGTTTACACTGAGGAGCCAAATACCTACATTTGTGCCAGTGACAATGGCCACAAAACTATAACTCTTCAGCTCAGCAGTATATAATGTAAATATATGATAATATGCTGTCATGATTCTGCATTTTATGATGTGAAACAAAATTTTCAGAAAGGAACCTAGAATGTTAATGCATAGTCAGGGTTTGCAGTTGTGAGTTTAGTATTGGTATTTTAACAGTTCAGATGTAATTGCTTTAAATTATGATTAAATGCTAGAATTATTTTAAAAGGGGAAAAATAACTAAGATTAGATCTGTATATTGTAACTCAATATTATATTTGTAGCCATTGCCATCTCTCAAGTGGAAATAAATTCAGTTATAGCTAAGAAAACAAATAATGAGATATGGTGGATACGATTAAGATTAGAAAGTTTGCAAATGAAGTTTGGTTTACCTGTTACCTACACTCAGTAATTGTTAGTCATAATTGGAAAACCTCAGGAAAGCTCTACCAACACTGCAAGATTGCAGCCTATAAACAGATTATAGACTGTGTAAGAGTGACCTATATAGGCCAGTTAGCTTTAAGTGAGAAACTTCATTTAAAAGCAAAACAAAACAGAATAAAACAAACAAACCCTGGAGTTAACCTGCATAATATAAACTAAGTTTAAACTTAAATAATCTGCTTCATACTTACATTGATTGCAAAACTGACAAGAGATAGGATTTCGTGATTCAGTCTTGAGTTAGACTTGCTTGTGGAGCTGCGGAATAAACATATACATACCTAAAATCCTTCCAGCTCACTATGGTTAACTCTTGAGGCCCTAGGGAAAAGAAAAAGAATGTTCTATCAGAGTAGATATCTATCACATCATCTGGCAATTAGTAGTTCTGGGCTTTCTCAGCTTTAGGGGTCACTTTATATTCAAAAGTGCCTTATAGTTTTCTTCCACTGTGGAATACTGATAATACATTTTTTTTTTCTTTCCCCATGGTGTCCACTGCTACCCATATTGAGCTGAAAGGATTTTAGGTATGTATATAATAATAAAGTAAGCCAGAGACTGGCATAAACTAAGCCAGGGCACACAGTCATCCTCACTATTGAAATGATAATTTGCTACATGGTGTGATTTTGACCTATATGTTCCTTTGCCAGATCATTTCAAAATGTGGTTCAGATAACAGCATTGGCCAGCATCTGCTACAAGTATGGAATATTGAAAAGATCACTCTATTTTGACAGTAAAGTTGTAATCATGTTACTGCACTAGTATGTTTACCGCTATATATGTTTATTCGTATTGTCACCTAGTCCAGTTACCCTCATATTCTTCCAGTGTAATCTCATCTCCTAAAGTAATTGTTTTTATGATCTGTTTGCAGTGTTCAGTCAGTCCTTTTGGGAGTGCAGAGGTATATTAAGAAGTTTGTAATAAACCACTCTGGGAGAACCAAATTCCTCAAGTGATCTAGAGTGCTAATTAATCTATTCTCAGACTTATGTATTATTATTTGTGATAGCTCTTATTGATTTATTTTTTTAATGGTGATTTACTTGCATGCTATGATTCTATGACTCTATGATACTATAAGTTTTCACTCTGTCTTCAATGTTATGGACTATATGTATCAGTCTATGAGCTGGAAGGCACTTGAGACTTGTTGGCCTTTTTTCCTTTCTCTTTTTTATTTTTACTTTTACAAAAGGTTCCACTGTGTAATAGAGGCCATGTTTTTTTTTCTCCATGATCTCTCTTCTAAATTTTAGTGTCAGATTCTGCTCCATCTGCTCGGTGCCCTGGAAACTTCTAAGAGGGTTGGATGAAAGTTATGGGTTCGTATTGAATAGAAACGTGAATAATGTTCAGATTTTACAGATGAGACTTTTTAAAGCATGCAGTAGTATTCCACATGAACTTCCACTGAGATAAATTTTTGCTGTTCACTAGTTCTTATTTTGCGAATCTTGGACAGATTTGACAAATACTTAGTCTCTGTGCCTGAAGATTTGGTGAGGACGAGGCATATTCATATAGTGAAATAAACTAACTTCAAAGAAGATGGAGTACAGACGCTCAGTAGTGAAATCATAAGAGGAATCTGTCAGTGAAGTCTTGACAGGTAACTGATGTTATAGATTGTTGTTGTAGATCAATTTTCTGCTCTGTTTTGGGCTGCTCTTGTGTTGTTGCCAAATAAAAATGGTAGTGTGATTTAAATCACACCCATCCAGAGCAAATATTTTTCAAGTACATTTTTTCCCTTTTTTTTTTCAAAGCAATACCCTTTTACTGTTAATGAGAACCATAAAATAAGAAATTAATGTCATAGTTAAATTTTCTTTGAAGTGCATATGCATTTGCACTCTGCAAAATTAAATGATTGAAGTCAGGATTTAACATGCCTCACTATAATAATGATTTTAATAACAAAAAAAATAGCAAGATATTGCACAGTATGTGTGGATTATGACAATGGAAAGTGTAAATTTTGGAAGATAGCGCTTTTTTTTCTTCTTTTGTTTTTTTTTTTTTTTTTTTTTTTTTTTTTTTTTTAAATTTATAGTCCAAATAGCTTTCAGTAATAAGTTGTTGTTATAGTCTCTTAGTTTGGGTCTTAATGCTGTAAGAAAATTACTAATATAAGTTGTTTAAATTACAGAGAATATCCCAGAACACTTTAATCTATAGAGCAGAATAGTCTCTATATTTCAGAACAGCATTATAATGCGTTATTTAATCAAAGTATATTAACTCAGTACTTCTTTGAATCTTATTATAAAGATATTTTTATTTATATAGGCTACAAATTACACTAAACTTAATTTGACCTGCACAAGACTCTGCTTTTTTACTAGCAAATTAACAATGTGTGTGTGCAAATTTACCATATTATTGAAAGGTGCATCAACAGCACTAGTTGATTTTGCTCTTGAATTTCACATTCTTCTGAAGTTTTTTTTGTCATAAATTTGTGTAAAGAAAGAGAAAGAATTAGTAAAAAAAGTGAAACCCCTTGAAGTACATCCTGCTCACAGACATTTTATGTTCATTTTAGCAGGTATTGTCAATGTGTTCAATATGTCCAATGAGTAACTGCACAGAAATATACTGACAAGTTTCAAGATTAACATCACCTACATAAAAAACTGCTTTTAAACTCCATAGAGACAGGGCACCCTGTCAAAGTTGCAGGCAATTACATAACTGTGATAGACTTCTAGACTGGAATATGTTGAAAAGTAGCCATTTACACTGCAGTTCTATTCACAGTTACTAGTTTCATAGATACCACAGATGCTCTCTGTGCCCAGAAAAACCTGACATTCAACCATTGTACCTGAAAAACATGCTGTTAGAGAATGTCATCTTTACGGATGATATATAGAACTTTTTTCAGTTTTAAAGAAAATCTGCTGTTACATTGAAAGATGTTTTATGATATTAAGAAGACATAAGCCATCTTTCTTTTATTATTTCCTTCCACTACCTTTTCTTATTATCAAACTGTAGCTTTAGGAGAGTTTTTCTAATTTTATTTCATAATGTTACTATTATTGTGGTCTGTTAAGTAATTTGACAGAATGAAAGAGGGCTTAAAACAACTACATGTATTCATAGTGGTTTAGAACAATAGTAAAGTTTAAATTGTCACTTTAAAGTACCTGTGCTGGAAAAATATGACAGTAAAAATTTCTCTGTTCTTTCAGCACTAAAATGCAACTCATAACCTTTGACAGATGCATGATCAATAAAATTAGTGCTTATAATTACAGAAATATGAAATACTTATCTCTGGGTTATTTTTTTTACAGCACTAAGGAATGCATTATAATAACAAAGATTGCTACATGAAATAAAATATGCATTTCAAGTGTATTACTTATACTAAACAATATCATTAAATGGATTGTCGAAGTATCAGGTTTTACATTAAGAAAAGTGATTTTCTTTATAAAATATCAACTCCAGATGATGAGGGAATCAATGGATCAGAGTAGATCAGCATCTCTTGGTGCAAAACACCAAGGGTATTTGGGTATTGCATAGCTGGAATCACAAAGGTAAAATCACATCCCCTGTTGCTGTAGCATCACTCCATATAGGGAATCTCCAATGTGTTCTTGTCTCAGTGTCTTTGGAGGATAATGGCATTTCTTAATGAAACCGCTCCATGGTGCAATAGATTTCATTTGGAATTTGGTTGTTGATTTTCTTCCTAATATTCTTCCCAAATTTAACTTCTCACAGTCACAGTTATCAGGCTGGAAAATCATAATTCTTTATTAGTTTCACTTCCTTCATGTCTTATTTACATTACATCCTCTAGATAAGGAAAAGATAGCTGGTGTTCAGCAGTCTTAGGGGCAGGCAAATCCAGACCTCTATGGTCACATTGCTATGCTGTGGGAATTTGGGAAGAATTAGAGGAATGACTGTGAAGTACAATACAGTACCTTCTTTACAATACTTTCAGGCTTTTTCATGTGTAGCTTGTTTAGCAGACATCACTCTGGAATATGCCAGTTGCAATCTTGTGGTGTGTTCAGTAAAGGTTAGCACCCAGACTGGGAAGCAATATTCATCTTATGTTCAACTTATAAGGGATAAATAGAACACACAAAAGCCATTAACTTTTGTACAGTGTATCCCATGCCCCTAGTGGAAACACAGACACTGAAAGTGTCCTGGAAGAAGACCAAGAACCTCCAAGGTTAGGCAAAATCCTGATTTTCATAGAGATTCCATTGACCAAACAGTGGGCTTAAGTACCATAAAGCAGCAGGTTTGAGCCTAAATCCTTTCTTACATTTTAGTCTTAAATTAAGGGCTACTATCAGCTTTCTTCTCTTGTGTTCTTCCTCTCCTCATCTCCTCAGATCACTCTTTTCTCTGGCTAATTCACTTTCCACCTTTCCTCTGGTAATAATCTATCAAAGTAAAGGTTTTATCTGAAACTGCAGCAGAGCCTCTAAGAAACAGTACCTTTCGTGAGGAGCACAGAAGAGAAACTTTGTTTGTAAAGATACATATAGACATATTATCAGCACCTACCAGATGATGTATCTTTGTTAATTTATTCTGCCCATGAAGCATGCAGCTTTTGCCGGCATAACATTTTTGTTTATAAAAACTTCATTCCTTACATAACTGCCATCTTTCTGAAAAAAAATACATAGTCCTTCAAGTAAGTTGACAGGCACTATGACATACAGGCATTTGCTGGGATTGTAACACCTCATCCAAACACCTACAATACCGCTCATTTTTGCCCCTACCTGCTCCACACTTTTGCTTCCTGTCCTCACATCACTTTTATTGGGTAGACTTTTCAGATCATCAGCTGCAAAATAACTATATTTTTTAAAAATTCCTGCCCCTTCTTGCCACAACAGCTTTGGTAACCGGAGTATCTCAGAGAAGCAGGGAGCCATCTCAAGAGACAGAATATAGAGGTATAGGCCATCAGATGAAGGCAGCAGAAACCAGGCTCAGGAAAATAGAAATGGCTACTCACTTTTAATGACCTACTGAGTAAGTAGTATATCTGCAGAAAACACCTGATCTGAAACTACGTGAAGTCTGGGATGTTCCTAGGAGATGTATTCCCTGCTCTTGCTCCTCTTACCTGGCATCCATTTATGGTCACTGTTGGAAATAAGATACTAATAATGTTGGAAATAAGATACTAATTCAAGCAATTCGTGCAACTGAAAGAGTGTTTCCATTCTCATGTTCTTACTTATCATACTGTAGCTTTCTAACTCTGTGCTTTTATGCAACCACAACAACAATAATAATAATAATAATAACCACAACAACAATAATAATAATTTATGGTTTCATATATATAAAATCTATTAAAAAGGACAATGCTACATTTTTTGATGGCTTGCTTTCTTGAACATATAATTTTTTTTCTCTATGTTCATATGTTTTTATTTTTATATTCTGAATGTTTTATAGACATGAGTTGATACATTTTCTCTTCACCTCTTTAAGTAGGATATGTTTTAATACTCTGGTTACAACTAGATTCTTTGTTTACTACAATATGTTTTTCTCAATCTTGCTTTATTTACAAAAATTAAAAGTATTTTTATGCCTTTTTTTTCATCTCAAGAATGTGTATGCTTAAAATTTTCTAAATTAAACTCATTTAATGATAAAACGTATGCCTAGGAAGGGTTGGGTTGTAACCTTAGCCTTTGAAAAAGGCACACGGAAGCAGAGAGCAGAAAATAGTATCATCTACTGAGGCAGCCTAGGAAGATGCTATTTGTCCGTTCACTGAAGAAAGTGTAGAGAAGATTTGGGGAAAGATTAGCAGTCAAGAGTAATGGGATTCATCTTGCATAATAAGTTCATCTGTATATAATGTAAGTTTCCACTTCTCAGTGGTCACTTTAGTGACCTTCATAGTGTAAAGAGGAAATAAGTGTGTCTTCTGGGCTAAGATTCAATTAACTCGCTTTAAATATGTAGTCAGGATAAGGAGAAACCTAAAAGAACCTACTTCTTTCCATTCCCTCTAAAGAGCACCTAGAATGACTAATTCAGCTGTAGATGTCCCCACTGTAACAATCTACAGGAGTTTTTTTCCTTACTATATCTTTTATGTGCTGTGCCTGACATCTCAACCAATCTGTATACTGCTCAAAGAAGAGCTCTTTTGAGAATTCAACCCAGTTAGAATATGTATTCGTTAGTAAATTTAGTGCGTAGAGACTACTTAGTACACATATTTAGACTAAAAAAACTCAACAACAACAAACAAACTAACAGACAAGCAAACAAACCCTTCTCTCTACCGTTACAAATTGTCAAGCATTCTAAATAAGAAACTTCTTCTCAGTGAGGGTGACGGAACACTGGAACAGGCTGCCCAGGGAGGTGGTGGAGTCTCCTTCCCTGGAGACATTCAAAACCCGCCTGGACACATTCCTGTGTAACATTATCTAGGTGTTCCTGCTCCGGCAGGGGGATTGGACTAGATGATCTTTCGAGGTCCCTTCCAATCTCTAGCATACTGTGATACTGTGATACTGTGACTGTGATACATGCAAGATTCTGCCATCTGTCTTTCAGGTTATATTTCTGACCATTATTCCTTGCACATGTCCACAGCACACATATATTGGTTAAGTCATCTTTCATTGTAAATTTCTGCAATGCAGAAATGTGTATTTGTTTGATGCAATTTCTATTAATAAACACTGGGCATTTTTTAGGTACAATCCAACCGACCTATTTAAAGCATGAGACGAATTGCAGTTTAGATGTCCCTGTTTCTTCCTATTAACTATGAAAAGAGTTAAGCCAAATAAATCTTGGAAATAAATATCAACAATGAAGATGCAGCAGGGGGAAAAATGCCTAAGAGTTTATGAAGTTCTTCCTGGTTATTCTGAAGACTTAGTGCAGAACCCAAAGCTAAGGATGACCAGATTCCTAATGCAAATGTTTTTGATTTCTGCTTTTACAGAGCTTTGGAAGACTATTCATTTCTCTAAATTCTGGTTCAGAGAAATCTTCTGTAGAAATGGAAAAGCCAGTTTTGTCCTGATCAGAATGGCAAAAATATTATGTAGCCCCTTTTCTGCTTTTATGCTCACCCTCTCAGTGCCCCTCCAGTTTTAGTTCATCTAAGACTGATAGTGGTATTCTTTCTCAAAAGCAAAGGAAGAAAGGTTATGGTGAGTTATCAGCACTTGGACGTCATCACCAGGAGGAATATAACCGTGATAGTGATGGTGATGGTTTCTTCCTCATCACCCTGTGGTCCTCTTGGTATAGTGTTTCACACCTGGGTCTGAGCAATCCCAGGAACAGCTACAGCTTGGGCAAAGAGGAGATTCAGAGCAGCCCTGCAGAGAAGGACTTAGGGGTGCTGGTTGATGAGAAAATGAACATGAGCAGGCAGTGTGTGCTTGCAGCCCAGAAAGCCAACCGTATCCTGGGCTGCATCAAAAGGAGCATGACCAGTAGGTTGAAGGAGGTGATCCTGCCCCTCTACTCTGCTCTCATGAGACCTCGCTTAGAGTATTGTGTGCAGTTCTGGTGTCCTCAACATAAAAAGGACATGGAACTGTTGGAACAAGTGCAGAGGAGGGCCACGAGGATGATCAGGGGACTGGAGCACCTCCTGTATGAAGACAGGCTGAGGAAGTTGGGGCTGCTCAGCCTGGAGAAGAGAAGGCTGTGTGGAGACCTCATAGCAGCCTTCCAGTATCTGAAGGGGGCCTATAGGGATGCTGGGGAAGGACTCTTCATTTGGAACTGTAGTGATAGGACAAGGGGTAACGGGTTCAAACTTAAACAGCGGAAGTTTAGATTGGATATAAGGAGGAAATTCATTCCTGTTAGGGTGGTGAGGCACTGGAATAGGCTGCCCAGGGAAGTTGTGAATGCTCCATCCCTGGCGGTGTTCATGACCAGGTTGGATGAGGCCTTAGGTGAGATGGTTTAGTGTGAGGTGTCCCGGCCCATGGCAGGAGGGTTGGAACTAGATGATCTTAAGGTCCTTTCCAACCCTAACTATTCTATGATTCTATGACTTTACAGCATTCACTACACCTTAGTTCCATGCTGTACTTGAATTTATATGTTTTTACATGTATTGTTTCTTTATTTTCTCTTTGTCCTCCATAAAACCAATTTTACGCAACCTCCTGAGGTTGCATTCCTTTAAAAAAACAGTAAATGAATGCTGATTAGTTTCTACCCCTAAAGCTTCTGTTTTCATCCTGCATCCACACTTTTGAGGCCTCTGCGGTTATTCGTTATTCTGTGATTGTATTCCTCCACACTGCATCATTATCCTGGGGTCACTGTTTGCCCTACACCGAAGAGTACTGTTTCACTATCAATTAATTACAAAACTATGTTAAAAGTAATGTAACAATGCCTTACGCCACACAGTCTTTCAAAGCTAAACAAAACTAAACTTAATTAGGCAAAAAATCATCAGTCTTCTGGTTGTCAAGACAATTGTTGTTATTACTAAAAATGTAAAAAGGGCTTCAGGCTCTTTTACTAATTAGGCTGATAAACCCTTCTGGGACCCCACAGCTGAATACAGACCTATGGCCTGCTGCTAGTGATAATAATCTGGTTTTACCAGCCTGGAGAGAAAGAATAACTTCCTATTGTTTTGGTTTACGTGTTTTTTCCTAGGAGACTGGAATACAACATGCCTCTCTTTCTGTTTCTTTCTCCACCCTTCTCCCCCCTAGCCACCACATCAGGGCTGAAATAAAGTGACATTTTTATGCTGTAGATAGGACATACAGGACTTTAAAATTATTTGTACATTTTATGCCTTTATTTTTGGTTTGTTTTTTTTGTCTCTTTACATTTATCTCCCACTGGCAGCTTCAAAAAGGACTGCTAAGGACCTCTTCTTTGTTTTACTGCTACAAAACCACTCATTTATCCCTACAATATTATTGTACATTCTCTGAGTGTACAAAGATAGCTTGCAAAGGGGTTTTGGAATTCAGATACTTTGCTTCACAGATGGATAATAGAGGATCAATGATTTCAGGACACTTTATTGTTATGCTAGATTGAATACTGAAAGCCGAAGTGGGTTTAAGAGCTCTGTTTTATGCATTTACTAGTCCAGAAAAAAAAACAACAAACAACAACAAACACCACAAAAACCAAACCAAACTAACAAAAAAAACCCCACTTGAAATAATTTTGTATATATACATTTGGGAAATACAACAATAACAAAAAGTCTGGCGCTTTGAAAGTGTTTCCTGAGATTTGGGAATTGTTTTCACAGCTAATGGTAACTTATAAAGTAAGCCATTTTTCTTTTATTTTCTGGCAAATTAAACCTACTGAAACAACTGTCATGATTATTTAACAATGTCTCCTCTAGTTTAGCATTGCAAACCAGACAAATATGTAGGAGTGCATTAAACATAACACTATTCTATGACTTTCAGGATCCCAGAAACCAGATAATATGTATAATGCCAAGCGCAGTCTAAGTTGTATTAGAACCTTCAGCACATTGATGGAAGTCAATGGAGTACAATTCCAAAATTCAAAACACCACTGTGCAAATAGTTTCTATTTCATATCATATGCTTTCCTGGATAAGAGGGTGTTCCTGAAAAGGCTGCTGATTTTGGCTTTCTTCATTTCAGATCACTTCTAAGAAATCTGGAAAGTAACAGGAAAAAGTTCTTTTGCAGAAGTGCCACATAATCTGAATCCTGCTGTGAATCCTCATTATGCATCCTCAAAAGTCACTAAACTGCTGAAAGGCAGTGATGAAATCACCACATGGACTACTTTTCCATTTCAGACATTGCTGTAGTATACTCAAGGTTAAAGTTTTTATGTGCACCTGAACTGGATTTACAGCTTTTCTGCACACAGCAATATTGTAGCTCATTAAAACATGAAGCAAGTAAAATAAAAGTTTGATCTCTATCTACTATTCATTCTGACAATTCCATGGAAATCAGAGGTGGTGTTTGTGTGAACCAAGCAATGAAAAAGTGCCTCATACATTATAATTTTCTCCATGCATAACATAATTTAAGAATATTTTATACATACAAGTAAAAAATATTTGTAATGATTTGAGATTCAAATATAAATTTCACATAGAGAGAAAAAAATTTAAAGAGTTCATGACCTCTACTTCAAGTTTAAAATTATCTATTAAATTTAATCAACAATATTCACTCATGTCTTCGGACTGATAACCTAATTTTGTTGCCAGGAGTTGCTGAAATATTATGTATTACAACATAGATATTTTACAATTTGACTTCTGTACTGCTCAAAAGTTATTCTCACAGACTCTTGTGCATTCAGTGTGCCACACAACTTCTATATATATGAAATAGACAAGTTTGTGCATCCGTTAAGAGTGATAAGCAATATTCCAACATTAAAAGAACAGCTGAAAAATACTAATTTTACCCAAGAATTAATGGATCTAATTCTTATGAGTACAGTCAAAGACTACATTACTTAGCTCGGTTTTACTTCTCAAACCAAGACAAGCATCAAACTTTCCTTTCTGAACAGATATTTCTATGACTTGTTCTAGTTGCTAGAATATATAATAGAACTAAAATAGTAACTTTTTAGTTATGTATTTCTACATTTTCTATTTCTATGAAACTTAAACCAGAACTATTATTTCTACTACAATATTTCAAAGATTTTTGCTTAGTACCAGAAATAGAATATAAACTTTTAAATAGTTACTGTGTGACACAGCTATTTAGACTTGAGCAAACACCCAGGAGACTAAAGAAGATTTGAGTGTTTGAAAAACACAGTTTATTGATCTTAAAAGTACACCAAAACCCTAAAGAAAATTAAAACCTTCATTATTTTGAGTTTTCTGTGTGGAAAATCCTGAAAAAAACCTCCCAGTCTTTAGGAGCACTCAGAAAGAAACCCAGATATAACTGGCTTTTCATGAATTATATTTTTCTATCTGCAAAATCCTTTTGGTATTTCCTTGTTCACTTGTGATATCCCAGAATGAACCATTCAGTTAATGCTGCAGATACCACAGGTTGCAATGAGACATCTGTTCCCTGAAAAGACAAAGTGTAGTGTAACTGAAGCAAAAGTACACGTATTTCACATATACTGTTAAATATTTCTCCCATACTTGCTACTATTATCTAATAAGCAGCTAATTGTGTTTGATAAACACATTAATCTCTGCTTAACACAGATTTCTTATTGGTTTTGTCATATTTTATGCTTTTTTTAGTAATATTTTACAGTGCATTGGCACTCTTTTGTATCTGGATTTTGTTTTCAGTCTGTTTTTTTTTTAATAGCTCCCTAAAGCACACTGCAAAATGAAGGCAGAAATAGATTTTTTTTTTTCAACTAAATTGAAGGATTTTCAAATCAATCCTGACAATAGACTGCAAAAGTAAATATTTTCTCGGTTAAAATATACCAAAAAGGATGATTGCTAGCAAAAGTTCTTTAAAGTGAATAAAAAGCTCCGAACAGTCAGAAGAGTAGGATTTAAATTACCTTATCTATGCTCATCACAGACACAGGCACACACAGAGTGTAAACCAGGTGACAACTAGAAAAGTTTTCTATTACTTCACAATCTAATTCTAAAATTAGCAGAAAAATAAAGCTGTAATATAGGTCTTGTTCATTTTACTCTGTCTTGTCACAAACATATTTGACCTTGTATTTTCCTAGCTTGCTAAAGTGCATTTTCCCTGAATTCGAATGTTATTATAACATTGCCACTTAGTGCCAGCTTAATGTTTATGTCTTCATTAAAAAAAAAAGAAATCATTCTTGTATCTCTCTGTGATCTAACTTATTCAGTCTCTGATTTTAATTATAGTATATAGTCTCCCTTTTATCTTGCAGCGTTAATTTCCATTTTATTATTTTACTCATATATTTTCTGTTTTGTATTCCATTATTGATGAGAACAAGAAGTTTTTTTTCTGTTTCCCCAGACACTTGGTTATGTCAAGGACACATGCGTGGAGCCCTTCAATTCCTTTTGCTCTTTGTAGCACAAACAGATATGATTTTTCTTTCTATAAAATGCTGTTCATCATTTCAAGCTACTTGAGGCAGCATTCCTAAGCAGGGTGTAGGTTTCTAGATGGAAGAATTTCGTATAACCTAAAAAATTCCTGGATCTCATGGTAGCTTCGGTCTTGCCTAAAAAATTATGCTGAACGCTATTTGCTATTTCAATAGTTTGTGAATACATAGGTTCCAGATTAAGCTGGAAGATCTTACAGTCTAGTCAGAGATGGTCATCTAGGTTTTTTTTTAAATACAAGGATATGCCATGCAATTTCATTCTTTAAAGAGATTCCAACTATGTTTGATTGAAAAAACTGTGCAGGTGCAATATACCTAATGTTTTTTAAGATATGCCATTTTATACTGCATGACATGCAGATTAAAATGTGAAATACTGTACAGCATTGGTAAATTTTACATTAAAAATGCACATTTAATGAGAGATCTCATTGGAAAAGTGTCAGGAAATTATGCAGCTACAGAGAGTATCATAATGAATATGTATAGCAAGCTTCCTTTTCAGCATTTCCAATATTCTGAGACTTTGATTTTGTAAACTATGTAATGCTCTTCTGACTAGGAGGAAATTAATTGCATGGTGAAGGGGAGACAAGGGCAAGATCAAGTTTTTACTCTTAATCCCTTCTTCAGTGATACTATTTTTGTGTTTCTTTCAAAGTTGCGGCATTCAAGATATAAGTAGTTAAGGTTCTTAGGAAGAGCTGATTAGAACTTACCCAGTATAACAAAAAAAGTGCATCTATTCTGGAGTCATGTCTTTGCCAAAAGACTAGGTTAAGGAGATATACCAACTAGGATGGGAGCAACTGCTAAACCTGCTAGTACAAAATTCACATAAATATAGACATTAGCTAGCTAGCTTAAAACAATCCGAATACAAAGATTTATCTCTCAAGAAGTCAAATACGAAGGCTGGTGAGTTGTTCTGAGCTTCAGGACCTATGATCATCAAGAACTTGTGTCCTGGGTTCAGCAGTAGCAGTCATTTTTTTCTCCTCCTTGGTAGCTGGTGCAGTGCAGTGTTTTGACTTTCAGCTCGGGAACAGAGCTGATAGCGATGTTTTGGTTTGGCCAAGGACTTTGTGAGCCTCATGCTCTGCCAAGGAGGAGGGGAAGCCAGGAGGAAGCAGAGACAAGACACCTGACCCAAACTGACCAAAGAGGTATTCCATACCACAGCACGTCATGCCCAGGATATAACTGGGAGTGAGCCGGAAGGGCTGGGTGTCTGCAGGGTTGGAGGAGGTATCGGTTGGTGCTTGGTCGGGCTGGGGGGGGGGCGAGTTATCAGTCGGCTGGTGCTGAGGTGTTGTATTCTCTTCCCTTGTTATTTCCTTTATCATTATTATTATTGGTGGTAGCAGCAGTGATCTGTGTTATACCTTAGTTACTAAACTGTTCTTATCTCAACCCCTGGGAGTTGCATTCTTTTCGATTCTCCTCTCCGTCCCTCCAGGAGTAGGGGAAGGGAAAGAAAGGGGGGGAGTGAGTGAATGAGTTACCTGACTGGGTTTAGCAGTAGCAGTCATGTTTCTCCTTTGTGGTAGCTGGTGCAGTGCTGTGTCTTGACTTCCAGCCCAGCTAGCCTCTGCGCAACACAGACTTCATCAACCACGACAACTTGGAGCCCAAGAATCTGGGAAACCTGTCTCTGTGCTAGGCTTGATTAAGGTAAGTTTTGGAAGATTTCATGCTCTTTGCTATAAATTCTAGCCTGGGAAGTCTGAAACAAAATCTGGGGAATCATGACAAGCAGTACAGCTGAACTACCTTGGAAATACCTTGTACCTGTATAGGAAAATGTCTTTTTTATAGATTTTTAGCACAGGATGCAGAATTTTAACATGATCTAGTTCATTGCAACAAAAAAAAAATATGTTTGGATTAACCTGAGAGTGAAGTCAAGTATTGAAAGAATGAAACCTGTAATTTAAATTCTTCCTTTGGTCAAATTCTTTGGTTAAACCTCTTTTACAATACTGCTTCCAGTTATTTTCCTTTTTAATATTAATAGTTGCAAGTTTTGTGTATTTGCATATACTTGCTATATATTAAAATAAATCTTCTTTCCTGATTAATTAAACCTATTTAAAAGCTTTAGTTTAGCAGAAGTACTAGGTGTCTGTTTCACTCAGGCACTGGTAGTAATGTATTAATTTGCATGACACTCTTGTGGTATATATTGTCTAAATAAATAATGCCATTAATGACATAAAATAAACAGTTTGTATTTTAACAAATTTTAGGAGCTACTCTATGAACGTTATTGCTAACTTTAAGTAAAAAATAAAAAAAAGGTTGATTTAAATGAAAAGAAATAGTCCTTTTTACTTTCTCTTATATGATGGTTTTATATCACTAATTTGAAAATAGTTAAAGTTACAGCAGTATGTAAGAAGAACCAGAAGATATATGCAGAGTAAGACAGGAGCCCTATATCCTGCAGGGGGAGTAGAGGAAGCTCTTTGATCTGGTAACAAGGAAATTAACACCTTTCCACAGTCAGTCCAGAATGTAGAGAAAAATAAACTGAGAAATAACCAGTGCCTAGAAGAAGCTTGGTTCAACCTCGAAAATTTAATTTCAATATCTAACACTCTACAAAATGTTTTTTCATCTTAGGGCATTCAGTGATACACAGGGAGCAATCCATTGTGTGAAAAGCATTTTGTATTACAATGCATCAATGTAGTAGAATAAATATGATTTGCAAGGAAAAGAGAAAAAAATAAAGGACAACCTCTCTTTGTCACTGCCACCTCTCACCTTGTTTTTTTCTCCTTTCCTCTTTACTAGAAAGAAGGTTATATGGAGAATTTACCCTATTCAGAGCTCATGTTGAATCTTACAAAAGCTCTGAAGTTTTATGTTGTTAAAGAATTGCTTACACTCTTTCCTCCATAACTGAGGAACCAATTGAGAACTAGATGAAGTGGAAGTAGAGTTTGAAGGTACCCAAAGAAAGATCCCGTTTACCTAAGACCATTTCTTAAGTTATTTATATTAAATTTCAGATGCTAAAAATGTATTTTAAGAATTCATCTGGGCTTTGCAGGTTCCCTAAAAATCTATAAATAAATCAACTAGTCTGTTGGGTTTTTTTAAGTGAAAAGGATGCCCATATAGTTAATGCATGGTATATATTAAACTTCATACACCAACCTGCATATAATTTTTTATTTGCTATTGGGAGGCAGATTTTATTTTAAATGGAGGAAGACGTTTTTATGCAGAATAAATAATCCACTGATCATAGTTCTCCTTTATAATAAGCTCAGACTGTCTGCGTTAGCAGCCTTTCTAATGACAACAAATTCTCTTCTTTTTCTAAGGAAATTTTTGTTTGCATTCAGATTTCTTACTTCAGCTTTCACAGGGTTAGTAGGTAAGATGAGAAAAAAAGATGGGCTGCTGGATATTTTAATCTTCAAAGAGTCCTTACTGCCTTGTTATAATTATGTCACAATTTCTACTATAAATACTATCTTTCAAGGTTTACTACATCAGCTATTTTCAATGCAGTGATTTGGCATGAAGCTAGTCAGTTCTGAAGGAACTAATGGAAAGCTAATTAAAAACAAGAAGCAAATAGTTTGTGTGATCCTTAGCTAGATATCAAAATATTTGTAATGAAACAAAGTGCAGCAATAATCACTTATTTCTTCAGGAAACAGGAACTGACCTCCTGAATATTTACACTGACTGTTTTGTTGGGTTTTTCTTATTTTTTTCTCCTTTATCAGTGGTCCAGATCTTACACAAGTTTTTTTTGTTTGTTTTTTGTCTTTTTTATTAGAAATGTCTCTTTCTAATCATAAAGCATGCCTCACAATTTCAATATATAGCATTGTGAACAGTAGTGAAAAGTAGATCTGGAGTCAGCTCCACTGCAAGCCGGAGAAATATTAGCTTCCCTCTGGGTCTTCTGTAGTTTTGCAGAGCTTACTTACAGAAAGGGTGTTTTCACAATCAAGGGAGCAATTGCTGATACTGTATTTAGAGGAGTATTTGGGTTACACTCCCAATTCTTCATTGGCTTATCACTTGGAGACTTGTAATCCAATTATATAATCAAAAATGGGAAGAGGGCATATGTGTGTACATTCTGAAAGTGGAGAAAAGAAGTTAATTTTATATTTCAATTAACAAAGTGCTTTCAAAGGAAGTGGGAGAAGAAAATAAGGTATACTGAAGGGGAGAGAAAATACTTGTCTGTATCTTTTAATGTAAGGAAATTAAAATTCCAATACAATTTTAAGATAATCATTAAGACATCTAAAAATATTGAAAAAAGGCCAACAAAATTTGGAAAAAAATTAGGCACATATCCAAAGAGGCTAAAAAAATATAGAGTCACTCTAGACTTTTTTTTTTTTACAGAAAGTGATTTAAATTTAAAATCTGAATTGTCCTCTGGAGATATCTGGTTTTCTTTTGTGAGAATAGGGAAGTATAAATGAGCTAGTCTGTCAAATTAAGTACATCAAGTGGTGTTCAATTAAGTTACGGTGAATGTAGATTAAGCTGCCTGGTTTATTTCTTTTTGCTTTCTTTTACTGAGTAGTCTGTCTAGGTTTCATAAGGGACATTTTCTCTTTGATTCAGTGAGGAATGTCATGATCTAGATTCACTGTGTACTCCCTAGCTCAAACAGTTCCCACATTACATTAGCTGTTCATTGTTGTACAAGAATTTGAGCAAAAAGACAAGGGAAACTGAAACTGTAGAGGGTTTTCAAGTGATGGCTCTTCACTTCTTAAAGACCGATCCAAAATTGCAGCATTACATATTGCTCTCTATTGCATGCTATTTTATAGATTTCAGCTAAATTTGGAAATTATTTTCTTTTTCTGTTCCTAGCAATCTTACTAAATATGCTCTCATGACAAGTGTGTTTCAAATATTTATTCTTAGAAATAAATGGGCATTAATAATAACTTCTGAAATGGTGTACACCCCCAAAAACTCTTTGACAAGGGGGAACAGCCAGCATTTAATTTTATATTTGGAGCTACTTATCATTTACCTAGGTTAAACTCATTCACAGACTTTATTATATAAATCCTTCTCCTTATAACAAGAATTCACTGGGACCGTAGGATTTTAATTTTGTATAACATCCAGGCTGGTAAGCATCAATGCAAATGGATAAATAGGTTAGTAAATAAATAGGTAGGCAGAATTTCCTACTTCTTAGACAACAATTTGTCTGGGAATATATTTGACAGACTAGGTACCTTTTCAAACTAAAGATATGGAACAGACTGATGTTGGCTGGCTGTCAGACACCCACCCAGCTCTCTCTCACTCCCTCTCCTCAACAGGACAAAGGTGAGAAAAAAGACAATGAGCACATTTATGGGTCAAGATATACCAGGTGATCACTTCTTAATTACCATCATGGGCAGAACAAGCTCAACTCATGAAAAAATAATTTAATTTATTGCTAATCATTTATCCCCCCCCCCCCTTTCCATTCCTACCTCTACAGAAGGGGGGATAAGGAATGGGGATGGTGACCAGTTAATAACATCTCCTTTCTGCTGCTTCTTCCTCTACCATTTACCCCATGCTCCAACATTGGTCATCTCCATGGGCTTCAGTCCTTCAGAATAAACTTGGTCCAGCAAGGGAGCCTATGGGCTCTCCATAGGCTGCAGCTCCTTCAGGGCATATCCACCTGCTCTAGTGTGGGATCCTAAATTGATTGCAGTGTGGTACACTACAATTGGGATTCTCGAAGGTAAATACACAGGATATTTTTATCTTGGCTTTTTTTTCTCCCATTTTAAAGATATTCCTAAATATTTCTTATTAATGAAAAAGACTCACTTGGAGTTTGAAGAGATTCACTTGGAGTTTGAAGAAAAGTACCTAGCTTGATTTATCACTTCTCTTAAAAAGTTTCTGAGTTTTGAACTTTTTTAGTATCTGCAAAGAGCCCTGAATTGTAAAATATCACTGGTCTTTAACAGGAGTCAGTTGGGAGAGGCTGTAAGGTAAAGGAAATTATACTTCAGTATAACTACAGTAATACTGGTCCAAGAACTAAGTACCTAGCTTGTCTAGGAGAATATAGTCTGCAAAGGTACAATCTAAATGCATGTCATAGATGTTCTCTCCCATCAGAAAAAAACAGAAGAAATATTGATGTAATCACTATCCCATCCTAGGACAAGGAAACATCCCTTCTTAACCAGTCATTGTTACCTTAATGATAAGTTAAGTGTCCTTCAAAAGGTCCTGCTTTTTTTAACGTTGGAGTTAATATTTGTACTTCACCTACTTGCTCTATCTAAGGCTGATATTGGATTATTGGAAGTCAGTGTCCTATGGCTTCTAGTGCCCTATGAGTTGTGCGCTACACTTGTAGAAGAATAGGAGATTCAGTGAGGGTACCTCACTGTTTTTGGTACATTTGTGCTCATTTTTCTTGAAACATACCACAGTACACCCCGGATTTCTCTAATCATCCAGGCATCAATTCTAACCCTACACCTAATTTTCTGCCATGGTCAGGGCTTAACCTAACGAAGCACAGGGGTACTGGCACTAGTCCAGGACAAGCAGCAAAGTGGAGGTCAGCAGCAGGGCTATGTAGTGGAAAGACCATAGTTGCTACAAAGCAAAGACATATCAGGATAGTGTGTGTGTGTTTTTGTGTGTGTATGGAATTACTTCTATATATAAAGAAAACTTTAGAATAAGGCCATCTACTTTTAAAAACTCTTTTAAAACAGGTATCTTAACTCTCAGGTATAATAATAACAATATTGATTTAAAATTATAAAGTTAAATAGGTAAATAACTGTGAGAGTGGAATCTAATTCACTATATTAGACAAATGCAAAATTTCTTCTGTATGAATTTTCAGCAAGTTTTACTGTCAGCAGTGAAACTCAACTTATTCAAATTTGTCTTTTAAACTGTTCTAAAGTTTGAGATAGTTTCCTAGCTCATTATACTTTGTGCTAATTTAGTGAATGTAAAATGCAAACTAGGTTTCACAACTTTCTGCTTCCATATTCTCAACAAGGATCACAATTATTATTGTGGACAGACTGAATAGATTTCATATGTGTATTCCTATTAAATATTACTTCAAAAAAGAAGATTAATCTCATGTATAGTTTTTTACTTAGTTTTATTCAAAATGGAATCCCTGGGGCATTTTAATGAGAACAAAATGTGCAGGGAGCCACATACACAAGCTGATGTGCAAATATTTTAAAATTAGATGCAATTACTGTTAGGCACTTCTACTTGGCTTAGTTTTATTCTATAATCCAAAAGAGGAGTCATAAAATACACTGTTTATTTATAAATTCACATCTATAGAAAATCTTCATCAGATGGCCTTCAATTGCTAGTTAAATAACGGAAACATTTGAAAAAAAAAATCTTTGAGGAAAACATCTTTGCAAAGCAATAAAAAATAAAAATTATCCAAATGTTTCTGCTCAATATAAATTTTGTTTCCATTGTATTTCTACTTTCATCAGGCAAATGTTTAACTAAACTATATTCCCAACAAGCCAAGACCCTTTCTAGCAACTGCACTGTTGTTCCTAGAAAGATCAAGCTAGGAGATCGATGTGAAGAAGATTCATACTACTGGCATCTGTAAGTCCAATCACATTTCTTTCCCCCAAATATGAGAAAAACATCTGTATGATGTGTCAGTTCTTAAAAAAAAATAATAAGATGCAGTCCTATGGTGTATTTCTTCTATACTTCATTTCAGTCAGATGAAGTCTACCATTCATTTCAGTCTACCAATTGAAGTAGAATGATAGAGTTCTTCATGATTATGCATATACAAAATGTAACCAATGTAACAAAGAGAGCATAAAATCCATCTGAACAGGTGATTATTTTCCTGGTGTATGGGTGCTGCATAGGAAGAGGAACAGGTTATTCTGAAAGATTTATTTTGCTTCTGAATTCTGAAGCCTTAAAATGTCTAGCTTCTAATTTCAAAAGACTACCTAACATCAGGTTGCTAATGTAATTTCACTGAGCATATTACATTTTTTTCCTGCCTTTGACATGTAATTATATGAAAACTTACTGCAGATGTAAGTTCATGGTCCAGAGTGGTTCTTCTGAAACGTTAGTTCAAAATGCCCAGTAAACAAGGCAAACTAGATGGCAGCCTACATTTTCCCTAATCTTCCTTTTACCACTTGAATATCTATAGAAACTTTTGCTGTTGCCTTTTATGTCCTGAGACAAATTTAATCTTATCAGGGCTTTAGCTTTCCTAACCTGATCCTTGGCTGCTTGGACAATTTCTCCTTATTCCTCCAAGGCTACTGTCCTTGCTTCTGCACTTTGTAGGCTTCATTTTTGTTGCTGGGGCTTGTCCAGGAGTTCTTTTGTCATCCATAGAGGCATCCTGGAGTTTTTGCTTGACTTGTTCTCTGTCAGGAAGCATTGCTTCTGAGCTTGGAGGAGGTGATCATTGAATACTAAACAGCTTTCTTCGGACTTTCTTCCCTCCAGGGCTGTACCCTATGGTGCTCAGATCCCTAAAAAAGCCAAAGCTCATAATGCTGATATCCAGAATAGTGAGCTTGCTGTGCACCCTCCTCACTGGCCTGAGGATCTCAAACTCTAAAAATTCATGATCAATGAAACTAAGGCTACCCTCGAGCTCACATTCCCCACCAGCCCCTCACTGCTGGTGAGAATAGAGTTCAGAACAGCAGCTTTCCTCACTGTTTCCTGAATCACTTGGAGAATCAATTCATTCCAGGAATCTTCTGGATTACTTGTTTCATGCTGTGTTGCCCTTCCAACAGATACTGGGATGTTGAAGTCCCCCATGAGGACCAGGGCTTATGAACATGAAGTTAATCCTCTATACAAAGGGCCTCATCCACTCAGTCTTCCTGACTGGGCAGCCTATAGCAGGCCTCCACTATAACGTCCCCTGTCCCTGCCCTCCCTTTAATTCTGACCCATAAGGTTTCAGTTGGCTCCTTTCCCATTCCCCCATCAGAGCTTCATGCACCAACCTTCTTGTCTCTCTTGTCTGTCATTCCTAAAGAGCCTGTATCCTCCCATTCTGACAGTCCAAGTGATAGGAGCCATCCCACCACATCTCTGTGATGCCAATAAGATCAGAGCCCTGGACGTGTGTGCACGTGTCTAACTCTTCTTGTTTATTCCCCATATTGCATGTGTTTACATAGAGAAACAGGCCCCTGATGAAGCTGAGGAGTTCCAGCCACTCTACTTACTTTTTGAGTTGCTGGAATTCCTTTGTGTTGCTTTTCAGGTGCTCTGCTGCTGACCTGTGATCCCTCTCCGGTCTCTGGACATCTCTCGCTGTCACTGGCATCAAACTGGCATGAGTAGGATGTTCCTGGGGATCCTATCCTCTGGCAAATTTAATTTAAAGCCCCTTTCAGCAGCTTGGCAAGTCTACAACTGAAATGCAAAACCACATTATGATAATCTCTAGCAATATAGTATGTATATGGCAGAATCTTTGGATTGCTATTGCTGACTGTTAAAAAAAAAAAAAAAAAAGGCTAGATATATCATCACACACAGGAATACAGATCACATTTGTTCTCTGAAAGGAAGGAGACAGACCTAAGAACTGAGAAATGCCAAGCAATCAAAGTGAATTCTCCATCCTTCAGATATATCGTTTCTTAGAGCCTTGATAAATGGATGTGAAATACTGACATTTGGGAAACAAATGTTTGTGAATTGTAGAGGTGGACAGGTTCAATCAGGAAAACTCAGAAACAAAAAACATGAGCAGGGTGTGGAATACAGAACCTGATACGCTTTTCCTTAATAAAAAACTAGATTTACCTTTAGTGGATACTATAGTTTGTGAAGACATGTTACATTTTTATTATTTGCAAATTTTTTTTTTTAAATTAGTTTGTCAAAACTAAAAAAAAAAGAGTAATAATTAATGAATAATTACATGCTAAATAAATAATTATTAATTATACAACAGACCTCCAACATGATAATCAACCAGCATTCATAACAAGAGGAAAATGAAAACTAAAATCTTTGTACAAAATAAATAATAACTTAAAATTAACATCTGTACCTAAATTTTTATATCCCTCCCCTTTATTTTCACCAATGACCTTACTATTTCTTGCACAGATTTTTTGGACATTTTCCCAAGGAAAAGAAATTGGGAGTGGGGAAGAGAGTTCACCTGTCCAAGACAGTTGTAGGAGTGTTGTCATGGGATAGTCCCACTAGAAGCTCAGCCCTGCAGCCATTTGCTCATTCCCCACAGGAAGATTTGGGAGATAATTGGAATGGTAGAAGTGAAAAAAAAAGAACCTTTTGGCTTGAGATAAAGACAGTTTAATAGGTAACACAAAAGCCATGCGCACAAGCAAATCAAAACAAGGAATTTATTCACTGCTGCCCATCAGCAGGCAGGTGTTCAGCCATCCCCAAGAAAACAGGGCTCCATCACATCTATTGGTTATTTGGGAAATAAAACTCTGAACATACCCCTTTCCTCCTTTTTTTCCCAGCTTTAATTGCTGAGCAAGACATCACATGGTGTGGAATATCCCTTTGGTCAGTTAGGGTAAACTGTCTCATCTGTGTCCCTTCCCAGAGTTAGAAAAGGCCTTGATTGTGTGTAAGCACTGCTCAGCAACAGATAAAAAAACCCTGACTTATCAACACTGTTTTCAGAGCAAATCCAAAACAGCACCATGTGCAACCTACTATGAAAAAATTAACTATCCCAGCCAGACCCAGTACAAGTGAAGGATACTTTCAGATAGAGGTTAATTTGAATATGAGTTAGCAATAGCTATATGCAGTTATGGGGTTACAATAAATGATCAGAATTATTTTCAGCTTCCCTTGAAAAATGTCACAGGGAAAAACAGAAAATAAAATAATTATATTTTTCACTTTTTTTTTTGTATTTTTGTTTCAGAAAGCATGGTTAACTTTGTTAGGAGAGCTTTCAACTAGGAAGGATTGGGGAGCAAAATGGCAACCAGCAGTGCTGTGAAGGAGCAGTGGACAGCATTGCTGTGCAAAGGATATGGTGTGGCATGAAGGGATAGAATCACAGTCAACAAAATGGGGTTTGGGTGGGGTCACCTCCAGCATCTACAGGTGGTCAAGGAGGTGTCTATAAGGCATCTTTGCGGAAAAATCCCCCAGATTCTCTCCGGGAATGCATAAGCATGGCTTACTTAAGTGTCTTTAGACTCATGTACACAGTATGGGAAACAAACACGAATCAGAGATCTGAGTGTGGTTGCAGTGCTGTGGTCTTGTTGGGATCATAGATATCTGGTGGGGTAGTTCCCATGACTGGAATGTTGCAATGAAGGGATAAAAGGTCTTTAGGAAGGATGGGAAGGAAGCATGAGGAGGGACAGGGTTTTTTATGTGAAAGCAGTTGCAGTATATGGAGCTCTGTATGGGGATGGAAGAGAGACTGACAGAGAAATTATGTCACAATTAAAAAGAGGGGAGACAAAAATGACAGTATAGTGGGTCACTTGACCATGAAGAACAAGTGGATGAGGCCCTCTACAGGCAGATAAGAATGGTCTCTTGTTCACAGATCCTGATCCTCAGTGGCGGACTTCAACCACCCTGATATCTGTTGAAGGAACAACACATCAGGGCATAAACAACTCAGGAGGTTCCTGGAATGCACTGATGATATCTTCCACCTCCAGGTGACAGAGGGGAAAATGGGGACAGGTAATCTGCTAGACCTCATTCTCAGCAACGTAAGGTTTCACTGGGGATATGAAGGCCAAAGGAAATGTTGGCTGCAGTGCCTATGAGCTGACTGAGTTCAGGGTCCTTTTTTTATTTTATGTGTATGTATATAAAACAGAATTTACCAGTCTGATAAGATGAAATTTTTGAAATGCCATGGTCTTCACAAAAGAGGCAGAATAACAATGAAAAAATGTAACAATGAAAAATGCAACGTAAAATATGTCACTGAAGATTTACTAACTTTGTCAGAATACTGACAAATAACTTGAAGTCAACAATTTAACAATACTATATTTAATTGTATTTAAAAAAATTAAGAATACATACAGCTTACAAACACAAGTTAAATCAATTTTTAAATAGCTCCCATTTTCCACCTGTCTGAAATATTTAAATTTTATTTTCTATGATATTACTGACAACTGTTGATACATTTACATATGTATATAAAGATGTATAATTAACTAAATAGTGAAGAATTCTAGCTACCCTGGTACTGAATTTAATTTCCTTATGAATATTCCCTTATGAATAAAATTCTTTTATGAATATTCTCTGTTGTAAAAGGTTCTTTTTTTAATTTTACTAAATTCTATCCATTAGAACTAGCTTATTTTTAAAAGTCTTAAGGAAACTACACCGGAATAGGGAATAAATCAGATAAATGTACAAGTGATATTCATAAGGGAAGATAAAAATCTCTAAGGTTCCAATAAAGGCACTGAAGTGTAACACCTTTTTACAGTTATGCTGGGAAAATGACATATGAATCATTTATGTTATAAATGCATCCTGAAGAAAGGCTCTGCTACCTCTATTCCAAAAATCGATGTGGTCACGTTGAGTTTTTACAGTTCTGCACATGCAGTCATGAATAAAACATTCATTTTTATGCTAATAAGTTTTGTAAAAAAAAAAATCCAATAATATATACCTTGCTTGTACTTCCTACACAAAGCTCAAGAGTAACATTCAGCTTCTAGATAATTTAGAAATATTTCCTTAAAATTATTTATTTATGGTAGGAGGTTCCTAAGTACTGGAAAGATAATCAAATTAGGCTTTATTTTTCAAACGAAGCTATGCTGAAATATTTTTAAATTATGCTACACAGATATGATATATTATACACAACACAGCATTGCAGTTTTCTTTCTGCTGAAGTGAGCCAGTGATATGTCTGATTGGCTTGTAGAGTTCTAAACATTCCTTCTATTTTTTCAGATGTGTAAATAGCTCAACTTCAAGGCATGAGTTAGTTGTTTCCCTCCTTTCATAGCTAGCTGCATTTCTTAGTGCAATACAAAGGGATTTTCTTTTAGAGAGCTCACTGAGAAACAAATTTTCATGAAAGATTCAGTAAATATAACAAAACTTCAAAATATTGTCACCTATCATCTTCTCTTTTTTTTTTCCTTCCTAGTCATGCATCGAAGCCATTTAGATGTATTCCACTCAGAATCCAGTTTTCTCTACCGAAAGGTACAACTATCCTATAGGAAGTACCATATTTAAACACAGTCCTGGGTTGCTAAGTACACTCTTAAAAATTTATTCAGTCTCTAAGGTAACTTATTACTAAAATTATTTGAAATTTGAAACTTTCATCTTTTGCAGAATTTTTTTGAGAGGGTTGCCAGATTCAACCCAGTTGTGACACAGCGGTTATCCTTATGCTACTAAATTAAAAATCCCTGAAAATAAATCAAGAGACAAAAGTCACCTGGCATGGTATGTCTCAGACTTCCATTAGTATGCACATTGCAGGACATAATCCATAAATGGTCCTGAAGTACTCTGTTTCCCCAAAGAACTGTCTAGGAAAATAATTAGCCCAGACCACTACTGTGTCTGGGGAAGCTCTTAGATTTTACTAGTTGTCATTTTCAAGAATGAAAAGAGCTTGAACTTTCAACATCCACAGATATGTTTTAATTCATATATGGAAGTGATGGAGACCATTAGAAAAAATTTAGGTAAAGCACCTTTTAAGGTAGATTTCTTTTGAAATTACATTGTTGGAAGGTTTTAAAGCACAGTAAGGGACTAAGCTAAACAGCTAAGCAGTGTGGATAATCAGTGATCCAGTGCTCATTTCCATCCCTTCTGTCTGTGATTTAGCATCATAGAACTGTGTGTGTCTACTCAAAGAAGGTTTGCTTGTGTAGGTCTGACACAATCGCATTGACCCATACAGAGCATACACTATTCAAAGTTAACAAACAGCAGCAAAATTTCAAAACACTTACAGATACCTAACTAACTATATATTCTGAGGTAACATCCAATATTATTATTGGTTGGAAGAAGCAGTTACACACTGATCATAAAGAACTCTGGACTTATTTTATGCTTTTGTTTGCTTCTGAAAAAAAAATGTATTTCTCACTAGTAGTTCCCATTAAATAAAAACTAGTTTTATTGTTGTTTTCTCAGCCTCTTTCTTTTATTCCAACTCATAACAACACAATGTAGAAGTTAATTTCTATTGTGATTCTCTGATCCAAAATGTGATACTTTTAAAAAATTAATAAAAAAGAGAAAAAAACTTTGAAATTGGTCCTAACTTCAGAAGCCATAAGATTAAAGCGGTACTTACTTCTGTTTCTTTGAGATACGTCTCTGGTAGTCTTCATCTAGAAATGTCAGCACTAATGACTGCAAATAAGGAGACTGACATCAAAATACGTATGCTGGTAAAAATCATCAGCTCTCTTTAAAAAATAAAAAAAAAAAAAGCATATTGGATTCTCAATTATCTTGAAAATATCTCAATTATCTACAGTGACATGTGGGTGAGATTGGAAGTTTATTACTGCAACATTAGCTATTTTCAAAATATAGAAACCACCAAATGTTAAATATATTTTTATTAAAATAATTATGTTATATCCCATGAACCCTAACATTAATTCACAACATTAAGGCTTAGTTATGTATTGATACCTTCACTAATAGCTATGGAGATTTATAAAACATGCAATGTACTACTGAAAAAAAGTCTAGAAAGCTTACAGGGTTAGAGGTTTGAATTTAAATGTTGACACTGTAACAAAGGCATTTTCTCTTCAGAGAGACAAAATTAATGCTAAGGTGCCAAAATGCTTACAGTGTCCATAATAAAAATGAGTTTCCAATAATCTTCCTTTGTCTAATCTTCATTTTTCTGAAAAATCAGAGCCTGGCAAAAATGCAAAAAAATGCAATAAAGACAGTTTTGCACCCACATCATGTTTGAATTCTTTTTTAAACTCAAAGTAATAAAAAGTTATCATTAAATAAATATTAAATAAGAAAAGCTAAATAAAAGATTTTTTAATTGTTGTAGTTAGTAATACTAAACAATACAATAATTCTTCCATGTTGAGGGACTCCAGGAAATTGCTTCACAAAGTAAAGGGAAAATTTAGGAAATGTGCAAGACTTTCTGTGTTACCTTATTAGGAGAGAAAAATGTAGTTGGGAGAATAGGCAGTACTGTGTAGCAAAAGGATGTGGCATTCTTTATATGGGAAGTTTTCAAGGTTGTCCTGTCCCACAGCATGACAGGACTTCCAGATGCTCCCTTCAGGATGGCTTCATAAACCCCTTACTCTCAGGTATGTTTTTTTTTTAAATCTTAACCTATATAACACTACTGAAAGTACGGGGATCTTCATTAGTTTTATGATGATTTTTCTACTTCAGTGAAGGATATTTATAGCCCATGTTAACTTGTCTAAGAAAGAAGGGAATCAAAGGAGCAGAAGCAATAAGAGCTAGAAGCTTTTTCTTGGTCATTCCTGATAAGGTTAAAATATACTGAAGACAGTGAGACATTAATTTAATGCTGAGAAAGTAAATACACCCACTGAAATCAAGAAGACTACTAAAGAGAAAGGATGTGAAAATGATATTTCCTTTTGCTTAGATGTTAGGGTCAAGCGGTAGAAATTCTACCAGTTTATATATAACCCAATACAAATACCTCAGGTTTTACTTTGCTGACTTTAAAAAAATCAGGACAAATGGGTCTTGATATCAAATGCTTCTGAGAACTGCACAAGGGTGTGAGTGTTCAATACTCCAGACCCCTTTCACCGGGGTCTCTTCTACACCATTGCAAAAGTAGCTGAATCCTGATGTTACCGAGGGACCTTGAAGTGAAAAAGCAGCCTGTTTTGATTTCAGACAAACTTAAACATCAACTTCTCATTTTTTTCTCCTCTGCTGTCTACAGAACAAATCCTGTTTGATTCCACTTCTAGTGACACGTTGCTTACATTGCCCAATTTTGTCATGGGCCACATGTCTACTTTGGGTTAATTGTGAAAACTTTGCACACACAAAACCTAATCAAGCTTCACTTCTGCAGTCAGATCTAGCCATTTTCTAGAGAATCATGTTTTCTTTGAAAACTACTATAGTTTTCCCTCTAAAGCTTCTTCCACAATTATTCCTATTGAGTCCCATTTTCATTCTCTGTAAGTCACACTAAGCTTTAATTCTTTCTCGGTAATTGAATTATGCCCACTGTAGCTCTTAGCTATTGAAGTAATATTACTCACGTGAAAATGCACTCTAAATGCACATTTTATTCTCCACTAAGTTTTACTCAGATTCATCATAAAGCATTTTATACCTTGATCCCTGAAAATGGGTGGAGACTGCTAAATAATCTGTTCCATGTATGTATTCATCTTTAATAGGCTAATTGGTGTGTCTATATGCTAGTGCTAGATATAGCCCAATACATGGGCTTTTTCCCAGAAGACTTAAAATGCATGTTTTCCAAACACAAAGTTCAGCTTTAACAGCCTCTAAGTTTAATTTAACTAAAATTCAAGTTAAGGCATGTTTTTGTCCTTTTTAGTTTTTTCTTCAAATCTGTAGGAATAAGTCTTCCAGTTTTCTTCTTTGGCCAATTTTGTTTATCTGTCTCTTTTAAATGTTTCTTATACAGAGTTTTATTTGTGAGGCTCCATGACTTCAATATCACAATTGCTTTTATGCCATATAGTAACTTTATATTCTGCTTTTCAGTTACAGAAATGCAGTGTGGTAACACTTTTATATTGAATGATGGGACATGAAAAAAATGTTATGTGCAAATATGTGCCAGAAGAGTATTTTAACAACTGTTCAGGTTGATATTGTTGGAGTTGACTTAGCTGTTCAACAAATTCCTCTTTTTTGCTGTCACACAGTGTGTGTACTTTTGAGGATGCATAGGCAAGCAGAAGCATAGGACTAGAAAAAAAGATTTCTTCTCCAAACCAACTAAGACCATCTTCACACTGAGATACTTTTATGGTTTTTTTTCCTAAATAAATAAGACATTCTGGTACACTATGTTTAACTGTGTACCCTTCAGTCACTCATCTGATACTTAGAAGTCCACTGAGAAATTGTAGATAATGCTGAAGGCTTAAAAGATACAGAATTCCACCAGGTTTCAAGAAAAATTGTTTTGAAAGTGGACACCGGTCTTTTAAGCTCCCTCCATGACAGCAAAGCTAACATATGATCATGACAGCTGTCTTTCTTTTAGAGTGCCTATTACTGGAAATCAGTCAGCACATGTGCGATTTGGATATAGCTGCTGCACTGCTCTGTACAACCCAGTAATTAGGGGACAAGGAAGGGAAATGAAGATTTTGGTGAGTAATGTGGAATTGGAAAGAAATCGGAGGTATTATCCAATTTTGCTTTCTGTGTTTCTGTAAAGTTTTGCACCAGAAAGGTTTCTGGGGAAATAATACACTAGTCCATAGGAAGACAGTACTTGTAATTTGTCACTTAGTAGGATTTATTGCTCCTTTTGAAACCTTATTCTACAACTTCACCCCATCGTGTGGAGAAACTTCACATTTGAAAATTTGTTTGTGGCCACGTTACAGCCATTTTCACTTAGATCAGTACTTCTTTTCATCTAAGCAGTTCTTCAAATCTGGTTACTTAACACAGTCTTTTGATTCTTATCTGAATAGCTTGTTTCAAATGTTCATATATTTCTATTCATTTCTGTCATATAGAGTTTACCATCCCAGCTGTCATATAGAGTTTACCATCCCAGCAACACTTTTTACTTAAGTACCTAGAAGGTATCTGTGTAATTCTTAAGCATATAAAATATAAAACTGTGCTGCTATTAGAAACTTCCCACTAAATTTGACTAAAATCCGTTGTCATGTAGAGTTCATCCCTTTACACCTCTAATCACTTTGAGAAGCCTTTCAGATTCCTACACTCTGAGAGACTATTGAGCATTATATTTTAGCAGTTGAATGAAGAAAACATCAATGAATGGAAGGAAGGAGCACTTAAAAACCCCACTGCAAATGGAAATACACAGAAGACACAAATAAATTAAAGAAAAACCCAATAATTTCTTCTTAGTCAACAAATTACTGTTTTCAAGCACCCCCCCCAAAAAAAAAAAAAATTAAGGCCTAACAACGAGCCCACAAATCACAAACAGGGAAATGGAATTGCAGTTTTGCATAGTTATTTTTTAAGTGTTTGATGCTCCTAAAAAGTTTTGGTTAGGTGGTGTCAGGTATAAGGAAAAAACTAATCTAACAAAAGATAGCTTTACAGCAGACCCATGCCTTTCTGGACTGGCAGCTGAAGGCAAGGTAGGATACCATAGTAAAACTTCTATAGCCTTACGGGCCTATCTGTGGGCAGCCAAAGGTTCAAGGATTAGTTAACCCTAAGGCACTATTTATATTTCACACACTTCTTCAGAAATGAGCTAAATCTAGAAGAAAGTAGATGTATGTGATATAAGCAAGCATAAAAAAGAAAAAAATCAATATATTGATTGAAAAAGTCAGGAATGAAGTAAAGGAATCCATGAGTTTAATTTAGTCCCCTTGTATGCAATCATTCTGCTCATTCTTTAATTGTACGGTATTGTGCTTTTTTTTTTTTTTTGTAAATTTAACTCATTGAGCAATACAGGTGATTTCTTTCAATAACCAATTCTTTACAATCTTATTTTCTCATTATTACTAAACATGTAGTGAAAAGCCTGCTTTTGTGCATCTGGTTCAAGTAATGATGAAGACAAAATTGGTATTTTTCCTATTTTTAGGAATTTCTATTGGTTGAATACTTTGGTCTGCAGCAAGTTTTATTGCCTTCCACATCTCATTTGCAACTGGAATCCTTAGGTTTCCTCCACAGACACCTAACATTTGAGTTGAGAGAGACAGAACTAATAGAAAGTAGTTTTCTTGCACTATCAGGAAGAAGGACACATAAATTTGCTCTGAGACCAGAGGATTTGCAGGAATCACAGATCTGTCTATGTTCCATTCCCAAAAATGCCAGCAATATAACCTATATTAGTACAGATGGTTCTTTCTGTTTCCTCAAATTTTAAGTAAGCAATTCCACTACATCCCTTCTAACATTTCTGTTGTCTTTTTTTCCTACTCTAATCTGTTTGAATATAAATGTTTTTTAACTAGTCCAAGTAGTCTGTTATAAATATTTATATTTTTGTGGTGTATATCACCCTCTGAAAGTCTTCTTTACTAACTTTCAACAGTTATTTGAAACATTTATGGCAGGACTCAGTTGCTAATAGACTGACACATGGATCCTTTGTGATGCTTAAGATGCTGTACGATACCACACCTGATCTCCAGCTTCTGATTCAGAAAAGCATAGGTCTCCTAGAGCTATGCTGTGTAGGAAGGCAGGAGTGAGCAGGACTGATTTATCTGCCTGCCTTGTGCAGATGAATGCCTTGGATACTCTACATGCATATACCTGTGTTGGCAGATATGTCCTGCCTTCATTTTAGAAAAGATTGCCGAAAAAGACTTCAAAATACCTCAGTGCAGTAGATGTCTAAGGTAGGTGGACTGGTTCCCAGGGTGAAAGAAAAGGCAATATAACACAGAAATTTGGTCAAGGTTAATATTATTTCTTGCAGTCACCTCCAGATTATCAACAAGAGCATGAAAAGTTCAGAAAATAGCTGTTCCAATTTAAATGGGCAGAAGGCCACTTTACTATTTTATTCCAAACTATTACTCAGGGCTAGATAATACTCACTGACCTTACTTCGATCAGATGTGAAGGGGCAGGTATCTGGACCGTAATTAGAAACACTACGCAGTGAGACACTACTCCAAGATGTTACCTTTTTGCACTGGCTAAAAGCAAGTCTGTAAGCCTGACTGTGGGCTTCAAGTTCCTTGCTACACTATCCAAAGTTCAGTTACACCTTCTTGTATCGCATAAGCAACAAGTTTCCCAGAAGTTAGGTATGTCAAGTTTTCACTTTGAAGCAAGTTTTTCCCTGATGTGGAATACAGAACCACATGTGCTTTCCTACAGAGCATATAGGACTGGTTCATTGGAGCAATGACTAGAAAATTAAGTTGCTGAAAAAGAAACTAGCCTAGAATAATTTCAAAAAACTAAACCCAAAGATGTATAAAAGAATATACTCAAAGCTGTAAGCAATAATTTTCATTGTCCTGAGATTCAGAGAGGAAATCCTCTCTTAAAGGTAATCTAGAGATATTAATATCTCAAAGCTGTAATCAAGGACCTCTAAACTGTTGTAATAAATGCTAGGAGTGTACTTAGAGGTGATTCCTGCCGGATTTGCATGTCCTAGAAGCCGAAACACGGATAAGAAGTACAGGTATTTTTTCGAAGGTTGCCTTCTTTAGATCTATTCAAATTTACATTAACCATTCTCCCAGTATTTTGTCATCTATCAAGGTCACCCACTGTGCAGGAAAAATGCAAACGCATAAACAATGTCTGCATTGTGAGAGTACGTGACCTTGTATTGTGTGTGTCTTGGAGATATTAAGTTTCTGGCTGCATGCTGGCTTTTATGCTGACCATGAAGATTCTCTGGGCACAAACAACGACAGAACTGCAATGGCTCAGTGAACATTTGAGTTAAGCAAAAATTGTATGTTATAGAGATGCTGTGCAAAAGCTCTTCTTTAAGAAAGAAATTTGGGACTTTAGACATCAGATCCACTAATATTTCCTCGAAACGCACTAACCTTTACAAAATCCATCCCCACTCCGATTCTCTCCCCTTTCTTAACAATGAGAATTATGACGTATTTAGTATTTTGGAAGTAAAGGTCATTTACAGAGATATGCACCCAAGGTTTTCTTGGAGGGGGGTCAAATGAAGTTAACCAGATGCATTCTGTCAAAATGTCAGGGAAGTCTAATGTATGTCAAAATGTGTTTCATCTACGTGATAAGAAGAATGTAGACATCCAAGAATCAGTCACTTTTGAAACTTTTGATGAAAGAATGTAGTTTCCAGCATTAATTGTCAGAAATTTAGTACTTCATATTTCTTGTTAGATTCTGGTTACATTGTTTTGAAAGTACAACAGCCATTAACAATTAATCCAGTAAAAGATTTGACAATTAATAACATTGAATAATTACATCTTCCACAGGCTTATAACAAATAGCCACATTCCTTTGCAAGCATGAAAAAACACTCAGTTTTATGGTTTATTATTTAAATTTCATTTGATCCTTATTTTCAGCAAGCCTGCACCAGTTTTATATGTGCAACCAGAGCTACTCCTGATTTACATCATTTGTCAGTGAGAAGAGAATCAGTTCAAATAAGTTCAATTACTAGAAGCTGTGTCAGCTTTATCACTCTTTCTTTAACCTGAAACAACTATTTGTGTCAGAGCATAACTATTAACTACACAGAGAGTCACTTCTTCCTCCATATTACCCTCTGCTAGATCTAGATAAATTGCCATAATAAAAGCCACTAGTGAATGAGGAAATATAGCAGAGGAAGGGAGAGAAAGAAAGGATAGGTCACCTGCTCCCCTATTAGATTAATCAGATCCTCTAAACAGATTTTAAATGCCTGTGACATGTTCTTCATTCTCAGAGTAATAAAATTCTATGATGCAACTAGCAGAAAACATCGCTCACATGTCTGACAAAAAGACAGCTAGCGTAAAACCAAATATGAGATACTTACAGTTAACTCATATGCTGTTTCCATAACTGAGTCCAATAAATAAGAAAAATGAACCTCAGTAGGAGAAACGCAAATTCCCATATGAAGCTGATGTAGGAAAATCAATAAAATGACCATTACTTAACAACTAAAGTGGGTATCTATAAGTGAAAACTATCTTCCCTTCAAATACAGAAGAGAGGGAAGAAGAGGAAAAGATAAACAATGGAAACTAACTACATTGAAGTCATCTGCCTGATGGCTCTTTTCACATCCTTGCTGTGAGCAGATTCAGCTTAATGAACACATTAGTTGTGAAGTCATTCTAATTGCAGTATGCCCAGGGAGCAGACATCCTGTTACTTAAAATGTTGCTACAGTTGTGATGATGAACTGCCTACATATTATTCTAGTAAAATTGCTTTACTCTGTTTTACTGCAGTTGAATTTATTTGTTATGCTATTGTCACGGTGGATTCTCCAGGCTTTCCATTTGAAAACCTATTTTAGTCATTTATATGGGGGATGCCAAAGGGTAAAACATAAAAAGTACAATTGACTGACACTTCAGTTCCTTCACTGTTTAATGAGATTCTTGAAATTTTTTTATAAAAGCCAGTATCTACTGACAAATTAATTTATGGTGAGAAATATGCCACATTTGCATATCAATTTAATTTTATGGGTTGTTTGCCTCCTTATATTTCTCCTTTCTGTTTTATGGTGAGTTTGAACTACAAAATCTGAAGCCAGAGTCTCAGCTGTTGTAAATTTATTTAGTTCAATCAAAGTCAACAAGTGTATTGATTGACATCAGATAGATTTATTTTTTTTTTAGTTCTTCAAATTGTATGTCTAAAATAAATTTGGATAATGTTTTTAGTCAAGGAGATAATTATTTATCACAATATTCCTACTATTCTTACTACTAAGGCCTACTATTTTATTCCAGACATACTATAACCCCACTCTAACTAGATCTGCTAAAGGCATTTGTGAAGATTTGTTTATTTCTGTGGAAGATGTATCAGTATAAGTCTTTTAAAAAATGAAAAGCAAAGCCAGCAGGATTAACATAGCTATATTTTATTCTACCTCGTGCATTACTGGGATAAGTATTCTCATTAGAATTCTTTCAGCCCTATCTTTCTGTGATTCTTTGTGATACGGTAATACAGCAAAGTCATTGCCCCTTAAACCTGATTACACCAGTTGTAGCCTCCATTCTCTCCTGCATTTAAACACCCCCACAATGATATTGATTCTCCATATCACAGGGTCACCACTTCTTGCTTCTAGCTGTCCCCTCAGTATATAGTCAAATGTAGTCTGAAAACTTCTGTGATGGTTTCTCTGCATATTTCTGCAGAGTTCTCTGCTGCACCCAGCAAGGAGTCCTCAGCTGATTAGGAAATTTTTAAAAAGCAAATATCTGCCTTTGTCAGTCTTGGGTTTGAGGCAGGGGGAAGGTGGATGTATTTTTTTGTTTGTTTTTTTCTGCTCATGATTTTAACACAGACACATTCCTTATAGCAAGTAGAATCAAGAGATAGTCTGACCCTAAGATGTTAAAAAGGACTAAGCAAAGACTATGTTGGGACCAGTTACTGGCATCAAATATAAGTTAGTTCTTTCATTATTCTTTCTTTAATATTGGTGAGAAATTGGCAGCTGCATCTGGAGATCTGAAGCTAAAGAGAATCCAGGGAATTAAAGACTGGTTATTAAAGACTGGAATTAAAGGCTCACCTGTAAACCTACGAAGATTATGGAGAAAATAATTCTGAGAAATTTTCCAAACACATTAAGACAAACATTGGGAGTAGTCAGCATGGATTTAAAAAGGAGAAATCATACCTGACCAAGCTGATGTCTTTCTACAACAGAATGACTTGCTGAGTGGATGAGGGCATGTCATGGGACATCCTTGTAGGCGTCTAAGCACCACACAGCCCCTCTGTCACACACTCTCCCCTTCCCTGCAGTGGGGTAGTAAAAGTGTTGGAAGGGCAAACCAGTGGCACCAAGGTGATCATGAAGCACTATGAAGCAATGTGCCTCTGCAGAAAAAAAATCCAACAGCTTTTTGGGCTGCATTATGAAAAGCACTGCCAGCAGGTTAAGGGAGATGGTCCTTCCCCTCTATCTAGCACTGGCTGGACAAAACTGGGATGTGGCCTCAACACAGAAGGGAGATATGGATGTTCTATGGTGGGGCCAGGGAAAGGTCACAAAGATGATTAAGAACTTCGAATGCCATTTATATAAGGTGAGGCTGAGAGAGATGAGACTGTTCAGTGTGGAAAAGGCTCTGAGAAGGGAAGGAGTGTGATGGATATTATGTGTTTAAATATCTGATGTGGGACAGTGCTGCAAAGATTATAGAGCCAAACTCTTCTCAGTGGTGTCGTCACAGCACAGGAGGCAGTAGATACAAACTGAAACAGAAAATTCCATCTAAATATGAGAAACACATTTTTTGCTGTGTGTGTAAGTGAACACTGGCACAGGTTGGCCAGACAGGTTGTGGAGTACCATCCTTGGAGATACTCAAGACCCAACTTCACATAAGTTAAGCCTGCTTCTACACAGTGAAGTTAAGTTAGACGACCTCTAGAGATTGCTTCTGACCACAGTGATACTATGAAATAAAATAGCTGCAATTTTGTCACTGTTACGTAAAAGCCTTTTTTTTCCTTTCAGCTATCAATATTCAAGACTCTAAAAAAAAAAAAGTTTCTTCTTCTTCATAATTCCAGAAATTAATTGACTCTTCTTTATTTTCTCTCTCCTTTTTTGTTTCCCCACCCCCAATAAGCAAAATGTATTTCAATATGCATATTTTATAAAGATCAGTCTGCTGTCTGTATTAGCATGGTAGAATACATGACATTCCAACTGACAAATTTAAATTTAAGTGGACTACAGGTTAGAAAAAACAGTCACCATTGTTGCCCTTCTCTCAAAAGAATCCCTCCAACCCTAAAAACATTAACCACTGTATTTTTCATATAAATGACCTAATAAAAGCTATGAACTCCTTTACATATATCTGTAACAACTGGGTCATCTCATGTTACAAAAGAATTTTATATTTTTTTTAAGTTGAGTGTGCTAAAAGTTTGAATGTTCGAAGGTATTGCATGAATGCACAGCCTAGTTTATCAATTCCTTTGAACTTACCAAAATTATTTAGGCCTGACAAAAAATTAGACAAATTTGAATCATGTCATATATCTAACAGCTACAGTATCAAGAAAATTAAGGCAGTGTAAGAAAGCCTGGAGAGAGGTACGTTAACCTGCCAGTTGATGTAATTCAGCCCTATCCAACATGCAAAATATTTGCTCTTCAAAGATAATTGTATTAAACCTCTAGAAGTAATTCATCTCTGGAAGAGATGGTTTCACATTCTACATGAACCTGCAGTTTGCATCAGAGAATAGAAAATCACTCCAAGTTTCCACTTAATTTGGTGATGTAATTTTAACAAGAACTTCCCAGGTTTCCCCTCAGGCACATCATTGCTGCAGTTCTTTATATGTTGAAGGACATTGGGAAGATGCCTGCTGCTGAAGTATGGTGCAGTATACTATAAGAAGACATTTCATTTGCAGCACAGCAAGATGGAATTTCCCAGGGGCCCTTTAGGGGATGTATCATATAGAGGAAATACATGCGCACATGCAAGCACTGCAGCAAACTGTTTGCTCTTCTATTTTACCTAGGTGAATAAAATAGTTATGTTCAATTTTTTGCATTTACTTTATTAAGTCTAATAAGTAGTTACTTAAAGCAAAAATAAACGAGTTTTGCAATGTCTTCTGGGTGTGAAATATTAAGGGTTCATGGAACCCTGCTTGATATGCATGCTGAAAATTGCTGGCTAGATTTAAAAGGAAAAAAAAGAAAGAAAAAGTTTTTCTATTCACTGTAAATCATTAATATTTATTCAAATATTAATGTTGAAGCATGAAAATTCCAATATATACCTAAATAATGCATGTATTCTAAAGATTCATGCTATAATTACTCTGTTTGGTGAACAGCTAACTGCTCTGTAAATAAATAGATAGCAAATTAGTCTACTCTCCTCCTTCCTGGGCAGTTCAAGCATGCACCAGCAGTCTGGAAAATAACTCTAAAATTATAGCCATGAATAAGCAACATTTGCTATCTTTTTATTCTCTTCAAACCCTGTTGTGTTCACGTTGCAAAGGGCACACTTTCTTAAGGAATAAGTTAATTAAAAAAAGAAAAATCAATTTCTATTTGAGCTTCCTTTAATAGAAGACTTAATTCTAATTTTCATTATTTCAGGGTCAAACACAGGCAATCCTAATTAAACAAACAATGCACTGACATAAAAAATGAGATCCTTATGATGCTTGAAGGATCTGGCAGTTTATGTTGGGTTTTTCCTTTTTCCCCAGTTCCTGTGAAAATCATTTTTTAATTTTTGCATTATAGCTTTTCAAAACGAGTCTGGTCATTTGTGTTCATGAAAAAAGATGAGTTCATTCTTGAAGAGGTGCAGATAATTTCTACTGGAGTAGCTGGGAATGGAAGGAGATGGATAAGCTCAAGAACACATGAACTCTGTGTGTGTATTAAGTTAGCAAGGGCAAAGCTACTGATCAGCCAGGAAGATACAACATAGCTATTATACCTCCTATCTACAGAAAGCTCAGATAGCTCAGAATGAATTTGTAAGCAGGTGGTCTTTATTCTGCATGTATCTGTTCATGTAGACGTGCTCTATGACAGTCAAATTAGTTTAGGTCCAAGAAATTAAGGTGAAACTGGGAGATATTTCTCAGGTCCTATTGCCATTGCCTGTTTTCCTATGCTTTCTCCTCCAGGAAAATCTTATCAGTTGTATGGGTGAAAAAGAAGTAGGAAAAAAAGATAAAAACAAAAGGTTCATTTTTTTAGGGTATAGAGAAGAAAAGTGGAGGAGTGTCCAGATTTCCTTGGTCATATTTCACTGTCAGGATTCCCAGGTATTACTTTTCTCTACAAGAAATAAAAGTAACATTTAGAATAGCTGGAAAACTCCAAGAGGTGAAAACAAGAGCAAGGGTAAACAAATTACAACATTTTGGGGAATAAGAAGAAAGGGAACATTTCTTTGAAAAATCAGACCATATCTCAATTGAGAGCACCCCGATTTCAACTGATCCTATACAGAAAGACTAAAGCCTTGCTACTTTTGTGAGATACTTAATTTGATTCACAAAAAAGGCTGTACTATAAGAACAAAATTCTGGTAGCTAGCAACTAACTGTGTAAAGTCAACAATGCACTATGTTTACAGACAGGACTTCTTTGAGTAAGATGGGCAGCCTAAATTCTAATTTTATTGGCTTATGATCCTTACTTTCATTGGACTTAATCTGTTACAAGGTGACTGGCTTCACAGAGTCATTCAAGATTGATATCAGTCTATCTTTCTCAACATAATTAGATTGCTTTTATAATTCTTACATGTGTTCGTCACAGATGTTACCATTCTCGATGACTTTTAAGGATGGTGTCCTGGGTTCAGCAGTAGCAGTCATGTTTTTTCCTTTGTGTTAACTGGTGCAGTGCTGTGTTTTGACTTCTAGTTTGAGAACAGTGTTGGTGAAGCCGATGTTTTCGGTTGTTGCTAAGTGATGTTTACCCTGACCAAGGACTCTGTGAGGCTCATGCTCTGCCAGGGAGGAGGGGAAGCTGTGAGGAAGCAGAGACGGGGCGCCTGACCCGGGCTAGCCGGGGAGGTATTCCATACCACAGCACGTCATGCCCGGGGTGGGGGGTAACTGGGAGTTACCCGGAAGGACAGGGGCTTCCTGGTGGAACTCGCTTTCTTGGCCGGTGGTATCGTATTCTCTTCCCTTGTTATTTTCCCTTATCATTGTTTTAGCTGATAGTAGCGGTGGTGATTTGTTGCTGGACTGTTCTTGTCTCAACCCATAGGAGTTGCACTCTCTCGATCCTCCTCCCCGTTCCTCTGGGAGCGGGGAAGGGGAGAGCCCCGGTGCGGGGGAGGGGGGGAGACGGACACGGACCTCGGTTGTTGTCAGCTCGGCACCACTCACTGGAAGTGAGCGAACGAGTTACCTGACTGGGTTTAAACCACGACAGTTCTTTTTGGCGCCCAACGTGGGGCACGAACCCACGACCCTGAGATTAAGAGTCTCATGCTCTACCGACTGAGCTAGCCGGGCATTAGCATGGCTGGAAAAGAGGACCAGGCAAAAAAGTGTCCCATCGTGGGGATGGATGGGCCCACAGACACAACAGGCACAAGGACAAAGGCTCAGCCTTTCTATGGTGCAGACATCCCCACAAATCCTCATTACAAAATCCAGGAGGTTGGGGGTACCATTTAATGTTATGGAATAAGGGAAGGAAGGGGAAGGAAAACAGCAAGTCAAGGAGGTTTGTTGGTCTAAGGCTCCCAAACATAGACATCCAGGGCTGGCCTAGTGCTTTGCTATAATACTTGGAGGCATCTCAGGACATGGCATCTGCTTCTCCGTTTGTTTTCAGCAGCATCCCACTGCCTCGGGAAGCAGGAGCTCCAACAGCATCCCACGGTCGCTCGCTATGGAAACAGCAGAGCCAGTCCCAGCAGCAGGCAGGTTAAGCCGTGTGTGATGCTCATACACAGCCCTGGGTGACCAGGTTTGGAAATGGCAATGAAGGTGAGTTTGTTGTGCAGGTTGGGGCTGTAGCTGTTGGATTGCTGTCTCCGGTAAGGACTGGATGGTTGGAAACCTCTAAATACATATGCAATTCCTCCCTTTTTCCTTTTCCTGGGAAAAATAGGCTGGGATGAGGCTGCAATGTAATACTGTTGTTTCTAACCACACACTGCTCACAAGGCCAGCCCAACCATGATCATTCTTGAAAGTGTTCTCAGTGCTTTCCTGTTCCTCAAGCAGCCAAGCATCCTATCTGTGATGAGAGCTTTGTTTTGAACACTTCTTTGGTCCTCTGGCTTTGAAGGAGAGCCCCAATGGGGCTCTGACCCACAGCAGACCATGGATCATCCAGAGCCATCCCTTAAACAGAGAAGATGCTCTGAGCACCTCTTCCTAGAAACAGTGGTAAGAAATAGAGTCCTTCAGGAAGATGAACTTGTGGAGCACCTCTACCTCCCCAACGTGCAGCCTGTCCCATCTCAATCCTGAGGGTATTTATCCCTATAAAACCCCTCTCCTAATCAAAATTGAGGGTTTTCCTGGAAAGAAGCTCTGTGAAACAATAGATTGCTTCTCTTTTACAAGGTGCCTATGTGCTGTTGTGGCAGTATCCATTTTGAAGGTGGGGACCCATCAACAGAGAGGCTGAGGGCTTTTTGCCTAAAGGGAGGTGGATGGTTTGTAGTGGAGCTGGATGCTAAGCCTCAGTGCTTCTCCTAGGAGCCTATAAGCCACCCTGATTCCCTATGTACCTTTAGACAGCTGTGACCAGAGGTGAGCTTGAACTGGTTTGGGGAAGGAATCTTGGTCTGTAACCAAACTCCAGCTCCGACTCCTTTTCTCTGTAGCACATCCATGATTTCATTGCACCCCTATGTGCTGCAAAGCAGGGATGTAATTCAGCTCCAGATCTGTCTGCTCAAGGTCTTAAAACGCAGTACAGAGCCCAGAGCTCGTCCAGTTCCAACCCCTGCCATGGGCAGGGACCCCTTCCGCTAGAGCAGCTTGCTCCAAGCCCCTGTGTCCAACCTGGCCTTGAACACTGCCAGGGATGGGGCAGCCACAGCTTCTCTGGGCACCCTGTGCCAGCGCCTCAGCACCCTCACAGGGAAGAGCTTCTGCCTAAGAGCTCAGCTCCATCTCCTCTCTTTTACTTTGAAACCATTGCTCCTTATCCCATCACTACAGGCCCTACAAAATGTCTCTCCTTCTTTTTCTTGTAAGCCCTTTTCAAGTACTGAAAGGCTGCAATAAGGTGTTCCCAGAGCCTTCTCCCCTCTATATTTTACCCATCTTCTCACTACATTTAGACACATTGGACCTAAAGAATCACATCTTCTCTTCTTCATGTACGCCAACCCCATTGTTCTGCATTTGCAAAGCCATATGGTCCTAGCTCCTTCCCTCTGGAAGCAGCACCCAGGTCCAGCAGGACCCAGAGCTGCAGGGCAGGGATAAAAGAGGGAGCTGCAAGGAGGAGATGAGTAAAAACTGATGTGTGCACGGCCATGTTGTCTTGTTGTTGGCTGCTACCGATCCAACCAGAGCCCCAGACAGTGACAGCTAAGCCAGGACTCATCCCCTTCCCCGCTCCCGGAGTTACCTGACTGGGTTTAAACCACGACAGATGGTTTGAAGGATGAGGGATAACGGACTGAAGGATGGGTTGAAGGGTGTTCTGGGCTTGGGATATTTTTTTTTACATCTTTGAGAGTAGACACATGATCTGAAGTACATTTACAGTAAGGTAGATTCTGAAACTAATTATAATGCACTGACTGAAATGGAAGCTGCAAAAAGGTAATTCCTCATGTACTGCTTTAGCAAATATCAGTGTGTGTTATCCATAAGCACAATGTAAGTTTCTGATATTTTTTGTGAAAGTGAAAAGATATTATTCTAACTGAAGTTCTTAGAGAGCCAGGAGAGAAGCATCAATGGATCAAAAGCTTCACAATATTTATCTGGTTGCTCAACTGGCAAAACCAAAGAGTTCAGTCAGCAACTTAGCCATTTGCAAATATTACTATAACCATTAGCATGGTAATAGACTGTACAGTGTTGCGGGAGTTAAAAGAGAGAATGAAAACCATGTGTCTTGTTTAAGATCACACGTATTTTCTCTATTTCAGTCATTTATTTTTAATCATACACATAATATACAGAATAACAGGAAAAACTATGAAAGAGGAGATCAAATTCAGCCATGGATTCCGGTGGCCTCAGGTGTGTGCTTCATCTATATAAACATTTATTACTGTTTCATGTAATCTATCATACAGACGGGATAGGCATTTTAAAAGATGAGGATTCAAATAATTTGGCTCTGTACCTTGCTATCCTTCTTCCTACTTAGGAATCTAAAAGTGTCCAAAATTACTTGCAAGGCTGTCACACTTTCCCTCAAAGAAAAAAAAAGAGATAAAAATCCCAACAAAACAACAAAACAACCCAATAGCTTAATGGGAAGAAAAAAAAAAAAAAAAAAAGAAAAAAAAAAGAGGTAAACCAAAAATGAAGTTGTTTACATTGCATTCACCTAGGTAAATGTCATAGACTACCACTGTTTTGTTAGCAATGCAAAGTCTTTTCACTAGAGACTGAGTATGATCCAAATCACAATCTAAATTCACCAGTTATTCCAAGATTTTGGGTTGGTCAGCAAATACCTTCCCTCTCCTTCCACCTTTGTAAGTTCTCTGTTGTCTAAGATTATCTATTTCTGCTTTTAAGTTCCCCTATTGCCAGTATATTTATTTGCTGCACTGACTGTATTGCCATTTTTAAGCAAACAGGTAACAAATACTTTTTGATGGTCTAGCTGTAGAAGCTCAGATCCCATATAAGAATAGGATTCCTTTTACACCCAGTATTTTTGATTTCTACATCTGGGACAGAGTTAGTCTGAAAGAAAGCTGTTAAAGACTTTTCCTTGTTTGGAAATTGTTTTGCACAATTATTGCTGCTCTTTTTGGGGCCATTAGAATACATTTTTAAGACTTCATAATAAGTTAGCAGAAATTTATCCCACTCTAGTTACACTGAAATTTATAGATACAGCTAATTCTAGACATATCTAAAAATTTTTGAAGGCTACAGAAGGTAAATGAAACACAGGTGTTCATATTCTCAATCACAGTTTTTCAAACATTGTTCAATATTTTCATTAAGTTGGAGAAATATATATTGAACGGTTGTCAGTTTGATCATTTGCCCTCTACATGTAAGATCAAAGTATTCAACCCGACCACCTTTCTACTCCCAGCACCAAAATCACTTCAGATATGTATTAGATGCTTCAAAAGAAAGTTGACATGAAAACCATGAAGATAGGAATGTATAAGTCTGCAGTAAGTTGAATCCAGTCAGTAGGGTTTCTATTTTCTCATTCAGAGGAATATCCCTTGGCCTAGAGCCCCTAGCTGAATAGTCAGTTTTCAAAGTCAATGCCATTAATGCAGAAAATATAGTATGGATTAAACTGGAAACCCTTATACAGACAGTGTAAGTAATAACTTGGCTTTATTAATACAGGTAGCTGGCAGGCTGTGAACCAAACTACTTAAGCCCCAACAGTGATGGGTGAATTTAAAAGACTTTGGTAGCTGAATTACTATAAGGTTCCAAAAATTCAGTGCTCATCTGAACATTTACTGGATTATCTAGGTTTCTTGGTTATGCAATGAAACAGTCACAGTGTAATGAAACCAGGCTCTACAATAGCTATGACACATTCTTTTTTGGTCAGGCTGCTAATATATGGAGAAAATTTGTGCGTTATCACTACTATAGATTACCAAGTTTAGGAAATGTAGAAGCAGTTAAAAAAACCTGAAAGTCAGGGCTTTGTACCTCGCATTGTTATTATTAATTCATTCTATTATCTATTATAGTAACTCAGAAGTAGAAATTGGAATCCTGGCTGTAGTGCATTAAGTAATGTACAAGCATTTAGAGAGATATTTGCTATGTGAAAATGTTAATCACATGTGATTTGTATGAAGCAATAACAACCATTAACGGAGGTCCAAAATGAGGTTATGGATTTGTTGGTGCCAAAAGCCTCAAACAAAAACCCAACAAAAGAAAGATAGGCTAATGCCAACATCCTGAAAACACTTATTCTAACTGTTCAAATTCTATGATAGTCATCAATCACAATGGAGCAGGAATTCCAGAGTGGATTTTGCTTAGACATGCTTAATGCTACAACAGCCAGAATTAAAGTGTGCTCTTACATTGTTGCAGCAGAAATGTATGCAATTGAGTCTACAAAGAGTGTGCTTATTCTGGAAATAGCCCCAGGCTTACAGACTTTCAAAGAGATGAAGTCAGAACTTTAAAATAAATTCTGTTTATTTCCCCTTTCCCCCCCCCCCCCCCCCCCAAGATGCTGTTGAGCTTGTAAGCAGTCTGTCCAATTATCCCAAAATGGGAGTGACATTAACTGATCTTTGGTAGGGCTGCGTCCATTCTGGGGAGATATATTCATATGGTCTGTGTTAGACCACATTTAAACATCTAAGTGGATATAAATTAAAATACTTACAGGAACATACCATACAGTTAACAGAAAAAGGAAAGCATTTGCAAGTGCCTCAATTTCAGCCATGTGAACCTTTTCCCTTTCAGTGGCAAGGCAAATAGAGCCAAGGAAACCAGACTTACTTGGTTCAATTAATGGAAAATCATCAATTAAGGAAGACTCAGTGTTTCTCAAATACAATAGCTGTACTTATGCAGTACAATAATGAAACACGTTTGAAATATTAATGATTAGTCTATTAAAAATGCATGAACTTTGCACATATAGCATTTTGTTCAGAATACCAAATTCAGATGCAGCTCTAATTAAACAGCTTCACTCTGAGACATCTTTTTCCAGAATATGTCATTTACAAATATTGAAGGCAGTCATCCTACTCTCTCTAAATATTATTTCTTTAACACCTTTGTTATGGGAAGGGAGGAGCTGTGTTAGTGTAAGCCTTTAAAAATATTGAAGGTGACTTAAACAGAACATTGATTTAGCAACAGTAAAGGTAGTGGTGAGGGGTAGCTTCCTCTCTCTTACAACACTTCTCAAGTTCTCAGTAGACACGTAGCCTTTGAAAATCTAAACCTTTCCTTCTCCTTTGCAATACAAAAATTGTTATCTAAACCATAGATTTAAAAGGAAAATTACTATCATTGGTGGTATGGAAAATGGAACAAGATCTCATGCTTGCACTGTTATCCTCTGTAACAGATAACTGGTGCCTTGTTTGGTTTATGAGCAAAGCTTAGGGGCAAGGACACCATGGGGTCAATATCATGGGCTCTAACAGATCTGATAGCTCTTTCATACTCTGTATTTTATGACATTAGAGGTAAGCAAGCTTTTATCTAGCTAGCCATAGAAAATATAATCTTTAGTAAACTTGTTAGGCTTGCCCCTCATTTATATTTCTCATCTTACCCTCTTTTGAATTCAGCCTTCTGAACTGAGAAGCTTTCAAAATGGAAGGGTGGTGACTCCATGTAGTATTATCAGGATGTGAAGTAACCATGTGGGGCCCTGCATATCTAAGGAAAGGTTCTGTGGGACTGTATTAGCTCAGGATGTAATTGTGATGTTGAAGATTGATTTTTTTTTCATTGCAGAGACAGTTGCTATTCCTCCCTGATTAAATCAGAATTCAAAATAGGATTAAGGGAGAATATTATCTGCAGAGGTAAGACTACAACTGGTCAGATGGATGTCACTGGAGACATTTTTGTGGTTTTTTTTTTCAAAATAAAATACAGAGAAAGCATGTGCACAGTGTGGTACTCTGAATGTCTTTAAGATGAAGACTATTTCTTTGGTTTTAGTAATATTTGATCTAATGAATTGTCATCTCCTTCCAGGTAGACAAGATCTGCTATAAGGCAAGCTAAAGATTTTGGATGGAAAAAAAGACACAGATGAATATCACTATGAATAATTCTAAAAATCAGCTGATAATTACAATTTTGACAACTTCAGCAATAATTTAAAGAATAAAAGCATCAAGACTGTGTCAGATAATAAAGAAGATTTCTATAAATATGTACAATATTTTCCAACATTTGTTTCATAAATTACTGTTATCTTTGTTGATGTCAGCAAAATAATATTGTGATCCAAAGAAAACTTCAAAATGAGGCAAATAGGGAAACTTCCTTGAATTAGAAACTAGAAATAAAGTTTATTGTACTTTTCTTTAAACTAAGTGCCATTTTAATTCCTTTATGCAGAATTTTCCATTTAAAATATAAGAAAACAACCTGTATCTTGATAACTGAAGTTACTGAATTCCTCCATGCTAGATGTAAATATGTCCTAGGTTCAGCAGTAGCAGTCATTTTTCTCCTTCTTAGTAGCTGGTGCAGTGCTGTGTTTTTGACTCAGCCCAAGGACAACGCTGATAACACTGATGTTTTTAGTTACTATTCAGTTTACTCTGACCAAGGACTTTCTGAGTCTCATGCTCTGCCAGGGAGGAGGAGAAGCCAGGAGGAAGCAGAGACAGGACACCTGAGTGAAACTACCCAAAGGGGTACTCCATACCACAGCACGTCATACCCAGTATATAAACTGGGGGCAGTAATCCAGAAGGGCTAGATCACTGCTCAGGTCAGGCTGGGTATCTGTTGGAGGGTGGTGAGCGGTTGTATTCTCTTCCCTTGTTATTTCACTTATCATTATTATCATTGGTGGTAGCAGTAGTGGTTTGTGTTATACCTTAGTTACTGGAGTGTTCTTATCTCAACCCATGAGAGTTGCGTTCTTTTAATTCTCCTCCCCATTTGTCCGGGAGCAGGGTGGGGAGGAAAGGGAGGGAGTGAGAGAGAGGCTGTGTGGCTGGGCTTAAACCATGACAAAATATTTGTTTCTTTTCAATTAAAAAGAAAAAAAAAAAGTTTTATTTCATAATTTAAGGAAGTTTAAAAATAACAGACAGTAACTACATTAAAGATGTCTAATTTTTGTCCTTTAAAATAAGAAATGAATCGCCAATTGCTAAAGAGCTGTTGTATGAATAATAATCTTGTTGAATTAGTCACAGTGAAGAATGAAGCTTGAATGCCTGTATATCAGACCGCTTTGGCTATTTTTATTATTAATGTTACCCACAAACTGCATTCTTAACAAGTAGTTACATGAGTTAAGAGGAATATTACTTTCAATAAATTCAAGAACACTGTTATTGCTAAAATGAAATTCATAGACTATATTTCCAACTTTTCTACCTATTAATGTGCTGTTCATTTCATTGCACAGGAGATTGCATTTAGGATGCATGTTTAGGAAATACTCAAGAGGTAAACTTAGTGTTTTCAATAGCACAGACTTTTAAAATATTTCCAAGTGAAAGGATATCTTAGCATCATTTAGATTGAGTCTAAGGTGTAGTTCCTACTGTTCTGGTACACTTGATATCTTCTTTAGGTCAAGGTGCTTACCAAATGAATGGTAGTACTTGTTTTGTCTTCTATTACATTACATTTTATGTGTGAATAAATATGAGAACAATTGAACCTTCACTCAGATAATTCTATTTTGAAACTTAAACAAAAGATTTAATAGATAGTCAATTGGACATGGACAAAGTAGTAGTACTTTTTTAGGTTACTGTAAGATTCTACTTTATGCTTTGGAATGGTGACCATGGGTAAGAAAAGAAATAGGAATAAGAGAAAAATACACCTGGGAAAGGAATACAATAAATAATTTCTCGCTAACCATGAGAAAGTAGGTTGATAGGGGCTTTTCTCAAGCATCTGGACACACAGGTACACAGGAGAAAAAAGGGAGGATCTCACTGCAGATGTCCATTTAAGAAAGAAAGATACTAAGCCAGATTCTTCTCAGAGGTACACAGTAAAAAGATAAGAGACAGGTCATAGTTGCAAAAAGGGAAATTGTAATATGCATGCAAAAGAAAAAAAAATAAAAAATAAAAATCACTAAGTGCAAGTTACTCAGATATTTTCAGAACTGAACAAGGCATGAGTCTGAGCAACCTTGAGTAACTCCTGTATAGCCATGCTTCATCTAGGAATTTGGTCTATATGGTTTATAGATGTCCCTTCCAGTACTTGTTTTTTCTGTGTGTCATGGGAATTGTTGAATAGATTTTTTTTCTTGGTGATGTTTCTGTGTTTATTTTGTTTAAATTATGTTCACTGTTCTAGGAGGAGTATAATTTTAACTGGTTTTTTAATCTGAAATGTCTAATCAACTTAAGTGGTTCCTTAGCTGCTGGAGTGCTAGCTGTGCTCTTTTCACTCTTGGCTTTTCCTTCCACCAGGATCTCTTCAGGGCAATACAGAAGTACCATCACCATTATATGCAAGCAAGCTTGATGCCAAAAGAAAACTTCAATGGATGGCTCTGCATATATGGAAAAGAGCTTCTGGATCAGTAAATACAGGTGCACCCAAAAAGAGCATTGAAAGTTTGTCAGAGACAGATCCTGTTCATCATGGTATAAATTCAACCATTAAAGCACAGTCCAAAGTGAAAAAAATTTTTTTGGGGTCAATTGCTGAGGTGAGTAGATTGAGAGAGGACGCCTGCAACACTGGAGTGGAGCGGGGAGAGATCAGCGTCCAAGAGCCTCAACTCAGAGCGACAAAAGCCATTGAGGAGGGAGCCTCAAGTCCTCAACAGGACTTGCCCGGCAGCTCAGCTCTCGCGAGCAGCTGACTCACCGGGGGCGGAGCCAGTAGGCTCGGCGGCAGCTGTAAGCGGTTAAAAACCTGCCCAGGGAGCACGAGCTACCAGGAGTGCGGTGAACAGAGCGGGTCGAGGTTGAGGTCGTTTGCACGGCAGTTCGTGCGGGCAGGCAAGTGGGGTGACCGCCTGGTCAAGGGGACTCGACTGGATCGCAGGAGGAGGAAGGACTGCTTGCTTGTGCAGAGAGACGTAGACGGACCGATCGACCAGATAGATCATGGTCACCACTCGATCAAAACCTATAGTTAGGAATAACGTGGGTACCCAGACTGAGCCTTCCTGCAGACATTCGGCTGTGCAGGTCTCTGGCTGCAGTGAAAGCCTGAGCCTGGCACTTGTATGGGAGAGAGCCAGTGACACGGCTTGTGTGCAGTGTCAGCAAGTAGATGACCTGCTAAAGCAGGTGGTTGAACTGAGGGAGGACGTTGAAAGGTTGAGAGCTACCAGAGAGTGTGAAAGTGAAATTGATTTGTGGAGCCACACCCTAAGGCAAGGGCAGAGGGAAGTGGTTGAAAAAGTGATAGATCCCCTTCCCTCCTATCACCAGACAGAAGGAGTAAACTTAAGGGACAAGGAGGTATGGAGGGAGGTCCCTCCTCGGAGAGGTAAGCAAAAACCCTCCCAATCCCTTCCTTCCTCCCAGTTGCCCTTGAGTAACAGGTATGAGGTCTTGGAACTACAGGGCCAGGTAAATGGAGATGGAGGGGTAGATCCATCTAGTAAGTCACCTAGGGCTTGTCACTCACCCCCATGCCTTAGAACTTCCTCAACCAAGAAGAAAAGAAGAGTAATTGTGGTGGGTGACTCCTGATGGGAACAGAAGGGCCCATTTGTAGACCTGATCCATCCCACAGGGAAGTCTGCTGCCTACCTGGGGCTCAGATTGGAGATGTTAAAAGGAAACTCTGATCTGGTGCAGCCCTCTGACTACTATCTGCTGCTGGTTTTTCAGGTTGGCAGTGATGAAATTATTACAAGCAGGGCAAGGGCAATGAAGAGAGACTTCAGGGCCCTGGGACGGCTGGTTAGAGGGTCTGGAGCGCAAGTGGTGTTTGCCTCCATACCTGTTACAAGCAAAGGTGAAGAGATAAATAGGAAGAGACTGCAGATTAATACATGGCTACGGGACTGGTGCCAAAGGCAGGGGTTTGGGTTTTTCAATCATAGGCTGCTATATGAGACACCTGGTTTGCTGGTGGCAGGTGGGATACATCAGTCCCAGAGGGGGAGAAGGTTTCTGGGGCAGGAGTTAGCAGGGCTCATTGACAGGGCTTTAAACTAGGTAGGAAGGGGGAAGGAGAGATAACTGGGCCTGTTGGGGACAAGCCCAAGAGAAACATGCTAGGGCTTGAAGAATGGCAGACTAGGGAGAACTCTCAATCTATTGTTTCATTTGAGGGAAAGGGTAGTTGTTTAAACCCTGTCCTGCAGGGGAAAAAGGGTACCTGGGCAAGAGTTAGTAGAGCTCACTCACAGAGCTCTAGGTTAGATTCAAAGTGCGAGGGGGTTGTAGCTGGGTTTGAACTAGTGGGGCAATGTTCTAGTATGAATGAAGACCAGAAGGCCTCCCGCCTTCCAAGGGTGTCACTAGCGTGCTCAGCTTGCTCCCTGAAATGCCTGTACACCAATGCACTCAGCATGGGGAATAAACAGGAGTTAGAAGTCTGTGTGTGGTCTAATGCTTATGACCTGGTGGCAATTACAGAGACATGGTGGGACAGCTCACATGACTGGAATGTGGTTATGGATGGCTATGTCCTTTTTAGGAAAGATAGATCAGCAAAGCGAGGTGGTGGAGTTGCTCTTTATGTGAAAGAGCGACTAGAATGTATTGAGTTCTGTCCAGGGGCAGATGAGGACCAAGTGGAAAGTCTGTGGGTGCGAATTAAGGGACAGGCTGGTACGGGTGGCACAGTTGTGGGGGTCTATTATAGACCTCCTGATCAGGACAAAGGAGTTCATGAGGCTTTCTACAGGCAATTGAAAGCAGCCTCACGACTACATGCCTTGGTCCTTATGGGGGATTTTAACTACCCCGATATTTGCTGGAAGACTTACACAGCCAGTCATTCACAGTCTAGGAGGTTCCTCCAGTGCATTGATGATAACTTCTTAATGCAAATGGTGGACGAACCAACTAGGAGAGAGCGCTGCTGGATCTGGTACTCACCAACAAGGAGGGTCTGGTTGAAGTAGTGACGGTCAATGGCAGCCTGGGCTGCAGTGACCATGAGATGGTGGAGTTTAGGATCTTGTGTGGGAGGAATAGAATACCTAGCAAGGCCACATTTCTGGATTTCCAAAGGGCAAACTTTGGCCTCTTCAATCAATTGCTAAGGGAAGTATCATGGCAAAGGGTACTAGGTGGTAAAGGGGCTCAAGATAGTTGGTCAGCATTCAAGGACCACTTCTTCCAAGCTCAGGATCAGAGTGTCCCAATGAGTAGGAAGTCAAGTAGGGGAGCCAGGAGACCAGCATGATTAAACAAGGAACTGCTGGGCAAACTCATACAGAAAAAGAGAATCTATGGATTATGGAAGGAGGGGCTGGCCACTTGGGAGGAATATAGGACAGCTGTTAGAGGATGTAGGGAAGCAATTAGGACAGCTAAGGCCTCCTTGGAACTTAATCTGGCAAGTCGGGTCAAGGACAATAGAAAAGGCTTCTTCAAATACATAGCAAATAAAACTAACACAAGAAGCAGTATAGGCCCACTGCTGAATGAGGTGGGTGCCCTGGAGACAGAGGATATAAAGAAGGCAGAGGTGTTGAATGCCTTCTTTGCCTCTGTCTTTACTCCTGCAGACTCTCCCCGGGGGACCCAGATTCCTATAGCCCCGGAAGGAGTCAGGGTAAAGGACTTTGGTAGAGGAGGATTGGGTTAGAGATCAGTTAAGTAATCTGGACATCTATAAATGGATGGGTCCAGATGGAATACACCCACGGGTGCTGAGGGAGCTGGCGGATGTCAGTGCTGAGGCCTCTCCATCATCTTTGGTAAGTGGTGGGAAACAGGAGAGGTGCCTGAGGATTAGAGGATGGCAAATGTCATGTCGGTCTATAAGAAGGGCAAGAAGGAGGACCCGGGTAATTATAGACTGGTCAGCCTTACCTCCATCCCTGGAAAGGTGATGGAACAACTTATTCTTGACACCATCTCTAGGCATATCAAGGATGAGGGGGTCATTAAGAGCAGCCAACATGGCTTTACCAAGGGGAAGTCATGTTTGACCAACCTTATAGCCTTCTATGAGCAAGTAACTAGGTGGATGGATGATGGTAGAGCGATAGATGTGTTTTTTCTTGATTTCAGTAAGGCATTTGATACTGCCTCCCACAGCATCCTCATAGATAAGCTAAGAAAGTGTGGGCTTGATGATCAGGTAGTGAGGTGGATCAAGAACTGGTTGGAAGGAAGAAGGCAGAGAGTTGTGGTCAATGGGGCAGAATCTAGCTGGAGGTCTGTGACTAGTGGAGTCCCTCAGGGGTCGGTGCTGGGACCAGTGCTGTTTAATATTTTCATCAACGACCTGGATGAGGGAACTGAATGTACCCTCAACAACTTTGCTGATGATACTAAACTGGGAGGAGTGGCTGACACACCAGAGGGCTGTGTTGCCATTCAGTGAGACCTGGGAAGGCTGGAGAGATGGGCAGAGAGGAACTTGATGAAATTCAACAAGGGCAAGTGTAGAGTCTTGCATCTGGGGAAGAGCAACCCCATGTACGAGTACAGGTTGGGGGCTGACCTGCTGGACGGTAGTGAAGGGGAAAGGGACCTGGGGGTCCTGGTGGATAGGAGGATGACCATGAGCCAGCAATGTGCCCTTGCTGCCAAGAAGGCCAATGGCATCCTAGGGTGCATTAGAAAGGGTGTGGTTAGTAGGTCAAGAGAGGTTCTCCTCCCCCTCTACTCTGCCTTGGTGAGGCCTCATCTGAAATAGTGTGTCCAGTTCTGGACCCCACAGTTCAAGAAGGACAGGGAATTGCTTGAAAGAGTCCAGCGCAGAGCTACAAAAATGATTAAGGGAATGGAACATCTCTCTTATGAGGAGAGACTGAGGGAGCTGGGACTCTTTAGCTTGGAGAAGAGGAGACTGAGGGGTGACCTCATCAATGTTTACAAATATGTAAAGGGTGAGTGTCAGGATGATGGAGCTAGGTTTTTTTCAGTGATGTCCAGTGACAGGACAAGGGGCAATGGGTGTAAACTGGAGCATAGGAGGTTCCATGTGAACATCAGGAAAATTTTCTTTACTGTGAGAGTGACAGAGCACTGGAACAGGTTGCCCAGGGGGGGTTGTGGAGTCTCCTACATTGGAGATATTCAAGGCCCGCCTGGACAAGTTCCTATGTGATGTACTCTAGGTTACCTTGCTCTTGCAGGAGGGTTGGACTAGATGATCTTTTGAGGTCCCTTCCAACCCTTAGGATTCTGTGATTCTGTGAATCAAGAAATATTTTATATACTACCTAATAGATGTAATCAAAAAGGCATCTAAAAAGGAGATATTTAGGCTACATGAATAATTTACTTACAGATACAATGCAAAACTTACACTGATAGGACAATTTCCTTTAGAGCAACTGCCAAAATCAGTAAAATTATTCACAACTAATGCTGGACGTTGGCTGTATTGACCTTTTTGACCATACAATGCATCAGTTTCATAGAATCATAGAATAGTTAGGGTTGGAAAGGAACTTAAAATCATCAAGTTCCAACCCTCCTGCCATGGGCAGAGACACCTCACACTAAACCGTATCACCCAAGGCTTCGTCTAACCTGGTCTTGAACACAGCCAGGGATGGAGCATTCACAACCTCCCTGGGCAACACATTCCAGTGCCTCACCACCCTAACAGGAAAGAATTTCCTCCTTATATCCTATCTAAACTTCCTCTGTTTAAGTTTGAACCCATTACCCCTTGTCCTATCACTACAGTCCCTAACGAAGAGTCCATCCCCAGCATCCCTATAGGCCCCCTTCAGATACTGGAAGGCTGCTATGTCACCATGCAGCCTTCTCCAGACTGAACAACCCCCAACTTTCTCAGCCTGTCTTCATACGGGAGGTGCTCCTGTCCCCTGATCATCCTCATGGTCTTTCTCTGGACTTGTTCCAAAAGTTCCATGTCCTTCTTATGCTGAGGACACCAGAACTGCACACAGTATTCCAAGTGAGGTCTCACGAGAGCAGAGTAAAGGGGCAGTATCACCTCCTTTGACCTGCTGGTCATGCACCTTTTGATGCAGCCCAGGGTACGGATGGCTTTCTGGGCTGCAAGCGCACACTGAAGCCGGCTCATGTTCATTTTCTCATCAGCCAGCACCCCTAAGTGCTTCTCCACAGGGCTGCTCTGAATCTCTTCTCTGCCCAAGCTGTAGCTGTGACTGGGATTGCTCCGATCCAGATATAGGACCTTGCACTTGGCATGGTTAAACTTCATGAAGGTGGCATCAGCCCAAGTCACAAGTGTGTCAAGGTCCCTCTGGATGGTATTCCTTCCTTCCAGCGTCTCAACCGAACCACACAGCTTGGTGTCATCAGCAGACTTGCTGAGGGAGCACTCAATCCCACTGTCCATGTCAGCAACGAAGATATTAAACAAGACTGGTCCCAACACCGATCCCTGAGGGACACCATTTGTTACTGGTCTCCAGCTGGACATTGAGCCATTGACCACAACTCTTTGTGTGCGGCCATCCAGCAGTTCTTTTTCCACCAAGTGGTCCATCCATCAAATTGATGTCTCTCCAATTTAGAGACAAGGATGTCGTGTGGGACAGTCGAATGCTTTGCACCAGCCCAGGCAGGTGACATCAACTGCTCTACCCCTGTCCATCAGTTCTGTAGCCCCATCATAGAAGGCCACCAAATTGGTCAGGCAGGATTTCCCCTTAGTGAAGCCATGCTGGCTGTCACCAAGTACCTTGTTGATTTTCATGTGCCTTAGCATGTCATCCAGGAGAATCTGCTCCAAGATTTTGGCAGGCACAGAGGTGAGACTGACTGGTCTGTAATTCCCTCTGTCATCTATTTTCCCCTTCTTGAAAATGGGGGTTATATTACTCTTTTTCCAGTTGTCAGGAGCTTCACCTGACTGCCATGATTTCTCAAAGATGGTGGCCAGCGGCCTAGCAACTTCATTTGCCAGCTCCTTTGGGACCCGTGGATGGATTTCATCAGGACCCATGGACTTGTGCACGTCCAGATTTTTAAGATGGTCTTGAACCAGTTCCTCTCCTACACTGGTTCCAGGGTCTTCATTCTCATAGTCTCTGCATCTGCCTTCCAAGACTTGGGTGGTGTGGTCAGAGCCTTTGCCAGTGAAGACCAAGGCAAAGAAGTCATTCAGAACCTCAGCCTTCTCAAAATCCTGTGTACCTAGTTCTCCCGAGAGCTTCCTGAGGGGGCCTACATTCTCCCTAGTCTTTTTTTTATTTGCTATGTACTTGTAGAATCCCTTCCTGTTATCTTTAATACCTCTAGCTAAGTTTAATTCTAACTGGGCCTTAGCTTTCCTAACCTGGTCCCTAGCTTCCCGGACAACATCCCTGTACTCTTCCCAGGCCTCTTGTCCTTGCTTCCACCTTTTATAAGCCTCTTTTTTCATTTGAATTTTCCTCAGGAGCTCCTTATCCATGCAAGGAGGTCTCCTGGCCCTCCTGCTGCACTTCCTTCTAGTTGGGATGCAACACTCCTGAGCTTGTAGCAGGTGATCCTTGAATATCAACCAAGAGTCTTGGGCCCCTCTGCCCTCTAGGGCTGTATCCCATGGAACCTTCCAAAGCAGGTTCCTGAAGAGACCAAAGTCTGCTCTTTTGAAGTCCAGGGCAGTGAGCTTGCTGCATGCTCTTCTCACTGTCCTGAGGATCTCAAATTCGAGCATCTCATGATCACTGCATCCAAGGCTGCCCTGGAGTGCCACATTTCCAACGAGCCCTTCCCTGTTGGTGAGCATGAGGTCAAACATGGCACCTCTCCTTGTCGGCTCCTCTATTACTTGCAAAAGGAAGTTGTCTTCCACACAATCGAGGAACCTCCTGGATTGTTTGTGCCAGGCCATACTGTCATTCCAACAGATGTCAGGGTGGTGGAAGTCACCCATGAGAACAAGGGCCTGTGAACATGAGGCTTTTCCTATCTGTCTATAGAGTGTTTCATCTTCAGGTTCTCCTTGATCAGGCGGTCTGTAACAGATTCCCAGAGTAATGTCTCCCATAGCTATATTCCCTTTAACCCTGACCCACAAACTCTCTGTAGACTGCTCACCTGTCCCCAGACAGAGTTGCATACTCTCCAGCTTATCCCTAACATAACAGGCAACTCCCCCTCCCTGCCTTCCGGGCTTATCTTTTCTAAAGAGCCTGTAACCTTCCATTCCAACACTCCAGTCACAGGAGCCAGCCCACCATGTTTCCGCGATGCCTATTATATCATACCCCCGTAGACATGCACACATCTCTAATTCCTCTTGTTTGTTCCCCATGAATTGTTTGTATCCTTCAAAGGATATAGTATAGCTGATACAAAGGTTGATACAATATGCACACCCAAATATTTCCAGGCAAACAAAAAGCATGAGAACATTGCCAGTCACATGCGACAAATAATGGAAAAAATCTACCAAGAAAAATACTGGTATATACTTTTCCAACAGTTTTCAAAACAGAATATTCTTAGAAGTAAGGTTTTCTCTGAATGAAACAGAGCTGCAGCACTGTGGCCCCTGTATCAAAATTTACCTTGCTAAGTTGAAACTAGACAATAAATTATTCATTCCAGAGACAAATCTATCATGTTAGATAAAGTTCTGTAAAACTAAAATATTATTAATCTATTACTCTTATGACACCAGACAGAGTTAATATTAGCAAATTTATAAATCACCAACAGAGGTATCAAGAATGGTATAACACTGAAGAATACTAAATATGATAGTTTTTTACTAATGCAGGGTTTTGTGGCCTGTTCTCTCAGCTACTTATGTTTGACATTTACATTGTTGTCATGGTTTAAGCCCAGCCAGTAACTCAGAACCACTCAGCAGCTCGCTCACTCCCTCCCTTTCCTCCCCACCCTGCTCCCGGACAAATGGGGAGGAGAATCGAAAGAATGCAACTCCCACGGGTTGAGATAAGAACACTCCAGTAACTAAGGTATAACACAAACCACTACTGCTACCACCAATGACAATAATGATAAGGGAAGTAACAAGGGAAGAGAATACAACTGCTCACCACCCTCCAACCGATACCCAGCCCGACCTGAGCAGTGATCTAGCCCTTCTGGATTACTGCCCCCAGTTTATATACTGGGTATGACATGCTGTTGTATGGAATACCCCTTTGGGTAGTTTCGGCCGGGTGTCCTGTCTCTGCTTCCTCCCGGCTTTCCCTCCTCCCTGGCAGAGCATGAGGCTCAGAAAGTCCTTGGTCAGAGTAAACATTACTGAGTAGTAACTAAAAATATCAGTGTTATCAGCATTGTTCTCAGGCTGAGAGTCAAAAACACAGCACTACACTACTACTGCACTACTGCTGCACTACTACTGCTACTAAGAAGGAGAAAAATGACAGCTACTGCTGAACCCAGGACATTTGTGTAAAGCTCTATTATAAATTCTGTTTGTGAAAGGTTTTCACCAGCCTTTTATGCTTTTATACATCTAGATTAGATTATTGCAATGAAAGGTGAGAGCACCAGACAGATGCTAGGTTGACACGTCAGCAAGGAACATTAACACACAAATTTTAAGCCTGGAAGAGAAAACATCACACTTTCATAAGCACAGAGGCTCCTCCTGCTAGTTCATTAAGAACTTAGAGAATGCCACAAGTGCAATTTGTGCCTCACATCTCCACTGGACTTTACAGTATGTCATGGCAGCCCACAAAGGATCACTTTCCAAAATTTAGGTAGAAAGCATATGTTTTGAGTGGAAAGAAGTGAAGAAATACTCCTCACGATGACTGATGCTATGCAGAGCTCTGCATAGATGAAAGACACATGATCTGTGACCACTGTGAAGTTCTTATGAATTTTAATAACTGCCATGTGCACTTTGAAGTATATGACACTTTAAATGCTAATTTGTCATCTATTTTTCAGATGAAAATGTTATAGCTGATACTTGCAGAAAGTGTAGACTTTATATTCAAGTTGTTCATTAAAAAAACAGTGTGGAGAAACCATGTTAGTATCCAGAACCACCCATCTTTTTATCAGCTCCGATTTTAGGAGTTTTTATTGGGCTGTCATTTTGGGATGAATATCTTGCTTTGCAAGTTAAGTTGTGTCAACTGGCAAAAAGTAGATAGTAGCATAAAAGAAAGTTCAAATCTGAACACTGAACACTGGCAGTGTTCTGGCCAAGTCTGAAATCTGAACACTGGGAGGGCAGAGGGGAGGACAAAGTACGTAGGAATCTGCTTCATAGAAAATCAGCTCCTTAAGCATCTGGAAAGACTGCATAATGGTGTCTGTATGTATGTGCACAGAAAAGCCCTAGGAAGTGCCTCAATATACTCTAAACATGAAAAGAAGCAATGACAGACTATGAGTTTTACTTTAACCTTTAGAAAGATTCTTACTGCATTGAAACAAACATTTCATGCACTTCAAAATGAGCATCTTAAGGCAGAGAAAAAATAAAAGTCTTTATCCCTTTTTAGCATATTTAGCAAATACTAATCAGAATTATATATTTTATAGAAAATCTAGAGATTTGCAGTCTTCTCCAGTTGAGGCAAATTCAGAATTGCACTATTGTAAAACTATTGCTGCTGAAAGCAGCATCAGGCTTTTGGTCCAGTGCCATCACTTGAATATGTGATGCATTTGTTCAGGTTGTTTTGTTGTTTTTTTTTTTTTTTTCTGAAGGAACAAGCTGTTTACTTCATCCATTGGAAGCAGTGCAAACTGAAAATCTTATTTCCCAAGTTACTGTATGCCTGTCAGTTAGGATATCTTCAATGTCCATCACTTTATTATCTTTGCACTGGGGAACCCAAACACTGAGATCCAAGAAGCAGACATAAATTTCAGTGATGATTTTGGGATTCCACTGGTGTTTGAAATTTCTTTACCTTCATTTGGTTCTCAAAATGAGGTAGCCATTGTTAAGAGTTTAGAGATTTACGTATTAAACCTCAAATTCACCAGCAACAATAGGACCTGAACCTAAGAGCAAAATTCACATTCTATATGACTAACCTTTCAGGTGCCTGAGGAGCCATTGTTGCCTTATGTGTTATTTCTAAAGTTTCTTAAAGATCTGCTGCTGTGTGTGCCCAAGAACTGAAGAGACTGTTACCTGCAAGTACATCCATACTGGATGCAGATGGCCAGATGTTGTTAGTGGGAACTGCAGGGCTGGTCCATGTGAGGAGAGGCCAGGGGCTGCTCCGTGCTGGAAACAGCCATTTCCAGATGGTTCCAATGGACTCACTGCATGGCACAACTGAACCCCTCAGCCAAGATAGTGGCATCTCTGGGAAAATGTAGATAAGAAAAGGCAAAATGTCACACAGCACTGAGGAGTGAGGAAAAAAATTGTGAGTAACAGCAAGCCCAGAGAAGAAAAAACAGGTGTTCCAGGCACGACACAGAGGCTTTCTCCTGCTGCCTGTGGAAATGATCATAGGGGAGAAAGTATTTCCCTGCAGCCCATGGAAAAGGCCAGACCAGAGCAGAGATCCACACTGCACCCCATGGAGGACCCCACACTGCAGGTAGAGAATTCCTGAAAGAGTTGCAGCACATGGAGAGTTCAGCTTGGAACAGGTTTATTCAGAACTGTAGACCTTGGAGAGGACCCACACTGGAACAGGGGGAAAGTATAAGGAAGAATGAGCAGCAGAGATGAACAATTATGAACTGACCTCAACCCACAACTCCCCATCCCCTTGTGCTAGTCTGTGGTGATGAGGGAAGAGGTAAAGGAGTGAGGGATGAAGGAGTGTAACTGAGCCTAAATAAAGTATGTGTGGAGGAAAGGTGCTGTTTTATTTCTTGTTTCTCACTATCCAAATTTATTTTAAATGGCTACAAATTAAATTAATTTTCCCCCAGTAAAGTTTGTTTTCTCCCTAATCATAATAAGTAAGTCTTTACATCACCTTAAGCCTTTTTCATCTTATTTCCTCTCTTTGTCCTGTTGAAGAGGGGGAGTGAGAGAGCAGCTGGGTGTATGCATTCAAGATTTTGTGCTCCTGACCACTTTCCCTAAGGAAATGGATATAACTGACATCTAAACAGTATGCCAAGATACTGATCATACTGTGTTTAGTCATGAACATACTTTCTTACAGACTGTTAACTAAGTTTTGCATGAAACTTATAGCTAGCTGACATTGTTTGCCCAGAAAGTAGGAATTTCAGGTTGAAGACATTCCTCAAACTGAGAGGATAAAACCAGAATGCTGCTAACAAGAATAATATCCTATCTGCTGTCTTCAAAGGGGAAGAAACCCGATGAAGGAAGGGCAGGAGGAGAAAGACAAGTAGTATACTTCTGTAATAGAGAATGCTAGGTTTCTTCTTCCTGTGTTTTTTATATGTTTTCTCCAAAAGTTAGTGAAAGGAAATATAGAAGGAATACATAAAATCCCCAGTGTTTAGTGAAAGAGGCCATTAACTTGCACTTAAGTTTGTATTATGCTAAGTGTTTTTATCTCTGATGCATATGTTGTGTGGTATCCTGGACCTGAGAACCTGAGGGCTTGAGAGTCAAATTAAAATCAAGTTGATTACAAGGGTGTACGTAGCAGCTTCGTGTATGGTTTATTTGTATGTGTTACTAAAGGCATGACCCAGTTTTAGTGATGGTTTTAAAACTTCTAAGTCAGTTATGACAGTTTCATTTTGGAATTATCTTGAATTAAAATAGATTGTGTTTCAAAAACAACCTACTAAAAAGAATGCAAAAAACAGTCCTCCTTAAGAAAATAATTTATAAAATTAAGATCAAAGTAGCAAGGCAAAAGTAAAAAGGTTCTCTATAGGAAGGTGAATTTTATTTGTTTTGTTATACTTTACCATTGATTTCACTGGTAATCTGCCAGTCCGTTGCCATAGAAACAAGGCCACTTAAAAATGCATCCTGCATGCTTTAATCTAAAATGATCCATACTACTAAACATGTTTCCTGTTAGCTAATGTGAAATAAATATAAAAATATGATTAAAATGTCAGTGTCTGAATTATATTTTTTATAAGCTCAGACCACTTGTTAAGCTCCATCAGCAAAGAACTTCAGGGTGAAAATGAATATGTTCTAGGAAATAAAAATATTAATGTACAGTTAAAGATACCTGCTGAATTTGCATGAAATAATGAACTTGCAGGAAATATGGTACAGTTTAAATTTCTAAATATAAGTTTTAAAACCAGAAATTGATTTTATTTTTTATGCAAACTCAGAGGTTTTTTTGTTCCTTTTTAAAGAAATTAGAAAATCAATTACATTGGGTGAATCTTCATTTTTCCAAACTCTTAATAAATGAGTGAAAAGTTCTTCAAAGTAAAAACTTACTGAATTTTGTGGATTGAACTTTTAAAACCAAAAAGTAAAATATTTTACTCTTCTGTATTGCATCTGTTTGCTCAATTAACTTTCTAAGTAGGAGTATTTTATCAGTAGCTATAAGCTTTTCTAACTCTTTTTGCTGTTGTGTGATGTGTCACTCAAATTTAGGTAATTTATAAATATTTGAGAGATTACAATATCAAGGGGAAAAAAAAAGGAAAAAAAAAAAAGAAAAAAAATAGTAAAGATATTTGGTGAGTACATTTCCCAGGGAGTAATTTCAGATAGCACATGCTCCATAACTTCAGACACCAACCAAGTGACTTTCCTTAGAATATATCTCACTGTCCATGAAGTGTTGTACAACTGTCCTGAAACAGAACTGCCATGTACATATGGAATTATGGGCTGGCTAGTTATTTTTGAACCTGGCTCTTTAAACAGTAGGTCAGTTGTATAAACATAGTACTGCTTTATGCAAGACAAATATGCCCTCAGAATATTTATAGTAATCATAGATACCAAGTACATCCTACTGAAATAGTTCTAAGAATGCAGTTCATAAATACTTAGAAAAAGTGTGATTTTTCAGAGGCAACTCTTTAAATGAAACTTAGAGCAAACCCAAAATATCCTATGACCCACTGAGTTACCTACAATATGTAAATATATTGCTTCAACACAGCAGAAAACAGTTTCTGTTCACATCACCAGTTAGCACATTTTTGGTAAAATGAGCTTCATTGTCCTGCCTTTTCTAAAATCCAGTCTCTGAAGACAACCTCTCACTGTCTTCACAATGACGTGTCATGTTAAGAGGAGAAGTATCTTTCTTTTCCCACCAGCCCATATACAGAACAAGCAGATGCAAAGCTTCACTCTCTAAAATTCAAAATGTACCTCTGGAAGACTTCTAGTTTTAACTCGTGTTCAAAGCACGTTGTTTAGGACCCAAGGGTGGGTATGCCACAGTCTCTCTGGGCAATGCAGTCCAGTGTTTGATCACTGCTGTATAAACCCCCCTCTAGTTGGTTTTTTTTTTTTTAATACTGAGAATTTTCCATGCTCGCACCTGTGTCTGTTTCCTCTCCTGCTGAACTAACCAAGTTTCTTCTTCTTGTACAGTGTGTGCTTCAGTTCCTGGTCTTGGTGACCTCCTCTGTGCTCCCTCTGGTGTGCTGATGTCTTTCTTGGGATGGGGAACCCAAAGATAGAGCTCTAGATGCAATCTCACAAAATGTAGAAGAGAACTATGACATCCCTTGACCTACTAGATACATTCTTGTTAGTTCTGCCCATGATGTGGCTGCCCTTCCTTACTGCAAGGACACACTCATGACTCATTGAATTTCTTGTTGAGCCTGGGTCATTTTCACAAAATTGGCTTTCCAGCCAGTCATTCCCCAGCCTGCACTGTCACGTGAGGTTCTTGTTTCCCTGCTGCAGGGCTTTGCATTTACATATGGTGATCTTCAGGACCTTTCTATTGGTCCATTTCTCCAGCTTGTTCAGGCTACCCTGAGTAGCAGCCTTATACTCCACTGTATCAGCAACTTCTCCCAGCTTGATATCTTCAGCAGGCTTGTTGAGGGTGCATGCTATCTCATTGAATCTTTTAACAAAGCTGCTGACTGGTACTGATCCTGTTATTGAACCCTATTGAACCCAAGTACTCTAGTACTTGGCCACCAGTTGGACTTTCTCTGCTGATCCTCTGAATTCAGTCTGCACTCATTTTATCATCCACTTATGTCCCATACCCAGCCTACACTGTCTGGGATGACAAAGCATACCATTTAAAAGCGAAATGTTTTTGCAAGCAGGCAGCCTGTTCATGCCCAGAATTCTATATATCCACAAACAGAAATCACTAGTCTCAAAGTATGGTGTCCTGTCCATCTGAGTCTTGTAACAGTCTATTTACACAGAATTATGCTGTTTAAAGTGAAAACAGTATATTTTGCAAATGATGGATGAATACAGTGAAAGACATTGAAGAAAAGTATTTTCAGCTACCTGCCTTTTAAATGGCAGTAAACGTGAAGAATCATATATATAAAGGACTGACAACTAGGTCACATGACTGTATTGCAGGCCAGTAAGTTTAAGACCATTATCTTGTGTGGATCTGTTCAATAAAAGGGCTTTATATATCTCTATAGGACTTAATAAGACTTCAACTTCTTCTTTGTAATGAAATGATTGTACAATTTAATACTGTTGATAGTTGAATCTTTGTAAAAATGTTCTGGTCTATTCATAATGGAGTGATTGTTTTAAATATCAATATTTTGAAATAAAGAGGAACATTGAGGTTAATTCCTTAATTCGGAGCACTACATGAAAATTGCTTCTGTATGTCAGTGTTGTGTTTCTTCCCCCTCCGTGTCTAGCTCTCTCATTTCCTCTGCATTTTTCTTCAATGCCAAATACTCAAGGTGGCTTGTCAGATTTGCATTACTTGTCTCCTACTTTCCTAATTTTTAAAAATATTGATATTACCTGAACAGTAGATCATTATTTATGTTGTTCATTTTCAGACACCATTACCTTGTTACATCATTTTCCCATTATCTCCAAAGTTATGATACTAATGAGAAGCAAATTATCATTATAAACACATCTTTTTCAAGACAGATATTAGGGTTACAGTACTCCCCTATTAAACCTGCAGTGGAGAAGAATGTGCTTCTAAATATCTCAGTACTAACAAGATACTAGCAGAAGAAGTCACATTAGCTTTCTGAATCTCTGCTTAAACAGAGAACCTGTTAAGCACACGTTTATCTGATTACATTCTTAATGAGTAAGGTGGAATAGACTTTGATCCCTGTGGTTATTTTTATTCCTATAAACTTCACAAAATGCACTCTGACATACTCACCTTCTTTACAATTCCAAACAGTCTCAAGCTGTGAACATGAATTAAAGAGAGATACTAATGAAATTCAGACTTTTTTTAAGAGATCCAGGCTCCAGATATTCTACCAGTGTAAAACAAGTTTAAAAAAAAAGATTAAAGTAAAGAAATGCAAACATCTTCCCACAAACGTAATATCATGGTAGTATCTCATGCTTCTTTTTCAGCCCTGAATCAACAGTTTTGTCAGAAAATGCTACATATACTTAGCATTCTTTTCTTCTATGTCATGACTGCTACTATGTTTTTATATCATTCACACTGATAGGGGTCCAAAGGTAATATTGTACCGTATTAATTAAGAAAATGGATAGAGCTTTCTATAGCCTACCAATCACTTGATAAAGGAAAACCAAAAAAAAAGGGTGGGAGGGGGGAAGATAGGAGATTAAATTACATGCTGCTCAAATGTTTGACACTTGCAGTGAATAAATCTCAGCTTTTACTATTATGCATTCTTTGGCATTCATTGATTACCAAGGTTTTTTTTCTTTTGCTTGCTTTTTTTTTTTAAAGGAATTATATGTTTAGTGTTTAGCTTTAATGAGGAGCGGATACATAAAAAAATAAACTAAATGATGCAAAAATGTTAGAATGGTGATGGTCTCAAAATATATTTATTTCTCAAAGAGTTATAACATGACTCTCTGCCAGCCAAGGCAGACATAGAACACTGTGGCTTATGTGAATGTTCTTGGCAAAAGGATAAAAATATCTGCCTGTACAGGAGATGTAGTTCAATCTGGTGATGTCAGAAGCTAACTTGAAACCAATGAAGAATGACCACAAAGAACAATCCATGCATGTTTGTATTTACCCCAGAGTAAAAAGCAATTTCAGTTTGATCAACTGATTGCTGGCTTCACCTGGGAAATCTGAAATCACCACCTGTTGTTTTCTTTCAATGTCAGTGTGACACACTTTAGCAGAATCAGTGTACCCTGGGGTGGGACGGACGCTTACTGAGTTGTGCTTATTCCTGCTAAGCAACCTACTTGAAATGTAGTATCCACTTTTGAACTGTGGCAGATGAATTTCTTTAAGCAAGCATCCAACTGCAAATGCAGCTACTCAGTTGTTCTGCAGTGGTTCCTAATATTGAAAAAGTACTAAAAAGTAATTATCCTGTCAATATCTGTAATTGCATTCATATATATATATTTTTGTGTGTGTGCACGCACCTCTCAACACCACTCACTTTCTATAAAAAAATATACGTTGCCGTGATAGACCTTTCCGAGCTGATTCTTTTGTACCTTGGTCCCCATATCAACCTCTGTATTTACACCTAAATGGCACAAAGAAAAAAAAAAATCCTTTTCATTTGGCATATTAGTCTTTTTTCTATCTTTTTTTTACCTTATGTAATGCTATTTAAGAGTTATACTGTAAAAATACTTATTTTTTCAATTTCCAGGACTTTTTTAGAATTATTACAGTTTTGGGGTTTTTTTTGCACATTTGCACTATTCAATGCAAAGCTGAAAAATAGAAATGTGTTTCATAGAGAAAGTTAAATAATAACACACCATGGGACTGACTGCTACACAAAAACATAGATCGCACACACAGAACCAAATCAAGAAAGATAGCATGGGGCTTATATTTTATATAAACTGAACACCTAAAAAAAAAAAAAAAACTGCAAAATTGCACAAACCTAAATATGCATTTCTATATTAATTATTTCATTATATAGTGAAATGGAAACTAAAATGACATCATTATCCCTTTTTTTTCTTTTAGTTGGAGTATGCATTTACAATTCCTATTGCTGAGTACATGTTGAGAATCCATTTGCTTTGCTAACTTTACAAAGTAAACAAAAAAACATTCTTTGCACATTGTGACTTTTTGAAGCAGAGAAGGAGAAGAGAATAGAGCTGTCCAAAATGGATTCTGCAATACAAGACAGCATTTACTTCACCATTCTGGTGTAATTTCAGCTTAAAACACAGCCACACAATAGTAAAAGTCTTGTGGTAAAGACAAGTGAGTCCTCTTTCAGCTACATTCTATTAGCTGTATATTTCCCTGTATAAATAATAGAATGACGCCCTACAGAACCAAAGATTAAAATTACACCTTGACAGTCAAGGTGAGAGAAGGACTAGCTGGCCATATAGCAAAGCTAAGTATAAAAGAATTGCACCCCAATCTCAGTTTAAATAAAAAAAAAAGTAAAAAAATACAATGGCAAAAATTTAAGCCGATTACATATATGGGTATTTTTAAGCTTTATCTTGGAACTGAGGCAATCAAGTATATCTAACCACTATAATCTAGTGGTGAATAAAGATTGATTGTGGCAAAGCAAGGTCTTTGTCAGCTTGTACTTCGTGGAATTTGCTGTATGTATGATTAACGTTCTAAAGGTCCGAGTCTACCCTTCAGGCTTCTTGCTAGCTCTTACTGCCATCTACCGATAAAACCTTTATCGTTTCCTGCAGAGGCAGGCGGGGGAGGGTTGGGGGGGGGAGGGGGAGGGGGGGGGAGGGGAGGGAGGGGCGGGTACAGCGACACGCACCTGCCAGACGGCTTCGTTCTATCAATTTTATAGCTACGGTCCATCCTATGAGAATGTTCTTCCCTAGAGATTTAAGGCTCAATAATAATGATCAAGGTCAGGTTAGAAACAAATAACTGTTAGGAATTAGCTGCCGTAGTCCTGAATTCAGGAATAGATGGGAACATTCCTCCTGAAATGGAGAAAACTGTGTCTCACGAGTTTGAGCAGAATAGGTAAAGTATCTTCTGAAATATACATCAGGCTAAATGGACTATTATTAAAATCTACATTTCACGTTTTAAAGCAAACTGTGCATTGTTTGCAAATGGGCAAATCATCAACATTCTAGTTATGTAATCTCCCTATATGGGGAATAGATACTTAAATCACAGCTGTATGCACTATGATTAGAAATTACATATATTTCAACCTAAGGAATTTTTCCAATGTACTAGAGCAAAGTGTTGCATTAAAACCCTCACCTGCATCATTAGTTCACAAACCGGAAAATACGGTTAGAGATTTTCAAAATCTGTGGTGGGCATAATTTCATAGGCTGAACACTAGAGTGAGAGAGAATACAAGATCAAAAATTAAAGCAGCTTCAGCAGCTATTTTTGAAGACTTGATAGGGTGTTATAGGAGACCGTTGCAATATATCATACTGGCAACTTTGCAGGACGACACTGGGCAGTCTCCACAAAATGCTGAAAGCTGCTCTATGAGCCATAGTTTCAAGAGCACTTTTGTATTAGTTGCAGTAAAATCTTAAAGGCTTTCTCTTCCTCATGGAATATCAACCTTTTTAGCTCCTCAAGAGATACATCTGCCCCATGTGCAAGAGAATTTGGCAGTTCAAACCAGAGCCTTTTCAAACAGTTAAGCCCTTCAAAACTTTTTCTGAGGATACCTAATGAGCTCTTCATAAAGTTTGTAAATTAAACCCTTCTATCTGTCCATGCTGATTTTTAAGGGATTGCAATCATTTGAATGTTTGATAAATACAAAAACACTTCAAATGATATGGACTTACCAAGTAGACAAACTGACTGCTTTAGGACAAAAGAATGGGTGATTTAAAAACTATTTTTGTAGTGCCTCTCTAAGAAATGGGGAAAAAAACATCAACCAACCAACCAACCAACCAAAAAAAACAAACCTCAGATATATTCCGAAGTGAAGCACCTCATAGAAAAAATGTTGAACAGTGTAGTAATCACTTAGGTTTCATAAAAGACTGGATATGCCCCTCTGTGTCTTTCTAGTATTGCTTAATATTCACCATATGCAAGGTTACTTAAAGTGTTTGCTGCTCCTTTAGGACACTGTATACATATTTTTTGTTCAATATTGTCATTGAAATTGCAAGAAAATAAAAAAGATAGACAAGGATCAGAAATGGTGTGATGGAGTCAGTGTATTATTATTCTTTTAAATTAGGAACATAGCATTTGTCCAGTGATAACACATCCACTGCAGAGCATTCCTCCTTTGATTCACAACAGTTATCATCAAATCCTCATGTTAATCTTAATTCCATTAATCCTACTACAGCACCTGTACTTTGATGAAAAATAAAAGTGAGAATGAAAAAGTTGTGCTCAAGGACAAATACAGGATTAATACTACCAAACTTCAGATGACCACAGCAGAGTCTTCTGTATTGAAGAAAGTCTCTACAGTACTTAAAGAGAAAGCACTTCTACTTCCTAACTCATTTCATTAAAAAATAGACCAGGGTGAACCCTCCTTGCCAGATGACCACTCATTCTCCACTTTTTTTTGAATTTGATTATCAGTGTGGTTCCAGTCTTTAAGAAAGACGGAAGTGAATGCTGAAAAACTTTAGGCATGATGGTAGAGGCATGATGGCAGTAGCATGACTGTTAATAGACATCATTACCTGTCTTCCACCTCCTTACTGCTCTTTTGTTTCCTAAGGATGCCTCCATCTCAGCAACCATCCAGCAATTCTTCAAGTACCTGCTTCAGCCATTTGAATGGTTCATATAAAATTAGCAGGACTATTCTCTAGTATACAAATAAAGGAATGTTTAAGAGATTGATTTTTTTTTTTTTGAAAGGGGCCTAGAATGATATATTTTCTCTTCCTAATGCATACCTAGGATACTGGATAATCTGGTAGCAAAAAATATCTTCTTGTTTCTGTGACCTCTCACTTGTCTTATGCAGTAAGAAACCTCATTCTTGTAATTCATTATTTCACAAGCAGTAGTAGTCACTGTTGTGCCTGTTCTTGGAATACATGCTAAAAGCATCCTATCCTGACATATAAATACATCACATTTTGGCAGACTTTACATTTGGGTAGCTTTGAGGAAACTTTTTAAATTTTCTGGTTAAAGCTGAATGTCTAGCTCCTTTACTAAAGCCCCTAGAGGAAATGTTGAGTTTTATCATATGCTTCCTTGAGCCTTTAAGGTGCATTGAGGAAACAAACAATTTAGAATGTGACCAGACTACTTTTTTTTTCTCTTGCTGAGTTACAAAACATTAAATTATTTATAATGGAAATTGTCCTGGGTTGAAACCTGGGTTTAAACCATGACAGAAATGCTGACACAATCTCAAATACAGTGGCATGAACATGCTGCTATAAAAATTATGAGCCTGTTAACTTGTTAAATTTAATACATTTACCTAGGTTGTAAGCTACGTTAGATTTTTACCACACAGGTAATGATATTAATGAGACATTATTTCTCTTACAGGTCATAGTCAAGTTATTTGCATTTTGTGTGAACAAGTAGTAAGACAAAACATTCTAAATCAGATGCATGCCTCTGACAGAGCAAAGCAAAAAACATTTTACATATGTCACTTTAACTACACCAGGACTGGAAACTCTTGCAAAAATATTCCTTTTGACACTATTGGCGGTGATTTACCAATATGTCATTTATACATGTTGAAAATTAAACATGAGACACAAAGGGAAGGGGAAAAAATTGGTAGACATGTCTCTAAATTTTCTAAATGTAGACAAAACCTTCCGAGGGACCATTATCCCAACTATCTACACTATATAAAGTCTCTCTGAGTTCAAAATTTTCAAAATTGCCTAGCACATATTTAAATTTATTTAAAATATTTGCTGTACTTTGCAGGACAATTATGTGTCCAAGGGAAAACTAGAGCTTTTATGATTGATTACTGTAGAGCTACATATTTCCCAGAGGGCATATTGTTTCTGGGTTGGTCAACCTTTTTTCATCCTGTTTTTTTTAATGCTAATAGACATATCATGGTTTAATGCTTTGGAGGCAAGAATGTGTCAGAAATCCTTAGAATACTGTGATGGGTTAGCCTTAGCTAACAGTCAAATGCCCAGCCAGCTCTCACACCTTCACTTAGTAGGACCGGGGTAATAAACAGGACAAACATTCTGAGGGCTATTAGTTATTGTTCTTGGCTGTCAGCCTTACAGTTTCCTCAATTTAGGACTTCTGATGGAGGAATAATAAAATTGTGTGAGCCTGCACATCAATCTCGTAAGGTCATGCTCCAGATTTGTAGATGTAGCTGATGGAGTTAATTCTACATAACACCCTTTGGAGTGAAATGTACGATGGAGATTGTACCTCCCATTGTGTTAGCCCTGCTGTGTGGGTAATAACACTAAGACTTGATCATATTTATTTTGGTCATTTTAGAGTGACTATCTTGCAAAAAAAGTATTTCAAAGCTAACGGACATCTAAATAGTCTATACAAAGAAAATATTATCTCAGTAATTCTCTGCAGCTTTCCAGAAGTCTTGCTAGGAAAAATTGCCATAACACTTTCAGGTGCCATTCTTCTTAGTACTTTCTCAACACCTAAATATTCATGTCATTATGTAGGTACAGAATGTGCATTTATTACTTAGATAAAGAGTACCATATACAGTCTAATAGCATATCTTGCAGGTCAAAATAAGATTTGAGTATATGCTGGGAAATTTTGTAGTCTACATAACAAATACATACCTACATAAAATTCCTAAACCGACTTGATCCTTCTTTGGAGAATTGGTATCTCTGTGTAGACTGTGAATCACAATAGTTACAATAATGTGTGTGTAAACCTGGGTAGGATGAATCTGTGACTACATGACTTTTCTCAAATCTCTCAGAAAGCCTGTGGCTGAATTTAGATTTCATTTATATAAGGCAACTACAATTATTATTGACAGCTGAGCATCACTGGAAACTGCATTTTTTCTTTATGTCAGCGGGTAAGCATTGCCTCCTCCCTCTATACAGAAGGAAAACTAAATTATGAAAATAAGGAGTGAAACCAAAGCTTTATGAAGCATCCACAGAAATATTTTTTTCTCTGTTTTGTGCTAGTTTTGCATCATGCAATCAGTGAAGAAAAAGCAAACAAAGCAAAAAAAAAACCAACAAAAAATCCAAACAAAGGAAATTTAAAAAAAAAAGAGAGGGAGGAAAGGCTAAAAAAAAAAATTAGACCCTTTTGTTTTATGAAGTGTTTGGGTTTTAAGCCGAAAATGTTAGACAAAGCTATAGTGAGACCATCTGCTCGGTGGGTTGGAAGAAGGTTGGAGTAGGGAGGTAAACTATTCAGTTAATTTTGTCACAAACAGTTAGCAACTAAGGTAACTGACAAAAAAAGAGTAGGGCATAACAATATCAAGATGTGTGTTGTTGCTGGTGGGTAATAAAGTACTTAAAGGCACCTGATATCAAATATCAAAGCCAGGAATAGATAATTTTAGAAAGGATATTGCACTAAACTTTTGCAGTGGTATGAACTGAAGATACATTGGCATCTGTCATTTTCTCACAACAGGTTTCCTTTGTCAATCATTATATTTGAAGGTCCTTAATGACAAGACCAGCAGACTAGCACCAGCAACACTGTCAAGAGCTTCCTACTTATGAATTATATAATTGTATAACAGGATGACAATTTCATCATCCTTATGAATAAATGACTCTAATAGGTATTTCACAGGTCTTCTCTAAACAAGGGGTATGTGACATGGTGCTTCTAATATTTGGCAGCAGCAGAGATCTGTTTTAGATAAAAAGGAATTAGCATTAGAATGAGTTAGCATTAGCAATTGCACTCCTATTTCAACACGTTACAGAAAAAAGATTGTATCTAGATAGTGCAGTGGCTGTATTGGTAAATATAAAAACCATTACACCCTTAAAAATAATTCACAAATGGTATTAAATCTTAGGAAAATAACTATTTTTTTAAGAAAGTCTGAGTGGAAACGTTTATGTTTGTAAAATACCGATTGGATTAAAATACAGTTTTGCAAGAACATATTTATTTCATCAGATGTATTTATAATAAATTACTCACCTACTTTGCTTGATTAAAATAAACATTCTTTTTAATATCCTTTTTATATATATATAAAACTGTCAAAATGAAGTATTTTAAGAACCTTATACCAAAAAATTTTGATGGGTTCAGAGCAAAATATTTAAGAATAAAGGTTTTTGTAGAGTAAAATCATACTTAATTTATTTATTGTCTTCTTTCCAGAAATTAACAAAACATGAATAGAAAGTATATCTCCAGGAAGAAATAAATAAGCTCCTAACTGCCTATGTTACCCTCTGTGGTAAAGGTTTTATAAATAAAAACTAAATACTAACAGCATTGGTCTGAAAAACTACTATCCTGAAATATTTGTCTATTAAACATGCAAATAACAAATATGCTAGCAGAAATATCAGTGCTATCATGATTTTTTCCAAGAATTACATATATTTTAAGCAATAGTATTCCGAACAAAAAAATACTTTCTACATTGTCAAATGCAAAAAAAGGAAATGCATACCTTAGGTCACTCTACAGCACTATGAATGAATGGCAGGTTTAAAATATATCTACATCCACAAAATATGCTATTGCTCTGAAAGTTAAATTTTAAGCAGCATATAAGGATGTCATGGGGGTTGTTTGCTTGTTTGTTTTTCAAAAATGAAAAACCAAAACCAAGGACTGAGGCGATTTTTCCCAAGTATGGGAATTGTTGAATGTATGCAATGTCAGACAATTTCAAAAAGTCTGGGTAAATTATGCTTTTTCACCAGAAGCCCTTCCTTTAATATTGCTGTCTACAGTTTTCCAGAAGAATTTCAATAAACAGATTAATTTGTTGTTCAGCTCTAATTTAGAAAATATGGACTGCAGATTCATGATGACGATGGATTTCCTGGAAAAATATTGGGTTTGACTGTGTAAAGGATCTACTTCTAACATATTTCATACTTAAAAAATTATGTAACTTCAAAAATTATATTTCAGGCTAATGCTACTTGCCTTTCTGTGAAGGAGAACATTAATATTTTTAGGAATAATTTGCCATAAAGAACGGAATAATCTGACAATAACACATTTCATTTTAATTATGAACTTTTTCTTTTTTTTAATATTCTCTTTATCTATCTGGCAGTGTCATTATAAAGTGCATTGCTAGTATCTGCTCTATTGCTCATTTGTAAAAACGTCCAAAAGAACAAGTTAACTTTTTTTTGTTTGACCACTGGATGATGAAAGTGCAGACAGTAGGGGAAGTGAAATGAACTCATTAAAGAAAAGGCTGCAAGGATAAAACCTTTATGGATATATGCCAAAAAATTTTACTCTCGCAGCAACTATGAGTAACTATCTGCCACTGTCTTGCTACTGTACTCATTGTTAAATAGAAGAGATTTATCAAACAGAAGACACTAACAACACAAATTGTACTTAATTCTGCTTGAAGAACTACATCAGCCCTCACACAAAGTTAAATGCACAGTTCACATTATGTTACATTATTTCTTACTGAAAATATTTCTAAATGCATATAAGTTAGCAATGATGAATCTCACACAATAAGATTAAAGATAGTACCCTGAGTTAACTAACAATTAAACTTTGAAAGCTATTCATTAAACATATCAGTTTAATATATAATGTACTGTTAGAAAAATATCTATTCAGGTAACATCTTTGTTTCTGTATAGTCTATGATCCAGTGTTGTCTTCTTCCTCCCCCTAAGACCATGAAAAATTCTCCCCCTCACCTACTACTTTCCTGTTCTCTTGCGGTTTTCTTAAGCAAAGAGTTCAATATTTCAACAGAAATAGTAAATACAGTAGAATAGTGATTTTGTTTCCCTGTTTTGGTTTATGTTGAAATTTTAATGTGAAGATATCAAAATTAGACCTTTCAAAATAATGCACAATAGTGAAGTACTCTACCTGTAAAATTACTTTTCTTCAATAGTACTCAAACCCACCATTTCTGTTGATATCCCACTTCCTTAGCAAAAGCTTCTCAGTCTCAAAATAAATTATGTTTTATTTGCTTTCTCTTTTGACAAAATAAAGATAATTCACTTAGAAAGCGAGGTGAAGATTAACTTCCCCCACTGTAATTTCCATGTGCCTGAGTTCCAGACCACTTATGGTGGAGCAATTCCAGAAGCAAAGCTATTCACATGGCTAAGTCATTAGAAGTTGCATATAGTCTGAACTAAAAACAATTATACATTGGTACAACAATCAAATGCAGCAGAGGGACATGGTCAAGACTGACTAAATCAAATTATTACAAAAACAAATTATAAGAAAATGTGCATGCTTTGGAAGATCATTTTGCTGTATACATGTTGACAGACAGAGAGTGGTAGTAGTTATATCAGAAATCTCTCCTGTCTATCTGCTTTACCAAAATAAATGTAATGTGTTTTAAATTTTAATGTTCATGGTTAAAGAGGAGATACTTGAAATAGTGGCTTATAAAGAAAATACCAAGGGAAATTTTTCAATAGGAGTGTTAGCGGATACCACTATAATAAATCAACAGAACAGTTTATTCAACTCTTCATTTGTTGAGAAGGAGAATCAAGCACACAATTCTACTCTTCCTGTCAGAGAGAATAAATATCCCATTTATTTCCTGGGCATTTCAAGAAATGCCTGACACCTGTACTATTTAGATCCAACATTAATCATTTCATCACCTGTGTGTCTTCTCATTTACAGTGTCTTCCTCCTTTCGGTTTCAACCATTACTACCAATTCCTATAACAATAGGAAGTAGGCAGTTGGCCTGAGAGTATTTTATCATGTAGTTAGCAAAATATTTGGATTTTTTTAATTACATATAATTTATACCTAGGTCCATTGTTCTTAAATCCCTGTCTGCTGCTTACACAATTATTTTTTCTCATTAATTTCTTTGTCCTCTTCTCTCCTTTCCTCTCTTCTTTTTCTTTCTTGTACAACTACTTGGTTTTAAAACAGTCTGATTTTTTTATTTTTTTTTTATTTAGTGTTTGTTACTTTTTGTAATATTGTAAATAATTGTAAAAATGTTATTAATTTACAGGTGCAATTGTCATATTGTTCTGAGATTACTCAGAAGCACAAAACTTGAATATTTGTTTAATGTTGAGCCACTGTATAGTGATGTCTTTAATTTCACAATTATGTTGATCACTGAGTAAATTTCTGACCCAGGCATCACCTAATTCATCACTTACATGGCAAAAAAGTGTTTGGTGCTAATACATGAGTGTCTCCACTTAACTGCTTTGCTTCAAATTCTAACAGTAGCTTACTAGCAGTAACTTATTACCCCGCTTTTGCTTTGCTTTGCCCTCATCTCTCCTGAGAATCATCTTATTTATTTCTTGCTCAATGAGCTTTCATGGATTTCGGCAACCTCAGGCCTGTACCCATTACTTAAAAAAACTGTTCATCTTGTAATAACACAAATCAAGTTACCGTTGGTCCATTACACCTGTGTGTTATAAAATCTTTAGCACTCGTGCCTGATTCTGCACATGTATTTACTGACATTTCTTTTATTGTTTGATTCTTTTGAAGCAAAATAGACAACTCACTCACAATATCCTTTGCCATTACTGTTAATAACACAAGGTCTTTGTTCTGTATCCAGTCTGTGTTGGGAAAGTTGTGGCTGGCAACCCATTTACAACCTCAACATGACACATGTTGGTTAAGCTCTAGAAATTCAGCTTGATTACTTTTGAGATACCTAGAAAGAAAGTACCTCCCATCAATACCACTTCCCTTAGATTACTGCAGTAAATCAGCTTCTGCATGTGCTTACATTTTCCTCGGTTAACCATACCTGTAGTCTCAGTGACTTGCATAGACTGAAATAGTCACCCTGTGAATAGCAAAACTGTATGGGACAAACCCTGGATTTTCATTTTGTAAATTGTCTCTGTCATAAGAAAGCATTTCCTCAGAGTCAGCTTGTCTTCACCAGAGCCAAAATCCATAGTCTTAAAGAGTTTATACTATCTAAGATGTTGTTAGAACCTTAAGGAAAGGCTATTGGTAACAAATTTATTTCTTACATTTTTATAGGAAAAAAAAAAAACTGTCAGAAATATGTAGGATAATAGCCATATAATCTTACTATGTACTTTTAATAAAAAAGATACAGCATTTGCAATTGCATTAATTTCATGATAAAATACTCTGACTCCTGACATCATGGTTTCCCCATCAGATTTAAGTAAAATTTCCAGATTTCACACTTGTTCAGGGGTGAAGTTCCAAAGCACTGGAGAGGACCACAGGCCTAGGAGCTTGCACATACGATCCCACAAACCCTGCCAACACTGGCTTTATGGGACCAAGCAAATTCAAATTCATACACAGGTGTATCCACTGCATTTCTCTTTTTATTAAAATTATCTTTCTCACTATTTTATTTGAGTTTCTTTTTTTCTGAAATTCTCACATGGGGCACATGTGCTACTCTCTATATGAGATCTCTGTTAGGAGTCACAGCGTATTAAAACAGCAAGAAAGTCTCCTGAGTTACTAGAGTGGATGGGACAGCGATAAGAAGACTGAATAGATTTACATAAGCAGAACATAGAGTCTTTGTTGATGTTGGCTTTGATACCGTGGGCATCCATTTCCCAGATATCCCTCCTCTCCCAGCACATGGGGAGCAAATACAGATTTCAAGACAGAAGAAAGGGCAGCAAGTCACATTTACCAAGTATGTGTTTATTTTTAGGAATAAAATCAGAATTGTCCTTTTCATAATATGAGTGCATACACAAGGCACACCGTTCTTAGCATATTTCAGTCATCCCAGCACATTGTAACTGAGAGTAACCACCCAGACAGCATTATGGTCAACTGGGTGCTCCAGATCATGCATTACACTTTCTTTCAAGAGAGAGAAAACATCCATAAGGATGAGGGAGCATGTTTCAAATCCCTTTCAGCTGTCCCTGTCTTGTTGCCCCTTCCTGGAGTAAGGGTTGGGATGCTTACTATCATTTCCCAATGACATTTAGATAGTCTTCTATTTATAAAATATTATAATATACACTGGACATGTATGGTAGATCACACTAATATCTAGAGAGCTGAAGCCTTTCCCTCTTGAGTGCAGATGGATCTGAGGGATTTTTTTCTTTTCCCCAAACAATATTTTTGTTTTGAGGTTTTCTTTGGTTTGCTTTGATTTGTTTTTTAGAGGGTGGAGGGTTGTTTGTGTTGTGATTTTGTTGTTTTGTTTTTTTTTCTTTTTGTGTTTGTTTTTGTTGTCTGGGTTTTTTTTTTTTGCTGGTTCTGTTTTTTTTTTCTGTTTTTGTTTCACCGTATCTCTGCCCACCATGAGCAGCTGTCAGTGAAAACACAGTGGTGCAATTCAATGCTCCTTTCTGCTGCCTGTCTGCATTTTCCTTTAGAAACAAGTTTTTCTTTACTTCTAGACCTTAACAGGTGTCTAAGATATGCAGCTCTATTTCAATAGCAGGCAGTACTCTTCTGGAGCTTGTTTGAATCTCTTTCAAGGTGTAGCAGTGGCTCTTCTGCATTCATAAATCTCTTTCTGTCATTTCTTTCCTAATCTAAAGACTCTCTTGGTATACTTTCTTTTCCGTTTTCCATTCTGCAGGATGCAGATGGCATGATAGAGAGATACGACTTTTGTAATTTTTTGCTTTTTTTTTACTAATATAGACGAAAAGTCAATCTAAGAGTAGTCTTGTGACACAACATGAAATTACTAGAAGTCCTTTTCAGCCTTAACTATTCTATTCTAACCCTAACTATTCTATGATCCTATGAAGTGTGTACTTAAACAACATGAAATAACTACTATCCTATAATGTGCTTTCTAAACTATATCCTAAATATGTCTTATATCCTATAATGTGTTTCCTAAAATATATTCTAAATATATCGTAAAGTATATCCTAAGGCTTCTTGCAAAAAGACGTAGTAATAGAGTAAAAAACACAGTAATAAATATAGTAACAAACATAGTAATGAATCTAGTAGTGAGCATACTAATAAACATAGTAATGAACACAGTAATAAATAACAGTAACAAAGACAGTAATGAACATAGTAATAAACAAGTGTCCCAGTATAACTCCTGTGCCCTCTGTCCCACTCAGATTATCTTCACGGCCATATGTAGATGGAGTCCAGAGGTCAGCTCCCCACGTGGGGAGATGCCAGTGGGTGGCATTTGCTGGTGGAGCTGAGTGAGCTAGCAAGGCATCCCGTGAGGGCTGGGATGGGTCTGAGGGCGCTGCTCTGGCTCTGGGATGAGCTGATGGAACCTTCCATCCAGAGCAGAAGGACATGGTGACACTGTCCTTGCTGCCGCTGAGGTGGTGCTGGGTGTCCAGAGTGAAACTAGAAGCCCAGGTGGCAGAGCTCATCCTTGGAATGCAAGCAGTAAATGGGCACCTACAAGGGCAGAGTCACAAAGAGCTGATGAAGGCATGAGGGCAGGAGCTGGTGGGACTTGACCCCTTGTTATTTTGCTGTAAAAGGGACCATTCCTAGCACAGGAGAGAGGCTTCTTGCTGGCAACTACAGTGTTGCTTTTGAGCATAGCAAGTTGCCAGGCAGCAGGGCTTAACAGGGAGCTCAGGGAAGCTGGGATATGGTCCTTTCAAAACCCCAAACAGCAGTATCCCTCACTGGTCCATACTAAAATCACAGGTTGGCAGGCAACGCTGCAGTGGTATATTTCTCCTGATATTCATGGTCCCCCAAGGGCACATGCATGCCTCCTGTCTAGGACCATCCTGCACACCTCAGGGATGTTTCCTATACTCAGAGCTTTGAAAGATGGAAAACAGAGTCTGCCACAGACCCCGACACCTCATTCTTGCCCTGCTTGGATTTCTTCAGTCGCCCATCCCTAATAGCTCAGTTGACAACCTGCTCTTCTTCCTGCACCGTGACTCATCACTGCCTTCGTCACAGGTTGCTCTTCACTTCCTGGTGTCCTGTGAAGAGCCTGGCAACCTTTCCATTCAATAGTACAGTTAGACAGGTGACACCATGGCTACCTTGAGCCCAGCAAAGCTAGGTAGTTTTACCTTCTCTCCCTGGAAGAGCTCTTGAGGTGTTCACTCTCAGGAGTGACGGGAGGCACCTGCAATGGCAATGTGTAAGTTAGCAGGGGGCAAGGACCTCCCTGCCCAGCTGCTACCCTGGCTCTGAAAGGCACATCCCTTGGATGGGTTTGCTCAACTCAGCTGAGCCAGCTATGTTGGGATCACCGCACAAAGCGCGATGGCCAACCTGCATCAGCCTCACTCTGCACTTTGGCAGAGCTGCAGCCTGGTGGATGACCGTGCTTGTCCCTGCAGTGGCAGCAGCCCCACCTTCTGAGGGGGGAGGCTTTTGTTCTCACACTGTTTGTGCACTTCACAAACCTCTGATGCCGTCTGCGATGCTGGTGGCTCCTCGTTCTCCTCACTGGCCAGCCCAGCCATCTCCTCCTCAAGGAATTCCTCCTGATGGTCAATGAGGAACTCCATGAGCTGCGTCACCTGCACACAGCAAACCACTGGTTTCACCAAGGAGGCTGGTATGGGCTCAAACAGTCTTTCCCATCCTGACCCACGCTTCTGTTCAGGAAGGTGCAGCAATGGGCCTGCTCTTCCTGGCTGCTGCCCCACAGCTTTGCTGATGGGAGGAGGCAGCTAGGGCCCACTGAGCAGGAAAGCTGGGGTGGGCTGGGGATGCTGTAGTCGAGTGGTGAACACAGCATACCTTCCCTGTCTCCAGAGCCAGGACATCATAGGGGCTTTCATTTTGACTTTGAAAGACAAAATGAATTAAAACTTTTTTTTTTCTGTCACCAATTCAAAGAAAGGGATTTTTTATTGCAAGGTTTTGTGTCTTAAATAAACGTTGTTCTGAATTTGATTTTTATCCCTGATTCGGTACAGATGACATTGCTTTTGTCGGATCTCCCAGAGAAATTGTACTGCTCAAAATGGAAAGGAAAGGATGAAAAAAAAAAAAGTATGAATAATTTATTTTTATGTAAAGGAGAATTTACACTTCCCTGCTCATTATGAAGGTTCTGGAAGAGATTCATTTTCTCAAAGCCTCACATGTGTTTTTGAAAGAAGACAGGATTATCCCCTGTTATTCAGAAGCCATTTTATGCTGAAGACATCTAGGAGATTGTGTTGTGTTCCTTCCATAGAAGAGAAAAAGCTATTCACATCTATCAGTGCTACCTGTGTTTTAGTCTTCTTGACTATCTTCAATACCTGATTTTGGAAGAACTGAAAGTGATCAGAACAATGCACCTAACTTAAAACCTGAAAAGTTAATCATCTAGTTCACAGTAGTTCTAGGCTCCTGTCCTGGGTTCAGCAGTAGCAGTCATGTTTTTTCCTTTGTGTTAACTGGTGCAGTGCTGTGTTTTGACTTCTGGTTTGAGAACAGTGTTGGTGAAGCCGATGTTTTCGGTTGTTGCTAAGTGATGTTTACCCTGACCAAGGACTCTGTGAGGCTCATGCTCTGCCAGGGAGGAGGGGAGGCTGTGAGGAAGCAGAGATGGGGCACCTGACCCGGGCTAGCCGGGGAGGTATTCCATACCACAGCACGTCATGCCCGGGGTGGGGGGTAACTGGGAGTTACCCGGAAGGACAGGGGCTTCCAGGTGGAACTCGTTTTCTTGGCCGGTGGTATCGTATTCTCTTCCCTTGTTATTTTCCCTTATCATTGTTTTAGCTGATAGTAGCGGTGGTGATTTGTTGCTGGACTGTTCTTGTCTCAACCCGTAGGAGTTGCACTCTCTCGATCCTCCTCCCCGTTCCTCCGGGAGCGGGGAAGGGGAGAGCCCCGGTGCAGGGGGGGGGAGACGGACACGGACCTTGATTGTTGTCAGCTCGGCACCACTCACTGGGAGTGAGTGAACAAGTTACCTGACTGGGTTTAAACCACGACAGTTCTTTTTGGCGCCCAACGTGGGGCACAAGGGGTTGAGATAAGAACAGATCTGACTGGATTGATAGTCACTCATCACAATGATGATTTATTGGCTCTCAAGGTTTTTCCTCTTGATCTCACAGTTTCAGTATACCATATCTTACGTCCATCCGGTATTGGCTGTATTAGTGTTTTTCAAGTGTGGGGCTTGGGCTAAGGTTTTTATCCCATTGTACTTTATGGTAATGACTTGTAATACAATAGAATCATTGGTCATGAAACTGATCTGGCTTATGTTCCCAGTGTGGTCACCACCTTTATACTTTGGGAGGTATATGATGGAGGTGCTTAGCAATTACACATCTTTTTTCTCCTTCTCAGGTGCTCAACCTGTGAAGGAGACATCCTTTTACCCTCCTAGTCGTCCCCCCAGACCATTTACATTTGAGAGTTTTGAAGTTTTTGAATGGCCTTTTAATGCTGTTGAGACTTGTTTGCTGATGGTGATGGGAATCACCATGCTAACACGCATACAGAGTGTGTTTTGCCCACTACTGATTTCAAGAGTTAAGCAGATTCAGGTTTGGGTCTTGTCTGGGGTCAAACGACGATGTAGGAGGACCGAGAGATTTTCCCAGAGGCTGGACAGCCATGAGTGGCAGGGTGTGTGGGATAGTATGGGCAAGTATCTAGGTCAGTGGGCCCCTCCAGTATTTTGGAATTTCACTGCCGAACAACTGCAAAATCCAGAAGAATTAGTAAAACACTTAAATGAGGTGTGTGGTCATTCTGGCCATACCAGAGATGGACAAATCACGGCAACGTGCTGGGGCTTGGCCTATGCTTACAGGGCCTTGTTCAACACTATCCTGCACCTTCCTGGACTGCAGAGAGCATGGCCCTTCTCACGTGACCTTCTACTCAAGCTGCTGTGCATTCTCAAGCCCTGTTTTAATGTTCTGTTCACAGCATCCCCAGTTGCTCACACTTCCTAGGGCAGTTTAAATCTCCCACAGATAGTCCTGGCAATGCCCAAGCTGCATTAGCTTCTCTCACACATTGAGTTTGTTCTAGACAACAAAAGAATGAGTACCTCTTTGTTTATGTACAAGAGTGGTAATATCACCATATAGCATACAGTAAATAATACACTTAATAGCTCTCTACCTCATTATAATCTCCTCCTCAAATTTTATAGTTCTCTGGTGAAAACCATATGATGTTAACATTAGATCTAGCTATTAATCTATAAGAGTACACTTCTTAGTATCCATAACTCTTAAGAAATAAGCTAAGCAATAAACTCATGCAGATAAAATATAACATCCCTATTAAGGAAATTTGATTTACGTTGTACTCCTTAAGGTACTACTGAGTAAGGAATTTTTAAATTAATTTTGTTATCATTATTTTTAAGTTTACTGTTTTCATTATAGTACCACACAATGGCTCACATCATTGATGCTGCATTGTGAAAGGGAGTGTGACATGAGTCAATAGAGGCAGTGAAAATGCAGTAATAAAATATGAGGTTTTTTAATATCAGTTTTTCTTTACTGGTCTCATACTCATTATTTTTCATATGTACAAGAAGGAAACCTTTTTTTTTCATATTATCTGTAGATGAAAGTTAAGCTTTTGAGGAAAGCTATTATATTGGGGTAATATAATGAGACCAAAAAAAAACCAAACATACATACCCATAATCTAAACTGGGGAGCCTTGAAGCACTGGGTCTAGATATATTTCCTAGCAGAAGCTTGGAATTGCATCCTGGGTTCATTCCAAGTAGAAAGCTAAAGAGAAAGTTGCCCAGCTTTTATTTTCCCCTCACTATACACAGAATGCTTTTCATTGTAAGGAAATCTTGATATAGAGACTGTGGGCGTATCACTGTACCATCTAGCAATCTTCCCACATGGGGAAATCCAGGCCAGCATACTGATTTAAAATCTGATAATCAAGAAGTAGAAATATAGGTGTACTTCAAAAGTAGAGGAAAATATATCATGCTGGATCCAACAGCCAAAGACAGTTTGGACTGCCACAGCTCCATGTCCCCAGGTTCAACCAGTTGTGAGGCTATATGTGTTCCCAACTGGCACATGCACAGAGAGCATACATATACACCACACATATGTACCTATACATATATGCACATTATGCAATACAGAAGGCTGCATGGACACCTCATAGCAGCCTTCCATTATCTGAAGGGGGCCTACAAGGATGCTGGAGAGGGACTTTTCATTAGGGACTGTAGTGATAGGACAAAAGGTAATGGGTTCAAACTTAAACAGGGAAAGTTTAGGTTAGATAAAAGGAAGAAGTTCTTTACTATGAGGGTGATGAGGCACTGGAATGGGCTGCCCAGGGAAGTTGTGAATGCTCCATCCCTGGCTGTGTTCAAGGCCAGGCTGGACAGAGCCTTGGGTGACATGGTTTAGTGTGAGGCGTCCCTGCCCATGGCAGGGGCATTGGAACTAGATGATGTTAAGTTCCTTTCCATCCTTAACTATTCTATGATTCTATGATTCTACACATATACACATCACCAGCCACACAGACCACAGACAGACACTTAGCATGCACTTGAACACTGGCAGCACCAATGGCCTTGTCTCGCTCCATTCTCTTGCTGCGCAGGATGGATTTCCAATAGTGAGAATATATCATGTATGTATATATATACACAAGTGGGTCGATCCAGCAGCTGAGCTCAAATACTCTGCTTGTCCAGTGGCTGCTCCTTGGATCCCAGTCTCACCAGTTGTTGGCACTGGGACATATGATTCCTAGAAGCTGCAGCCTCTCTCCAGTTGCTCGTAGAGACATTTGTTCATGCAAGAACACAAACTGCCCAGGCCTCCTCCTCTTCCTCCCAGGTCTCTTGGTCCATTCATCAGATAGTCCAGCTTGATTTTTTGCTATAGTTATTGCATGCTCACTTACACACCTCCACTCAATCCAGTCATTGGTGCTATAGATACACAGACTCCTGTAACTCAGACTGACTTTATATTATTAAATCTATTTAAATTATCTATAGAAATCCAAAATCAACAGGAAAGAATTTTCATTAATGGACTCATCAACTGTTATGAAATTAATATGATAAAACAAGCTGCATGTTTTGATATTAAGGAGTATTTTATCACTCTTCTATTCAAATGAGATGCAGCCTAATATCTTTAAAGCCTCAGATATTTTTATAAGACTGTATGTAAGACTGCATTCCTTAAAGTATTTGTTTATTTGTTTGGTTTTCTTTATTTTGTGTTTGGAAATGGATTAAACATAGAAAAAAGAGAATAAGCACTCACTCTAAACTGGGATTTTATCTTTAAATATATTATCATCTAGCATGAATTGTCAAAAAACAAAATTTGAAGGCCAAGGCTATGAACATAAACTACCTTTTACACTGAAGAATGAATAGCCCTTTTAAGGATCAGTGGATCAAGATATAGTCTTACATTGGAATATGGAACATTAAGAGAGCCAACTAGGCTGGCAGTGGTAGTCAGGCTAGATTTTGCTTACTAGTCTCTACACAATAACTTTGGATAAGAGTATAATAGTAAAATTATTTGTACCTATGTCATTCATTTGTGCAAAACCTGAACTGCTAACTTTACCTTATTAGTTACAGGATACAGTATAATTTGTTGTTTAATAACAGTGACTTCAAAATTCCAGTCAATAAATTCAATTCATAAAAAAAAAAACAACAAAACAACCAAAACAAGCCCCCCACACAAATACCATTTCTGTTTAGTGTTCAATTCCTACCTCATTTTTTATCTGGAATACAAGTACAATTCTGGAGCTATTAATATTTAATTCTTGAAACTAGAGATGGGCAGATGATAAAATTTTCACCTTCAGTAAGAGAAGCTGGTGTTACCTTTGGAGGATTCTGTCCTTAAAGACTTGACAGCTTTCCTGGGCTCCTTTTCTCTGCAAAGCTACCTCCTCTTCCCCTTACCACTTTCTTGACAAAGCAGAAGCCTTATCTCCTGATATTCAAGTCTATACTTGCCTTCCTCACTCCAGTATTTCATGGCTGCTCCTGACAGCTGATGACCAGTTCTTCCTTATTACTGGGTAGCAGATTGAACTATTTGTCACCTTTGGTTGGACAAGTCAATACCTGTGTCAAAATGTCACTCGATAACTTTTAATCAGAAGAAAATGAATCTCTATCCTTGGAAATATTCAGAAGCTGTCTTGACATAGTCACAGTATCACAGTATCACAGTATGCTAGAGATTGGAAGGGACCTCAAAAGATCATCTAGTCCAATCCCCCTGCCGGAGCAGGAGCACCTAGATAAGGTTACACAGGAATGTGTCCAGGCAAGTTTTGAATGTCTCCAGGGAAGGAGACTCCACAACCTCCTTCGGCAGCCTGTTCCAGTGTTCTGTCAGCCTCAGTGAGAAGAAGTTTCTTCTCAAGTTTAAGTGGAACCTCTTGTGTTCCAGTTTGTACCCATTACCCCTTGTCCTATCATTGTTTGCCACTGAGTAGAGCCTGGCTCCGTCCTCGTGACACTCCCCCTTTATATATTTATAGACACTGATAAGGTCACCCCTCAGTCTCCTCTTCTCCAAACTATAGAGACCCAGCTCCCTCAGTCTTTCCTCATAAGGGAGATGCTCCACTCCCTTAATCATCTTCGTTGCCCTGCGCTGGACTCTCTCCAGCAGCTCCCTGTCCTTCTTGAACTGAGGGGCCCAGAACTGGACACAATATTCCAGATGCTGTCTCACCAGGGCAGAGTAGAGGGGAAGGAGGACCTCTCTTGACCTACTAACCACCCCCCTTCTAATACACCCCAGGATGCCATTGGCCTTCTTGGCCACAAGGGCACAGTGTTGGCTCATGCTCATCCTGTCGTCCACTAGGACCCCCAGGTCCCTCTCCCCTACACTGCTCTCTAACAGGTCGTTCCCCAACCTATACTGGAACCTGGGGTTGTTCCTGCCCAGATGCAGGACTCTACACTTTCCCTTGTTATATTTCATCAAGTTACTCCCTGCCCAACTCTCCAGCCTGTCCAGGTCTCGCTGGATGGCAGCACAGCCTTCTGGCGTGTCAGCCACTCCTCCCAGCTTAGTGTCATCGGCAAACTTGCTGATAGTACACTCAATTCCCTCATCTAAATCGTTGATGAATATATTAAATAATACTGGTCCCAATACTGACCCTTGAGTCCTGTGCAATCTGATCTAGGTGACCCTGCTCAAAAAAGGTGGAGTGGACCAGATGATCACTGGAGGTCTCTTTCAGCCTCAACCATTCTGTGATTCAGTGATTCTGATACCTTCCATGAATCTTTGTGACTGCTGGCATTCACTGTTTTCACCCTTCCAGCAGATATCAGAGAGGGAAAATTTCCCCATAAGAGCCAGAGTCAGTGATACAGAAACTTCTTGAAATTGTTTAAGAAAGCTTCATCTACTACTTTACCCTGATCAGGTCGTCTGCAATAAACTCCCACCACAATTTCATTCCTGTTAATCTCTTCTCTCATCCTGACTCCTGAAGGAGCAATAAAATTATCTTCTCCTTTGGTTGCTGTTATGTATGAATGGTAATTCTAGAACTAGTGTTTCTAAAAAGGTATGTCACTGTCACAGCTTCACCCACCACTGTACATAGGAGACAGATACACATAGTATTTATGTCACTATGGTCTGTGATGGTAAAAAATCTTTGGAGGAATTTCATAAACAGGCATTTGCACATCCATGAGATTCATATTATTTATAAACCAGCTGCTTGCACTTATCAAACAGCATTCACCTGCCATCCTCTTCCCAAGTAACTAGCTTAGAAATTACCCATCTAATAGCTAAAAATAATGTTACAAATGAGTAGAACAGCAGGAGAGAGAACTGAAATTGTATTATGAAATTGGCCATTGACAAAATATGTAGATGTGAGAATAAGCCTTTCTCAAATGTCAGGCAACTGCCTGATGAAGGTCATCATTTGTTCTGCTTTTTTTCCTAAAATACATTATTGTGCCAATCATCAGAGTAAATATGTGATACTGCCTCTGTTATTGTGAGATACATTAATGTTTCATGTGTACCATTTGTAAATTTTCATCCTTTCAAATATCTGAGCTGCTTTTCCAGCAACTCATCAGCATCAGTTTAGTCATTAAGAAATGCAGTTATTCATAAAGTGTTTAAGGGAAACAAACAAATAAACCTACAAATCAGTGCTTGAATTAAGCCCAGTTTTCTTTAATGTTCCCAGTTAGGTTTTCAAGAGCTGTAGCAATAGTCACCAGCTGCTACCTTTATAAATTGTACAATTTTTTGTAGAATGAACAGCAGTTTCATGACAAAATTTGTATAATAGTTAACATTATTTTTATTGTCAAACCCAGTAAGCTTGGTACCATTTCTGCCAATATTTTTCCAGTTTTCATCTGCTGAGTTGGCTTCAGTTCAGTTAATCTTTTAGTTTCAGCCAGGTTCTACAGGGGTGCAGTTTGGAAAACAAGTAACAGAGATGAACAAGGTTTTCTGGCTAAAGAAGTCTTCCAGTTGATCCAATTTAGGAAACTGAGTATGAAATTATAGATAACTTCAAAAAGCAGTAGAACACATAGTGGAGAACCACAACTGAGCTGCTTCTATCAATGAAAGTGTTACTATGTGTCAAAGCAATAATACATCCTATATCCCAATCAAGTATGTGGTACAAAGTATTTTTCTCAGCAGATTTTTAGTAGTTTATCCATTCCTTTTAATAATTAACTTTTTTTTCTTTTGTATCTGGCAAGGAAAAAATAGATAAAAAAAACACAACACTAATGTAAATATTTATTTAGGTTATAGAATCATAGAATAGTTAGGGTTGGAAAGGACCTTAAGATCATCTAGTTGCAACCCCCCTGCATGGGCAGGGACACCTCACACTAAACCATATCACCCAAGGCCTCGTCCAACCTGGTCTTGAACACTGCCAGGGAGGGAGCATTCACAACCTCCCTGGGCAACCTATTCCAGTGCCTCACCACCCTTACAGGTTCCTCATACAACTTTCATTTTTGTCATATCCTTTTAAGCTCCAACTTTAAAAGTATGCTTATCTGATGTTTACCTATATGAGTTTCACTTTTTGATAAGACAATTTAGTAACACAATTTTCCGTATTGTATTGTATAACATGTTCAAGTTATTTTTGATCTCTGGGCTCAAAATCACATTTCAATCACATTTGGGAAAGAGCTAGAAGCCTTAAATGTAATTAAATTCCGAAAAGTTCCTTGAAAAATGGCACCATGGTAAACAGAATAATCCCAGGCTATGTCTTCACAGAAGGAAAAGGAAGAAGAAATTAATTTTTATGCAAACCTTTTAACAACATCAGACTGGCCTGTCTGTAGGCACATAGCACTTACTGCTGTGTGGTGGCTAGTCTAAATATCTTTCTTGCTAGTGAGAGTCAAAGGAAATACAGTTAAAGCCAGAGTTATTTCAGTAGAAGATTTGGGGACCAAGGGTTATGTATTCATAGATTGCCAGACTTCATTATTATGTTGTTTGCTTGGCAATATGCTTTACATTCAATTTCTCTGATATTTACTGTTTTGTAATTAGGTTCACACTGAAGGCTTGCTGGCACGTGAAAACAAGCTATGCTTTGGCTTAAGTTATTCAGATTTATTAAGGTCCTGAGGGAACTGATTGATGTAGTCATTAAGCTACTCTCCACATTTGAAAAGTCATGTCAGTCAGTAAATTCCCTGACCAAAGAAAAGGGAATATCATCCTCATTTTTAAAAAGGGTTACCCTTGGAAACTACCAACCAAGCAGTCTCACCTCTGTGCCTGCTAATATCATGAACAGATTCTCCTGGGAGACTTGTTGAAACATATGGAATACAGGTGAATAGAGACAGCCAATATGGCTTCACCAAGGCCAAATTGTACATGACTAATCTAGTGGCCTTCTACAACTGAGTACCTGCTTTAGTGAACAGGAGAAGAGCTATTTATTACATCTACCTCAACTTCTGTAAGGCCCTTGCTTCTGTCCCCCACAATATTCTGGTCACCCATTGGAAAAATATGGGTTTGATGGGTGGACTGTTAGATGGATAAGGAATTGGCTGCATAAAGAATTACACTTAATGGCTCAATGTCCAAGCGGAAAGGAGTAAGAGTGGCGTCAGTCAAGGGTCCTTATGGGGCCCAGTAATTCATCAAAGACACAGGCAGTGGGATTAAGCGCACCCTCAGAAACTACATTTCTAATGTGAGAGGAACTGCATTCCCCAGCCTGAATTTGTTAACTTTTCATTAAAAAAAGCTAAATTGGATTAGAGAAAGAGAGCAGCTTTACCAGAAGAAGCAGATTTTGAATTTCCTTTTTTTTTTACTTTGTTTTGATTCTATTTTTAAATAATGATTATGTAAATCAGAATAAAAAAAAAGACTTCTGAGATCAGAAACTAAATTCAGTCCTGCCTTTACCACCTTACCGCTCCTCTGCCTTGAGAACTTTCACAATCTTAGGTGCAGAGTAACCCAGGAACAGTAAAATTACTGAAGTAATTACAGTGCATTACACACATTTGGTCAGGCTTTTAGGACATTTCCATGAAACATGTAGATTCAAACCTACTAATAGGTAAAAGCAAATCCAAATCTCTTACCTTCTGGATTTATATTTTAATGGTTAAGGCATTTACCAATTTTTTTAAGAGCTGTATAATTATAGATGGGATTCTTTCCAAGTTTGGGTTTCTCTACAAATTAGAAATCAACAGTGAATACTTCTTTTTCAATTAAAATTTAAGCATCTAATCCCACAATATTTTCCAGATAAAGATCTGCCATGCACCTGCTTTTTAGCTTCTTAGAACTCTGTTTTTCTCAGTGCTCCAAAGCCAAGGTAAAAAGTTCTTGTTGACAAATATTTCAACCCACATTCTCTTTTAATCTGATTTTCTCATAATACAAGAAATAGCCAATGCAACAATGCAACTGACTACACATTTTTACATATCCAATTAATTTGAAATATGACAGGATATATATAAAAAAGAAGATAATATATTTAAAACATTGCATATAAGCATAGACTTCCATACTTTAAAAATTACATTATAATAAATTTAAAGTAAGAGAAATTCAGGATTGTGTCCTCAGTAAGATTTTCACTTTTGACAAGTCGACAGACTCATGTTTTTAAATTAGTATTTGAACTAGTTTTAAAAGTATTGGTTTTAAACTGTCTTTTACATCATAACTCAGATTTGGATTTGGATCCTTAGCTGACATTCTACAATCTGTATGTGCTTTCATAAATACTTATTCTAACTAAAAAAAGTCCAAAATTCACATTATTTTTGTGTTTAGAGATATAGATACCTAAAAAAAAAACAAAGCCCAAAACTCTAATAACTATGCTGCAGTACTATTGACAGAATAGAACTGAGTTTATTAATTCAGGAAAGCATCAAGGACATTTTTCATTTGCTCCAAAACTTCCTGTAAACCTCTTATTTTATTTAAATAAGAAACATCCTGGGGCTTTAATAGATATTTTAAGGTTGATTTCTCCAAGGGATGACAAAATTAGGATGAAGAACCAGCACAGACAGGTAAATGAGATTTATTTTCCTCCAAAGGGAGTGAAAGACAGATTATGTTATCGTTACATGATATTTAGAGGAAAGATTGTGCATTTTTAGTATTCAAACAAACAGCATTTGGAAGAGGTTGCATGTTTTGTACATTTTTTCAAATAACTTTGGTTCCTTAATTTCTTTAGGGATTACAACAACTAACATTCCATTAAACAGAGCCAGGGAGCAACTTGATTAGCTGCAATTATATGAAACAGATTTGTCTAAGTATCAATTTGCTGTCAAGCTATCTATCTGCCATCTCCATAAATTATGTAGCAATTGTGCAAGAGCAAATAGTGCTTATGTTGATTTTCCAGGATGCATTCTATCATTTCATCTGATTATGATAAAAAGGCATTTTTCATGACTAACAACTTGCATCAAATCATTAGAGCTGGCCATTTCAGAACATCTAGTTATGTAATTATGCTTTTTTATATATTTATGTCTGCTCAGCTACACAATTCATAACTGTAGGATGCAAAACTTATGCACCTTAAGCACTTTACTTTTCACAATAAAAAACATTATCCTGAAAATGCTGTTGGCAAGAATATTATGAAGCATAGCTGCATGATCTTATTTATAAGAAAATATTATAAGAGGTTTCAGATGTTTTCAACAAAACAACTTCTGTGTTCCACTTACATATCCTCCACAAGGAAAAAACAATGTGAAGGATTTCAAAATAAGGTATTAATTTTTTTAACTGTTTTTTTTGTTTTTGTGGTTTTTTTTCCATGGGGTTTTTGGTTTTTCTGTTTTGGGTTATTTTTTTTGGTTGCTTGTTTGTTTCTTTTTTTTTTGTGAATATATATGTTTCTGAATAAAAGGTGCCTCCTCTAACCACTATTAACATTTGGAATCACTCTAGAAATTCCAAAACCAGCTAAAGGATATAAACCAAATTCTTCCATCTAAGCTGGTCTACATCGTAATCGTAAGGCTAGTGTGATCCGAATGAATTCCAGGTCTATAGGAGATACTGAATGTTCTGACAGTGGCTAAGATTGGAGAATGTGGGGGAAAAAAAACCCATTAAACATTAAGCTTTTAATAGATCAATTATCCGATACTACATCAGATAGGCTGAACACATAAGAGAAGGAAATAAAACTTTCACCATCTCCTCATCACTCCTCACAAACTAGCTTCTAAAATAAAACCCAAAACTACAAAAATAGAAAAATCTATGTTAGAATGTTCATAGTTACATTAGAGTAATGCAGATATAAACAGAGTACGACATCTTCATTTACTGTTATAGGCTCTACTGATATGTCCACTCTGGAAAAAAAGCAACTTTGAAAACAGAATTTTGGAATAAATTACATATAGTTATCTTTAATATGATTTTTTATTTAAAAATTATAAAAAGCCCTAATCATGAGCAAAAAGAAACTTTTAGCTGTTCAATGACACTCTGAGAGAACTACTTCCCCCCCCCCCACCCCCCCCCCAAAATACCAAAATCCTGAAACAAAGATTTTAATTAGGCATTTTTTTGGTATGGATACTGATTGAATATTCATCTTTTCTCTGATGTATTATACAAACCTGAAATTACAATTGCTTGTTATTGTTGAAAGTGCACTATTACCCATTCCTTGTCATCTGGAAATTACCAGCCTATGCTCTGTTATTTGACCTATTTTAAGCAAATTGTTAACCTATGTCTTCTTCAATCTGCAAAATCAGCGTCTGAATTTTTGTATTTTTCAATCCATGCAGTAACCATTTTAGTGCTGCAGTTTATATTTCAAAAGTTATGAAGCCTCTTCTATCTTACTGCATTCATGAATACATACATCTAATATATACTTATATCATCTAATATATATGATATATGACACATCTAACAACAAGTCTTTGAATATTTGAGCAACAAAAGCTTCATAGTCTGATGAGAATCACAGGAAGACTCCAGCAAATAGACAAAAACCTCATTAATTAAGACAAAGGGAGAAGTTTAGACTAAGAGTTGCAAAAAATTTTGTGATTCTGAAATCATAAGCAGAAGTGTAAGGGAAACTATTGCTTGGCTTTGTGTTCACAATGTTCATGCCACTTTTATGAATGTTTTACTGGGGTCCAAGAAACTGAGGTTATTAATAAAGGCAATTTCTTATTGAGTGCTCTACATAGAGACATGACAAAAGTGTATATCCAGAGATACTGTTCCCATGGAAACCATATTTCGGCCACTTTGTGTGCATTCATTAAAGAATATGTTTATGCAAGAGATGAGATATGGTTTCTTTGGGAACCATAACATTGACTTTACCAACTTTTGTGTGTGCTAAATGTCAACCATCATTTTGCATTAATGTGTCTTGTACTTTCTTGCATAGTATTTGCTGAATAACACAGTGTATACTCCTATAATGAAAGAATGTTTTATAATATTTTGGGGTAGAAGATAAGACAGAAGCTGTAAACAAGGGCCTAAATGTCAATTTTACGCTCAGGCTACTCTTTCAGTTTTGAAGCTTGGAGTTGAAAGATCATGTCTTCTTACAGCTCTTCACTACTGCAGAGCTGTGATCACTTTGTTTTAGGGAATTTCACTAGTAAAGACATTACACAACAGTAATTACCTTGGGGCACTCTTAGTTTTCATTTCAGTATAAATAGAAGTTAGAGATACAGAAAGCTAGAAAGGAATTTGGCTAACATTCCTAAATTAGTGAGAGTTTAGCTTTTATGTCAGAGAACAAGTAAATTCAACTTTACATAAAGCATATGTTAAATCACAATAATAAAGGTCAAACAAGATAAATAAAGCCTGTATATTTAACAAGTAGTCTTTCTTTTCACTATAAAGGCAGTCTAAAAACACATCAGAAATTTACCATGTGGGTTAAATTCCATTAAAAACAAAGTAATAGAAAGATGACAACAGTAAAAAAAAGAAAAAAAAACGTTGCTTTTCCAATTGCTTCAGACAACTGAAACATATTTCATTACAAGATTTCAGAAGGACCTATGCTTTTTAAAATTTATTTTGGAGTAGGACAGAAGTGCAAACACAAATCTATTTTGTTTTCCCCATACGTGTTTATACCATGTTTCAACTTGATAAGGCGGACAGGTTAGCCTGTGGTTTCCAAAGGCTACAGTAAAGCTGTTTTGAAAATGCATAATTTTCTAGTGAGTGCTATTCCTTCTTTGTTTCTGATACAAAAGTTTGTGACTGGACTAGGTGTCAAACCAATAAACCTCTCATGGAAATTCTGTATTTTTTTTAGCATGTAACTCCAAGTACTTGAGAACAAAACAAGCAACTATATTTCTACATATTTTTTCAGCATGGAATTGGAAAATTGTTAGTATGCTCACCTGGATGATGGATTTCAGAAGCAATTCTGCTAAATCTAAATCGATAAACCCAGCAGGTGAATTATCAGTTTAGAGCAAGCCCCAAGACCATATGAGGACAGATGGAAAGACCGGAATTCAACACCACTTTCTTTGCCCTTTGAGGCGGGCCATGAAGATGATAAGGGGACTGAAGCACCTAGGTATGAAGACAGGCTAAGAAAGCTGGGGCTGTTCAGCCTTGAGAAGAGACCTCATAGCAGCCTTCCAGTATCTGAAGGGGGCCTACAAGAATGCTGGAGAGGGACTCTTCACCGGGGGCTGTAGTGATAGGACAAAGGGAAATGAGTTCAAACTTCAATCGGGAAGTTCAGGTTAGATATAAGGAAGAAGTTCTTTACTGTGAGGATGGTGAGGCACTGGAATGGGTTACTCAAAATGGTAAATGCTCCACCCCTGGCAGTGTCCAAGGCCAGGCTGTGACATCATCTAGTGTGAGGCATCCCTGCCCATGGCAGGGGGTTTGGAACTTGATGATCTTAGTTCTTTCCAACCCTAACTATTCTGTGAATCTATACCTCACTAAAGTTATGATTTATGCTATACTGGGAGCAAGCATAAACAAGGAAAATTTGAGCCAATTCTTAGTTATGAATTTGCCCTGATTAACAGCTGAACTCCCTAACAATCACTTGTTCACTCACTGCTCCTCTTCTTAGCAGGAACTGGGAGATGATGAGAAGAACAGGAATGTAAAAACTTGTGGATTAAAAAGCAAATAGGAAAATCACTCACCAATTACTGACATAGGCAAAGTAGATTTGACTTGGGGAATTTAATTTCATATATTGCCAATTAGTATAACCTAAACATTTAATTACTGGCTCTGGCATTGGGAAACAAAGGGTTCATACTGGCTTTGGTTGGAATAATTTTCTTCACACAGCTTGCATGTCGCTGTGTTTTGGGTTTGTGACCAAAGCAAGAGCACATCAATGTTACTGTTGAAAAAACTGTTAAATTAGGTGTTGCTGAGCAGTGTTTACAAAGTGTCAAGGGCTTCTTTGTTTCTTATGATGCTCCACCAGTGAGTAGGCTAGGGGTGGGCAAGATGTTGAGAGGAGACGCAACTGGGACAGCTGACCCCAGCTGACCAAGGAGATATTCTATACCATATGACACTGTGCTCAGCAATAAAAAATGGGGGAAAGAAAGAGGAAAACAGGGACATTTGTAATTATGGTGTCTAAAACTATTACACAGAATGAATCCATGCTTTCCTGGAAACAGCTAACGCCTGCCTGCCTATGAGGCATAGTGTATGAATTCCTTTTTTTCCCTTTGCCTGTGCATACAACTTTGCTTTATCTGTTAAACTATCTTTATCTTAACCTTGAGTTTTTTGAGGAGCAGGTTACACTCAGTCTCTTCAGTAAAGCAACAAGTAGCACTGGATATTGGGATCAGTGCATAGCTATTTCTTTCTCACGCTCCTGATTTCTCACTTTTTTTTTTTTTTTTCTGCTACTCCTTATTTGTTTCTTATGCTTTGGCATGGTACCTTTATATACTTGTGCCTGATCTTCTATAGACTGCAGACCCTTTGGGGTGTGCCTACTGTGCCATGGGGCACCTCCCACTCCTCTATGCCTCTGACCTTGTTTCTTCCTCTTCCCTCTGCAGCATTTTCTCCCCCCTCATTTCACAAAAGTGCCACAAAGTCCTCCAGCTAGCTCACATTTGGCCTGTGGTGGGTCCATTGCTGAACTGGCTGGTGCTGGCTTATCTTGAGATACCACCCCTGCATCCCTCCATCACCTCCTCCCTCAAAAATGTCCCTTGCCATTTACAACTAATACACTAGTCAAAATCTACATATGTTGTATAACCCAGTATCTGAGGCCAAGAAAATATATGATTCCACAGTGAGAAATTTTTAGCTCAAGTTCAATGCTGTTTTAATGCATTTCTTATATTTAAATGTCTGCCCACACTGTATTGAAGAGTCATTACCTGAGACTATGCTTTAGTGGGCTTGCCTATTTTGGAAATGGGTTTACAAAAAAATAGCTTAAAGTGAAGCTGAAGGGTGTATGAGGAAGCAGCATGGACAGTTATTTGACTTTAAATTTGCAGTAGAGTTCTACAAAGATTATCTCATTCTCTACCAAACATTATCACAAACAATTCTGCTGAAGTCAGTGACATTCTTCATGAAGCAAGATGCTACCCATTTTGCCCTGTTATCAGAATCTATCCCATAATGATTACAGTGAACCATTAAATTCTTGACATTTATCACACTGTGGTATTTACTGTTAGTGAGGCATTTGCAGTTCCCCTATGCTTAGAATGGAGAATACTGCAAATACCATATGAAGTTTAACTACATCAACAGCAAATGTCAAGATTTTAATGGTACTTGCTCTATATGTAAAATGAATTTAAACCTGAAAATATTCAAAAAGTCTGAATTATGAACTAAGTTTGTTTTGTTGTATCGTGTACTGTATCCTGCAATTTTACAGATTTAAGTTACACTTCAGATTTATTTCAGGTTTATGGAACCTGTTGAAAACTTCACTATCAATAATTTAATCAAAGTTCTACCAGGAAGAAAAAAAAAGAATTAAAAAAAAAAAATTAAGAAAACCCCAAAACATTGAGAAATAAATTTTATTTTTTTTTCCTACATGGCAACTTTGAATGCTATCAGGCTCCACAGTCCTTGAATCTCTGTATTGTTGGTACTGACATGGAAAAAAAAAAACATCCTCTTAAAAAGCTTTCTCCTCTCTTAACTTCATTTTATTAACTTGAATAAAGGATAGCAGACACGCATTTTCCATCAAGCCCATCTCTGTAATGAAAATTTAAAAAAGGATGATGTATTTACCCTGTGATATTCTTGCAGTGAAATGCTAAACCGCATTATCATTCAGGCAATTTTCTGATTCTGTTACAAAATATTTTGAAAACCATGAAAATAACTTTAATTACATCTATAGAAACTTGTTCCCATATCTAAAATCTTGCCATCATTCATTCAAAAAAGCTAGATTTTTAAATAACCATGAATGCATGTCTGAGAACAAAAGGTTCTTTAATACACCAGACAGTTATCCTTCTACTGTTAAATATCAGCCTTCTCATAACAGCTCTTTAGAAAAATAGGCTTAATACCATGAGTATGGTTTAATTAGTAAAGAAAAAAAAACATTGGGAATTATTATTGCACACTAACTTACATAGGCAGAGTCTTTACTCTTCTTAATCACTCTTAATCCCTCTAAATAATTTTGGAGGTGTTTTTTTCTATTTCCTTCTTTTTTTGGCCTGTTCTCAAAATAGGCGTAAAACAAAAAAAAGTCCCCTGGCTTGAAATATAGTAAGCCCACTAGGATGGAATTTTCTTAAGAAATGTCTAGCATCATTAAGCGTTGTTTAAAAAATGTTTTGTACTTCATTAGTCTGGAACTGGTAAAGCTCATTTTATTTAATTGAATGTCATCTTACATGATTACATTTTATAATGTGAATTTACAATAAAGCACAAACTTGAAAGCCAGTTATATATAATCAGATGAAGTAGAATTATGAAATTAGGAAACAATCAGAACATAGGTTTATGAAATAGAAGTGACTGAATATTAACACTTATGAAATAATGCCTCTATCACATTTTTATATTTCTGCATAAATAAATGCAGATATTCTGAACATTAAAGTCCAGATCCTAAGCTTACCAACTATGTCATCATTTGAGTTTTAGAACCTGAACTTTGTGAATTTATGGAACTTTAAATAAATAACAGAAGTATACCAAAAAATTATTCCAGACCACAAAAGATAAAGCTATAATAAAAAAAAAAAAAATAGAATTAGTAAGTTCCAAGTTTTCTTCAAATGCATCATGAACTATGGCCACAAACAAGGACTTTTTTTAATCTATGCTGATCTACAAATTGTTTAAATCAAGCACAGTAGTTTATTGAGATTTTCTTCAACTAAATCTCAAATAAAAATGAATATTTGGAATGACTTTCAAGGAACACCTTCAGTAATTTCAAGGAACACCTTTAATTACCTCTATGAAAATTATATTACATTTTCATAGAATCATAGGCTAATATTCAGAGGATCCTCTGGGCCAATATTTCATGGCAAAAGGAGCCTACGTGAGGTTATCTAACACCTTGTCCAATCACATCAAACACAGTGCAGCTCTCTTCAAAGAAAATTAAACCATCCAAATGCTGTCAAAGTGCTGTTTATTCTTTCTTCATACTGTTGAGATAAGATTAAGCTCCAGATTCATATTCCTGACTTTAAGTGTATAAATGTAGGTGTCCAAGTGTTGTGGTTTAAGACCATTCAGCTATGCAGCTCGCTTGCTCACTCCCCTGCCCTTCCTCCCCCCTGGCTCCCAGGGGGATGGGGAGGAGAATTGAAGGAATGTAACTCCCACGGGTTGAGATAAGAACAATCCAGTAACTAAGGTATAACACAAATCACTACTGCTACCACCAATAATAATAATGATAAGGGAAATAACAAGGGAAGAGAATACAACCACTCACCACCCGCCAACCAATACCCAGCCCGACTGAGCAATGATCTAGCCTTTCCGGGTCACTGCCCCCAGTGTATATACTGGGCATGACGTGCTGTGGTATGGAATACCCCTTTTGGTAGTTTGGGTCAGGTGTCCTGTCTCTGCTTCTTCCCAGCTTCCCCTCCTCCTTGTAAGAGCATGAGACTCAGAAAGTCCTTGGTCAGAGTAAGCGTTACTGAGTAGTAACTAAAAATATCAGTGTTATCAGCGCTGTTCCCAGGCTGAAAGGCAAAAACACAGCACTGCACCAGCTACTAAGAAGGAGAAAAATGACTGCTACTGCTGAACCCAGGACAGTATCCACCCCTTATTCCATACCATTCACGTCATGCTCAGATCCCACATTTTCAATATACCACCACTCTTATATATGTGCATATGTATACATCCACACCCACACACAGAGGGAGAGAGAGAGATCATTCCTTAGTGCATGGATCAATTCCCCTTAGTGCATGGACCAATTCCTATAAAGCTGCTGAGTCCATTTGGTCCATGTCAGGTTCCATCTCTTGTAACAGTCTTTCAGAGCAGGAGACGCTGTGTGCAGTGTTGGATCATTGCCTACTGATGCTGGTTGCTCCTTTACTGCAGAACTTTCTGGTTTCATCAAAGTTCATTCCTTGTTGGGGTGATGGTCGGAGGGAAGTCAGGGCCAGTCGCGGGTGACCTGAAGACATCTAGTTAGTGGGCTATAAAAGTGCTACATAGCAGGCAGCAGTATACAATTGAGTTCATTGTCTGTTTTCCCCTAAAATCAAATCCCCTTGAAGTATACATCAGACTTCCCCATCTTCCTGCATTACCCACCAAGAATACCTGGGTCCCTGAGGAAAAGCAATCCTACAAGTGGGTTTGCCTTTACCTGAAGCAGGAATAACCCAGACTGTCTTCCCCAGCAAATTCTTCATATGCACCACAGGAACTGTATCCACTTCTGTAGTGTGTAGAAGTTCTGACTGGGCTGGGGCAGCCCTGTTGAGAGATCCTCTGGTGTTGACCAACCAGGTGGCCTTTGGTAAGTGTGTATCCCAATGCTTGAAAGTCCCACCACCCATTGCTCTCAGTGTAGTTTTTAAAAGTCCATTGTACCGTTCAACTTTCCCACAGGATGGTGCATGATGGGTGATGTGATATACCCACTCAATGCCATGCTCTTTGGCCCAAGTGTCTATAAGGTTGTTCTGAAAATAAGTCCCATTGTCTGACTCAATTCTCTCTGGGGTGCCGTGTCGCCACAAAATCTGTTTCTCAAGGCCCAGGATAGTGTTCCGGGCAGTGGCATGGGGCACAGCATATGTTTCCAGCCAGCCGGTGGTTGCGTCCACCATGGTAAGCACATGGCGCTTGCCTTGGCGGGTTGGTGGCAGTGTGATATAGTCAATCTGCCAGGCCTCCCCATATTTATACTTCAGCCATCGCCCTCCATATCAAAGAGGCTTTAACCGTTTGGCTTCTTTAATTGCAGCACGTTTCGCACTCACGAATAACCTGGGCAACAGTGTCCATTGTTAAGTCCACCCCTCGATCACGGGCCCATATTCATGCTGCATCTCTGCCCTCATGGCCTGAAGTACCATGGGCCACCGAGCCAAAAATAATTCACCTTTATGTTGCCAATCTAAGTTCGCCTGAGCCACTTCAATCTTAGCCGCTTTATCCACTTGTTGGTTGTTCTGGTGTTCCTCAATGGCCTGACTCTTGGATACATGGGCATCTACATGACGTACCTTCACCACCAGGTTCTGCACCCTGGCAGCAATATCTTTTCACAGTGCAGCAGCCCAGATGGGTTTACCTCTGCGTTGCCAGTTGCTCTGCTTCCATTGCTTCAACCACCCCCACAGGGCATTTGCCACCATCCATGAGTCAGTATAGAGATAAAGTACTGGCCACTTTTCTCGTTCAGCAATGTCCAGGGCCAGCTGGATGGCTTTCACCTCGGCAAACTGACTCGATTCACCCTCTCCTTCAGCAGTTTCTGCAACTTGTCATCCAGGGTTCCATACAGTTGCCTTCCATCTCCGATGTTTTCCCACAATATGGCAGGGCCCATCAGTAAACAAGGCATACTGCTTTTCACTTTCTGACAATTTATTATATGGTGGGGCCTCTTCAGCGCGCACCACCTCCTCCTCTGGTGACATTCCGAAATCTTTGCCCTCTGGCCAGTCCATGATGACTTCTAGAATGCCTGGATGACTGGAATTTCCTATTCGAGCTCGTTGTGTAATTAGTGCAACCTACTTACTCCATGTAGCATCAGTTGCATGATGTGTAGAGGAGACCCTGCCTTTGAACATCCAGCCCAGCACGGGCAACCGGGGTGCCAGGAGGAGCTGCGCTTCAGTGCCAATCACTTCCGAAGCAGCTCAAACCCCTTCATAGGCTGCCAGTATCTCTTTCTCAGTTGGGGTATAGCTGGCCTCAGATCCTTTATATCCCCGACTCCAAAAGCCGAGGGGTCGACCTCGAGTCTCCCCTGGAGCTTTCTGCCAGAGGCTCCAGGTAGGACCATTCTCCCCAGCTGCAGTGTACAGTACATTTTTTACATCTGGTCCGGTCCGGACTGGTCCAAGGGCTACTGCATGAACTATCTCACGTTTAATTTGCTCAAAGGCTTGTTGTTGCTCAGGGCCCCATTTAAAATCATTCTTCTTCCGGGTCACATGATAGAGAGGGCTTACAATCGAACTGTAATTTGGGATGTGCATTCTCCAGAACCCCACTGCACCCAAGAAAGCTTGCGTTTCTTTCTTATTAGTTGGCGGAGATATTGCTGTTATCTTGTTGATCACATCTGTGGGGATCTGTCTACGTCCATCTTGCCATTTTATTCCCCAAAATTGAATCTCCTGTGCAGGTCCCTTGACCTTACTCTGGTTTATGGCAAAACTGCCTTTCAGCAGGATTTGGGTTGTTTTCCTCTCTTTCTCAAAGACTTCTTCCGCTGTATCGCCCCACACAATAATGTCATCAATGTATTGCAGGTGTTCTGGAGCTTGCCCCTGTTCCAGTGCAGTCTGGATCAGTCCATGGCAAATGGTAGGGCTGTGTTTCCACCCCTGGGGCAGTTGGTTCCAAGTAAATTCGAACTGTGGCCTGCACTCTGCTGCCAAAGGAATTGAGAAAAATGCATTATTAAATATCACATACTTAGTAATACTGCCATGCAGTAAGAACATCAGGAGAATGACAATATTGATCTGTGAGTGAGAGCTCAAGGATGAAATTTTAGTCAGTATTCCCTAAATCCTCACATCTAAGAGTAAAGGAACAAATTATTCACCCTGGAAACAAACATTCAACTATGGATAATCTCTCAGAGAGGCCTACATATTATGTCCTACTTAAACATTAGAATAGATTGTATGAATTATCCTGTATAAAAAGCAGGTCTTGAACTTTGCATTCACTTTTGGCAGCATTTGTCTAGTATTGTTTCTGAATAGTATATTCCACTGTAGGTTTGGAAGTGGACTTGCTAACCTCAAGTCTTTTATAGACTTTTTTTTTTTATATCTCAGATGTAACCCCTGAAGAAACCCAGCTACTTCTTTTTTTTTCTCTGCTTTCTTTATAATGTATAGCTCAAAACCATTTTTGTACTTTATCTCATCAGTTTCTCTATTTTTCTTACTGACACAAATTCATGTGTTTAAGTTTACCATAAACTGCTCCACATTAAATATTAATCTTGAAGCAAGAAAATTGTTTCTTTGAAGGTTACATACAGTTTCAGCAGGATGATTACTTATTTTAATTAAAAAGGTTAATTGTTTAGCGTTTAAAATCTTACTGTGCCACTATTCTTTTTGAAATTCAGTGTAGAAAAAGATTCCTGTGAACACAGAAACTTATACTTGCTTTTTTGCCTATTTCCAGTCTTTGAGTTAGTTTAATGTATGTTTTTCTGCAGGTGGTGGATGTGTGTGGTGATGTAATTTCTTAAATCAGAGCTCTGTTGGATAAAATTCCATAATACTGATTTACATTATTTGAAGATCTGAATTATTACTTTTTTTTCTTTCCCCAACAACAAGTATTTTGTGATACTCTATCACCAGGATATCCACATTTTCTGAAATTAAAATTCATAAACTGTTACTGAGGGAAAAAAATCGAGGAAGAGAAAAGCCCTAGCAAAGAGGTAAAGAGGGATCAAGAGTTTCTGTTGCTGTTAATGATTTACAAACTCCTTTTGTCTTTAATGACACTTTGTTGTTAGTTTGCCCTTCAAGTGTTACCCCACTGCAAACTTTGTTCAGAGAAAATGGAATTAAGTCAGGATTTGCATTTCTACAAGGAAAAAAAAAAAAAGAAAAAAAGAAAAATTCCAGTAAGAAAAATAATACACTGGTAAAAAGTACGTTAATTGTCATTTCCCCTTTATGGAAGTAGAAGCTAAATTTCAGTTGGCTGCAGATGGATGCTCTTTAAAAAAAAAAAAAAAATGGCAAAAAAGTAGAATATTTTTTCCTATAGTTGGGCATACCATCATGAACATAAACACCTTTTAAGAGCAAGCCTTCTCAGCATCAGAATCAGTATATTTGTGTTAAATGATAAAGAAATAACAACATAACGGTATTAGTACTACAACAGAAATTGAATGAAATCAAAATTATTCTCTAGATAATAAAGCAAAAAGAAAAATACAAGTGTACTTCAAGTTTATAGATTTCCTGGCATTTATAGCTACTAAGGAAACATTATGTAATTAAATTAATACGGAAGCCCATTTGCTTCACATTACAAAAAATATTTGTCGTGGTTTAAACCCTAGCCAGACAGCTTGTTTACTCACTCCCAGTGAGTGGTGCTGGGCTGAGAGTAATAAACCCTAACCCTAACCCCCCCCACCCCCCCCCGGGGCTCTCCCCTTCCCTGCTCCCGGAGGAACGGGGAGGAGGATTGAACAAGTGCAACTCCCACGGATTGAGACAAGAACAGTCCAGCAACCAATGTACAACACAAATCACAACTGCTACTACCAACAACAACAATAAGAGAAAATAACAAGGGAAGAGAATACAATACCACTGGCCAAGAAACGAGTCCCACCCGGAAGCCCATGTCCTTCCAGGTAACTCCCAGTTACCCCCCACCCTGGGCATGACATGCTGTGGTATGGAATACCTCTTTGGCTAGCCTGGGTCAGGCACCCCGTCTCTGCTTCCTCACGGCTTCCCCTCCTCCCTGGCAGAGCATGAGCCTCACAAAGTCCTTGGTCAGGGTAAACATCACTTAGTAACAACCGAAAACATCGGTATCACCAGCACTGTTCCTAGGCTGGAAGTCAAAACACAGCCCTGCATCAGCTACCACGAAGGAGAAACATGACTGCTACTGCTGAACCCAGGGCAATATTCCAGAGCAAAGCTACTTGTGGATTCTTCATACTTCCAGAAGTAAGTGAACAGTATAAAATCTAGAGTTAACTTTTACAGATTCACTTCTAACTGACCTTTTGGAAATGACAGACAGGAGCCTTGGAAGAACACGGACAAACTTGGTCAGAAACCACAGCTAAGACTTTTCAGCTATCATAGGCTACTATGGACTAAGTTCTGAACCAAGCCTCACACACAGCTGGCAGTTCCTCTCCTCCTTAAATCCTGTGTCTAAGCACAAAGGACTCAGAGACCCAGGTGGTGTTGAGTACTACAGTCTCACTTTTGTCTTCTGACCCTAATTTACTCATTGGTGGATTTCTATTTTAATTAGGATAACCTGGCAAAGATTAGGTTTGTGAATTGTCAATGTGTGAAATTAATGTCAAAAGTATTGGCATGTATTCCAAAGATTTTCTCTGATGACTTAAATAACCATGGCCCTACATTCATAAAATCCTTTGGAAATCTTTGCTGCAGTTTTAAGTCTTACATCAAAATCACCAAAGTTATCACTCTCCTAACTTTAACAAAACTGAAATTTAAGAAAGCTATTTGGCAGTTTCCCATCTATTTGTTTTCAATATCTTCAAAGTTGCATTTAAAATATGTTAGTATATTTGCACATCAACAGGACTATCCTGTCAGTAGGACCTAATATGATAGGAAAAACCTCCACTGCAGTAGTAAATCTGCAATGCCTTCTCACAGACTGATCAAAATTAATACACAAAGAGTCTCTAAACAGACAGATTAGACTAGACAAACACAAAAGCATAACATCGTGTCTCTGAATGAAAAAAAATTCCCCTTTGCTCCTCAATTTAAGCATATTGGGTACCTAGAAATACTCAATATATTATGCTTACTCATCCAAAAAAACAAACAAACAAATTGATATCTGTAATCAAAAGTGAATGATATTAGCTTATCCAGGCAAGTTAACTTGCTTTCTTGTATGCTCGATTTCAGCTCACTTCAGTTCCTAATCCCACAAAAGGAATCGCAGAGATATGCATTATCTTGTCGTACTTAAGTCAAATTATCTGTTTTAAGAGCCATTAAAAGATCAATTGAATAATCAGAGACATCCTTTTCTGTTACTATTTTCTATGCCAAATGATATGCAAAATATGTTATCAGTGTTTTTAAGTATTTTAAACATTCTCTATCTTTTCTAAGAAACATCAGTCCTGAGTGAATTAAAAAAGTGCTTTACTATAAAGACTGAAAACAACAAAGCAGAACTTTGTCACTTTGTGACAAGAAAATTTATTACTACACTCAATCATCTCAATGCTGACTGTCTTTCCAAACCAAATCAGTCCTTTGAGACTTCATATAAAGTAGCTGCTTCACCACCATATGAGTATACTTGTGAAGAAGCCTGCTCAAAATGTTTTAAATACTATCAGGCTTGTATGTGGTTCTTTTCCTTGACCATGACCATTTGCTCTAACTGCACACTTTCAACGCTTTTGAAAACAGGCATCATCTCTATTAAATAGGAGTTTCACTGTCTTTGGATTTTCATTTAGACTGACAGGTTAAGTGAATTCGGGAATTTCTACACTCTACAAAAGACTGCATAATAGAAATCTCCCAATGGAGTGAGAGACATACAGAACAAGGACTTGCCTTTGACAATAAAATACAGTCACAGTGATGAGTCTCTGCACCATACTGCATGGATGTTATTTCTCAATAAAGTCCTTAGCAGTCTATTGCTTTGCATCACCATAGATACAAGCTTTGCCACTCACAATAATACATTTGCAAGACTTAGTTATTGATAAGTTCTATGAAATACCCTATAGACTCTGCTCAACCATTTTAATGCCTTTATCAACACAATGTAGTGAGAAAAAGGAAAGCTATATAACCATTTTATACCAGTTTCTCAAATTCCATCATTAAAAAATTAATTAAAAAATCAAATCGCAAAGCAACTGAAGGTGACGTTAGAGGGAGGCTATATGCAGATGAATACTGTAAAAAATTCCTAGATCATTAACCGGCTTTCAGTGTATTTGAAATATTTCATTATGAGCAACTTCTAGGGGGAATCTGTATTGTCTGAAACGTAGTGTGTAATGAAATAAAGAACCAATTTTTCCATGCTTTTTGATGAGTAATAATATCTGAATGAGGAGAAAAAACCAAAAAGTAGTATTTGTAGTTCACATAGTCCATGCCAGATGGTCTGCTGAACACACCATTTCCTTGCCTGCTAGGAAATCATAAAATCATAATTACTGCTTAAAAAAAAAAAAAAGTAATTTAGGTACTTTAGTAATGGCTTCATCTGATATAACACTAAAAATAAACCCCATAAAAATAAGAGGAATGAAAATATGTGTGTGATAATATGTAATTTAGTTTTCATCTGAAAATCTGTGGTAGAACACTGGATCTTGATACAAATAACATCCCTTTATTATACAGTATTGAAAATTGTTGTATCGTACTATATCCTGTAATTTCATTCCTGTGTTTTCCTTAATCTTATATAATCCTTGTCTCTGTGCTAGCTATTTTTTTTTACATTGAGTTCCATATGGACATCACAAAATAAAATTGAAAACTTATCCTCCTTATTAGAAAGAGGAAGAAAAGGCAGAATTTTCCATCAGAAAGCATAAAAACCTGATAGCATTAATATGAAACAATTTCAAAGGAAATAAAATTAATTTAAAGGCATACTAAAAACTTTTTTAAGCACTGTTTGTATACTTCAAGATTCGTTATATACTGTCATCTAAAAAAAATTTCATATGTCCATAACTGAGTAATAACCATGCTAGTTCTCATTTATTTTTGTCTATACAACACTAATATGTATTTGCAATCATATAAATGTACTGAACCCTAAATTTCAAAGGATAAGAATAACCATGGCATCTTATAATTATTTATTTGTTAGAGGTTCTTTAACTACATATCCACATCTACAGTGTTAGAAGAAAATCAAACATGTTACATAGGCTTGTTAATTGCGTGCTTGCTGGAAATAAGAGGTAGACTTAGAACACTCATATAAATGAAAATAAATTATTAAGACTATTTTAGTGGCTTTGTTATCATCTAAGGAGGATGGAGTCATAGAAACTTTAAGGCAAAACATATATTTGGAGACAAAAATATCTTTTACCAATTTGTAGTTTGATAAATAGAACAAAGTGCAAAAACCAAACTGCAACTTGAAGCAGATGTATTTATCTCTCAGTAATTACCCTCCAACTGAATGAAAATCAGGATGAATTATTTATCTTGTACTGTATTTCAAACAGAAAAAATGAGGAAGCATGAAAAAGATGGGGTGGGGAGATAGGGGAAGGCATAAGGGGCAGGGAAGACAGGTGGACAGAGAGGGGACAACACAAAAAATTTCTGTCCAAAAAGATGGAAAGGAATTTAGACATTTAAAGGATGTTTAAATTTCATAGTTCAGATGAAATTTATACTCAGAATAGGTGAGGTTGGAAGGGACTCTAGATGTCATCTGGTCCAAATTGCCTGGTCATGCAGAACCATATAGACCTGGATGCCCAGAGCATGTCCAGACTGGTTTTTAACACCTCCAACTAGGAGGACATCATAGCCTACCTGAGCAACCTGTATCAGTGCTCAGTCACCCTTGCTGTAAAAGGTGTTTCAGTTTGTGTCTACTGCTTCTAGTCACTGGGAACTACTCCAGGCTAAATAGTCATACATGTCTCCCAGAAGAGGTACTTCACTTCATTCATCAACTTTGTGGCCTTTCACTGGATTCTTTCCACCAGGTCCATAGCTCTCTTGTATGAGCAGATCAAAACTATTCAAGTGTCACCTCATCAGCACTGAATAAATGGGAATGATCACTTCCCTTGACCTGCTGGCAGTGCTTTGTCTAATGCAGCCCAGCCTACCATTAGGCTTCTTTGCTGCAAGGGCACACTACTTGTCCATGTTCAACTCAGGTGTGGACACCAGGAACCCCTGGTCCTTTTCTGCATATCTGCTTTCCAGCTGTGTGGCCTCCAGCATGTGCTGGTGCATGGGGTTGGTCCTCCCCAGGAGCAGGACTTTGTACTGTTCTTTGTTGAATTTGATGTCAGTCCTATTTCTCCATCTTGTCAAGGTCCCTCTGGATGCCAGTACGATGTTCTGGTGTATCAGCCACTTCTCCCAGTTAGGTGCCACCTGAAAACTTGCTGAGGGTACACTCTGCCAAATCTACACATCATCCAGATCATTAATGAAGATGTTGAACAGGAACCAGCACTTATCCCTGGATTACAACCACTAGTTATTAGCCTCCAACAAGATTTTGCACCACTGATAAATCTGGACTAAGATAGTACATTTCCACAGTGCTGTCATGGTTTCACTCCAGCCAGCAACTAAACCACACACAGCAGCTCACCTAATCCCCCTCCAGTGGCATGTGGGAGAGAATCAGGAGAGTAAAAGTTAGAAAAATCATGGGTTGACTAATGACAGTTTAATAGCACATAACCAAAGCAAAACAAAGAAACAAAGAATTTGTTTACCACTTGTTGTGGGCAGGCAGGTGTTTGACCATGTCCAGGACAGCAGAGCTCCATCACATGTAACAGTTATTTTGGCAGACAAACACCATCACTCACTCCTTTCCTTCTTCCCACAGCTTTACACTTTGAGCATGATGCCATGTGGTATGGAATATCCCTTTGGTCAGTTGGAATGCGGTCAGTTGTCCTAGCTGTGTCCCCTTCAAACTTCTTGTGCACCCCCAGCCTGCTCACTGGTAGGGTGGAGTGAGAAACAGAAAAGACCTTGGCTCTGTGTAAGGACTGATCAGTAGTTACAAAAACATCCCTGTATCATCAACAGTGTTTTCAGCACATATCCAAAACATAGGCCCATACTAGCTACTATGAAGAAAATTAATGCTATCCCAGACAAAACCAGTACAGATGCTGAGATTTGTTTAAGATACTAAATAAAATAAAATAAAATTAAATTAAAATAAAATAAAATAAATCCACTTTCTGTGGAAATATCTGATTTTCTTTTGTAGGTACTGTCTGAGAAAATAAATGTGAAAAATTCCCTGATCACTCTAGATTTTCATGTTTACCAGAGTCATTCAGAGCTGTAAAACCCACAGTAAATGCCACTACCACTTACTGCATTTTAGGGTAAACTCAACTTGTTTTAAAATAGTCACGTGAAACATAGAAATTATACCGAGTTTTCTTGTCTCAAGTGAAGAACTGACTAACTCGAACAGAAGGTATTCAGAATAGAAGGGGAAGAATACGGCAGCTGGGACTTAAAATTAAATGGCAGGGGTTTTTTCTTCCATATGAAGGCATAAACATGTTTATGCCTTTGAAAGAAAAATCAGCCACATTTGCTCGCCTCTGCTTTGAAAGGGCATATCATAGGAAATTCATCTTTATATATAATTGGAGAACTCAGAGCTGAAAGTAACATCATTGCTGGTGTACTCTAATCTCATGCTATCAACTGCAAAATAAATATAACCCTAGATGTAGCTTTCTTAAACAGAAGAGAAGATAAGGCTGTGAAAGGATTATTGAACTGGAATTCTATTTTGGTAGTTGTAGCTCCACTTATAGGAAATATTCAGCCCATTTCCTAAATAATTTTTTGACAGCAAACATACAGGTCTTGATGCAAATATGCCTGGAGATCAAGAATTTTCTTTCTTTACTGAAGTCCCCTGACTTTATTCCATTTAATTTCATACTTGAATGAGAATACAATTGTGTAGTAATAAAATGCTTCTTAAATAGCAGAAGAAGATACAAGATAGAATCAATGTGAAATAGTATTCCAGATGTTGTGGTAAAATTGGAATTTTTTAATATCTATCGTCATAATTTGAATTGTCATATGAATCATTCGAGTTAACCATTATTCAATTCTTCCCTTGAGATAAGTAAAATTGGTATAATCTCTGCATTTCACATGACTGTTTTAAAACAGGTTGAGTTTACCCTAGAATGCAACAAGTGGTAGTGTCACTGATTGTGGGTTTTGCAGTTCTGAATGACTCCAGTAAATATGGAAATCTGGAGTGATCAAGGCATTTTTCACATTTATTTTCTTAGACAGTACCTACAAATAGAAAGGTTTACAGAAAGTGCCAATTTTATTTTTTGTAGTATCTCTAAAAAATTCTGAGCACTGTAAGAATGTATCATTTTGTCTTCTATGAAATGTTTTTCTTTCAATACTTTATCCATCCACATTTTAGGAATAGAAGAGCAAAATTCACACATAAGTGTAAAGATTTTCAACTGCCCAAAAAGCCACATTTTTAATCGTTGTACAAATCACAGAAGATGGTGATAGTTTCCAAGTCCACGTAAAGATGAGATTTTTTTTACATCTTTTGATTATATAGAAAAAGAAGATATCAGCAGTATCACTGGTTGATACTTTCAACTATTTTTATTTATTTCAATAAGGTTATCAATCCATGTAAAGTGTAATATGCCTTTATAGTAACAAACAGGTAAAGTAAGAGCAATCAAGGCAATCACAAAACCACACAGTTCATTGCAGGTGCAATGTAAAATTGATCATCTGCCCTGGCTCTTGCTCACTCATCACTCGCTCACTCATCACTAGCTTCCTCATCCCTCTGTCTACAGCTGAAATGATGCCAGGGACATCCACACCCTGCTCTAGGAAGGCAGAGAAGGTTGGCAGGAACTAGAAGCAGAGTCACTTTGCCTTCGCAGGTGCTGTTCACTTTCCTGATGCAGTGATCTATTTATAGTGCCAGGCATCACCATAGATGTTCTCTAAAAGACAACTTTCTGTAAGACAAATTGGCTTAGCTCCCTGATGCTATGGTCCTCACCGAGAGGTAAAATCCCTCAAGGGGCAGGTCTGGACGTCCCAAGAGAGCAGTTGAAAGCAGAAGCGTTAATTAGAGAGAAACAAAATAGTTCTGGCCTAATGACTCTTCCTAAAAGCATCACCTTGGTAATGCACCCATAAAGTTCAAGAAGCTTATGAAACCTGAGCTGAATGTAACACAAAATAGCAAAAATGGTGGTAACAAAACTCAAATGTCATCCATCACTCTTTGGTACTACTGAAATGCCACACAGTTTGCAAATCAATCTAATATATTTCTGTACAGCACACTTACTTCTTATTTATGTGCAGGGCTACCTATACAAATCAAGCATTTAGGGCTACCTATACGAATCAAGAAAGCGGGTTTTTTTTTACCATTTTATACTGATATGACTAAACCCGAGAAAGGAATCTTACCCAGGCTGCACATTTAAGAACCTTTAGCTTAATAGGAATCTAATTACACTTATGCATAGACAAACCAGTTTCCAAGAGTATTTCTAATACAGACTGGAAATCAACATAAGCAACAGAATACTGAGGGTATTTATCATGCAATCTTATACACCATGTGTTATATGACTAGCATTGTTCTGAAGCTAAAAAACACTTCCTCTGATAAAGATTTAACTTCACCCACACAGGTTTGTTTTGGTTTATTTTTGTTTGTTTTCTTTTAAAAATCATGCATCCACAGAACAGTAAATGCTTTTAGGACACCTTTTGGGAGAGGAAGAAGAGATTGATCTGAAAAAATATCAATGTGCAGTGTGATGTAGCAACCTAGGGCATGTCTACACTACTTTAAAGGAACTTCCTTCTACTATCCCCCAAGTAAAATTTAAAAACCAGTAAATTATTTAGTTATGTGGCGTATGCCTGACCTAAAAAGTAACCTACAATGAATGAGACTGAGCAAATTTGGTCATTCAGAACGCTTCACTCTACGGTTTAATTTTTTATAGAGTTTTCTTAGGCTGTTTTTGTTTGTTTGCTTGTTTAGTTGGTTAGTTAGTTCGTTGGTTGATTTAGATCACCCTAACTAGCTCTTTGTTAGACGAAGTATCAGTCTTAAGGATAGTTAATTTTCAGGATTGCTCCCAAAACATAGCACAAATAAGTTTGCTCTGAATTATCAGCTTGAAGGTAGGAAGGCTCTAGAGAGGGATCTGGCCAGGTTGCATGATGAGGCTAATCGCATGAGGTTTCACAAGACAGGTGCCAGGTCCTGCACCTAGGCCGCAATAACCCCATGTAGCACTACAGGCTTGGGGAAGAGTGTCTGGAAAGCTGCCAGGTGGAAAGGGATCTGGGGGTGTTGGTCTACAGAATATGATCCAGCAGAGTGCCCAGATGGCCAAGGTCAACAGCACCCTGGCCTGTATCAGCAACAGTGAGGCCAGCAGGGCCAGGGCAGTGATCGTCCCCCTGTACTCGGCACTTGTGAGGCTACATCTCAAATACTGTGTTCAGATCTGGGCCCCTCACTACAGGAAAGACATTGAGGTGCTGGAGCATGTCCCTAGGAGTGCAGCAAAGCTGGTGAAAAGCCTAGAGCCCAAGTCTTCTAAGGAGTGGCTGAGGGAACTGGAATTGTTTAGCCTGGAGGAAAGGAGGCTCAAGGGAGACCTTATCACTCTCTGCAACTACCTGAAAGGAGGTTGCAGCAAGGTGGGTATCAGTCTCTTCTCTCAAGAAACAAACAGGACAAGAAACGGCCTCAAGTTGTGCCAGGAGAGGTTTAGATTGGATATTAGCAAAAATTTCTTCACTGAAAGTGTTGTCAAGCATTGGAACAAGCTGCCCAGGGACCTGGTTGAGTCTCCATCCCTGGAAGTGTTTAAAAGATGTGCTGATGTGGTGCTTAGGGACATGGTTTAATGGGGGTCTTGGCAGTGTTAGGTTAATGGTTGGTCTCAGTCTTAAAGGTCTTTTTCAGCCTAAAAGATTCTATGATTCTACGGTTCTATGAATAAAAAGCAGCAACTAGTATCACTGAGATCACTTACATTTGTAATTGCCACTGATGCATGTGTATGCATATTGACAAATAACCTGTTTGCTTTCTACTGAAGTGTTTCATTTCACAAAAATCTAACAAAGGTGGTGATAAAACTATGGTCAAACAGGTAACTACTCTAAAAAAAATATTTCGCTTCTAAGGGTGAAATATCTAAGCCTCTTCTGGCTAGAGAGGCTAGAGCTAAACTGAACAATTCTGGGGAATACATTCAGGTTCTGGGATACCATTCTCCATTGCTGTTGAATGATGGCACTCTTTGTCATGGTTTGGGCCCATTTCAACTATAGTTGTCCTAGACAACATATAGACATAATTAAGGGAACTGCAATAGGCAAAATCATGTACTTAATAGGCAGAAAAAAATGAAGATATGCTACTTTGGCTTGCTGTCTTTGTTGTAGTCCTCCAGTACTGTTCCAGTAGCTAAACCCATGCTGTCTTCTCATCCCATCAAAAGCCAAGAAATGTACAATGGGAGAAAAAAGATACTGTGTGATATTTTCCATAGCCAGTCTCCCAGGACAACTACAGATGCCATAGCAGCAGCACCAGTGGGTATATCTGCGTAGTAATGAGGTAATTCACTGACCAGTATACCACCATAAGAACCATGTGGGACAGAAGTCCTAAACACAGGAGTGATTATCTTCACACAAAACTGATCCTATACATAGCTCTGCATGTATATGATCTGATCAGCTCTCTCCCCTTCAAGCAGTGAGCTTTTTTAAAAGAGGCACAGTTCAGTATGGAGTGGCAAAGACAGTTCACATGAGGATCATAAGGATTCCATATTTTTTAGTTTGGCTATTCCTAGGATAAGGTAAAAGATACCAGTTAGTAAAATCTTGTGACAAAAGTAGTGAAACTTGCTCTAGATAGATGAACTTATGCATTTGTACTCTGGGTATGCATGAGCTGGCAGGCTGAAATCTTTTGGGTCATGACAGCTGGAGTAACTTACCAGGAGAGTCTGTTCAAGGGGCAGCATGCAATGATGATCCACCTGACACTGATGACACAAAATCCCAGGCTTGTAGTTCCAGGTTTCCTACCTCACAGTAAATTGCCTAGATGCACAGTCAGAGGAGGCAGCTCACAAGCAGATGAGTGGTGAGTGTAATGTGGGTGTTAAAGAGCTTTTCCAATAAGTAGGTAGAAATACTTATGAGAAACAATCCTTGCCAAAGCCTGTGGCACGTAAATGAACATCATGTTTTAAGAATTTACGTATAGGGACATAGTGTATGCCATGCCACTTTATTCCAGGGCTGTAGGACAGTTCACCTGCTTGATTGTTGTCACAGACTTCTTTTTCACACATACCCAAACGGGTTTCTAACTGAGACGGGCTAATGAGCTTTTTGATGTAGTGTTATGGATAAACAAAGGGATCTCAAACACACCAACTGATGGGTTTGTCTAACATTCTTATTTCTCTGTAGCTTCAGACCAACACCTTCAGTTTTTTACTGTTACTCTTCCCATTTGTTTTTCAATCATAATCTGAAAATTTAATCTTAAATATATTAAAAAGGCTTTATTAAAACTTTATCCTGTCTGGTAATAGCACACAAAAGAGAAGTTTCAGATGTGAAAAAAAAATTATAAACAAGTTTCCAGGTGAACATCTGATGATTTAGAGTCACTGAAGTAGTTGCCAAAATAGAATATTGCCTTTCTGAATGGATTAAGTGATAAATTTCCACTTAGTTAAAAGACCAGTCAGAGAGCCTCTTAAGTTTTATTAACTTGTTTGAGAATGAACTTTTGCTGAAGTGGGAGATACTGGCTGACAACAATGTATCCTGTTTGCTAAGCTATTTTTTCACAGCTGGAGCTTTTGGCTCAATACAGCATGAGGAGTGGAAAGAGGCAGAACTACAATTTATCGCAGGCAGATGATAATAGGAAGTATATTACCAGTGAAGATATACACAAAAAGGAGGGTGGTTTCATCCCAAGCCAGTGTTTGCTAGAATTTTTATTTATTCATGCATTCATTGCTTGTGGGAAAACATTGGAAAAGTAGTCTTCACAAACTTGTGGTCTCTTTCAGGCTACTAAAAGACATCTTTTCCTCTCTCATTTTCTTAGCAATCAAATAAAAAGCATAGACCACTGGGCAGTAATCCAAATTTAGAAACAAAAGATGGTTAAAAAGTCATGTTCTATCAAAACTGATTGTGTGGGATATTTGTGCTTTAAAGAGAATTTAGGAAAAAAAAAAACAAAACAACCATAGCCAGGAATCATAATGCTGTTTTACAATCAATTACTGTAAGACACATGAAAAAATCAGCTATAGCCACAAGAAAAAAAAAAAAACAAACCAAACTCTCAGTTGCTTTAGTCACCAAATCTGGAATGAAGACCTAAATCTTCAATCCTTGAGATAATGAGGGCAGACAAAGAGAGAGAGCAGCAGAAATGTATTGGTAGATATTTTAGGACTGATGATAAATTAATCCACAGTTTATGGGTCAGGATGAGAGAGCAGACCAGTGCTGGCAATGTTGTGGTGTGTGTCTGCTATAGGTTGCCTGATCAGGAAGAAGTGAATGAGGTCTTCTTCATAGAGCTGGAAGAAGCTCCATATTTACAGTTTTTCATGGGAAACTTTAACCACCTGTTATCAGCCTTCAATAATCCCAGGCCGCTGAAAACTGTGGGAAAGCCTGGAGTAAGGAATACTGACCCTTAGCAGAGGAGTATCAAGCTAGCAAACTTAAATAAGTGGACATATGCAGGTTTGTGGGACCTGATGGGATGCGCCCACAAGGGCTGAGAGAGCTGATTGATATCATTGCAAGGCCTCTCCTGATTATGTTTGAAAGATCATAGTGACGGGGGTAGGTTTCTGAGGACTGGAAAAAAGAAAATGTCAGTCCAGCATTCAAGAAGGAGGACCCAGGGAATTAACCACCAGTCAGTCTCACCTCAGTCTCTGGGAAAGTGATAGAGGAATTCTTTCTGGAAGCCATTTCCATACACATAGAGTACAAGAAGGTGATCAGCAGAAGTCAGTGAGGAAATCATGCCTGACTGACCTGATAGCCTTCCATGACAAAATGTCTGGCTCAACGGATGAAGGAATAACAGTGAGTGTTAATTTCGACTTTAGTACATCCACATTGAAAAACTGAATATAGACTAAATAAGTGGATAAGTGAAGTGGAAGTCAAGCAATGGACCACAAAGACGATTAAGGGATTGGAGCAACTGTCATAATGGAAGATACTGAGAAAGGTGAGACTGCTCAGCCTGGAGGAGGTTCAGGGTGAAGTTATCACTGTATATAAGTACCTGATAAGGGACAAAAGCAAGACAGAAGAGAGAAGATGAACTAAAGAAGTCATATCCAGTGATAAGACAAAAGGTGATGGGCAAAAATTCTACCTAAATGTAAGAAAAAACTCTTTTTACTCTGGTTATAGTGAAATGTTGGAAATGGTTGCTGTCCTGGTTTCAGCTGTAACGATTATTTTTCTCCTTAGTAGCTGGTGTAGTGTGGTGCAGTGCTGTGTTTCAGCTTTAGTCTGAGAACAATGCTGACAACACACCGATGTTTTCAGTTATTACTAAGTAATGTTTACTTAAGGGTCAAGGACTTTTCAGTCTCTTATGCTCTGCCAGTGAGGAGGGGCACAAGAATCCCAGAAGAAGCAGAGACAGGACACCTGATCCAAACTAGCCAAAGGAGTATTCCATACCACAGAGTGTCATGCCCCGTATATAAACTGGGGGGAGTTACCCGGAAGTCCTAGGTCACTGCTCGGGTTGGGCTAGGCATCAGTTTGCAGGTGGTGAACAATTGTATTGTGCATCACTTGTGTTTATTGTTGGTTTGTTGTTGTTTGTTTTTTTTCTCTTTCCTTGTTATTTCCCTTATCATCATTATTGTTAGTGGTAGCAGTAGTAGGTTTGTGTTATACTTTAGTTACTGGGCTATTCTTATCTCAACCCGTGCGAGTTGCATTCTTTCAGTTCTCCTCCCCATCCCTCTGGGAGCTGGGGGCAGTGAGTGAGTGGCTGCATGGTTCTAAGTTACCAGATGGCCTTAAACTGTGACATCAGTATAGCTGTACAATCTGACTGAAGGGTTTAGTTTCTACACACAGTGTGTATGTATGTTATGTAAATCAGTATCTTATAGCACATGTGGGAAGAGAAACAGAGTTTGAGAAATGAAAGTGGAAAATCCTATACAGAAAAACAATAATTGTGAAATGGAGACGCACATACGGGATGTTCAGAGGAAAGATATGCAACATGCCATGATCAAGGTCAAAAGCAATTCGAGAGGGGCATGAAAGTCCTTGGTTTAAGAAAAAGAGCTGTTGACCAGTGGGATTTCAATTTCCTTGACAAATCAACCAAGGATATCCATTCTACAATCACTAAAATAGCATTTAGGAACTTCAAGGTGGAATAAGACTACTTTACTGTTCAATGAACAACAGGATCAGGGACAAATAGAGAAATCATCTTAGGAAATGAACCCAGTGTAATAAACTGCTAGGAGATGGTGAATATTTAAGGTCTGCTGATCTCATAAAGTCTAAAATACTCTGGAAAATATGGTGCATATAAAAAGCTGGAGATTGCTAAGTATACTGGACACCATAGAGAAGTCTAAAGAAAATGCAGCTTTATTCTTAAATGATTAAATTAGAACCCATTACTATCAAAATCAAATGTAGGAAATTTTATTACCTAAGAAATAGTTGGAAGAGATTGTAGTCGATGTTTGCAATAAAAATCTATCCTGTCCAGAATGCTGAATGAATACAGATTTCAAGAGACTGGAATAAAAGAGCAAACAGAGATAATAGATACAGACTGTTGCAGTTTGATATTTTTTTTTTTCCCCATCCACATACTCAGTGCATATTACTCCAGATGTGCTGATGCTTGTTCTGACCAAAGCCTTTTTGGCCTCTCATACTCTGCCAGTGAGAAGGAGCACAAGAAGCCTGCTCACCCCACAAACTCATGGTGTGCGGAGGCTGATACTGTCTGGGTAAGTAATAAACAGCATTACAAAGCATAGGTTGTAGTTTCTTTCTCTTACTTTGTGTTCATCAGGTTACTCCTGATTTATATGGAATAACAGAGTATGTAGTTCTGAATAACTTAGTTGGAATCAAGCAAGAAAGTCTTCTGTAGGTCAGAGTGTGGAGAAACCTGCACAGTACTGGTGTACCTACACATTAGCTGTAATGTACCAGTGCAGTACAAATACAATTGCATTCCTCTTTCAGCTCGGCTTCACTTGTCTCAGGCTTTGCAAAAGAACTTGCACCTCTCCCGTTAAATTATATTTTTCCCCTTGACAGTGTTCTCTGATTTCCCAAGAATGTTTTTTATTTTGTTAAGAAAATTATATCTTCCATGGTTGCTTTATATATACAAGAAAGGTTAGAAAGAGATTTCCCTTTTAGTTTTGAGAAAACCTTAGTCTTTTCCTCCTGATTTATCATCTCTAATGTTATTTTATGAATTTAACATTTTGATGATTCGATTTTTTAGAAGTTTTTTTTATCTGCCTGTTGTCTGCTCTCCGTCAAATTCAATGAACTTAACATCTGCAGTTTTTTCTGGAACAGCTAGAACCTGCAGCCAACATTGGCTCTATGGGACCAGGCAAATTCAAATGCATATACAGGTGCATCTACTTCATTCCTCTTTTATCAGAATTCTCTTTCTCACTAGTTTGAGTTTCTATTCCTGAAATTCTCTCATGAGGCGCACGTGCTGCTCTCTGCACGCGACCTCTGTTAGGAGGTACGGGATATTTGTTGATGTTAATTTTGATACCGTGAGCATCCATTTCCCAGATATCCCTCCTCTCCCAGCACATGGGGAGCAAATACAGATTTGAAGACGGAAAAAAATGTGAGTCATGTTTACAAAGTATGTGCTTATTTTTAGGAATAAATCAGAATTGCACATTTTGTAAGTATGAGTGCATACATAAGGCACAGTTCTTTGCATATTTCAGTCATCCCAGCACATTGTAACTGAAAATGACTATCTAGAGAGCATCATGGTCAACTTGGGTGCTCCAGATCATGCATTCCAGTTTGCTCCAAGAGACAGAAAACATCCGTATGGATGAGGGGACATGTTTCAAAACCCCTTCAGCTGCCCCTGTCTTGCTGCCCCTTCCTGGAGTAAGGTCATGGGAACTTTAGTTTTCATTCAGCCGTTTGTTCTCAACGTCCTCTATGGTTTTGGGTTTTCATTTCTCCCTGAGGAAGATGAGGAATCTTTCCTATCATTGCAGCTAATAAAGAATAGCTTTTAATTTATCACCTACTTTTTGGATGAAGCAGATTCGAAGTGGCTATTCCTTTCTAACTAACTTGTCAGTTCTATCTTTTCCAGGTGACAAAAAATAATTTCCTTTCCATAAACAGAAGCTCCCTTTAATAATCTTTAAATTATTCTCTTCCTAACAGAGTCTGTGGTATGGAAGCATGGCCAAGAGTTTTGGGGCTTTGGTACTGAATGTGAAGAAGGATGGAATGAAACCATAGGAAGATCATATCAGTGGCCTTCTGGGCAAAAGCAGTGCTTTTGCTTCTCAGATTAGAAGAAGCAGTAACATACTCAAGTTGTTTCCATGTCAAGACCTTTTACTTGGATGCAAGTGTATCCTCAGGTTTCTTAGGAGTTCCTGCAAGAAAGGAAAGGCTTCTATAAGTGCAACCATTGCATGACCTTTTTGTCTTCTTGTTCAGGTGAGTATCAGAGAGAGAGAGAAGTGAAACCAGGAGATGGAGAGAGGAATAAGAAGGTAAGGGACTCATGCAAATACAGAGACTGGGCAGATATACATTTGACACTTTATTTCTATATAGAAATGGTAAGAAAATTCAGGAAAGCGTGTGAAGAAACGCTGAGAACTGCATGCGGTCTGTACAATGTATTCCAGCAAATGCAAGGGCAATACAAGCTTATCAGTCACTCTGCCCTATTGCAAACAAATCATTCTGTTGATACTCAGATTTGAGACAGCTTTGTTAGCAGACAGCTGGGATGCCTGCTATCAATTCCCAATAGCATTTAAATAGACTTTTGTTTATAAAGTATCACAGTATACACTGGACATATATGGTAGATCACACTAAGATCTTGAGAGCTGATGTTTTTCCCTTTCGAGTGCAGAGGGATCTGAGGGATTTTTTATTTATTTTTAATACAAAATAGGATTGGGGGGGGTGTTTGTTTTGTTGGGTTTTGGTTTTGTTATTTTTTTGTGGGTTTTTTTTTGTTGTTGTTCTTTTGTTCATCATTTCTCTGCCCACCATGAGCAGTTGTCAATGAAAACACAGTGGTACAATTCAATGCTCCTTTCTGCTGCCTGTCTGCATTTTCCTTTAGAAACAAGTTTCTCTTTACTTCTGGACCTTAACAGGTGTCTAAGATATGCATCTCTATTGCAATAGCAGGCAGTACTCTTCTGGAGCTTGTTTGAATCTCTTTCAAGGTGTAGCAGTGGCTCTTCTGCATTCATAAATCTCTTTCTGTCATTTCTTTCCTAATCCATAGACTTTCTCGGTATACCTTCTTTTCCATTTTGCATTCCGCAGGATGCAGATGGCAAGATAGAGAGCTACGACTTTTGTAATTTTTTTCTGTTTTTTTTTATTAAGATAGCCAAAAAGTCACTCTAAGAGTAGTCTTGCGACATAATAAGAAATTACTAGAAGTCGTTTCCAGCCCTAACTATTCTATGATCCTATGAAGTGTGTACTCAAACAATGTGAAATAACAACTATCCTATAATGAGTTTCCTAAAATATATCCTAAAGTATAACTTAAAATTTGTTTCAGAGACATAGTAATAGACTAATAAATACAAGAATAAATACAGTAATAAATAATAGTAATATGTTATAGTAGCAAACATAGTAATAAACATAGCAATAAGCATAGTAACAAACATAGTAATGACCACGGTAATAAACACAGTATAAACATAGTAATGAAAGCGGTAATAAACAAGTGTTCCAGCATAAGTGTTGTGCCCTCTGTCCTGCTCAGATGACCTTCATGGCCATGTGTAGATGGAGTCCAGAGGCCAGCTCCCCCCTTGGGGAGGTGCCAGCTGGTGGGCATTTGCTGGTGGAGCTGAGGATTGAGCCACCAAGGCCTCCTGCAAGGGCTGGGATAGGTCTGAGGGTGCTGCTCTGGTCCCGGTGCGAGCTGGTGGAACCTTCCATCCAGAGCAGAAGGACACGATGGCTCTGTTCTCGCCACCGCTGAGGTGGTGTTGGGTCTGCAGGGTGGAACTGGAAGCCCAGGTGACAGAGCTCATCCTTGGAATGCAAGCAGTAAAAGGGCACCTACAAGGGCAGAGTCACAAAGCGCTGATGATGCCATGAGGGCAGGAGCTGGGGAGCTGGTGGGACTTGACCCCTGTTTATTTTGTTGTTAAAGGGGTCATTCCTAGCACAGGAGAGAGGCACCTGACATCCATGTTCCCCCAAGGGCACGTGCATGCCTCCAGTCTAGGACCATCCTGTGCACCTCAGGGATGTTTCCTATATTCAGAGCTTTGAAAGATGGAAAACAGGGTCTGTTACATACCCCTACTCCTCATTCTTCTTCCCCTGGTTTGATTCCCTCAGTTGTCTATCCCTGACAGCTCAGTTGCTAGCTTTCACTTCTTGATGATGTGTTGCCTGCCACTCCCTTCTTCACAGGTTGCCCTGCTCTTCCTGGTGTCCTGTGAAGAGCCTGGCAACCTTTCCATTCAATAGTATAGTTAGACAGGTGACGCCATGACTACCTTGAGCCCAGCAAAGCTAGGTAGTTTTACCTTCTCTCCCTGGAAGAGCTCTTGAGGTGTTCACTCTCGAGAGCTGCAGGAGGCACCTGCAACGGCAATGTGTAAATTAGCAGGGGGCAAGGACCTCCCTGCCCAACTACTACCCTGGCTCTGAAAGGCACATCCCTTGGATGGGTTTGCTCAGCTCAGCTGTGCCAGCTGTGGTGTGGGATCACCACACAAAGCGCAATGGCCAACCTGCATCAGCCTCACTCTGCACTTTGGCAGAGCTGCAGCCTGGTGGATGACCGTGCTTGTCCCTGCAGTGGCAGCAGCCCCACCTTCTGAGGGGGGAGGCTTTTGTTGTCATGCTGTTTGTACACTTCACAAACCTCTGCTGTTTCTGGTGCCATCTGCAGTGCTGGTGGCTCCTCATCCACTGGTTTCACCGAGGGGGCTAGTACGAGCTCAAACAGCCTTTCCCAGACTGACCCACACTTCTGTTCAGGAAGGCGCAACCATGGGGCTACTCTCCCCAACTGCTGCCCCATGGCTTTGCTGATGGGAGGAGGCAACCAGGGTCCTCTGAACAGCAAAGCTGGGGTGGGCTGGGGAGGCTGTAGCCATCCAGTGAACACAGTGCACCTTCCCTATCTCCTGCACCAGGACATCCAGGGGCAGCTCCTGGTGGGGGCTGAATAGGTTCGGTTACAAACAGATGGCCAGGTTCCCTGCCGTCATCTTGGTCTTGGCCACGTTCTCACTGATATTATGAAGCAGGGACAGCAAGTGCCAGAGCAGGAGCAGGTTGGCCTCTGGTAACTTGCAGGCTACCCTGAGGGAATAGGAGCACAGTGTTAATGAAGTCAGTGTTCACCACACAGGTCTCCCAGGCTGATCTCACCCAAGGACACCACCTGGTCTACAGCAGAGAGACTGCCTTTGCCACCTCCCTTCCCCCCCTCCATGCCCTTCTCAAAGAGGCCCTTGCTGGAGCAAGCCCCAGTGCCTGAGGGAATTGATCCCTGGAGACAAACACTTTTCTGTGCCCCTTTCCCCCAAAACATAAACCCCACAGCAGCAGGAGGTGGCTTGCGGGAGCCATGGCTATTTCAGGCAGGCCATTGTTTTGCAGCCAAGTCCCAGCCTGCGCCAGTCCCTGCTGGCTGCTGCCACACTTACTCTCTCAGCACTGCCAGCCTCTCCTACCTGCTGGTCTTCACCATGGCTCTCATCCACTGCTGGTACAGCTGGACATTGAGGAGCTTGGAAGGGATCTTGCACAGGAGGTCCTGCAGTGCCAAGGGCTCCAAATGAGGCTTTGACCCCTGCCTCCAGGGGCACCCGCAGCATCCCCAGCCCTCTGGCTCATGAGCAGGTGGCTGGGTTTCTGCTTGTGCTCCTGCAGTGCCCATCAGCACCAAGAGAGCCAGGAGCTGCTGGGCTCCAGGTCAGCAGGGATCACCTTGAAGATGACAGCCAGCAGCAGCACGGGCTGGCTGTGGAGCTGGACCTCCAGCCCCCTGTTGAGGGCCTCCCTGATCTCACAAGAGGCACACTTGCTGGCTGCCAGATTGAAGATCCTCTCTGTGGACAGCCAGTGACCATTGAGGAGAGCCAGCAGGTCCTGAGGGCACAGAGGAGGAGAGTTGCTGGCCTGGAGACAGGTTCTGAGGTAGGTGTTTGGGACAGACTCTTTCTGGAGGAGCTGATGGGATGGGATGGGATGGGATGGGATGGGATGGGATGGGATGGGATGGGATGGGATGGGATGGGATGGGGACCCCCTTGGCCAGGCTGGCTTACCTGGATGGTCAGGGGCAGCATGCTGTCCTGGCTGCAGAGAGCTGCCAGGGGCCAGCCAAAAAGAGCTCCTGCGCCAGCGAAGCCCGATGAGCCCGGCGCCTCTGCTGCAGCTGAGGTCACTGGCAGTGCAAATGGCCAGGGCAGCCTCCTCCTGCTCCTGCGGGTCCCGCCTACTGCCAAGGGAAACGGAGCAAAGAGCCCTGGAGAAAAAGCACCAGGAGAGAGCTTCCAGACTTCCTCAGTGCTGTCACCCGACGCCTAGGGCACGGGAGAGACCGTGTCGTTTGGGACCTAGGGGCTCCGGGGCTCAGCTCTCTCCTGCAGCAGAACAATGGGGATGGATGTGCCCTGCGGGAAGGGCAGCAGCAGCGCTATCACAGCACATGTGCCCGCCTGCAAGAGCAGGAGAGAAGGGCTATCCTGCCCCTGTCTTGTCCACGCTCACCATCCATCCACCCGTCCACCTCGACTGCCGGAGCAGACGGGAAGTGTCAGCTGCTTGGCACCAGCCTGCAAGAAATGGGCTGTGCTCACCAAGGAGCCCCACAGCAGACTGGGCCCCAGCGAGCTGCATCAGCCCCTGGCCATGTGTGAGAGGTGGGAATTGGAGAGACTGTCATCTAGTCTCATGGATGATACTGCTGGTGAAAAAGAACACATCTCAGTGCTCTATTAATTGTTCCTCTGCTAATGTCACCAGCTTTGGCTTCCATCCAGAAGGGTCTGTAGGGTCTTCCTCACCGACACCACAAGGCTGGAGAGAGTGTGCTATAGGGAAATATGCATGAAGAGAGGCAGTTCATTTGATCTAAATCCCGGGATGAACTATCCTGTCTTTTTCCTCAGTTCCCCACCATTTGTCCCTGTAACCAGTTCTGTGTTGGCACTGCTTATGCAGCCATGGGGTGAACCAATTCAGGGACCTGGTGCAGATGAAAACCTTACATGAATAGAAACTGGCAGGTTAGTTGTCAACTAGAGCAGCTCCCTGAACTGGCTAACAGCATAATGAAGTTACTGATGCCAGGAGAAATGGTCTGATAACTACACAGAGTAAGCTCTGTCAATAAGGCATGGTTTTCAGTCCTTCAGTTATCTCATGACTCTTCTTGACATCCTCTTTAATTTATCTACATCTTCTGAAGTGCTAAGTTCAGATATTGCCCATTCTAGCAAGGGAATGCCCTAAAGCAAAGTAAAATTTCCCCGTTCTACCCCATGTTTTGAAGTTCATCTGTCCAAGGTTTGCATTGGCAGTCCTGGGGATTTAAGAATCACTGGAGTTTACGCTCTGTAAACCACCACTGTGAGGACCTGTCCTCCAAATGCTGTCCCAGTTATCAGTCCAAATGCAAGGCAGTACATAAGGTGTTTTTTTTTGTTAAACATTATACCACTGTTTAACTTCTACCAGTTAAATAGCTTTAAAAAGTAAAATTTAAACAAGAGGATCTGTTTTCTACACATCAGTGTTGATGGACGTTATTACTCTGTCACATGAATGTTGAGTCTAGTTTCTTACTAGTTATTATATTGGATAGGCAGTTTTCAGGTAGATAAATGGGTGGCTGAGGATTGATGACAGGCTGGGAGTCTACAAGTTCCCAAATTACACATTTTTTTAACCACTGTCTTCAAATACAGTTTGCATTTTTCCCCTTGCTTTGGCACTTCCCCAGGGTTCTGAGTCTTTCTGCATTAGTAACTACACAGGCTTGTAAAGACACCGGATGTAAATTGGCGAGACCTGATTAAAAGAAATACTTGCTGCTGTCTTGGGCTCAGCTGTAACAGTTATTTTCCTTCTTCTTAATAGCTGGTGCAGTGGTGTGTTTCAGCTTTAGTCTGAGAACAACGTTGATAGCACACCAATGTTTTCAGTTGTTGCTAAGCAGCTCCTACCCTGATTAAGGACTTTTCAGTCTCTCATGCTTGGCCAGTGAGGAGGGCACAAGAAGCTGGGAGGAAGCAGAGACAGGACACCTGATCCAAACTAGCTAAAGGGGTATTCCATACCACAGAATGTCATGCCCAGTATATAAAATGGGAGGAGTTACCTGGAAGAACCAGGTCACTGCTCGGGTTGGGCTGGCAATGGACTGGCAGGTGGTGAGTAATTGCATTGAACATCATTTGTGTTTACTGTGTTTCTTCTCCCTCTCTTTTTAATTTTATATTCTCTCCCCTTGTTATTTCCCTTATCATCATTGTTATTGGTGGTAGCAGTAATGGTTTTGTATTATACCTTAGTTACTGGACTGTTCTTATCTCAACCTATGAGATTTACCTTCCTTCGATTCTCCTCCCTACCCCAATGGGAGCTGGGGGAAAGAAGGGCTTGGAGAGCAAGCAGCTGCATTTTTTCTGAGTTACTGGCTGGGTTTAAACCACGACAACAGGATATTCAGTTCTAAACAAACTAATATATTTTTATTTCTTCCTTAAAGGAAGAACCATGTTGAAACTGTTAGGTTGCATGATTAAAGGTTCAAGAAAGATCCACAAACAAGAAGTACTGAAAAGAAAAAATAGCAATAACCTATTCAAGGAGGGAAGGCATTGCCCTGGCTTCTCTCCTAGCTGTTCAAAAAAGCTACAACTTTGTGCGCTGGGAGGGGCATCTATCACCCACCCTGAGTGATACTGATCACACTCACCCAGGTGTTCCTGTGTAGTGTCATGCAGCCAATGTTGGGATGCAAGGGAGCAGCATTTTTTATTTCAAAAGACATAATATGCAATGTTATGGGAGGAATTGAAGGCAGGAAAGGGTGGGATCAAGGTGATTCAGAGAGAAATAGACAGAAAAATAGAGAAACAAGTTTATAAAAACTGTCAGTCATGCAAACAGATGCTGTTCAATGTGCATTTGTGGCCATGCTCTGCACCTGATTCACTGTGTCCTGTCTCCTCATTAAACTCCATTTCTATTTTCTAACTGCTCTGCAGAGTCTGCAAGATCTCACGGGGTCAGCTGAGAAACCTGTTTTCCTCTATGTCTGTGTGTGTGCATGTGTGCATCTGTGTACGAGATAACTCAAAACCAGAGGATCCAGGGGCCAGCTACTGGGTAGGATGAGTGTCTAAGGCCAGTTACTGGCCTTCACCTTGATCAGCTAGAGGGAGAAAGATAAGTAGGCCATTTGTGTCATTCATGTTCACGGGAGTGTCATTTTTCCATCTCTGTTAATCCTTGTTTCCAGGTGTGTGTATACGCATATATGTACTCTATATGTGCGTTTGCATGTGTGTTTATTGGAAAGGTGTGCTCAACTTCACTTCTAACTGCACCTGAGAATACGGACTGCAGCAGCTTTCCTTACACCACGGTACTGAATTCAGCATGTCCTAACAAAAATACAGGATAAATATCACGAAAATCAACATGTTGTGGTAATATTTATGCTAAAATTAAAATTCATGTTGAGGAATGTGTGCATCTGAATAAGTAGCTGCTTGTCTAGAAAGAAGTGTTTTTTGTATTTCCCTCCAAGGTATTTTACCAAATAGTTAAAATATATGATCAGAAGAAAAAGTTCTACATGTCCCTAAAATATATGCAGTATCAAGTAATTCATATTTTCAGTTTGCTTGAGTCTCGTTCAGCATCTAGATTTTTCTACAAAAGCTTAAGGGTGACCTCTTTAGAGTTTTCTAATTATTTTCAATACTAGTGACTTTCTTTTTCTATAGCCAGTAAAGAACCAGAATAATTTCATTCCTATTCACTTTCATAATGAAATTTTTATGAATGTTGGTTTCAATACAACCCATGTTATAGAAGCCAGTGGAATTAAAGTGCATCAAAGTGTAGTCCAACTTCCAAATACTCATTACTAACTGTGTCAGAAGAGAGGAATGGAAAAAAACAAAAAAGCAAAAAAAAAAAACAACAAAAACCCCAAGTCAAAATGCCTAAGTTTTGTCAGCATTTGCAAGGCCAAATTTTATTGTTGATCCAGAAGGTCTACTACATACCATATAGAAATCCGTGTGTTCAGTTGTGGAGTTCTGGTTAGGTTTTGGCTTTTTGTTTTTGTTTTTGAAGGGTATATGTTTGAATTTTTTATTTTGTTTTGTGGGTTCATTTTTTTTTGGTTTGTTTTAAAGAAAATCTTTAAACCAGAATCTTATTTAAAGATGAGTGACCTCTGAACACAGAAGACATAGGTATGCTAGCTATTTTGTACTTCCCTTGAATTTACCTTTTGCATGAGTGAAACTGAACTAAAATATGTTGACATTAAATGTAGCACCATAATAACAAAGAAAAGGAAACAGAAAGTCATGAGCATGTAAAAATGGATGAATTGCAAGCTCTCTCTCAGAGACAACCCTGTAAGTGAACATTTAAGGAAACATAAATCCATCTCAAGCTAATTTGTTCGTGAAAGGTGGGGAGGGGGGAGCTTCTAAATTAAACTTTGATTTTTCCATCCTTTGGCTTCCTTCTTTCAAGATCCCCATAAATCTTAATTTCCATCTTTTTTACTCTTTAAACATCTTCCCTTTTTCTCTTTTATTCTTGGGCCATATGCTCCTTTCCTCTATCACGCATATTCAGTCTTTCATGACCCTGATCTTTCTACCTCACGGGTTTGATTTAGTCTTGCCCTCTTCATCCTGTGTTATAGTTTACCCCGTTACCTCTCCACTCTGTTGAAGAATCCTTGCTGTACGAGTGGTCCCACCTTGCTGTACGAGTGGTCCCACTCAGATGAATGCTTCCAATATCACTGTTACCTGTAACATATACTGAACCTGTCTATAGTTCTCAGGAATGATCTTAGCCATTTTACTGAAACAAAATAGCTACATAATTTAAGTGGTTAAAATGTTAAACGGTAGCAATTTGGACTTCAAGACTTCTGAGAAAACAAAATCTTACTTTTAGATGTAGCAAGAAAGCAAATTATCATCTTGATTTAATCCACAGATTAAAAATTAAAATTGATATACCAGCTTTTAATTCTGTACCATAGAATAAAAAGAAGAGGGAAATAAGGAGTTCAGAAATACAGTAGAATGCACATTCAACAGAGGTTAGTTACAATGATTCTATGTTTGTTTGGTTTTTACATGTCAGCTTTACATAATGGTAAACTAATGAAATCTAAATGACCCAATGCTAATAATTTGACTAAGAGATCTTTGGAGTTGCTGCAGAGACAGAATAATTCTTACCTCACTGAGTTCAGTGACACTGTCTCGGCACTAAAGTGGTATGTTACAATGATTCTGCATTTGTGTATCTGTGTAAATTTAAGCAGTAGTGACAGCTCCATGGTTTCTACACCCGATTCATTAATGGTTGGTTATAATATGTGGACCTATCTTCTTTCTGCTCCTCTCAGTTTTTAAATTGCGGGGTATTTATCACAAAAGTTGTCGTTCAAGCCTAATTATGTAAAGTGTAAAATATACCGGTTTCGAAGCACATAGTGCCATCTAGTGGAAATACGTTGCAAACAGCACCCCAATTAACAGCGGGAAAAGGTGGTGGAAAACATTAATCACCACCTGTCCTGAGCTGAGCAGCATTGTCCCACTATCCATTCGTGCTTTGATTAATGAACGCCTAACATACTTGTGAATCTTCTTTTCCAGCTAAGTCTAGCCAAATATTTGAGACAGTATTTGAGGACTAGTTATAAATTATTCAAATGAATGGGAATTGAGCAGATCTATTTTGAAAGCTGTGCATGAAATATTAGGGTCTCTTTAATGAAAGATAACTTTCAACAGCAGAAGCCCAAGAGTTTAATTGACTGCTTACTGAGACACTGCAGAGTAACTCACCCTCCACAAACAATTACTTCAGCTTCAGGTTTTTCTTTTCTTCACAGTAGGACATGTCACTTGACAAAGATAAACAGCTCCAAAGCAGGCCGATTTCACAGCAGTGTGGGGGATTGCGGTGTTCAGGGGAGATTTTCTGAGTCAGGGAAACCCCTGGAGGATGCTGAGATCCCTAATGAGCTGGCAGCTCCCACAACAATGACACACCTGCAGGGCTATGACCTACCGGTATTATGGAGGCATTTAAGTGGGATGGCTCCTATAAATGGACTGTTTGAATGGAAAGATACAGAATTTTTAGGAAGGACAGGCAGGGGAGACAAAGAGAGGGTGTCACCCCCTATGTCAATGACCAGCTGGAGTGCAATGGGCTGCACCTGGGAATGGATGAGGAGCCATCTGAGAGCTTATGGGTCAGGAATAAAGGGAGTGCAGGGACAGGGGACATCATAGTGTGGGTCTGCTACAGGTTGCCTGATTAGGAAGACTGAGTGGATGCGGCCTCCTATAGACAAATAGGTGTGGTCTTATGTTCACACACCCTGTCCTCATGGGGAAATTCAACCACCCCAACATCTGTCAGAGGGAAAACACAGCAGGGCATGAGCAATCTAGGAGGTTCCTGAAATGCATTGATGATAACCTGCATCTCCAAGTGACAGACATTAGGAAGAAATTCTTTATTGTGAGGGTTGTGAGGCACTGGAACAGGTTGCCCAGAGAAGATATGGCTGTCCCATCCCTGGATGAGTTGAAGGCCAGATTTGATGGGGTTTTGAGCAACCTGGTTTAGTGGAAGATATCCCTGCCTGTGTCAGGGGGGTTGGAACTGAATAGCCTTTAAGGTCCCTTACAATCAAAAACATTCTGTGAGTCTATGACATACAAGAAAAGGCCATCAGTACTCTATGTTCTTGCACTGATGTACAACAGCAAATTTTGAAAGAGAAATTTTGTGGAATCACAGAATGGCTGAGGTTGTAATGGACCTCTGGAAGTCACTCAGTCTACTTTTACTTCTTAAAGTAGGGGCATCTAAAGCCAGTTACCTGAGGCCATGTCCAGGTGATTTTTTAAGAACTCCATGGATGAAGACTCCACAGCCTGTCTGGGAGCTGTGCCAATGCTTGACTACCCTCGCAGTAAAAAGGTGTTTCCTGATTTCAGATGGAACCTTCTGCATTTTGGTTTGTGCCCATTGTCTCTTGTCCTGTGACTCGGAACTATGGAGAAGAGTCTGGCTTTCTCTTCTTTATACCCTTCCTTTAGGTATTTATACAGAGAGAGAATAGCCCCACTGAGCCTTCTTCTCTGTAAGCTAAATAGTCCCAGGTCTTACAGCCTTTCCTCACAGGATAGATACTCCACTCTCTTCACCATCTCTGTGACTTCTTGTTGGACTTTTTCTTCTAGGCCCATGTCTCTCTTGTACTGAGGAGCCCAGAACTGGACACAGTACTCCAAGTGTGGCCTTACAATTTATCTTTGCTTTTTCTTACCATAAATCCATACCACACATGGGTTTCATCACTCTTCAAATGCTAACATCATCATGTACATCACTTCATAGATCAGACACATAATAAATTCAATCTGGAAAACATATCTGTTAACTAAGTGGGCATTCTCTTATTTTGGTGGGACAACCAAGTCCCTTCTCATCTAGCAACTATTGTATTTAATCTTCAGAAAACTTTCTGCTGACATGAGTATGCCAGCCTTTCTCAATGCTTAGTTAATTACTAATCATGTAAGATGTACCTAGATGCAACAGCATGCAGTTGCTTGTCTTACCAGTGCCGAAGAGGAAGGGAAAAGATATGGCTGCAGTCAACCTTTCTAGAGGAACCCAGCAAAAATTATTTAACTTGCCGTTACAGCAGAAATACTGTTTGGAGAGCCTCATGTTCTTCCTCTTTGGTTTAGTCCATTCATGTCAATCTAAAACCATACCTTTTCTACAAGAAAAGTCCTGCTCTTGCTCCCAGAAAACACACAGGGGTAAGGCTGAATTATCTCTTTTCACATCATTATGGTTTAAATGAACTGAATCTAATTATGAAACTGTACCCCAGAGGCAAGCTGACTGTTGAGCAGTACCATTCATTTCAGATGCTCCCAGAGCTGGCTCACAGATCTGACTGTGTTGTGAATTCAGGTACCTCAAGTTTCCCATGCCTCTTGTATGGTCACTGAAGAAGGAGAGCTGTTCTGAAGTTGCAGACTCTCAAGTTGGTTCCCAGCTCCTGTTAAGATGCAAGATTATCCAAGAGCTATGCAAAATATTTGAATGAAGTGTGAAGGCATTTCTCTTCCATTTTTAACACCAGTGTTCATACACTAATGACGGGATCATTTCAAAATACTGAATCTACTGAAATTCACCTGGAGGAAGAAAGAATTTATCAAAGGAATCTCTGAGCCTTTTGCTGTTACCTTTCAGAAGTCTTGGAGGACAGCTGGGTTTTTCAGAGCAGAAGAACATAGTATGCAGCTGTAAAAAATGGAGGAGAAGGGAAGACAAAGGGAACAAGCTTCCTGATCTTGTAGTCTAATCTTAGTTCCCTGAAATATACTGGGGGGAAAAAAATCATCAGCTGATTTATGGAAAAAAAATCATTTTGGAAAATGAAAGATGGTGTTAAGAACAAATTACTTCAGAGCAATGCAATTAAAAAGGAAAAAAAAAAAAGAAAAGAAATAGGTGCTTTGAATAGAGAGAAGTATAACTTACTATCTCAGTTTTAACATTGGCTCAGATGACATTACAATAACACTTAGGACACCTGGTACAAAGCAAAGCAAAAGTGATAGAGTGGGAGTAAAGCTTGCCTGAAAACTGTACAGGCTGACTAAATCAGAGGTTAGCCATCAAAATGACAGGCAGTTTTGAGCAGGGATCTTCAGCCTGTCTTTTGCGGTTTCTAATATTAATATAAATAGGTGTCAAATTGCAGCATAAAGGGGGACAAGTTTTGGGATGTTTAAATGTCAGTGTGGATTGTAAGACTGAAAGAAAAAAAGTTCCACTTTCTCATAATCCAGATAGCATGTAACAAGAACGTGCAGAAGTACAAGAAACACGACCTACAAAGAATGACTGGGTATGAGGACTGTTTAGTCTGTAGAAGACTAAGTGCATAGTCTTTGTATGAATAAGGGTTGTTGTTGCAAAGGGGGGTATAATTTATTCTTAGTGTCCATGGGGAATAAGAGAAACATTTCCATTACAGGAAGTTTTTAAGGACAGGTTTGACAAATATTTGGTAAGAACAGTTTGGACATAGTTAATTTGAAAGTAAAGAAATCACTTATAAAACTTGAGGTTAATTCCAGTTGTACTTTTTATGGCGGTAGATGACAGACATACTGGACAAACTATTAAGCATATTTCCTGTGTCCAAAACTAAAATTCTTAGAGTTCTTTGGTAAAAATCAGTGATTTCTGTTCCTGGATCTGTTTAAAATTTAAGGAAGGAATCAAGGCTCTTTACATTTTTTTTATTTTTTTTTTTTTCCCAATAGGAAATACTGGGGTAAAAAAAAAAAAAGAGAGAAACCTTTGAATTGTACAATGTTTCTTTATATTTTATTTGAAGATAAGGACATTCATAATGTTCTCATAAATACTTTCAATTCTCAGTAGAAGCTCAAAACAATGAGTAGCTTTAATGTCATTTTAAAATGATTGTTTTGGAACACGTTAATCTGCCTCTTCTTGTTTTTCCTCTCCCATGCCAACTCTTTTTATCCATATGTGTAATATAACTCATGGATCTGACTGAATGACACAACTATGCATTTTTGAAAAGAGGAATGAAACTTGGGAAAAATAAAGGAAGACTTCAGATAGGACTACTAAGAGCTCAGAATTTCTGAGTAGGTACTTTCATAACAGAATTTTAAATAGTACACACACTTTCCCCACAAAAATAACAGTCTCAAAGTTATACCAGGTTCCGGTTTAATTAGTTTCCCATGGATACAATGAACCAGTAACTACTTTCTGGGCGCCATGCAGGACAGCAGCTCCCTGTGGGCCAGTGGCTGTCAGGACAGGAACTGGCAGCTGAGGCCCATCCTGCCACTACAGCCAGGAGTAAAGCAGCCACAGAACACCAGGGCACCCAAGCCACAGGACATCAGGCATGTCCCTGGGGACATGGATATAAACCAATAAAAGGCTGGGACATTGGGGTTTCTGTTGGGCCTAGCTTGGTGGGACCCATTGCCAGGCAGAGCAGGGCTACAGGGAGCTGGAGACAAGCCCTGCTGCAGCATTGCTGCGGCAGGGTCTGATGGTCCTTGGAGGTTGACATGGGGTCTTGGGCCATGGACAGAGTAGAGGGAGCCCCTGGGGAAGATGGAAAGGAACAGTCAAGGCTCTTAGTGCCAGCAGGGCCTTGAAAATTACATTGAAAATGTTAGATATAGCATTCCTAACAATGTGCTGGCCTGAGGATCATGACTGTCAGGTAATTCTCAGGGGAATATTATAAATATTCTCTTATTGAAGAGGAAAAGAAAATTATTTTATCAAGTAGTAGCAAAAATAATAATAAAAACAAACCAAAACCAACAAAACACCCAATCTCCAAAGCCCCTAAATTATATCCTTCCTACAAAAAAAAAGGATTTGTTTAATCAAGCAGCCTTCTTCAGACTTTAACCTTCCCTAACATGCAACTATCCAAATGCTTCATGTGCACTCCAGGTGAGAGTTAACGGTAGATTTACCATGTGCTGCAGCATTCAAGGACACATATTTTATTAGCAAAATTGACTTTCTATTGCTTCACCCTACCGATAATGTTGAAAGATATTCCTAGATAATTTAATTCATTCTAATAAAAAGTACTGGTTTTCACTTTTTACTAACAATGTCACTTGAGTAGAAGGACCCACCGCTTACGTTTAGAGTGAAGAAATATCCCTTATATTTTATCCTGTGAAAACATTGCATAGTTCTGCTTTCTGTGCACAAGGAATTTGTGTGTTTATTCCTCATTGCTAACTTTAGTATTAAATGCCTATTAAAATTACATGTGTTTATGAATTTCACACTGTTTGTTTTGTCAATTTGTTCCTGATTTAAGTCTTTATCCTAGCTGTGGTTTGCTGTCATACTTGCTGTACCATCAAAATCTTTCCTGTGTAGAAACAGCACAATATGGTACAGCTTTGCATTCAGGAGCACATGACAGAGGTAATCTGATTGTTTTCTGATGCCATGAGTGTAACCGCTGAGTATCTGTGAAGTGGTACCTTCCTATACAAAGGATGACCACCACACAAAATTTGCTTCTATAAGTAAGGATATAAGAAGACTCTCGCCTACTGTGCTTTTATCTGGAAGAACACAGAATAGAAATTTGAGGTCAAATCATGTGGTCTGTACTCTATTTCTGCACAGTAAGTAATGCCAGAATTAGACCCATACAAATCACATGCACATTTATTCAAGATATATGGAAAAGAGTATAAAAACTTTCATAATATAAAATAGTAAGCAATCTATGATTGTTAGCACCAAACAAGTACAAGAATCATAAGAGTTGTTTCTGTTTTATTCTTTTTCTGCTGTCCTATCATCTCACTACATCATCAAATTACTTTTACAGGACTAGCTATACCGTACATAGGATAAAATTTCCCAGCTTCATTCAAACAAACAGAACAAAGTCTATGCAAACCTTGACAATTACTGTATCACCTCAGGGTAACTGTTTCTCTCCTTTTTTCTAATTTCTCTCAGAGGCCAGATTCATCAGACAGAGGAGTCTTCCAGCATGTCTGAAGGTCAGTAAGTTGAAATTAATTTGCACAAGAGTGAGGAACAAATTCCGGAGAGAAGCATCATAATGAGCTCCAACAATTTCCTTTTTGCTTTTATCTCCCTGATGGACCCATCAGTTCTCTTGTTCATACCTTGGCTGCTGATGCACATTTTTGTCTTCTAGCTCTCTGCCTTCGCCAGGGAACCTTTGTAATTGGGAAATACTTTCATGTGTAGATAGTGTTTGAGCTGATAGAGGTAACAAAAAAATTAATAAACAAAACAAATTGCCACAAGCCATCACAGCTGAGCAAGCAAGTAACTGGCCCATGATGTATCTTACAGGGTTACTATGGTTCAAACTGGCGATAGCTTCTAGTATTCAAATAGAGGCCAAATGGAGGAAAAGTTTAAAAAGGTTTGCTCTAAAAAATTTAAATTATTTAAATATACCCTTCATTTAAAGACACCTTTAGAAGCTTCCCAATAATTACACAATTTGAAAAGGGTGAAGGAGATGAAGGAGAGAGAAGTAAGAGAATTGTAGAACTGGTAGTATCATTATCATTATGTTATAGTTGAAAATTATGCACACACATTATCCTGATAGGTCACAAATTGATGGATTAAGTACAGTTGTAATTTTCTGAATGAAATGACTGTAACCAGGAAAAAAATTGTTGTTACAAGCAATTTGACATATCTTATCATTCACAATAATTACATTTGTCAGGGCACATATTCACATGCACTTTTTATCAATTATGTAAGTATTTTTATTCACTGACTGAAGGCAGAAAGAGGAAAAAGGAGACTGATCAAAATACAAAATGTGACTTTTGTAAAGAATTACTAAGGTAATTTTTTTTTTCTTATTTTCCTATTAAATCTTCTCCTCTTTTGCATCCTGTATAGACATTTCTTACCCGTGCATAAACTTGCACTAGTGATTCACCAACTGATGGATTTATTTAATGACCTAGAGATTCATTCCCCTATATGCCATCTTTTCTGACATGAAATCACCTTCATATGAATTGCCTGCAGGCTGCACACTTGCACTGCATTTTTTATGGAACTTATGATGACATGATGACTTTTCCAGCCTCCAGATGTAATGCATCTGGTGTTTATGGAGGTCAAAAGAGTCAGAAAACTGTGCTCTTGTTTTTTCTGCCAATTCATGTCTTTTTTTTTTTCTCATTTTTTTTTCCCCCCAGCTCAAAAGCATCAACAGGTGTTACCTATTGTAAAAAAAAGGGACAAAAAAAAAAAAAACAAAAAAAACCAAAAAAACCAATACTTTACAGATGTGACATCTTAGGGAAGGAAGCTTCTTGCAAAAAGGAAAACCCTCACAGTATTCTGCATTCTGCTCATTCTAAATGCTGTAAACATTTTCTAGTGAAACAAATGTTGCCATAGGGCAGTCATGCAGCCAGGTAGACAGCCCCTGATGTATCTGAAAATATAGCCACAAATTAAACATGAACATGTGCTTCAGGTTACAGATGTATTTTCAGGTGAAGGTGAACAGGAGTATGCACATCTGTCTTTCTAACATAAAGGGAATGTGATATTTAAAATTGAAAATACAGACTTAGAAAAGAGGAGAAATAATTTCCAGGATGGAGGTTTGTTGACTTCCTCTCAACTATGTTCTTTTTTTATAGTGGAAGAAAGATAGATTCTTAACAGCTTCTCCTGTTTCTTTTGTCATGCAGTCCAGTTCTGAACCAAGATGTCCAACAGCTTTGACTGAATAAATAGGTAAGCAGAACCGTGTTCAAGAGCTGAGGAATGTGCGCAGAGAGAACTGCATTGTTTTCTCTGAAGAGTTCCCTGTGACGGGGTGCACGTTAAGCCATCACATCACTATGTCCAACCAAGATTGTGCTGAAAGGCAAGTTGCTTTGTGTTTGCTTGTCAAACAGAATTATGCAAAATGAATAATTTGAACAGTCTGGTTATTAAAAAAAATAAAAAATAATAGTGTGCAGTATTAAAAAAAGCTACTTATATCCACTTGGCAGAAGAAAGATGAGCTGCTTCTCAACTGATGTTTTCTGTTTGCCATATATTGTTTAATATACAATTTCTAGCACCACTTTTGATGTATTAGGTAAAAAAAAAAAAGCCATTTTGAAAACCACTGTAACTGCAGTAAAAGAAGTTACTTCAGGATATAGCTCTAAACTGCCAACCTGACAAAATTAAAGGTAATTTTTTTGTGTGCACTGAACCAAAAGAATTACTTTCAAGCTCTCTGATAAAGTCTCAAGAAAGTCAAATCAAGTTTCCAAAGAAAGCATTTCTTGGGTTGGTGGTTCATCTGTTCCAGGGCTGGGAACACCAGAATGCGCTGCTTCTTACCCTGGGTGAAACAACACATCCTTCTGCCAGCACATGGAAGTCTGCCTCTACCCACATCTTACCATTACAGAGTCTGTGATTTAGGAGTAATAAAAGATGCCAGTTTTCATATACCTTGCAATGGAATAAATAACCCACAAGATTCTGGTGTCTAAATAAAGTCCATCTCCTGAGTTCTCATTAATTACCTGGGAAGTCATGGCTGTGGGTAACCTTCTTAAGGTTTTGAATTTTGAAACCTTATCTTAGAGGTGGGGCATACAGACTAGGCATCCTGAAATCTTTCTAGACTTGTAATGCCAGGGCTGCGTGAATGTTACTCTGGCTGTCACAGAGCCTGGCAGTCCTTCTGCAGATGTTCAGTGGAATAGGAATTAGATAAGATCTTGCAGCGGTAGAGGCCTAGAAGCTTCCAGCCAAATTAGAGTCAAATTCTAAGAAAACAACATTCTTCACAAACTGGAAGTACCCTGAGTTCTACAGTTGATCAACAGAGTAATGGAAAAGCTGTTAAAACATCAGACTATTTTGCAAATAGAAAAATAAACCCCGGGAAAAAGATTCATACATTCATTTTATTTGCCATAACAACTTACAATCAGTACGATCTGTAAACAGTCTATATATGAAAACTGGCATCTTTTATTACTCCTACCTTCTTCTACCTTCCTTCATCTGCTACAGTTAATCAGGGATATGAACTGCAGATTGAAACAAAAGGGACTAGATATGCACCACCTTCTGTTGTCACATGTAACTTTTTTATGTGTCAACTTCCCTAGAGAAGGTAATTCCCTACCTTTCTCCTCTCTTTTCATGCAATATCTTGCAGCTACCTTAGCAGCTGCTATAAACTACTTTTTCCTACATGCTTCCAGTATTTTGTCGGTTGTGAGAACACTGCCATTTCCTTTCCAGACACAGCTGTTCTCCTAACAACAGCATTATCTGCCACATATCATAAATACTTGATTTCATATGGGAGTTCACTTTTATCTTCTTTCCTTTCATACCTCTGCAGTCACTTATATCAGCTCCAGCAATACTATTAGACGTTATTGGAGTTGCTATTACAGTGAAATTCTCTGTAGTGGAATGGCACACAGTACTGCTCTCAGAAAATATCTCAGGAGCACCTTAGAAATCTGTCATTACTGAATGAACTGACGATTCCATGATTATTCGGGATAAGTGTTTTCTGGAGGTTTAGTTACCATTCTACCATCACTGTCATTACAAGAGGGGGTATCAGCCATAGAAATAGAAATTAGAGATTAACTAATGAAGTTTAGAAAAGCCAGCAAGTTTTGCTTCTCTTTTTGTCTTGAATAGACTTTATGCAGAGCAGGATCAATTGCACAGCAGTCATGTTTTTTTCATTTAAAATATTTCCTTTTAATTGAGTTCCAAATAGGCTGAAGTGCACAGGAAAAGATGACACAGGAAAATGACATATCACTTCCAGAAGACTACAACTTTGCAGTCATTAAAAAAAAAAATCATAAATGGACAACATGGGGAGGTATACAGCGTGACTAGAAACATTAAAATTAAGATGTCTAGCTGTATGTGTTCATCTGTGAATTTCAAATAGGACACAATCAAAGGAGATCCATGAAGAAATTTGGTTGCCAAAATACATGCCTACAAAATTTGTCTGTTGGAAATGCTCTAGGATATCCCTTGTGGACTCCATCTGTCCTTTCTGAAGGGCACATGCCTCCTTTACTCCTCTGTCGTATCTGCCAGTGTTGACACATTTTGACTTTATTAAGTATAGATAAAGCCATAATGAATCAGCCTAACTTAAACATTTCATTTCTGATTATGATCATCTCAGAGCTCTTCTTTTCATATATAAGTCCAGGAAACAAGAATTGTTTTATTTTTTAATGCCACTTTATATTTGTCTGTTTAAATTTCATCTGAGTTATTGATTCACCTGTCTCATAGGATTTGGGCACAATTCTTCATGGTTTCTTGTCATCCTCAGTATGATGAGTAATTTTGTATAAGCAAACTTTGTCATATCACTAATCACTCTTTTTTTTCTCTCATATGAATGCATATGTTCAACAGCCTGTATCACAGACCACAGCTCAGGGCAGAACTCCAGTTATAAGCTCCATCCATGCAAAGACAAGAGTATTAACCTATACTTTCTATTTCCTGTTTTTTGAAATGACTATTCAGCTAAGCTTTTATCTCATGACTGCAAAGTTTCCTTAAAATCATTTAGTGAGGGATTATGCCAAAAAACATTCTGTCCAATTGTATAATCTGTATCCTCCTAAAGAACTCCAAGGGCTTTACAAGACATTTCCCTTTACAAAACCCCTATTGACTCACACTTAAGTGGATTGTATTTACCCCAGTGTCCACCAATTCTGTTTTAGTAGAGCAATAGAATTCTACTAACTTGTTTTGACTGTTTTGCCTTCCACAAGTGTGAGGCTTCAGTGTCCTAATAATTTCCTGCATCCAGCATGGGAAGCTTTCAAAAGATTGATGTAATATTTTTCTTTCCCACACACACTGTCTTTTGGTACAGAGGAAGCTGTTAAGAGAAGTTTATACACTGCCACTAATAGCTACTTAATCTCTGGATTTTCTTATACTACTGTCTGGGATTCAACAGTAGCAGTCATTTTTCTCCTTTTTAGTAGCTGGTGCACTGCTGTGTTTTTGATAGGTTTTTGTTTGTTTAGTGATAACCAACTAGTATACTGTTTTATTAGCAAAATATTTGCAACTTACAAGTGAAAAAAGACTGTCTTTTTAATGATGGATATGGTTGGTGTCCTGGCCTGCAAGCGCATGCTGCAGTGTCATGTTGAGCTTTTCATCAATGAACATCCCCAAGTCCTTCTCCTCAGGGCTGCTTTCAATCCATTCTCAGCCAAGCCTGTATTTGTGCTTTGGATTGTCTTAACCCAACTGCAGCACCTTGCATTTGGCCTTGTTGAACTTCATGAGGTTTGCACAGGCTCACCTCTCAGGCCTATCAGGTCACTCTGGATAGCATCCCTTCCCTCCAGTGTGTTGACTGCCTCACACAGCTTGATGTCATCGGGAAGCTTGCAGAGTGTGCCCTAAATCTTAATGTCCATGACATAGATACATTAAACAGCACCTGTGCCAGTACCACCCCCTGAGGAACATCACTCATCTCTGGTTGCCACTTGAATATCGAGCCACTGACTAGTCTTTGAGTGTGACCATCCAGCCAATTCCTTATCCACTAAGTTTTCTATCCATCAGATCCATGTTTCTCCAGTTTAGAGACAAAGATATCATTCAGCACATCAGCAACACAGCCCAAGTGACACCAAACTTCTCACAACTACTGATAACGTATAGTTGAGGCAGCTGAACATCATGTGAAGAACTGTATCCTCACACAAGATTAATTTTAAATACCTTCTTTTTAATAGATGCCTTTTTCAGTGATTGCACATATATCCTTCAGGTGCTTTTACATTTCAGTCATTTTGTCTGATTTATTTTTTTTCCTTTCAATGAAAAGAAGCTTAATTAAAATTAAAAAGGTCATACTAATCTTTTTTATGCTCTGAATTGTGAATTAGTTCTGCTCAGTAGCACCTCCCCAGGCTCAGTGTTTTCTCCTGAGAGATTGTGTCCTGAGATAAATGTTCAATATTATTTTGTATTTCTGCATAGAATTCAGAATCTTCTTTATACTCAGATGCCAAAGGTTTACTCTAAAACATCTCACTTAGTAAGCCCCCTCTGGATATTCATGGGGTATTTTTTACTGCAGGCTGCATACTCTCAGTTTTCCAAATTGCACTATTGCCCAGGGCATTCTTCCTAGTAATTTTCTTTCCAGACTCACCTAAATCACTGTCAAAACAGCAGGGAAGCAAACCGACAAGGAGCTTAACTCTTGTAGAATTTTCTAGCTGTGTTGCATTCAGCTGTCAGCTTTTGCTGTTGCCACTGTTTGGTTTCTTTTCCTTTCAAAGCAGCATCATTTTTGATTTTGCTTTTTTTTTTTTGTTGTTGTATTTTTTTTTAATTCCACCAAGAATCTCCACCCAGTTTACCCTCAGAGATTGCATCTTCCAGATTCCTTAACATTAAATAAGCCAAGGGAGTTGAAGTGGAGCTATTTTTAAAGACATAAACACTGGTATTATGCCCTGAAACACAAAACTGCAAGTCCAATAATTCCTAGAATTCAATTTATGAGTGTCTGAGGTATAAATACTGACAACTCCAAGCTTATTGAGTAAACAAATATCAGACACGTAATAAGAGTATGAAGTGTGAATAAAATATGGCACAACATAAAGCAGAAAAGATAAATGAAATACAGCTTGCTAAAGATTGCCTAGCATGACAGGATAAGGTAGTAACAGAAAAGAGGATATCTTTAATGTAAAACAGCAATCAGTACACACATAACATGAAAAAAATTCTCCAAAAGCTGCTGAGCTGCTAATGGAAAAATTAGTAAGAAAACAAAGATCTCCAAAGAACATAATAAATCAGGGCTCCAGGGTCCTAAAGTACTTTTCATGCACAGAGTGTAAAGACAATTCATTTCCTACATTTCTGCCAGGAATGCCAAACCAGCAGGAGGAAGTAGAGTCTTATAAGCCCCTCTGTTTCATTTCTGGACTGGATGTTTAGTAATGTGCATTAAAAAAGGCTACAAACACAGAAGAAAATAGTATTTTCTCATTCAATATCCTATTTTCTGTTGATAGCTACTGTAAGGCTCCTGTAGTGGTGTGATATTTTCTACAAATAATTAGCTATGGGTTATGCACATCTTTATTGAAAAATTGAGCAGTGTATTTAGTTCTGATTTGATACTTGATATATAGAGTGAATTTACATGGCATAATGCAGTTGAATATGTAGATACCATGATATTGTTGATATCACAATACAAAAATATAAAGGAAATATTTGTATGAAAAGGAGTTGCCTAATAGTCTGTAAAGCATGTAGTTTAACGCTGCTGCCTGCTGTTGCCTAAATCTGTTTTTCTAGCATGTTGGTTGTTTCGGATCTGTTTCTGAGGCATCTAATTCTCGCTCTACATTGTAAAAGCAGCTTATGTGCCTGATTTAAAGTATGGATGTGGCTATGGGACAGGAACCAAAAAAGTTAGGTTTTGCAAGATTCAGTATTGAAGTAACCATATCCCTTCTTGGTTTAGAATTTTGTCTAATGTGAAAGGGAAATCTGTCTGAGAAGAACTTGAAACCACTTTTCTTTGAAACCAATCTTTTTTGAACCATGGTTAAAACAATGTGATGATTCCACCTATCCCAGCTTCCAGCCTTTAGCCCTCTGTACATGCCCCAGTGCATTCACTGGGAGACACTGAGGTCTTTTTTAAAACACATCATCTCAAATGTAAAGTCTGTGGGACTTCAGAACTGACTGGAAATTGGAAATAGTCCTTACTATTCCCCCGTCCAGGTGCAGGACCTCGGTATTGTTGAAATTCATGAGGTTCACACAGGCCCACCTCTCAAGCACGTCAAGGTCCCTCTAGATGGCATCCCTTCCCTCCAGTTTGTCCACCACACCACACACATCTTGGTGTCATTGGCAGACTTGATGAGGGTGCACTCAATCCCACTGTCCAACAAAGATGTTAGCACTTCAGCACCAGTAATATTGATCCCAGTGCCTCCTCAACATCACTCAACACTGGTCTCAACTTGGACATCAAGCCATTCACCACAATTTATTCAATGTGACCACACAGCTGATTCCTTACCCACCAAGTTCCCACATCTCTCCAGTTTAGGGACAAGCCTATTGTGCTGGATAATATCAAATGCTTTGCATCAGTCCAGGTAGATGATGCAAGGAGGATCTCTTCCATGATCCTGCCAGGCACTGAGGTGACACCGACTGGCCTGTAGTTCCTTGGGTGTTCCTTTTTCCTGTTTTTAAAAATGGCAGTTATGATTCCCTTCTTCAAATTATTGTGAGCTTCACTGAGGTGCCACAACTTTCCAAATCTGATGCATAGTGGCTTAACAACTTCATCTGCCACTTCCCCCATGACCCTCTAATGCATCTCACCAGGTCCAATGGACTTTTACACTTTCAGGTCCCTTAGATGGTCTCAAACCTGAACTTCTCCTACAGTAGGTGGTACTTCATTCTCAGTACTCCAGATGGAGTGAAAATACGTTAGTATTTTTTCCTGAAACTACTCTTGCAATAACGTTTATGCATGTTTGATGGTATAAGTACATTTGCAGGTACCTAAGAATAGCCACATAAACTTAAAGTATTAAAAATTAATGACAGTAACAACAGCGACCGATAAATAAACAATGGCCTAAATGTTACATCTCAAAATACAGAGTTACTAGTTCTGGCACCTGAAAATTTGCTTTATTCATGATATTTTCTGTGCAAGTGCCAATATTAACCACTCCAGAAATTATATTTAATAACTGCTATAAAGTGAATTTACAATGACACTTGCATTTTAGTATTTGGTCCAGAACTATAGTGGTTTTTACTGAAATTGAAATTAGGTATGAAAGAACATTGAAAACAAGGGTGATGCTTCATCCAAAACTTCCAGTAGAAAATCATATGTAGTTTTTTATTGTGTTACAACAATGGCTAGGTATAATGTGTAGGAACATATTCAAAATCTAAGGTAGAAAACTATTCTTTAATTGATTTATTTCAAAGAAATCTTGAAAAAAAGGTCAGAGGTCAAAGCAAACATACCCTATTAGTGGATGTAATGCAGTTAATTATAGCTAATTTGTAACACTTCTCTGAAACATTACATATTCATTAATAACAAATTAACAATTCTATTACTTGCACAAGTATTTATATTTAAAGAAGTGTATGTAGGAGAAAAAATGAAGAATGTGGTAGTTGGTTCTACTGTATCTGTTAAAGCTTTTCTTTTCCATTAAGAAGCTTTTTATGAAGAACTCTGAAAGCATTTTAACTTGCCTTATCTTAAAAATCATCATACAGAATCTTTTGTATGCCTAATTTTCACTTCATTATTTCCATCTCCATGGGTGTGACCATGGAACACACTATATTATCTTTTCTTTGGAATGTGAAGTTGCTTTATAGGCTTTATTGGGTATAAACAATGTAAATGTCTTGAGACCAATTACTAAATTGTTCATTAAACAATGTGGGTAACAACAATTCTTTGAAATTCTCTCCAAGTTGTCCCTGATTTGCATGCACAGTTGAATCCATTTTTCCCCTGTATTCCACCCACTGGCTCCTACCTACAGTGAGCTGCTTCTATCCCTGAATCATCTGTAAAGATTCCTGGTTTCCAGTTTCCTGTACTGGGTGGTAGCTTAGCTGGATTAGGCACTTATTTGAACAATAATATAAAATTCTTGTTTGGGTTATCTTGTTCACGATTTGACAAGTGAATGCCTCCAGTTATGGTTCACTTCTGGTTTTGATAGATTTCTTGTAAAAGAAGTTCCTGTACACTTTTAAGTCCCTCTCCGGCACTTAGCCATCTGAAAAAAGATAATTACTACTGCATTAATGTGGTGTTATGAAATGTAGGTCCTCCACAGCGTATTGACTTGGACTGAATTAATAGCGAAGGATTACGTTTAGGCATTTGGATTAATTTATTTTCTTGAGCTTTTCTGTAACTAATCACCAAAGAGATCATCTGGTATATCTTTCTTTCTTGGTTCATCTACTACAGTTTACATATTCTAGTTTACATAAAGCGAGCAAAGATGAGATTGTGATCACTCCACTTACCCAATCGAATGTAATTTCATTCTGTAACTAGCTTCAAAGAAAGGCAAAACAGATAAAAAGTCTATGAAATTACTTTTGTGTGTAATATGATATGGGATACTTCAGCATGGGAAAGATACAGCTTGAGAAAAGGGGGTATAAGAGTAGTACACATAATGATGAGCAAGAGAAGGAATAGGAGCTGACAGTTCTTCATCCCTTTCAGTGAAAGAATAAGAGACCCTCAGTGGAGACGAGTAAGGTACAAGTTCAGAAAAAGAATTTTTCTTCATGCAGTGGGCAGCAGAGCTGTGGAACTTCTTGCAAAACGACATTGCAGTTGCAAAGAGTTTACAAGGTTCATGAGAAGTTTGGATGTCCACTGGAAGACTTTTGCACTGAGGGTGATTAAGTACAGAAATCACATGGGATTCCAGAAATCCCTTGAGATGAAAACAGTTGGAATCTGAGCACATATTAGCCATTCACCCGTCCTGTTCACCCTCTTCCCCAAGTACCTGCTTATGACCTGTGCTGGAAACAGCTTTGGATCTACATTGATGAACAGACTGAACCAGTATTTCCATTCTTATGTTTCAACTTCATAGATTTCAGGGAATTGTTTGTTGCTCTATAAAAAGAGAGATATGTTTGTACACATCTCCACTCTCATTTTCTCACCCATCATTGCCTCACCAGACTTCATACTTTCCAGTAGCCACCTGGAAATGGATTTCCTGCTGGTTTAATTACTCTAAAAGCTGACAAACCTGTTGACTGCTCTCACCACAGCAGCTGTTCAGACATTCCATTATATATAACCCATGTAATTGTCCCCTGTTAACTTGCCAAACAGCATGCAGTTGGCTGAGAAAACAAGTCATGGCAATTGTTCCTTTATGACTGGCATGCATCACCTCCTCGGTAACTTAGATCACACAAATAGCATGTTTCTTAACTATATTGTCTGTGCCCTCCTGCCCACATCAATACAGATAATAATGGTGCAGTCTTCTGGTAATGGAACAGGTAATTATATATCTCCCACAAACATTCTTATATTATTCAAGAATTCATACAGAGAAACATGCTAAACATTGTTATTCTGACCCAATTTTGATACTGTGCATGTATTTGTGATTCTCTCTTGCAAGTAGACTGTGTTCATTGTCAAGACAATCACTATACAATGGTTGCAGACAAAAGCTAGACTAAGCTGAATTCAAGTTTATGATTAAATAACTGCAATGGCATGACGCCTTTTTTAGAACATCAGTTAAAAGTAATTCAAGTATCCATAGGCATCAAAATAACGTTTTAGGGCATTCAAACAATCCTACCTCTGCCATAAAATGAGGTGGTAAAGTAATTGTGTTGTTATAAGATTATATTTGTGTCTGTTTTCAAAGACTGAATTACATATGGGGGGAAAAAAAAACAATAAAAATCTTTTTGAGATTCTTCTTACTAAAATGTTTAACAAAAGTGCGCTCTCATTTCCATCCATGTTTCCACTGCATGGAAGTGCATGGAACCTTTTCATATTACATAGCTCCTGATATTTTTACATTCATCACTAGAAAAAATCCACACATGGAATTGCAGGTTAAAATAAAATCAGTTGTGAATGATTAATTTAATCTTAAATGCTTATTGCAACAACAACAACAAAAAATCTAAAGCAGAAAAAAAAACCACATTTACTTACAGTGTCTTAAGGGGTGTTAACATTTGCATGTCTTCTGCCGTAACATATGTCAAGGGAAAGTAGTATTCTAACTAATGTCATTATAACACTAAATAAACCTTGTCCAGAGAATGATGCACCATTAATATTACAAAAAGTCTTAGAATATCTTTAGTAAGCACAAACTGCAATGCGTGACGAGTTCTCTTACATTTGTATATAGATTTGTATTGTGTAAAATGTTCTTTTTTCCCTCATATTGTATAGATGGGGTGTTTTATTACAGCAAGACTTCTTATCTTACCTCAGGCTGTGAAAATGTTATTTTAACTTCTTTCAGAATAATGTCAAAACCTGTCCATTAAAATTAACCGTTAGCATGTGAACTGCAAGCTGCTTAGCAGCACAACCTCTTCAGCTAATAAAGACCAGTCCTCCCTCCCCAGCCCCCCAAATAGTAAAGTGAGCCATTGTAAGCCTGAACTTCCTAGTACAACTGTTTACCCCATTTACAACTGTCACTGGAGGTCATTCAAAGGCAACCTGCATGAACTTTACCTTCACCCAGTAACCCTCAAAACTATCCATTATAATACCCATCAACCTTAGGAGGAATGAAGCAGAAGAGAAAGCTATTAGGCAACAAAGAACAAGAGTTATAATGAAATAAGAGTCTGCAACAGCTTTCTTGGTAGAATGATATTTTTTCACTTCTTTGAAAACATAAAAGCAAATAAGGCCCAGAAAAAGAATAATGAGTCTGAGAATCAGCTTAGTGGAAACTGTTAAATACAGATAGGAAATAAACCGTAAAAGAGCCTTGGGTGCAAACAGAAAGGAGGCCATTATTTTATGACTCCCTTTCCTCCCTTTTAGTTACCAAGATTATAACTATATTTTATTGCACTAGCCAAGCAGTCACAGAAGTCAAGATGTCTGTTTGTGCTTGTGCAAATATTGCCAGAAGAAATTTGTCCTGGCAAGTAAGTCTATCAACTTTGACTAATGATATCCAGCAGGTCTTACTTCCTAAGGGAAGGATTAATTTCTCATTAATGACAATTGTACAGATGATATCACAATTCATTACTCAGTTCACTGCTCAGAAAAAGACTTAAGGAGGTCAGTGTTCTGCCTCAGCATTGATTTTCCCCCCTCCCCCTCCTGACTGAGATATGTAAACTTAGAAACTCAGAATCCTTATGCTTTTGAGTGAATGAAAGTAGCTGTATCTAAATGCACTCCCACAACACAACATATGCAAATGCCACCTCTTGGATTCATCACAATGACCCCAAATCCCTTTCTTTGTCCCCAAAAAAAGAAGTTCATAAAGTACAGTGAGAACTAAAATAGAAGTCCCTCTTCCAGAACCTGATTCAAATGCATTGAATATGCTCCTTTCCCTGCCCTTCACCCATCCTTTGCAGCAGGAACTCTGGGAAGGCTTTACCTTTACAACTTTTGCCGTATAAAACTTCCTTTTGGCAACTTGAAGAAATTTATTTGATCCAGACTCTTGGATATACCATCTTTCACACCAAAGACTCACAAACTACTAAAGAATAAGCAGCTGCTCGACAGCATAAAGCAAGGCTACTTGGCAGTTTAGGACAGGAAGTACAGAGAGTTACCATATGCAGCTTTAAAAAGTTGGGGCAATATCCAACCTGGAATGTGGCCAAGACACTAGATCTAACAACTCTATTCCCACAGGCTCTGAGACATTTATTTCTTAATCCCCTAAATCTACTTTAATTGTGTGTAAGGAAATGTCTGTGTTAAAAGAAAAAGAAAAAAAGGGTTACAGTAGTTCTTTTACAGCTCTTTGTCTGCACATACTACTCAAATCAAGTTTCCACCCCACTATTACACTTCCAATTACTGATCTCTTCTAATCTGTTCCTGTTTCCTATCATTTTCTCAGTTACTTTGCTTCTCTTGACTCTACTTCATTAATTTACTGCTAGCTCTTCCTGCCTGTTGCTCCCCATTCTAACCCTTTAATTAGGGCCTTCTGAAGTTGATTAAGGTAGCAAAGAAACTCCAGTTCTCACTGCCAGTTTACTGATAAAAATGTGGAATAGATAGATACAATTGAACAGCTGTCTTGTCCTACCACTTAATTATTTTTTCTTACATTTATACTTAAAACTTGCAGTTTCACAGACTTCCATAACTTGTGCACTAAATCAGTTCTGCTTTCTGAGTAACTGGCAGACAGCACCTTTCCAGAGGATCCTGGATCACAGATTTTTAATAACAGAGTCCTCTCTTTGGGATATTATATTTTTCACCATACTCAGCAGCAATATAAATAATCATTCAATCTTCTGGGAGACATGGGAGATCATACATGCTAAATATTTGCTCACATCACAATTATTTTTTTTCTGGTTTTGGAAGGTCATTTGAAGAGGTGGTCTACATTATTTTATTCAGAGATAGCATTGTGGTGCTGTGTATAAACAGATTGACACTTATTTTGCTGGTTACCCTAAACACCATAAATTAACAAATTCCACTGACCAAAAGATTTATACATAGGATCTGTAAAATAGCAAAAATAAAAAAAAAACTAAAGCAGTTTAGAGGGGTTTTTTTAAGTACAACTTAAGAAATGGACAGGCAGTAAGAAAGGATATTATTTTTTTTCAGAAATGTTCATTATTTAAAATATCATTTATATTCACAGTCAGATTTTTAAAATTCTCAAGTATTTAGAATAGCATATCCAAGAAATGTGTTGTAATCTCTACTGTAATAACCATGTCTAAACATTTTAGGGAGGGTTACGTATATTACATTGACACAAGCTTCTGAAGAGTCCACATAAGCCACACTTGCAAGGGGCTCTAAAGTATACACTTTGTTGGGCGGAGTTCTGGTTTCACTTTGGCAATGGTGCACACTTCAAAGGCTGTAGAGTGTAATGTCAGTTCAACATTACACGGCTGCTTCTGAAGAGGAAGTCCTTAGAATAGGGTGTAGCCTCCATAGATGTTTAACCTGGAGGTTGTGAAAGTCCCTGGAAAATAAATCAGTTATGGCTCGATGAGTCCTAATTCTGCATTTGCAACCATATTACATGAGAAACTAGAATAAATGGCACCAAAAGATTCATTTAGCTAAAAAACCCCAAACAAAAAAATGCACAAGAAATCAGAGAATAATGAAAGATTCTGAAAACTGTACCAAATAAGCTAATCAAACCCCCTATTTTAATTTTATTCTAAACTAGAAATTTAATGAAATATAGTCCCTTTTTTCATTATATACAAAAGATGGGTGAAAGTTTCTTAAACTGAATTTTCAAATAGAAAAGTGCTGTGAATTATTGCTCTTATTGCTCCCATGCTCTGACTCCCTTTAGGCTTCTTCAAGTGCCTGAAGCCTTTGTTTAGAGAAAGTAAACATGACTTGATTAGATGAGATTAAGTTTGATTAGATTCACCTGCCCCCTGTTTTCATCTATGCACTTTTCTTGTTGTAAGGAACTGATCATTTACAGCAGGATAAAAAGGGGAAGAAAGAGCATAAAGAAATCAAAATATTAAAAAATAATAAAAAAGGAGGAATGTCTCAATCCATTTGCCTAATAGCTTAATTGCTCATTCAGAACAGCTGGTTCCCATTCAACAGGAATGATGAAACAAGTTGTCCATGAATCAGCGATGTGCCTTTCTGGCCAATAAGGTAAATGATATCCTGGGCTGCATTAGAAAGAGCTACTAGAACTACCAAGATGATAATGGTCTGGAGCATCACTCATATGAGGAAAGGCTGAGAGAACTGGGCCTGTTTAGCCTAGGGAACAGAAGGCTCAGAGGGGATCTCACCAATGTGCATAAGTATATATGAAGGTAGGGTACCATGAAGATGAGGCTGAACTGTTCTCAGTGTTGCCAGCTGATGAGATGAGAATCAACAGGTGTAAACTAGACCATAGGAAGTTCCATCTGAACATGAGGAAGTACTTCTTTATTGTGAGGGTGACTGAGTATTGGAATAGGTTGCCCAGAGAGGCAGTGCAGTCTCCTTCCCTGGATATATTTAAGAGTTGTCTGGACACAGTCTTGATTAATGTGCTCTGGGTATTGCGCTCCCAGCTTGAGAAGGGATATTGGACCAGATGACCTCTGGTGGTATTGTCCAGTCTCAATCGTTCTGATACTCTGTGATAAATAGATAAATAATTATGAAATTAGTCATGTACTGCTGTGAAGACAGTGGCATTATCTCTGACAGTTTTATGGTTAAACAATTTTGTTATAGCTCATTAAGTTGGCAATAAAATGTAATATCAGATTCATTTTTTTTTCAACTCCAATGGAAATATCAATGTATGCCAAATGAAATAAACATTTATTTACCTTAAATTTCAGAATTTATTAGATAATTTCTTTATATTGAGTATCCCTATTTATGAAATCTGAATGCTGCCATTATTCTAACATAATATTAATGAAATCTCTGCTATTACTTATTCTAAAGCAACCTGAATTGTCATTTTTTTAACTGAGATTTTAAGGTGTGTGCAGATCTTTAATTCACATAAATGCACAAAGAAAACTTACTTATAAAATGTTATAAGACTAAGAATTTTAAAAAAATAAATATCAATATAAAAAAATCTATTGTATCAGGAACCAAAATATCTCCTTCTCTTTCTCTTTTATTTTCACTAACATTTTTCTCAGGTATGGTATTCCAGAATATCCCTACCTCATTTAAACATTAGAAAGGAAACCTAAACATTGTCTCTGGTCTGAAGTAGTGCTCGGGTGTTTTTTTTTCATTTATTCTATTCTTGTAAAAGTGTCTGTGTTGCTTCCCCTCCTCTCACTTTCAAAATTCTTTTCTATGCTAGGGAAGTTTCAGATTTAGCAAAGCATCTGAAATGGAAAAAGAAATTCTAATGTACAAACTTTTGGTTTTGCCTGTCTTTTTAACACTGATGAAACTTTCAGTTGTTCATTTTCACATGGGTTTTTTCTCATAAAAGTAAGTTCTCAATGTCTTACCACAGCTGATGGATTTCTTTTGTAGTACCTATGGAAATTGAAGATCATGCAGTTATTTTAATCTTGCAAATTGTGTTAGACCTGAGGATATGATTCAACACTAGATTTGAGAGTATAAATTTCTATTGGAATAAATGTATGTATTTACGTCGGGGCAAGCAATCGGGAAATACATTGCTTGTCTACCTGCCTGACATTGTCTAAACATATAATGTTCTAGACAAAAACTTCCCTGAGCACCTGAACTTCTTTTTCTGCATATCTTGTGATGCCTCTGCCCTTGCTCAGTTAAACACCTAGGCTGACTCTGAAATGGATAAGGCTCTTGAGATCAGCAGACAGAGCCATGGCACTTGTGTCATCAAGAGACTGCAGGCTGTTCAGCAAGGCGAGCACTGACAAAACCTAATTCTTTCAAATTCCACTGAGCTCAATTGACAATATAGATGAATCTAGTGAAAATATCAGGGCCATGTACGTTGTTTCATAGTTTAGTAGGCAGACTACTTAGAGAGAGGTGTATTTTAGTCCCGACTAAGCCTCAGGACATTTAAACCTACATCTACCTTAGCCCAACAAAGTGCCTTTATTCATAGTGTATGCAGGTGTGTGAGTGACAGCCTTTTGCTGACTCAATTTGAGCTTCTGTGCATCCAGGAAAGTAAATTCATACAAAGAATTCCAGACTTATACTTAATGTCTCCATTGGGAAGAAGCATTTTTACTGATTCCACCCCCCCCCCCCCCCCCCCCCCCCCCCCCAGGTAGAAGGAAAGGATTGTTTATCTGTTATAAATTACAAAAAGGTACAACCTTTTAGAAGTCCACCCCCTTTAGTGTTCTAAGTCCTTGCTTCAAAACCTGGAGGCCTGGGTGAAGGTAGAGTCATAAGAATTATTCTTCTACTGTCAGAAAATTAAAAGCTAGTCCTTTGTAGAAAGAAAAGGGCTGGTGGTGTTACTACTTTATAGTTGTATCAATATAACTATACAGTTGCACTTCAGAAATACCGATTATCCTGAATTTGCTGAAATGAAGAAGAGCACATTGGTGATACGTTTTAATTATGGATTTTAAAGTAAGTTCTTATTATTGAAATGACTGGATGCTTTCATTAAAAGTGCTACAGTCATAATTGCGTGGCAGATATTGTTATCCATTGTTATCTGAACTCTTTTCTATATTCATGTTTCATATTCAGTTATCCTGTGAATATGTTAATTACAGATCATATTGGCCAAAACACTAAAAGACTTCTTTAATACAGTAGATTCCTCAGCATGGGGATTCCGCAGCATCAGAGGATGTTTCAACCTACAGTGCTCACAGAGCACCCTTCCCACTAGGCTTAATGCCTTATTTTTAAGAAGCAGAGGTGGAAAAAGCTACTGGCTTTACTATTATGAAAGCATATATACCTGTGTCGTGGTTTAAACCCAGTCAGGTAACTTGTTCACTCACTCCCAGTGAGTGGTGCCGAGCTGACAACAATCGAGGTCCGTGTCCCCCCCCACCGGGGCTCTCCCCTTCCCCACTCCCGGAGGAACAGGGAGGAAGGTCGAAAGAGTGCAACTCCTACGGGTTGAGACAAGAACAGTCCAGCAACCAATGTACAACACAAATCACCCCCGCTACTATCAACTACAACAATGATAAGGGAAAATAACAAGGGAAGAGAATACAATACCACCGGCAGGGAAGACGAGTTCCCCCCGGAAGCCCGTGTCCTTCCGGGTAACTCCCAGTTAACCCCCACCCCGGCCATGACGTGCTGTGGTATGGAATACCTCCCTGGCTAGCCCGGGTCAGGCGCCCTGTCTCTGCTTCCTCACAGCTTCCCCTCCTCCCTGGCAGAGCATGAGCCTCACAAAGTCCTTGGTCAGGGTAAACATCACTTAGCAACAACTGAAAACATCACTTCACCAACACTGTTCTCAGGCTCGAAGTCAAAACACAGCACTGCACCAGCTACCACAAAGGAAAAAACGTGACTGCTACTGCTGAACCCAGGACATTATCCACCCCTTATTCCATACCATTCACGTCGTGCTCAGATCCCACATTTTCAATACACCATCGCTCTCCCACATATATACATCCATATACATACAGACCAAGAGGAAAAGATCATTTTCTTAGTGCATGGACCAATCCCTATAATGCTGCCGAGTCCATTCGGTCCATGATGTTCAAAGTTCATTCTCTGTTGGGATGATGGCTGGAGGGAAGTCAGGGCCAGTCGCTGGTGACCTGGAGACATCTAGTTGATGGGCTATAAAAGCATTACACAGCAGGCAACAGCATACAATTGAGTTCACTGGCTGTTTTCCCCTAAAATCAAATCCCCTTGAGGTATACATCGGACTTCATTCAGGCCACCTCCCTGGCTAGCCCGGGTCAGGTGCCCCGTTTCTGCTTCCTCACAGCTTCCCCTCCTCCCTGGCAGAGCATGAGCCTCACAAAGTCCTTGGTCAGGGTAAACATCACTTAGCAACAACTGAAAACATCGACTTCACCAACACTGTTCTCAGGCTGGAAGTCAAAACACAGCACTGCACCAGCTAACACAAAGGAAAAAACATGACTGCTACTGCTGAACCCAGGACAAACTGTCTGTATAAATACACCTTTTAAACAACTCTGCAGCAATGAGCTACTATCCACTGAATTTAATGGTATACATTTATGTGTGTGTACTCGCATATGTGTGAGCACATACATATTTATGTATTCTCATTAATTTAAATATCAAAGTTCTGTCACAAGACTTCTTTTGTGTATAGACAAGTTACTTAAAAGTATAATCAGTTTCAGCTTCATTCTTTATTTTCTTCTTGACGAAATGAAGCTGATGCTTCCAAGGTTTAAAATATGGGGTGGCTGGTTGTTTATTTTGTCTGTATTAAGAGCTTGGAAGACACAATCAGTCAATAGTCTCAAGAGGTTTGCAGATGTTCATTTAAAGGCATTATTAAGAAAGGCAGCAGATGTATTCTCTGGCAAATGGCTCAAGTTGCTGTGACCCTCTGTTTGTCCCTCAGAAAGCCAATTTACTAAACAATGAGGTGAATAAGACCTGTTCTGAAAAAAATGGTTACATTTCTCTGCAAAAGAAGGTTAATGAAATCAGTATGCTGTCCAGCTGCAATAAGAAACAAAGCAAAATACTTTTCCTGTAAGGCCATATCCTATATAGAACTAAACAACTGCAATTCCCAAGACTTTCTTAGCACCACGTAAGAAAAGATAATAGGTATCTTAATCATTCCTTAGACGAAGGAGAAAATTGCACTTTATTTTCAGCTAGGTGGGCATGCTGACAGCTCATAGTGGTACTAGTGGTTTTATGAGTGGCATAATCTTTACCATAACAGACAAGACGGAAAAGGGGAAAAACACAGGTTCTTCTAGGAGCAGCATTATCGTGCTAGATGGCAATATCCACGTAAAATGTAGATATATGATCTGAGATGTTTACTTTTGGCTCCTTTCGTCAGTGAGGAATGAACTGACATTTCTTGGATCAGTCATCTATAAGAGGACATTAATATTTCACTACTGGTGTTGGGAAGTAAAGACATTAATTTGTATTTATTGACTGTGTAGCAGTTGGAAGATCACTAGCTCACATGTAGGCATTGACAGTCTAGGCATATGAGGCCTGATTTTGTTATTTAACATAGGCATCTACTGCAGTCTGAGAGGTTGCAGTTATTTTGAGGCATTTGTGTCAGGATGGCAGATGTATTATAGGATCCATAGGAGATCCAGGCCTTTCTGAAATGTAAGTCTGAAGCCAGGTTGATTCATAAAGGTGTCCTGAATTGCTTGAAACACCGCTGTCTAGATAAGTGAATCAAGTCCTGAAGCTACCTGATATTAATACCACCCTCTCTTGGTGATAAACATTGATTTAGATTGAAAATACATGACAATAGGATCTAAAACTTTCCAATATTGCAAGTGTTTCATCACTACCAGGGCCAGAGAATATGTTGTATGAAACAGCCATTAGTTTGTACTCTTAGTAATCAGTTTTAGGAATTCATAATACACATTTACTAAGCACTCTGTAGTGATTGTTCACACACGCTAAAAATGCAGTTTCCTCATTATGTGGTTGCATTAGTGGGTTCTTACAGCATTCTTTACTCTGTTGCTACCCCCGAGCAGTCAGCTTAAAGGTAATAAAACAAATAAATTAATTTTGCATTTTGAAAGGTATAATTTCAGACAGCTTATATAAATATAATTTCACTGGAGTTAATGGAGTTTTCAAAGTTTGCTCCAATTGAGACTTCACACAGAATGAGGTTATGAAATACTTTTGACCAGTACAGCTTGATACTTTTGGTATGAGGACTTAATTTGGTCAAGTGAGCACAGAGAAGGTCAAATTTTCCAATACTAATGAGGTTTTTATTTTCTTTGGAATGTGGTTACAGAATGACTTATGAGGTTCAGTGTTCTACACCTGTCTTTCCTTCTTGTTGGGCTCCTGATGAGTGCTAAAATCCCCCAGTCAAGCTTTCCCACAAGAATTGCTTAACTCATGGCTTCTGGCTGGATGCTCAGCTTTCCTTTAAGTTCTCCAGCTCCCTGACTGGCCTCCTTCACCACTGGGTTGTCTTGGCTGTCTGCCCTTAGTATTTTTTCTCTCTATTTCACCTCTGATCCCTGCTGTAAGATGTTCTTTTCTTTTACTGCTGAGTGGACAGGAGGCCTATTTCTAAAACTTCCTCCTAGTTTTATTTCCCAAACTGATGACTGAATGTAGTAATTTATTTCAGCTCCTTCTCAGCATGTCCCTCAACAGGGAGCAGCCAAAGGACATAGTGAACATATTGGGCGAGGAATACGTTATTCTCAGAGGGCCCAGTGTTAAAATGTGGCAGCAGCAACATTTTCTTTCAGTCTTCCTGAGCTTTAAAAAGTTTGAGTAGGATAACTAGCAGAAGTCAGAGGAGAGTAATGTTGAAATAAAAGCTGAGATCTATGCTCAGACATAGAAAAATGGTATAGTGTCTACCAATATACGGATGAAAAGCAGGAAGCTAAAGATGAACTCACCCAAGAAAAGCTGGTATATATTACAATTAAAAAAATCTCAGAAGAAATGCATTTCTTTTAACACTTTCCTTTGTTAGGATATACACTAGTTTAAGCTATAGCTTTCAGTTTATATAAACCACACTTTACAAATGTTAGAACTGATCCTGAATTTGTTATCAATGACAATAAAAACCTGTGAATTTATGAATGATCTATAAGTCAGAAAAATGTGGTATATTGTGAACTAAACTATACCACTAAATTATCTGAAATGTCCTATCAGCAATCTGAGAAGCAAACAGAATGCAGCTGCACCCTTGGAAAACAGAATGGATTGAATTGTATTTGGGTTTGCCATGTATTTAAAACAGATAGAAACACAGAAACTAATTTAGACCTCAAAATTTTGTTGGACTCAGAGATAACTTCATTAGAGTCAGTAAAAAAGTTCCAGAATAAAATGGACTAACGCAATACATAGTAATCTAAAAGCTTTATTATTTCATGATTCCCCAGTGTTGGAATTCTGGCGTTATCTTTGACAGCTGTCCATGTTGAACTCAAAGTGCTACATTAGCTACCAAATCAGAAATCTCCACTCCTTTGTGAAGGTATGTTTATGTTTGATAATGATTCAAGCAAGTGATTAGCCAGAAGGTTTTGGTACACCTGTACTTCTCGCATAGCTGAATGTTTATCAGAAAAGAGAAAGTCCAGAGAAAAGCAGAGAAGTATTACTAAAGGGATCAAAGACTATGAGGAATGAAGGAAATATTTGAAATAGGAACATGCTAGGGTGAACACGGTAAGGACTCAAGACTGGTCTTTCAAATTATTCAAGACTCATATAATCAGATATGAGAAGCATAGAGGGAAGTTCATTAGCAGAAACTGACAATTTAAACTTTCATATTTCATTTGCTCAGTATTTGAAATTCCCTGTAGGGGTATTTTTAATGCCTTTTTCAGTGGAATAGAGTACTCACACAGGGCAAAATATCACAACAGTGACTTTCCAGATTTGATTAATTTAAAATATTTTCATGACAACAAAGTATATCATGCTCCACATAAGTGCTATGACTTTAGAGTTCATCCTGTATCCAATAACCAATGTTAAGTTTGATGACAATTTCTGAAGGATAGTAAAACTCAAATACATATATTGGTTGGTTCAGAAGGACTGATTGAATTAATCACCATGAATGTTTTTAATCTTGATGCTTTGAGCTTGTGCCAAAATATGTTTTAAGTGAAAAAATATATACATGGTATTTCAGTTCTTTAATTTATAAAATCCTGCTTGAATTCTATCTATCTGGTACACACCTTCGTATGATACATGTTCAGGTAACATCTATGTTTAATTCTTACTTCTTGCGCTAGGGGGTTCCCTTTCCCTCCTGTTATGTAGAAGTTTCGATATAGTTTAACATATATATTTAAGCTAGCGGGCAAAAACGTCGTGTGGTTTTGATTTGCTGCTATTTTAGGTAGAAGAATTTATTCAGCACATTAAGCTTTCACTATATGAAGGATTTAAACTATAATCCTGTCACTAATAGAAGGATATGTAATGTTATCCTATATATTGAACCTGTTCATTTACAGATATAAATATATTCCAGAATTCTTGAGCTGCATGTGAATGATATTTACTAAAATAAATCATATTTTTATACACTTATTTATGGATTTTTTTTCCACAAAATTTTAAAGCAAAACACAAAGACACTATTATAAAGTGATAGTAAACTTATAGTAAAGTTATAATAAAGTAAAATACATAAGGATAGAAAAAGATGACAGAAAATAAGATTTTTTTTCCTGTTTTTTAACTATAATTTTATGGGTTAAAATCAAGTAAATATAAATTTTATAACAGTGTGCCATATTGTTTTCTTTTTCAAATATAAAAAAACCTAATCCATCAAATTGTATGTGCTGCAGTATTATGCTCGTTCACATTTATTATACAATACAGCAGAGATATTGGTTGGTTGGTTGGTTGGTTGGATGGATGGTTGGTTGGTTGGATGGATGGTTGGTTTGTTGGGTGGTTGGTTGGATCGTTAGGTGGTTGGATCGTTGGTGGGTTGGTTAATTGGGTAATAGGGTCATCAGGGTTCTGAAATGCCCACTGAGGCCAAGACTAACATCTGTTCAATGACTGACTTTACCCTTTCTGAAGTTTCTGCCTTACCTTCAGAACAAATCTGGAAATCAGAGAATGCTTTTGAGAAGGAGTGTGAGAAATTATAAAACTCTACAAACATCCTACATTTGCCCAGTATCTAATGATCTTCTTACAGTAATGACAGCATATTCCATTCAAATCTTCGGTTGAATCAAAACTCCAGAAATATTAATGCGTTAATTACAGCAAGAAAATATGTTGTTGTGTAATGATCCCTTAAATTAAACCCACTCCTTTTTCTAGTTGTTTCTGTCTGCATCTTTTTCCATGCACCCAAACCTATGGTAATCTACGTAGCATTCAGTGACAGACTGAAAGCACATGTTAGATATATACGCGTAGATATCAACTCAATAGAGACCTAGCTAATACAGTAGATGACACAGACAGCTTTTCAGTTGACAAAATGCAGATGTCTTTGTAAGTTGAATATTTCTCCAGACTCTACTGGCTTCTTTAATTAGATTTCCATTTTGACCACAGTGAGAGCTAGGCATCCCAGACTACACAGGCATATATAGTCAGGTATCTATAACAGGGACACAAGCCATCTTCCTAAAGTGTTTAAAGAGAAATTAGTGTCTTTTCCTGTATGATTTGAGGTAGGAAATAATATTACAGGCTTAATTCATTGCTCACATAGATACCTTAGGCGTCAATTAGAATGAATGGCGTAGGTATCCAAGATTTCTGCACGAATCGCAAAGATGCAGTACAGGACCTACAGAGACCCATGCACCTCTAATGTGGAAGATGGACACCATACATTTATGTATCTCAAAAAACACTAGTTGCCTAAGTGTAAGCAACTGAGCAAAGCCCTAAGTTTCTTGTAAGTGCTGAAAGAAAATTTGTTGTTTTCAGTTAAACAAGGAGTAGTTGCACCTAGACTTACCTACCGGGACGTGATACAGCATGCTCTGCAGGGACAATGTCTTTCATCCATTCTCTGATGGAATACATAAATCCTGACATTCAGAGTACACAAAAAAAGTCTCTTTGCATATAAGCCATGATGCACAAGAAGAAATTTGCTATCCTCAAGTTCTTTTTCTTAATAAGGCTCTAGCAGTGCTATTTCCAGACCTGGCAACCAATAAGCATGACTGAGTACTGCAATGTTGTCATAGCCAAAATAATTCTGATGACATCATAACTATGAAACATAACTTCTCCTTATTGTTTGTGTATATCAAATAAAATCACAAAGCATTCAAATAAAACCAAGTTTTCTAAAACTAACATGGTATGTAGCTACAACTGAGCTTACCTGTTGTTCATATCTGCATTTGTAAACAAAACAAAACCTGGCAGTATAATCCCATGTACCTTTCCATCATTGATAAGTGTGTTTAACTTGCCTTTGCATTTGCAATTGCTAAGGTGAAACTGACATAGTAATTTTCTAAGGTAATGCCAGATGCTTGTGCTTGTCCATTCTACCTTGTTATTTAAAAACTTAGTTTTTGCTAGTTCAGTTTCTGTCTAACTTCTTAATCTTAACTCCTGTCTTATTATTGTAAATGCACATTCACATAATTACCATCAGTACAGTTATTGCAAGTTATAATTCTTCAAATGATCATTTTAGTCATGAGTTGTAATCTTCAAAATGGTTAATGTGCTTAGCACCACTTAAAAAGTATCTCATTTCACTTGCAAAGAGACACAATAGGTTAGAGAAAGGAAGGTACATGTATGTTAATTACCTGTGCTCAATTCACAACAGATAATTTGATAAGCAGCAGTTACTAGATCAGCTGAAGTAACCTCAACATATTCTAAACCCCTGTAGACATAGACGCAAGTATTTCTGGGAATGTGATTTGTGGAATAAATGACTCAAAATGTCCCCAGCTGTAATTTTGTCCCTCTCCTGAAGATTACTACCACCAAAGCAAAGCCAGTTATATATGTGTTACTCTTTTGCCTCAGTACAAAGTCAAAGGACTTTAAATGAGTATTTACATAATCAGATTTTCTGGTGAGTTTTACTTGGTGTTTCATGTAGAAAAAGTCAGTAAACTGACTTCAGAAAGCCTATGATAAGTAAGCTATATGGGGCATCGTGTTTTCTAAAAAAAATAGAGCCATATGCAAGTAATCTGTTAAAACAAGAATAAAGAAAAGGCAAGGTATGAGGTGATTATGACATCATCTGGAAAGCGTGATTCTCTGCATACATAGTACCGCACTGCTGACAAAGTAGTCTGTGAGAGATTTTTGTCTGAAAATACTCATCAAAGCCTGAGGGATCATATTTGGCATGACAGACAGCATAATAGCACAGTAAACAATATCTTATTTTCTCATTTTTTAATATAATCAGGGTGGTGTCATATTTCAGGCATTACATAACAAATCAGATTTTAGGTCATCAACCTACAGATGGTTAGATAGCTCTGCATCCACATGTGTTCCAGATTCACACTCAAGTACGTATTATTAATTTGTTTGCTTGTGCTTGTGTGTTTGCATATTAATATGAATGAACCCACTGATATCCATTTATATACTCACTTATCCATGGATATGGAATTCACTATATTAAAGGATTTATTTCAGCGTTATCTTTTTCCCATTGAACTAACATCCACCTGACACTTACCAAACAGAATACCGTTAAAAACATAGCAGTTCAAGGAGTGTGATTACATTAAAATGGCATATTTATACAGTAGGCATGATTCTATTACAAATGTCATTAAGACTTTTTTATTTAAGGAAATACATAAAATAAGAATTTTGTGAACTGTTCATAGAATCATAGAATCATTAGGTTTGGAAAGGACCTTAAGATCATCTAGTTCCAACCCCCAAGGCCTCATCCAACCTGGACTTGAACACTGCCAGGGATGGAGCATTCGCAACCTCCCTGGGCAACCCATTCCAGTGCCTTACCACCCTAACAGGAAAGAATTTCCTTCTTATATCCAATCTAAACTTCCCGTTTAACTTTTAACCCGTTACCCCTTGTCCTGTCACTACAGTCTCTGATGAAGATTCCCTCCCCAGCATCCCTATAGCCCCCCTTCAGATACTGGAAGGTTGCTATGAGGTCTCCACGCAGCCTTCTCTTCTCCAGGCTGAACAGCCCCAACTTTCTCAGCCTGTCTTCATACGGGAGGTGCTCCAGTCCCCTGATCATCCTTGTGGCCCTTCTCTGGACTTGTTCCAACAGTTCCATGTCCTTTTTATGTTGAGGACATAAATTCTTCTGAACAGAATGAAAGAATTGGAAGAAAAGAAAAAAATATTATTGATTTGATTACCAATTCTATTATAAAACATATTTAGCAGCAATAAATAGTGCATACTTTTTCAATGTTTTAAATGTACCTTATATGAAATTGAAGACAGTTTTAAATTATACAATCTTCTGTTATGCTGAAAATTAGAAAGGTGTGCCTAAAGAGCTTGTCCTGGTTTTCTAATTGTGAAAGACTGTATACTTTCAATACTACTGATATGGAGACTGAAGTGCCCTGAATTATTCCATTTGGAAGTTATAAAGCTTCTGAGCATGACCAGTTTAACAGTATGGCTGCTGGAAAATTATTAGACTGCTTCAAATATTTTAAAACTACTTCAGGTTAGAAGCAATAAAGCTAGCCAACCTGCCCCCTACAACGTTTTTCAAAGTCAGTTTTTAAAAGGCAGCATAAATTTAGTCTGTGATGCCTGTTATATGATCATGTGTTTGACTCTTTGTGTGTGCCCATCCTTTATTTGACAATCACCTGTAACATTTTTAGCATGCATTACAATTGGTTGCTATTACAAACAACAGTCCAGGTTCTCAGCTGATATACTGTACAGGCTACTAGGAAGAAAAATAACTGTTACAGCTGAAATCCAGGACACACAGGTTTTGTTTTAGTGGAGCCAGTGAACAAACACTGACTTCAGTGGGACTGTGTTAATTTGTATTTCCAGAAGACTTATCCTACTGTGTGGAAATACATTTTATTATTACAAATTGTGTTAGCACTTCATTTGGTCCCAAGAACCCTTCACTGATCATGGTAAATACTTTTCCTTATTTTAATCAAACACCCTACACTTCAGTGTAAATCACAAGTCTGTGGTAATTGAAGAGGTGTGCATGAGGTTATTTTACTTTTAATTATCTCATTTAAAATATTTCTCAGCTCATTAGGCTTAACAGACGCTTTATATATATCTGCCAGGTTATACACTACAGCACAGCACTGTCAGTATTCCATCTTAGATAAAAAGTATTCCATATAACCAATCTTTTTTAAAAAATTTATGACTCACACAAAGTTTTGCTCAAGCAAATATGTAGTCACACAGTATCACACAGTATCATCTGACTCGAGCACTTTAGCAGATCTTAGTATTTCAAAAATCTTTGCAAGTCATTATTCAGAAAGCTCTGGCCCAGGGAAACAATGTCCAACAAGCCCTCTAAACCTTACATCAAAGTATTTGTACAACAAAGGGAATTAAGGGAAAGGCAGATCTGGGAATGATTCACAGGAAAGAAAGAATATCTCACTGCATTTCACTTTTAGTCCCTTCAATGAGTGCAGTGCATTGGCCCAGCAGCTCATTCTTCTCCATCTTCTCTTAAAGTCATGTTTTTGCTTTCCACAGTAATGCTCATGTATACTCATCCTCACAAAGTCAGTAGCATGCAGTGTTAGCATAGGGCCACACTGGAAGCTCCCATGGTGCAAACATAGCTCAACGTAGATCACCCATCACAAAATAGTTATCAAACTAGTCAGACACAAAGGAAGAGGTCTTAGGCAAGAAACCATTAGGAATTAAAAGAATTAGAAAACATTTATGCCACACATCTCTGGTTTAACAACAGAGGAGCAGACCAGGGGAGCTGGCTCAGTTTTTTTTGCAGTGAAGAATAATCAATATATATCCATATTTCATTTTTTTATTCATGCTGTTTCATATTACTTATAAGGTAATAAGAAGAGGACTTTGCACTAAAACTGCATTCTTCTAAGAATGAATGCTTGTCTGTGCTGAAATTCCCAATTACAGGTGTAAGCAGATACTGTGTTGTGGAAATGTATCCTCACAAACTAGAGGAATGCCTGTTTCAAACAGGTCAGATACCAGTTAGTACTGTACTGGACTTCAGAACCTGGAAATGTTACTGTTATGCAATTTTTCTAAAATGCCTAAAGCAGGCAATAGAAAAGGCATACCTAAAAACTATCCTGAGGATGGGTACAAAGGAAAGCAGAAAGCAAACAGGTGCACCAGTAACCCTTTTAACTGTCTGTCTGAAAACTAAAGAAAATGGTGAATATCTGTATCTCAGGATGAGCACAAAGGACAAGAATGAGAACTGAAGGATGAAACAAAGAAAGGACTAAGGTCAAAAGTAAATTACAAACAAGTAATTACTTATTAAGAAAAGAATGGCTCATAAATTGTTTTGACAACTTCGTTGTCAGTAAATAGCAGCTGATGAAATCCATCCTCTAGCACTAACGAATCCACTGAATACAACCTCCAGAATATTGGTGGTGTTCTTTGAAAGCTAAGGAAGGACTAATGATGTTTAAAAGAACATAATGAAAGCAATTTCAATGAAAAGGGCAGGTAAACAAAGTCAGCCCAAGTCTAGAACCCATAGAAACAATGGAATAACTTAATGAACAGTCATTTTTTTAACACCTCAGTAATAATAAGGTGACTAGAAATAGACACTATGAACATTAATCAACAGCCTTGTTTAATGTGTGCTATTTCCTTTCTGTGCTGCCATCCAGCGAGACCTGGACAGGCTGGAGAGTTGGGCAGGGAATAACTTGATGAAATACAACAAGGGAAAGTGTAGAGTCCTGCATCTGGGCAGGAACAACCCCAGGTTCCAGTATAGGTTGGGGAACGACCTGTTAGAGAGCAGTGTAGGGGAGAGGGACCTGGGGGTCCTAGTGGACGACAGGATCACAATTGAAAGTAGCTTCAAGATGTCAAGAGCATCTTTACCTGAGTCAAATACTATGAGTTGCAGGGATAATTAGATTTTGTGTTAATTTGATATATTTTCTATTAGGGAATATATATTCATAAGGAAATCAAATCATACTTTGCTAACATTTTTTAGATACTGTGAGTTTTCCTAAGGCGTGAGTGTCAGTGTGCAGCTGCAAGGTATGAACTTCTTTGTGTAAAAATACCTCATATGTGAAATCAAGCACTTATAGTCTTATAAAATGTTAATTCCTGTGGGCTGAATTTTTGTATTAGATTTAACACACCAGAGATGTTTCATATTGAAGAGGCTAATTGGAAAATATTAAATTATACAATATTCACAGGCTTCTCATAAGTGTTATGAGGTAAGTTATTTCATGAATGAGACTTCTCATGATTGGTCAGATAAATTTTGCAGCTGACATGAGGACAAAGGCTACTGAAAATGAAGTCTGCAGACAAGACTACATAAAAAGAACTAGAAATTGTTTATAGATAAGATTAACAATCAATAACTTTTAAGATAAATAATGTTAAGCGCTGCATCAGTACCTGACCTGTACTTGCACTCAGGATGTGAAATTATAATTCTTTAGATATATCAGATAACACTGAAAAAAAAATTAAACTACATATTGCAGGATGTTCTGGTTAGCTAATATTCAATTGTCATGGCAATTATAAAAAAGCCCAACAGCCTTAAGCACTGATCTAAGTAAACAGAATGCATAGGGCAGGATAGTTACCAACTTCCTTCCATGCCAGACTCCATGTCAAGAGCAATATATTTTGCTGTTTTTTTTCTGAGAATCTGCATGCCATCAAATTAAGACAGAAAAAAGAAAAAGAAAAAAAAAAAAGAAAAAGAAAAAAAACCAGTAGGTGAAGATTAAGGGAAAAAAACATTCATGACACCCTGTCAATTATTTCAGTCCCCTAGAATGCTTTTTCATGCAAGTACATGAGGGACTTTTCAGGAGGTACTAAATGATCTAAGCCACATTTTCAGAATTTAAGACATCCTCACATATTTAGATGACTTCGTTTGTTTCCATAAAACATCGGGGGAACATGTGGCAGGAGTGGAAAGGCTTCTAAAGCTTTTTTAGGTGTAATGGTTTAGCTTGAGGAAAACAAATGTCTATTTGTGAGGGATCACATTACCTTCGAAGGATATGCATGTCCTGAAGATGAGTGAAAGATCAGTCACTGAAGCTGGAAATAGAAATACTGGATTGTTCCTGGGAACGTGGATGCAAAAACTTGTGCAGATTCTTGAGTACACTCATAGAGAGTTTTCTAAAATAGCAAACTAAAAACATCTTTGCCATGATACAAAATCATCAGAAAACTTTTGATTTACTCGAAAGTTCCAAATCCATACTTTGTTTAAATGCCTGAAAATGTACAAAGAGCTTGTAGCAACTTGTGATTCCTCAGAAGTTAATGCCAGAACGTTAGGTGAATAAATCAAAATTAAATACTGAATATCAAAATTAAATAAATTAATAATCTGAACTTTGTGGAGGACTCAAAGATACATACACTGAGAATGAAATTCATCAAGTGCATGGATTGTAATTCATTGGAGCCTCTACTTATAAACCAGAAAAAGTCTTGGGGAACTGGACATGCAACCAACCTAAGAAGAGTTGCAGTTATGCATTAGCTTGGAAAATAAAGAGCCAGCATATATGCTTCAAGTTGACTAGAGGCAATGAGAAAGCAACACTGAAGTTCAAGGGATGTATCAAAGAAAAACAGGTTTTGGAGGTTAAATTGAGACTATCCCAGTAGTAATTTGCATCTCTATACACGTAACAGACCATTGTTGTGGTTGTCAATGATATACACAGAAGAGACCTAGAATGTCCTCAAAGTCAGTGGTGGCTGGCCAGATGGAGGCATAAAGGTCCTCAGTCTTGCTAGGTAGTTTTAGTTTTCCTTTTGTTTTATGTGGCTTGCTTGAAGCTGTTAGTGGCTGGGTATTTTCTTATCTTATTTGTAAAGAGACCTTGATTCTAGAGAACAAAGCCTGATTTCCAAAACCCGAAGAAATCTGATCAAAGAGAAGACTGGGAGATAACTGGGGAAGCATAGAAACATTGCTATTTTAATTTTTTTTTTTTTTTTTCCTTTTTTCCTTAGACATCTATTTCTGTTTGTTTCCAGCCACAGGACACTGCCTAGGTAGATCACTGGTTTCACCTCAAGTGCTCAAGATATTACAGTCTTAAAAGTTTGCCCACTACAGACAGATTTAACCTATGGTATACGCTGGGGAATTTTGTGCTCACTGAAAATCTAGTTCCAATACTGAGCCCATAAATGTGAGACTCCAGAAGACCAATATAGAAATATTGACAGTACTACAGAGAAATGAATGTTGATGGACACTGACCTGGATATGGAGACATCGACAATGTCAATGAAAACATAGAGGTAGTTTTGAAATTCTGTATGAAACTAAAGAGCAGAAGATAGGGAGGTTGGTATCATCTGAAATCTGACTTGGAGTTCACCTGAATCAGCCACCTTAAACACTGTTCATAATCACTGGAAAGAAGTGGGCATTTTGAGTTCTAAGTGCTTAAAACAGGAAAGATGTGTCACATCTTAAAAGAACGTACTGCTAAAGCTGCCTCAAAGAAAGATAAGTCCTGTCTCTGTTACTTTCAGTAGCTTTCTGTTAGCTATTATTACCTGTACAATAACAAAATCAAAAGCACAAATACTTAAGGAGAACAACAGGATAGGCATTCTAATGCAAAAAGAGTATCTGGAAAGTTCACTGCTGGTGAATGCCAAACAAGGCATATTAGCCAGAATAATATAAACCAGACACTTCTGGTTTGTAAATTAGTTCTATTGTCTCAGAAAAGACTAAAAAAAAAAGAAAATTAAAAAAAAGGATTAAAGAAGCAGTTCAATGCAGAGTTTACTGTTTGTTTTTTTTTCAATGTCTAATAGTATTTAAAAGGCCAGCACAACATTAAAGGGTCTGGGGAATAAAACAAAGAACATTATGACGATAGAATATTACAATGCAGTATTTAAACCAAGGGTCCTTCTTCATTGCAAAAACTGCACTCTGCTTTTCACTATTTTAATATGGATAAGGTTACAAACAGCAAAAAACCTATGACTCTACAAGAGCACCCAGCTGTTTCAGAAATCAGCAGTCAAAAGAAACAAGAGAAGCTCCATGAGAAGACTCCTGTAATATCATTCCCAGTAGCATTGTCAGCCATCACAACTCAATTTAGATTGCTATCATCCTCTATTACACTTCTCGATTTGAGACGAAGTACTGCTTCCATGTACATGCAACACTCAAAGAAATTATCAATACAGCCTAAACCCAAACTGTTTTCTTTTTTAAATCACTTGCTCATGAACCTGCCTCTGAGTTACAACTTTATTACTGTAACTTTGATTGTGTGATTATGGAGTTTGCATCCCACCTAGCTTACACTGATTGCCATAAAAAGCAAGGTAGATTGATTGACATTCTATGAATCTGTGCCACTGTTAAAATAATGCATAATGTGTGCCTTGCAATTAAGCTGTTGTCATTTTGCAAAATGAACAGATGAAAACAGAAGAGAATTTGGCCTTGAGATTGCATTGTTATTCTCCTTGGATATATCAGTGATGAAGGGATAAGGGTAGTAAAAGAAGGAGTATAAACTAGCCATGACTAAGTTTTGGCTGTAAATTAAAGATTCTAACCATGTTGAGAGGAGCAAGATTCTGGAAGAGTCTTTCACCAAGATAAGTGGAACAAGCAGCATTACTGCTTCTGGATGGAGCCATATATATTTATTAACAGGTTTATTAACAGGCTTGACAGTAATATCAAAGGCAAAGTCAAATTCTGTATTTCCTGACACAAACCCTGCAGAAAATAATTTTACAAATGTTAAATATAATCAACATACATGACAAAAGTATTTAGGCTTGTTTTAGTATTATTTGAGAATAAAGTTGAAGTTATTGATCTTATTTGTAGATACATTTTTCCAGATTTTGTGACAGTAAAAACTCTTCTTATTCTGCCTGTTATGGTTAAAATCAAGACAGACATTTTATACCTTATCTTTTAATGCAAATGCATTTGAAGGTTTCACTCTGAATATAAACATAATAATGCAAAGCAAACTGTAAATTATTTGTGGCACTGGTAATGCTCTTCTACTTTGTCCTTTCTACGACTGAGCTGTACTTCATCAACTGTTAATCACCATACACAGTAATCTCTCCAAATGAATGTCGGTTCCTGTGTCACATGCACTTGACAGTTACAGGTTAGAGTTCAGACCTACAGATAGGTTATTGAACTTCTAATTTTTGGCTATTTAAATTCATATCAAATGCTATAGAAGATTAATCAGTGCAGTACTGTTCACAAACATGCATTCCATTACCCTCGAAGAAACTTACATGCAACTCGCAAAATATCAGTGAAGTACAAAGGGCAAATCTCATGTAAATCTTATGAACATTCTACATTCCCCAAGTACAGTATGAAACACTACTATGTCTGTACGTATATATTCAGGTACATGAATATATATTCATGTACAGTACACAAGAACTCTGTTGCAGTTGAAAGTAAGTAAAACCATATTCACCATATGTGGAATATGAGTCATTGACACATTTGCAATGCAGAGTATTCAGGGCCTTCATTCTCCAGCTGGCACCCACAATTACAAAAGGGAAATTAATTCTTGAGGACTGAGGGGATATTGAACCTATAGTAGCTACTGCTGAGCTGCTCATATGGTTTCTCACAACTATTATCATTATCAATTAATTTAATAGAGAGACCTGATGCCCATAGAGAGGAATCTGACATATCTTTTGGGGTTTGGTTCAAAAGGCTAGTGAAAATCACTGTTGAGCATCAGACTGACTGCAGCTGACAAATGCACAGGATATCTTGAAGTTTGGTGTTTGGGGTAAAACTGTCAAAGGAGTCCTTAGCCTCCTAAATCCTTGCAACCTCTGAGCACATACTGAAAATGCAAGGAACATCCTGTCATTCCTTTTTTACAATAAAATTTCCTATGCTCACAAGCAATAAATTGAACAGAATGTTGCATCACTTTTATGAAATATCAAGATCTCCTTGGCATGGAAACTCTCTGTGGCTGGCTATCCCACCTTTAGAACCATTTACAATGTGTATGAAGGATCTCCAGCACAGTAGAGGACTGAAGATTCATGTGTCTGAAATCTGTTCAGTACAATAGGATGCAATTGTTTTTACCAGTATCAAACTCCACATGTCTGTCTCATCTGTGAATGTCATAGAATCATAGGATCATAGAATGTTTGGGATTGGAAAGGGCCTTAAAGATTATCCAGTTCCAACTCCCTGACACAATCAGGTCATCTGGAAAAAAAAAAAAAAAAGCAAAAAAAAAACCCCACACTTATACATGAATGAAGAAAATCTGGATACACAAATTGATTCCAGAATTGAACTGGTTGTCTATCTTATACTCATATTTGTAGAGTAAATTAATTTTCATTCCGCTGCTGAGACAAACTAATGGGGACTGAGAAAAAATACAGCTCAAGCAGATCCTGCAAATACTTAAACTCTAAATGTGCCTTAAGCAGAAACAACGCAATATCCTGCATTTAAAATGAAAATATATTTCTCCTTTGTGAATAGTTATCTAGAGCCAAGAACACATCTGTTATGAGGATTCTACCTCGTTTTTCTGCTCAGCGTTCCTAGGAACAAAAGTTTTTAAAAAAGATAATTTATAAATATATATCTGCAAAGGGTTTTGTATTATATATTTGTTATTTAAAATATTTTGGACATCCATTACGTGACATTAAGTTAGATAAGATAAAACTTTATTTGTCCTGAAGTGATAATCTAAAAAAAGGGGCATTAGTGAGAGAAAAATGTATGGGAGCAACAGAAGAATGCATCTATTTCTTTTGATGAACAGTGAGTTTTCAATGACCCAAGACAGAGGAAGCTATAAGTGAGTCATAACTTAACAAAATTCTGTTAGTTTGGGTAATTTAAGACATAGAGTTCTACCTAATTAAAAGTAAGTACAGTATCTACTCTGGTCTTAGCTCTTTTATTGGGTCCTGGCTTCAATAAAATTAATTTCACGTGATCCACATTGCTATTTTAAGGGCCTCTGTATGGTATATTGGTTGATTTATTATTATCTGATTTGCACATTGAAAATGATTATCCTCAGGAGAATTACAATGGGATTTGATTCAGATGTAAATAAATAACAGAAGAGCCCAGAGATCTCAGCACAGTTTGCTGCTTTCGTGGAGCTTTCCAGATTTCCTAACTCACCAGAAAATCGTACTTAAACCTAAATGTATAAATTGACAATTTGTGTCCTACCTTTTTCTTTTTTAAACAGATACATTATTACCTCTGATTTCAGAAATATGGTTGTTCTTGCGGTTGTTCTTGTTGTAAAGGCAAGTTAGATAAATGCTTCCAGTACTCTTGTTTGATATCTGAAAACAACTTTCTATTACTTGTGACATGTATAAAAATACCCTTGCTCTGCAAATATGTGCACACCCAAATAAATTTATTTGAAAAATTTCAAGGCTAAGTTTAAAAGCAAAACACACAGAAAAAGAAAAAAATCAGATACCTTAAAGTTAAAAATTATAGCTTCTGATTTCTAGACATTTGGTACACTGAGGGAAATCCAAAATCTAAGTTCAGGCACTTGAGAGAGGAAATAAAGAAAATTTGCAAATGCTGGCCAGGGAACTGCGGAGCTAGGCTGGAAAGCTGCCTGGCAGAAGAGGACTCGGGTAGTCAACAGATGCCTGAATATGAGCCAGCAGCATGCCAGGGTGGCCAAGAAGTCCAAAAGCATCCTGGATTGTATCAGAAATAGTATGGCCAGCAGAACAAGAGCAGTGATCATGCCCCTGTACTCAGCACTGGTAAGGCTGCATCTTGAATCCTGTGTTCAGTTTTTGGCCCCTCACTACAAGAAAGACATTGAAGTGCTGAAGCATATCCCCAGGAGGGCAACAAAACTAGTGAAGGGCTTAAAGCACAAACCTTATGAGAAGCAACTGAGGGAATGGGGTTTGTTTAGCCTGCAGAAAAGAAGGCTCAGGGTAAACCTTAGTATTGTCTACAGCTACCTGAAAGGAGGTTGGATCAAGGTGGGTGTCAGTCTTTTATCTCAACAAACAATAGGATGAGAAGAAATTACCTCAAGTTATTCCAAAAGCCAAAATTTCTTGACCAAAAGGGTTGTCAAGCATTGGAGCAGGCTGCCCGGGAAAGTGGTTGAGTCACCATCCCTGGTGGTATTTAAAAAACTTGTGGTGCTTAAGGTCATGGTTTATTGGTGGACCTGGCAGTGTTAGGTTAGAAGTTGGACTTGATGATCAAAAAGGTCTTTTCCAATATAAATGATCCAATGATTCTGTAACAAGAGCAGGTTTGACTGTATTATTCATGCTAGTTATATCCCAGTGTATAATTGCATTACTTTTCCTTAGGTGTAAACATTTTTCCACAGATTTACAGTTTCATCTGTAGTGATGACATACAAAATCCATCCTACATACAGTAAAAATAAACAGAACAGCTTAATACAATTTTAATTAGCTAAAATATGCACAAATTCACTGCTCTTTACCATCAATTATTTGGAGATGTCCTTTACACTAATAAGCATGGAGTGACTGTGCTCCAACACCAAGGATGGCCAGGCACACATGTTCTTTCTTTTCAATTTAATATTTTCCTTTTGGTGTTCTTGGGCAGATCTTTCAAATTGCAATAAAGCCCTTTATTTCTTTTGCACATCCACCTTATGACTGTGTAAGAACTGGGAAGTCTTGTATTTTCTAGAGTGATAATTTTTCAACAGTGATAATTTTCTCCTTTTGGCAGCCCCTCCGATGGCAGATAACTTCTAATCAAAGCAATTCCTGAGCTAGTTCTCTCCTTTTCTCTTTCCCAAAGCTTGTACAAAGGAAACCTGATTGTGGTTAGGAGGTGTAGAAAAGAATAATTGTGAATAGAATGATAGAGAATATTGCTAAATATACAACTTTTGGAAGTTGTGTCTTTCTGCAAGTATCAATTTTCTTGGTATCAGTGCCAGCATGAAGTTGCAGTTGCAATCTCTCTTACAGACCTACAGGCTCTGAGGGAGGTGGGCCAAGGTGGCATTTAGTGACAGGAACCCCTCACAGCCCCCAGGACTTTTGGGGAACAGTGAACCAAGGCTAGGGCCCAGCCAGGGTGACCTATCACAAGCAACTGGAGACGGGGGAGGAGACAAGATGGGGCTGAGGGGCCTCTCCAGGAGACAAGCTCCCCACAGAATTATGTCCTATGACAGGGCTGAGCGCAGGAAACATTTGTGGGGCTGGGATAGGTCATGACCAAGACAAAAAGGGGCACAGGACTCTGGGTGGGGGACACCAGGTCAGGTTCATCAGGGCCAATATCGCTCTCAGGGCTCTAACAGTAAGATCGGATCTTTATAAGAAGCTGAATGATGAAAACACAATAGTTTTATGCTCTTGGATAAACAGAGGTTTGGGAGCAACATTTAAATATGAGTGGGTTGTAAAAATAGTATTGTGTCTTCTAATTACTGTCAATGCTGCTGTAAAGGAATACAGGATGAAAGCCCACAGTTTACAGATTGGAAGCTGGAAAGGCCAGAGTCCCAGGCAACTGTTACTAGATCTTCTAAAATTTCTGGTTTAGTTGTTGTGGTAATTCCATCACATGAGATAGATATAGTAATAATGTAAGTCACATAAGTCTAAATTTTGTTGGTTTATTGCTGCATTTCAGCCTTCACCCCATGTGACTGTCCAACCCATCAGAGGTTCCAAGCTCATGTGCCCCTGTACCATGGCTGAAATCTTGTTTGAGCTCAGTTTTAAGGCAAATGGAGAGAAAAGAGGTCTTTGATTTGCCACTCAAGATATGTGACTCATACCGTTCAGTCATTGTACAAGAGAATGGTTTTCTTCCATTAATTAAACCATGATTATAAATACCACTGACTTTTCACAGTGTTATAAAATATTCTTCAAAGAGAATCAGCCATACCTAACTAGACTTATTAGAAAAGGCAACAAGAAACACAATGAGCATATTTACATGGTAGATGAATGGAAAGCAGTAAAGTGGTATGAAAAATATAAGGACAAGGAAGAAGAAAGTCCACAAAAAAGAAGTAAATATGACTAAAAGAAAAAAAAAAAAAGTAGGCTCCCAAGTACCTTTCATGTGATACATACCAAATTCTTAACCCAGCATCAATCAAGAGACAGAGTACTTATCCAGGAGCTACCAGAAACTAGGACCTGGCCTCATCACACACTTCTAATACATTGTATAAAAACACTTTGACATAATCTTAGTTGCCATCCCAAATACACTGAAAATGAGGTGAAAAATTAGCCCTTTAGTAAATGGCTCATGTTGCTATACTATTATAAATTTTTTACACAGAGTTTAAGTTTAATTTAAAGCTTTATGTATCACCAAAAAATAATACAAATTCAGAAAACATACATTTGTCATGCTTAGAGTATGCTTGCTGTCCTGAAATTTTTTTGTAAATGGAATGGCTTTCACTTTAGAGACTTCACAACTCATCTGCAAAGAATTTGTTCAAGGAGGTGGACAACATGCCCACCAAACTGCAGTCTGACTTGGACAGAGGAGATAGTTGAACCGTCATTTACCAGTGCCTGGGTGAGAGGTCTAGGCAATAAGCTTTCAAACATGAGGGAGTGGGTAACTTTTTCATCTCCTTGTTTTATTCCAGCTTTTGAAAGTACTATTGGCTCTATTCCTAGAATTAAGTAAACAATGTGAGAATCCTGCTGTGAGCTCAGGTGTGGGTCAGGGGGTTTGGGGACTACGTCACGAGCTGAGTAGCTACTACATTGCCACTAGGGGAAATGTAGTTTCCTATGACTTTGAATGTTTCACTGGTTAGCTAGAGGGTGCAAAAGAGTTCTAAAAATGTTCAGAGGACCATGAATGTCAAATAATGTCTTAGAATGATTAACAGTTCTCAAAATAATCTCATTAATTTAATTCCTTATTCCTTCAGCTCTTCTTTGGCAAGCTCTTAAGCTAGAATACTGATGAATTTTGGGTATGGTTTTTTTAGACTATGAACTCTCTGCTTCTCTCTGAGTATACAAAATAGATGTTAGGTATCACTTGACACAAGCAATATGAAAGCAAGTAAACTCACAGTAAATCAAGATTCGGATACTGTAGCTAAATTGGTAGGAGAGAAATTATGTAGATTGAAAGCTTTATTATAGATGAAGCAGAAGGAAGATAAGAGAGCAATTAAAATATTTTAGATTCTCTGAAGTTTCAGATTCTCCAAATCCTTCAAGGTCAGTAAAGAGATGACCTAGATTAACACATTCAATTCAGTAATTGTAAAAAGGTTACAAACGTGTTTTTAAGAACAATTCTCTTAAAAGAACAAAAGAGGGAGTTCTGGTTCTAACAGAGAATGAGAACTAAATATAAAAAACGTAAGTATTGCAATCATACTAACTTAGGTAGTTTTTATGATATAACTAGCTTTCACAGTACAATGCCATAAAGAATTACTCGAGTTATTATCAGCATGACTTCATTTTAAGTGTTGGACACGATTGTATTCCGTCAGTTTTTGTACTAATCTTTCCTATAGAGATAATTGTTTTAAAGTACCAAATTTTCTGTACCTTATAAAACTGTCAGTTCAGCTTAAAATATATCTATCCTGACTCACTGACATTCAGAGCACAATTAAGATAAACACCAAATGTTTCAACTGTTACATAGAAATGAAGTTACTGAGAAGTTTAGATAGCATTTTAGGAATAAGTAGTAGTCAGCAGTGCTAGGAGATAACTAGAAAGCAAAATAATATATGTGTACTCACAGGCCTTGATGGTTTTGGATTAGTGTATACAGGCATCCTCTTAAAGACTCTTAAATTTTATGACAAACAATGAGGTATTACCTAATACAGTTTCTTGGTGCTTGAATTATTTATCCCTCAACACTTCTCAAATTACTTCTGCAAAATAATCACTGTACACTTTGCTTATGGGTATTGCATTGTGTTCTTGTGAATGAGTTGTCATCATACATTTTTCAGGTGCCTGGTAGACAATGATAGTGATAGGGAGAATTGTTAATTACTTTTACTGTAAATTTCATCTGTTACAAGAGTTTGAATTAACTCACATCAGCCCTGTTTCATGTCCTGACAAAAATTAAAAAGAAAATAAAAAAAAAATCTGTTCAAATATAAAATAACTCACCTGTACTTAAAGAAAAACATCCCCAAGACAAAGCATCTGACTGACTAGCACATCCCGAGTTTATATCATTGGTTTAAATAGTCCAGCAAAAATTAACCTAAGTTAGGGACACTTTGCATACCTAGAGATAATGCAACAACAAGCCAACCCTATGATTAGGAGACTCAGTGAGGGAAAAGTTAAATCAAAAATTCTGTCTAAATCTGTAACTCTAGAAAAATGAAATAGTTTAAAGCATCATATATATATAATTCTTCTGTGTATTCCCCTAATAGGTAAAAAAGACCTGCAGTAAAGGGGAGGGGGGGTGTTTCTTTTTTCTTGTTTTTTTTTTTTGTTGTTGTTGTTGTTTATTTCTTTGGTTGTTGGTTGTTTTTTTTTCTCCAGAAAATAATATTGTCAGTGTTAGGAAAGCAGAAAAAATATCTCTGTCTAACCTGTTTTGGATGGCAACCTTGAGCCTAAATTATGGGATCATATCATTAGCTAAAAGTTAAAAATCTGGCAGTTATGTTCATATCATTTGTCTCGGACATATTCAAACACCCAGCAGAATGCTATTAAAAATGATCTACGTAACTCTCATTGAGTGATCATAGTTTCTGTGGTACTTAGCTATTTTTTCTCTAAAACCGTATAATTTCCTTTATTATTTTAGTCTGCAGATGAAGTGAATCCACATCTCTAGATAGCAAGATTAAAATGAAGAAAGTCAAATTGAACACTTTTGGAAATTTTGATTAATATGTTAAAACTTTGTTGAGATCAAAAATTGCTTTCTTCATGCATCCAAATCACCCATATAGTTAGAAACACTTCTAAAATCCTAAATATCCACTCAGAAGCAATCTAGTGACAGCAAGTGTGGAGCTGTGCTGTGTTGCGTGTTGTGGCTTTTAAGATTTTAAGAATTAGCCCTGTCATCATTTGAGTCTCTAATCCTCAAGCTGTGCATGTGTGCAGCAGAGCTCTGGGCAGGTGCAGGGATGTGCCTCCATAGCCCACTAAATATTTAGATTCTACATTTTACTACGTCTCAACAAAACTTTCACTTAAACTGAGCTGTTATGTTTCAGAATTTCATTAAGCCTTGAGGAGAGGGAAAAAAATGTAAAAATTAGGATCTGCCCATAAAACTTACAACATTTAAAATATGATTTTCTATAAGCTCATTAGAAAATGAGTCACATTTACTTTAAATGCATGCTTCTCTATGACTGTGAAGAAAAATGCAAGACCTCATTATGATATATAGTGGACATGTACTGTTTGTGGGGGTTTTTCACTGTTCAAAGAACCTTGAGGGTTTGTCTGGTTGAGACTGACAAATTAAATAAATGTCCAGAAATCCTATAAAAATGTGCTCTAACACAAGATGGGACACTTCAGTCAGCTATGAAACAAATATTTAATTTTTCATTATAGCTGTATACTTTTCTGTTTCAAAACCACCTAGCCTGTAGAAAATTAAATGTGTTGCTTTTTTTTATAACACTATATGAAGCACTAAATTGGAACACGATACTTTTAACAGATAGTGTCACTGTATCAGGATATTGTCAGAGAAGTCTCTCCTGCTATTACAGAAACACCAGATCTGCTGTGGTGATTCTAGATATGTAAGACAAGATCCTGTCTATTTTCAGAAAAAAAAAAGGTATTAAACCTGTAGCAATGTTACAACGCAAAACTTCACTGAATTGTACTTAACCCTATTTACGATCTGTTGTGTTTGGGAAATTGTGGAGTAAGACATTGCTGTCTGCGTGCAAGGGCAAAAACTCTGATCATGACTGGATTAAATAAATCTATTTAAACTGCTCCCCTCACTAGGCTGGTGATGAAGAGTGGAATTAGCTGAGTGGTAAAGCATTAGAGAGAAGAAGAAAATTAAGGCAATAGTGTCCTCTAGGTTGTTCATAAAGGTAATAGATAAGTAACAATAATGAGAAAACCAAATCCCAGTACTTTCTTATCTTTACAACAAATGAATTGTCACAATTAATTCTATGGATTTCCTTCCATGCTTAAAGCACACAAGCACAATGGCACACAAACTCTTGGAAACAAATGCCCGTGTATTTTTCTGTTTTCACTGTTCAAGCAATCTTATCCTTGATATCACATTCATGTTTCACACAAATTACACAGCACTAACAATTGCCTTTCCATACTGTCTCAATAGGTTTCTTACTGGAAGAAGAGTGGCTGCACCAATATGAAAAACTGTCAATGAGCCCACACCCTGCTGGACAGCTCCAAATTAATCATATAGTTCATTACAAAAACAGCATTTCCCTTCCCTTCTTTTCCAGATGACAGTGATTATAGTCAGCCATGGAAAAGTTTCTCCAGATGAGGTGCCTGAAGGAGAGCACTAATCTGACTGTTCTGAAAGAGCAATGCTTTCCTTTCCCAGAGGCTACAAAACGCCATAAAAGAATGTTCTCCTTGGCTTCCCCCTATTTTTCCCCCTCAACATACACTTCTCAATTTATTGAACATCTCCAGAGCCTGAACTGCAGAATTTAACTCCTGCATATCTGAGGTGAAGGGGATTCAACCTGATTAGCTTGACTTTCTTTCAAATCTCTTTGTTCTTTTCCATCTGATATTGAAAAGGCAAAGAAAGGAACAGAAGGGGGAAAAAACACACAAGCAGCTGTGAATGGATAATCTACTTCTTAAAAATTGCCCATTTTCTAAGGTACTTAACCCATGAAGTGACACAGAATAAGACAAGAAGTAAAGACTTTTCAGGAGGGATAACCTACAATGTGGTTAATGAAGGCCAATAGGTTGCACTAAGCTTACTGGTGGCCTTTTAGTTATGAATGACAGAAAAATAGGATAAATGCATAGATAAATCTACAAAAAAAAGTCATGTGTTTACTTTTCAAGAGCTGCTATACTTTTTCTTGCCTATAACAGAGGGAGAAAAAAGAAGAAAACAAAAACCTGACACCCTCCCCCCCAAAAAACACATGGGAGAATCTGAGTACTCCCAACACATAAATCTCAATTTCCTCTAGGGAAGGGAAGGAAGGGTTAGACACCTGTGCAGCATATAGTACCTTGACCTTCTCAGAGCTGTCCCTGTTTTGAGATTTGTAACTAACAAAAGAGACAAAGATGAAAGTGTATGGCACCTGTGCCACTGGGTTCAGTAATATTTGCTGTTCTCACAAAGGACATGGAAAGGTTCCTAAAAAATAGTATAAGCTTAGGCTTCACTAGATGTTTTAACAATAATTTCAGCAAAAGACAGAGTTGAATCAATGGAGTCTGACACAGAGGCAGACTATGCATATGCTCAGGCCTCATGCTTACCTGATAGATAACTGCTCATGAATCTCTTTAAGGGTACAGAATTGTCTGCTGAACAAGGAGGCAAATCTCCATACCTGATGATACAACTGAAAGGTCATGAAGATTTTCCCCTTATCTAGGCTTTACTATATAAAACAATGTTTTACAGAGTGGAGACTATTCTTAAAAAAAACCAGAGGTATAAACCGAAGAAGATGTTTTTCTTTATTCTGAGCTTTGAAATTAATTTTCTTGTTTCTTCTTTCTGGTATCTAAACCCCTGTTTTGTTTCTCATTACAAGCTATACAAACAATCTTATTCTATATCAGTATTTGGTAAACAAATCAATGCAAAAGATGCATGTTGTTCCTAAAACAAGAAAAAAAAAGCAAACATCTGCTCTAAATCCCCAAATGAAACATGTTTTCCTTGGTGACATTTAAGTTTTCATTTCCTGATATATCATCTTTCTTGTCTCAGGCTTCTTACGGGAAATGCTGAGCCATTAATCTGCAAAATAATAAATAAATGTAACAACTCCAAAGCAATTAGGGAAAAAAAAAAAGAATTAACCCAACCCTGATTAAATCCTGATTCAGTTGTTTACTACATATACAGAACATGTGATTGGGTGTTCAGTGATCGATGCGTTGTGTAGATTAGGCTCTCAGTGACATGGTTTAGTAGTGGACTTGTCAGTCCTGGGGTAATGGTTGGACTTGATGACCTTCAAAGTCTTTTCCAACCTAGTTGGTTCTATGGTTCTATGATTCTATTCTATAACTTTAACTAGATAAAACATGGTTAAAAGGATTGACTGCAGCTTTTCCTTTTCTTTTTTTTCCTTCAAATATGTGTTAAGAAGTCTTTGTATTTGCACTTTTATCTTTTTATTTGGAGGATTAGTGGAGAGCAAGGACTGGATAAAACAAGTTTCTGCTGCTTTGAACAGAGGTTTGAATACCTTTTTGGAACTATTATAGAGGGTTAGGTCATCATACATACTGAATGCAAAATCAGTGTATTATTAAGGATCAGAAAGCATTAAAAATGTCATTTCTGATCAGCAAATGTTAGAGATGAAGAATCAAACAATTAACCTTGGAATGATGGGCAAAACTGATTTGAAAAACTATTCTGTAGATGTCCCCATGTAACTGTCTTTGACACTGTGCTCTTTAATTTTATGGTTGAAACCATATTTCCTTGAAAGCCTACTTGGGGACTGAAAAGAAACAAGACTGAAAACGCTGGCCAGAAATCTTACTGTGAGGTCAGTAAAAGCAGATCTGCATATGCAGATTTCTCATGAAAGTTTGACCTGGAAGGATATATACTAATTAGTTAGATTCATCATTAGGCTTACCATGTGGATAATTTACCCTTTCTCAACTCAGGATTGTTGTAAGATGCAGACAGATTTCACTGTGCATTCAATCCTGTTCAAAATATGCATAAAGCCGTGAGAAAAACAGCATATGGAGAAATCCCGAAATTGGGCAATTCTGTTATTGATTTCAGTGTAGCTAAAATGTGCTGAGCAACTTTATTGCTTTCTGACATATAACTGACATGTTAGGCAATTACAGATATATCTTCACTGGCAAATGCTCTGACCGCACTGCCCAAGTCTTGGAAGGCAGATGCAGGGACTGTGAGAATGAAGACCTTGGAACCACTGTAGGAGAGGATCTGGTTCAAGACCATCTTAAGAACCTGAACGTGCACAAGTCCATGGCACCTGATGAAATCCCCATTTTCAAGAAGGGGAAAATGGATGACCCGGGGAATTACAGACCAGTCAGTCTCACCTCTGTGCCTGACAAAATCTTGGAGCAGATTCTCCTGGAAGGCATGCTAAGGCACATGAAAATCAACAAGGTGCTTGGTGACAGCCAGCATGGCTTCACTAAGGGGAAATCCTGCCTGAGCAATCTAGTGACCTTCTATGATGTGGCTACGGAACTGATGGACAGGGGTAGAGCAGTTGATGTCATCTACCTGGATTTGTGCAAAGCATTTGACACTGTCCCGCACAACATCCTTGTCTCTAAATTGGAGAGACATCAATTTGATAGGTGGACTACTCAGTGGATAAAGAACTGGCTGGATGGCTGCACACAAAGGAGTTGTGGTCAATGGCTCAATGTCCAGCTGGAGACCAGTAACGAGTGGTGTCCCTCAGGGATTGGTGTTGGGACCGGTTTCATTCAACATCTTTGTCAGTGACATGGACAGTGGGATTGAGTGCACCCTCAGCAGGTTTGCTGATGACACCAAGCTGTGTGGCTCGGTTGATACCCTGGAGGGAAGGAATGCCATCCAGAGGGACCTTGACATGCTTGTGAGGTGGGCTGATGCCAGCCTTATGAAGTTTAACCATGCCAAGTGCAAGGCCCTACACCTGGGTCGGAGCAATCCCAGTCACAGCTACAGGTTGGGCAGAGAAAATATTCAGAGCAGCCCTGTGAAGAAGGACTTGGGGGTGTTGGTCGATGAGAAAATGAACATGAGCCGGCTTCAGTGTGCACTTGAAGCCCAGAAAGCCAACCATATCCTGGGCTGCATCAAAAGGAGCGTGACCAGCAGGTCAAAGGAGGTGATCCTGCCCCTCTACTCTGCTCTTGTGAGACCTCACTTGGATTATTGTGTGCAGTTCTGGTGTCCTCAACATAAAAAGGACATGGAACTGTTGGAACAAGTCCAGAGAAGGGCCATGAGAATGATCAGGGGACTGGAGAACCTCCCATATGAAAATAGGCTGAGAAAGTTGGGGCTGTTCAGCCTGGAGAAGAGAAGGCTGCATGGTGACCTCATAGCAGCCTTCCAGTATCTGAAGGGGGGCTATAGGGATGCTGGAGACAGATTATTCATTAGGGACTGTAGTGATAGGACAAGAGGTAACAGGTTAAAACTTAGACAGGGGAAGTTTAGATTGGATATAAGGAGGAAATTCTTTCCTGTTAGGGTGGTGAGGCACTGGAATAGGTTGCCCAGGGAGGCTGTGAATGCTCCATCCCTGGCAGAGTTCAAGACCAGGTTGGACAAAGCCTTGGGTGAGATGGTTTCGTGTGAGGTGTCCTTGCCCATGGCAGGCGGGTTGCAACTAGATAATCTTAAGGTCCTTTCCAAACCTAACTATTCTATGATTCTATGATTCCATATGTACCATGATATTTTACGTACTGTTTTAAGCACATGCTTCTTAAAGCAATAAAATATATAGAGTATATATAATCTAAATGGGAATTAAACTGAGTACTGGAGAGGGATGGTTGAATATCAGCTGCTTCATTTAAGTAAGACTGAAATGAAATGAGTTGGAACAGCTTGACAAGTTTTGTCCTTTTACACGACCATGAGATTACATTGGTCATTTATTATAGTGTTTCTCTACTGAATCCTGAACTGGTTTTCCACTCTAAAAAAAGGGAGTACTTCTTTGTTAGTTGCTGAAAGTAATACCATGAATACATGTTTTGCTGATACATTAATGTACATTTTTCTAGCTTAAGATTAAATAGAAAATTGATTACAAGACTCTAGAAACAAAATCTAGATTTTATGTTTTCCAAACCAGCATGTTTATAGATGCTAAATCTGTGGGTTAATTTCAAGGTACTGTCATTAAAAAATTAACTATAATTGAAAGAATTGGAAGAATCTTATTCTTATCATTAAAAATTAAAGTAGAGGTTCTACTTATGTTTGTATTTTAACAATACTGACGGATGTACATATTTGTGGCCCACATAACAAATTGAAAGATTTGAAAAAATTTATCATTCAAGTTGTTTGCTTAGATTACTGTTAGTATACTACTTAGAATATCTGGGTTGTTTTTTTGTTTTTTTTTTTTGTGCAGCTGAGATCAGTATAAGTAAAACTGTAAATCTGTAAATAGCCATCTGCTTGCATTAGAATCTCCATGCTACACCAAGTTTTCAACATGAATTCTGTAAAGGCTTTGTTCCAGATTTCTTGAACTAACAGGGTCAAATTCTGCTTAAGTTGTATATCTGGCCCCTGTTGCTGAAACAGTACATAGTGTATTTTATAAAGAGCACCAAAGATCAGGCAAGTGATCTTTCATATATTTTACAAATGCATTTACATAGTATGCAATTGCTGTCGTAATCTTCCAAGGTGTTCCTCTTACTTGTGCCTCAGCTTCTCCCAGTGTTGTGAGCTGAAATTATTCCGCTGCTAATTCCAGATTATATTATTAAATACTAGTTCCTAAATAGGAGAGCAGGAGTGTCTGGGAGTTACATCAGCATTTCAGCATCTGGGAAACAGAGGCAACAAAATCTTAAAAGTCAGAGATTTCTAGATAGTTTTAATCTTCCTGAATAAGTTCTAATACCTTGATTTGTCAAAAGAAAGCAAAAACAAACTCAAGATATATGCTGTTGGACACAATTTATCTTTCCAGTATATAACAAACATACAGAGTAAAGCACTTCAGAACTTGAGAAAACATAGCTTTTCTGAAGTTCAAAACAGAATAGCAGTCTTTTCAAACATGTACTCCAGTGAGTATTCCTATCTAGCTTTATGTGCTTCTTTCCTTCTTTTGGTCTCTAAAATCCTTAGTACTTGCATGAAGATATATCAGTACTAAAGACAGGTATAAAGCAGCAAATTTAAGAAATTGTCCTTTTTAGGCATATAGTAAAAAAGTAATCTGTAACTCAAGGTTATACTAGCAACAAGAAAAACAATTGCCCAAGCATTTTTTTTTCTTCAGATTGTAAAAAAAAAAGTTAATATGTGTTGTTAATTGAATTAATATACAATTAATATAAGATTCCCATATAATCGGATAATATACAAAATTAATAAGTGTAAATATATTTATGATATTAAACACAATGTTCAGTATTATAATTTCAAACAGTGGTGGTAATTAATGGAGACTTTTCTTCTCTTGAAAACACACCATCGATGACAGCAGTTCTTCGTTAACTTCTACCTGCTGAAATCCTAGCTTCTAGATGGAAGCCTGTTTTTTATAGAGCAGAATCTATAAAATTCCATAAAATATACATAATACTACATATATATATATTCTCATTTGACACCCCCTATACTATATACATTAACATCTACACACGTGTACATATATATATGTGTGATTGAAAAAACTGTGAAGAAGAAATAATAGCAATCCTTTGCTAGAATGTAAAGCTAAATTCAAATAAGAAAATAAATAAATCACCACCATGAAAAAAGAGGTCAATGGGATTTAAAGCTATAAGACTAAACAGATTTTACATTAAAAAAGCTCAGCTGCTGTACAAAGCCATGTTATCTTGAAAAATTCAATAAAAAGACCTGGCAATACACTCAGCACTACGGGACAGATTCATTAATGTATTTACATTGTATTAAAATCATGTGAATCATTAGGTCATCTTAGCAATTTCAGGGATTTTTTTTTTTTTTTGCTGTCCAAGTGATTTAAAAATACTTCAGGCAGGAGGATGTTATTATTTTTAAGAATATATCAATGTTTTCATATATGTTAATGCAGCTTGATTTGCTTGAGGATTTTTTTCTATCCCATCAGTAGTTTTGAATTTTCATGTGCCTGTTCAGCAAGTGTTTTCTGCTCTAATGAAGCAGATATAAATCTTAGTATAAACAGGGAGCAGCTCTTCCTTGTGTCAGATGTTATTTCATATGCTTGTTGTGACTACAGCACAACCCTTAGGTTTCCAGTCAAGTGAACAAAATGTATACGTGCATTTGTTCAATTAGATAAACACAGCCTGGAACACAGAAGTGGTGTAAAAACATTTGAAGGCTCCCTTTTTCATTCTCTGGGACCCATTGCTCATCCTCTCCAAGGTGATTATGTGATCGTTTAAGTAAAGGGCAAAACTCCCCTATTTTTCTCTTTTGCCTTCTTATCTGAAACTATGACTTGCAGTGACAGAGTTTCAGAGAAATAGAAGTGCAGAAAGGCATATTGTCTGAGACAACATGAGGAACAGAAAAAGCAGAATAGCTCAGTTAACTGAGCCCTTTCCACCTGGCTAATGTTAATACAGACTTCAGATCAATGAGATACAAGTGGTTTCAGGCAATTCAGATAATTTCAGAAAAAATCAGTCAGCTGTATCAGTCCCTACATCGGGGCAGGACCTGAGAATAAAACAGCTTTCCTTTAATTTTCAAAACAAAGCAACAACAAAAAGTATCAAATTACCTATTTTACCACACCCAAAACATTTAAATGAAGTTCCTTATGTTGTTATCAACAGATTTTCATAGCTGTTACACTGTTAAGAAACCTGGGAGAGAGTGACGTGGAAATTAAAGGAGATATAGACCAGAAGGTTTAGGAGTCTCTGGGTACATTGGGCAAAACTGACAGATAACTCCAAAAGGTACAAGCTGAGAAAAATATGGAGATGTAGTACTTTTTACCTGTGTTTTTTTTCAACAGGAGGGAATAGTCAGAGTCATATTTCGGTGGGGGAAACAAAAAAAAAAGAAAAAGAAGCACAGGAGCAAGCCATCAGTTTCTTTACAAAATACTTTGAGAAATGTAAGTAGGTATCAATGATACTTTAATGTAGTTGCATTGGTCCAACTAAACGCTAAGCATGGCCCAAATATTTAAATCTACCCCAAATAGACACACTTATGCTCCTGTACAGTTGCATGGCCTTTCAATGCAGATCTTTCATGCTTGCAAGTGATACTGACTTCTTCAGGCTATTACAGTCTATCAGGACTTTCTGTCTGCTGAGAGATCAGGGCCATATATCTACTGGCAATGAGTTTCACTGCCCTCCCTGAACCTGCACTTTGTCAGAATTTCTGACATGCAAGTTCTAATGAGAAAGTGATACAAAACACTGAAATAGAGCTGTAATTTAACCACCAATAATCAATCATTCCTGTGTTAATCACGGACGATATATACACATGAAAACCCACAGAAGCCATAAACCTCTTATTTTTCAAACTATAAAATTCTTTGAACTTTGAGCTGCTTACTGCTTATTATTGTAACAAAAGTGCTTGTCATACCTGTTCCAGAAGGTATCAGGGACATGAACAAGAGCTGCCTCCCAAAGAGGGGTTTTGGCATATATGGATAAATTGAAGCTCAAAAACAAGCATAAGCACAATAAAAAATAGGTAATGTTCACTCGTGGGTTGGCTGGTTTTTGTTTTTTTTTCTTGTTTTAAACTGTTCTGAGAGATTTAATTTCAGAACAGGAAAAGATTCACTTTGGACTAAATGAATCCCTTTTGGCATTTTAATTCAGCAGCTTAAGCACTTCCTATAATTACGTCCAAAGAAATACTTATTTTAGGCTTAAATAAATCCCTTTGGAGCTGTCAATGAATGCTAAGTTCTCTGGCCTCCAGAGAGATGTAGGGGTCCAGGGATTTCTCTTAAGTGCCTCATTACCCATTAGCTTGCAAAACACATTTATTTTCAATACCTGTAATATGATATTGAGTTTTAAGAGAGTGAAAAAATAAGTTGAGAATCCAGCAGGAATGTCCCTTTATGAAATTTAATATGAAACTAACTTCAATCCCAGTTTTTTTTTCCTGACGGAGTGCAAGCAAACATGAAACACCATACAGGAAGTTTTTTTTCTTTCTGCTTTTCAGGCGCCCCGTCCTCACCCCCACCTTTGCAAACAATGTACAAAAAGGGACTCTTCTGCTGCCTGCAAGAGGTGTCTAATTACTAGCTGGAAACTCCATTCATCACCCAGGTGTTAGAAAACACAGCCCTCTAATAGCAGGCCATTGCACTTCAGTGAACTTGCCCTGCAGGGGATTAGACTGTTCAAGGCCAAGCCTAGGGAAACCTGTTCACAACCATATGGAGGAGGTCTATAGTTTTGTTTATAACAGTCCTCCCTTAATTCCTGTTCTTCCTCCTCTATCCCCGCAGAGATTTAAGAAAAAAAAAGTATCTGCAGGAAGAAGCAGACGCCTTCAACCACCTGCCCAGCAATTCTTTCTGGCATAGAAGGTCATTGTTGGATCTCCTGTGCAAGAGTGAAATAAAGTATGCATGCATGAGCATGCATTAAGTTACCAAGCATTAATGTAGAAACAGAAGAAAAAAAAATCCAAAAAGCAACTACATAATGGGAAGTTTAAAAGAAAGATTAAAAGTGAATTGAAGAAATTAAAAATAATGACTGTTTAAGGCAAACACTACAAGTCATCTATCATTTGTATTTTCAGTCCTAAAAATTAAATCTCATTTCCTTTCCCCCCTCCTTTTTTTTTCTTATTTATTTGGGACTGGAGAGTGATGGGATAAACAGACACACCATCTTGTGCACTTAAATAGTGGAAGCATCTGTGCATAATAGTCATATAAATCCTCATGTTTGTCTTCCTGGCATTTCAATTGAATTTTATAGCAGTTCTTAGAGGACTGACAAATACAGTTCTTTCACCCAATTGGCCAGAGCTTCGACCTTGCTAGGGTTTAATTTTAACCACTTTTAAACAGTCTAGTACTCAAATTCCACAATTTGTATGTCAAGAGGCCTATCCCTGTTGGTGCAAAATACACTGGGTGTAACTACAGTTGAGTTTTAGGTCAGATCAGGAATGCACTTTTGAATCTAAATCTCCTGATTACTGTGGACTTACTTTCCTCACATTGTAATCTGAAAGAGTTCTGAACGGATTTGGTTTAGCTGAAAGTAAAATAGAAGATGTGTTCAAGGAACAAGCTTAATTTGTTCCAACTATTTATGGATGTTTGCCCCATGGGAACACCCTAGAGTTTGTGAAATGTCCTGTAATGCGCATAGTGTTGACATACCATGTCCAGCACCAACTGGTTCCTTCTGCAGATCCACTACTTACTAATGCTGACATATTATGTGAGCATTTGCTGAGCAACAGGTATTCCTTAGACAAATTCTCACTAGCTAGTCTTTCTAACCCTTGTCTGTCTCTGAAGTGACAGATAATCCTTCTGTGTCAATTGTTTATGAGCAGATCAGTTAGTATGAAAAAAGAAATTGAGTATCACAAAGTGACTGCTTCTTCCATAAATGAATAGGAAAATGTTGTTATGTAAATGTTATGTGGGTATCCTATGGAAGATTCTGTAAAAATCACAGAAAATTATTCATGTTATTGCTTTTAAATGCTTACCTGAGGGTGAGATGTATCTGCTGACATATCCCTGAATACATACACACATATACATTTTCACATATATAAAAGTATATTATACATTACACACATATTAAGGTATATGAATAGTATATTCATGTATATTGTTGAAGTTAATAATAAACATGATGCTACTCACCTGTGTAGCTGGATGTCAGCCTGATGCCTACACACAGTATTATGCACATAAAAAGACAATGTCTTTTTCTTGTTCTGCAACCTGAACTAAAGATAGGTAGCTCCAGTCAAGAAACTGGGTAAGCATGACTCCTAGCAAAGATCATGTATATCTGTCTGGGTGGCAATAACATGATATGAGATGATTTGTTATGACATTGTGCCACATTAATGTAGTTCAGTTGCATCCAGAACAAAACACAGCCTGGGGAGCAGGCACCCATTTTCATCTGTCCATACAGAAATTCCCTGTGTTTACATTTTCTGACAGGGCTCTATGTACTCAGGGAAGCGTTGACTCCTTAAGGTCTCCTAATACCATCCTGGCATAACAGCCCAGAAATGAATACATACAAAAATACTGATACAGAAAAGGTGTGCTCTTCTCTTATTTACGTTAACTGGAAGTGCTTCTGATCTAAGCAATAGCTTTTAGTTATATGCAGACTGAATCACTGAAGAAAACAAAGATCTAGTCCTGCTTTTCAGAGTGCATATTTGCTAAGATGAACCACATTATGTTGCTGAATTTGGAAGCACACTGAACACTGTCTGGGTCTCACATTTCTGAAAACTCCTCTGATATCCTTATGTTTTTGGTTTTTTTTCAGCCACCTTATCTTTAAAGTATCTCAACCACCTCAGAAGCATCAACTTTTTCATTTCATAGAATCATATAATCATAGAATCATTAGAGTTGGAAAGGACCTTAAGATAATAAAGTTCCAACCCCCCTGCGATGGGCAGGGACACCTCACACTGACCATATCACCCAAGGCCTCGTTCCATCATAATCCCATGATTTTTGTGCTCTGTTCCTATTGTCAATTAATCTTTTGAAAAGTACAGACTTCTTTTGTTAATGAGAATTTGATATTTTCTTAAAAAATTTCATATATTCAATCAGATTTTTTCTGATGCTTTTAGAAAAATTATTTATTTCTGAGTACAGAGTTTTTTCAGAAGTCTAATTATAAAAAAAATCTTTTAAATTATTTTTCTTACAAGCAAAATTGGTTAATAAAGTCACATGTTTTTCTTCTTATTTTCCCAGTAACTTCACCCTACATCTCAATTTGCTGATATTACGTGTGTTTTCTTTTCACCAACTTTCCCAGGCCTCTACTTCCTCTGAGATGAGAGGCCTTTCCAACTGCATTATCTCCAAACTCCCATGTTGACAGAGAATTATTCTTTCAGTTCCCTTGGAAGGATAATGTCCCTTTTAATCATCTGCTGAGGACATATGCTGTTATAATTTTTATTTTTTTTTCCCTCTTTCCTCCCTAAAGAAATAAAATGTCTGTACCTTTAAAAGAAACTGAATGAGTAGCTACTTCCCTCAGATCTTCATCTGTGTTCTTTGCTTTCTGCCCATTCCAGGAGAGGAAGCTGAATGGAACATGCTGCATCAACTAACATATAAACAATTTACTCATGAAACATAAAGTGATCTTCTGTGGAGCACTGATTATAGCCTCTCTCTAATCATACCTTCTACCAAAGAAAGAGTCCCCAAGTACACTGTAAATGTTACCAAAAATCTATGAGATCTAATGGTTATGCACAGTAGCAAAAAGAGTGATGTATTTATTTGCATTTATTTAAACAACTTAATAGAATGCACAGTATTATATCATACATATAGATATCTCGCTGCTTCTTTTTTTTTAATAGGCAAACAGGATGAGTAAAGGAAAAAAGTAAAGGAAAAAAACATCAGGATGAACAATAGGAAATCTAAGATGTTTATCTGGAAGGTATCTTCAGGTTGGAAGATTTTGAAAGCATGTGTTAAGAGTCTGTAAGCATAACAGCTTGCCTAAAAAAAACCTTTCCAGGGTATTAGTGATGGAGCAATCCTATATAAAAATTACAACATTAGACCACTGCTTGTTCTAGCTACTATCACAGGCAAATCTGTTTAGTCCCTGCATCAAGCTATTTATAGCTTTAGATTTAATGTTACCCTGTGTTCTGAGTGCCAGTGTACTTCTGCTCTCGAATGGGATGGTAAGATGTTACAAGTTTAATATACATGGCATTTTTAAACGCTATTTATTGAATCAAAGATGTAGTTTTGTAATTTCTAGAAAATAGTTTATAAAAATAAGTACGTGCAAACATCACAATCAAGCTGCAGAAGAATTAGCATGTTGATACAGTACGAATATTTCAAACCCAGCATCCTCCAATATGGCACATAGTTTCATAATGGTCACTGATAAGCAATGCCTTCAATTTGGAAAGCAGAGAGCTGTATTCTATCACTGAAACACCTTTTGTATACCTGTCTTCTTCTGGGTAACTGGTCTATTGTGCAGGCCATAAAACACCACATTATACTATGGCAATTTAGTCATTATTTTGCCCATCGTAAGCTATTTTTGTATGTTGGCAGATATGAACATTGATGAAATTCCAAATGGAAGGAAGTCATTTCAGCTGAGCTCAGCATATTTGCTCGTTTAATTGGAAAGTAGTACTGGCAATAAAACACTAAATAAGTGAAAATTTGAATGATAGTGCAAGTTTTTAGTCTTTAATTAAGCAGCAACTTTAGGTGATAGCATAACATTTTTGCATGAGAAAATAACATAGCACAAAAAATGGTCATGAATTGAATTGAGGAATGACTATGTGAGTGCCATTTTTATATACTTGTGCATATGTGCATATATATGCCAAGTGATCGTTTTTTCACTTACCTGGTGAGGTGGGGGCTGCGAGCCCTGAGGAGGGCTCTCACTTCTGGTGCCAAGCACCTGGCACGTGCCAGGTGCAGCCCTCTCTGGGGACAGCAACAAGTGGGGAGTAGAAGGGCAAAAGTTCACTTGATCTTGATTTTCAGTACGAATACAGACTGTGAAAGCAGGGCCTCATGATCCTTCTGGCTTTTTGGGTTTTAAGCAGGAGGTGTCAGAAAAGTTACCACAGGGATAACTGGCTTGTGGCGGCCAAGCGTTCATAGTGATGTCGTTTTTTGATCCTTCAGTGTTGGCTCTTCTATCATTGTGAAGCAGAATTCACCAAGCGTTGGATTGTTCACCCATTAATAGGGAACGTGAGCTGGGTTTAGATCGTTGTGAGACAGGTTAGTTTTACAGTACTGATGATGTGTTGTTTCAATAGTAATCCTGCTCAGTACAAGAGGAACCGCAGGTTCAGACCCCTGGTATGTGCGCTTGGCTGAGGAGCCACTGGCACGAGGCTACCATCTGCGGGCTTATGACTGAACACCTCTAAGTCAGAATCCCGCCTAGACGCTTGATGTTGTGTTGTTGCGTCATCGGTCGCTCAAGATTGACCCAGGAAATGACAGTCTTGTTCAGAATGTGTGGGTTAAAGCACTTCCTGAATCTTCGCTAGCGAAGACAGACCTTCCTCATAGGAGAAGGAAAACGCCAATCTTCAAACCTGGGCTGATGGAGCTTGTCTAGCCTTGCACGGTCTTCCATCGAAGAGAAGGACACTCTTACAAAACCTTTACCTGTGGACTTTGCTGTCACTGCCCCAGCTCGCTAGGCCGTGGCAGTTAAACTTCAGGTGTAAAGGGTGGGGCCAGTTCTGCGCAAGCTGCGCCTTGCCTAAAAAATCCACTGCGCAGGCTGGAAGGGCTCACTCTCACTTGTCTGTATGGATGGGCGAGGGTCGAAACGGTAGGTGACAAGGTGCATGGGAAGCTTCAGATCCAACCTTGCATGTGGGCGGACTAGCGGATGGGTAGCTTGAGATTGCGCAGGAGAAGACAGTCCTGGTCGGACACTTCCTGAGTGCCTAAGCACCCTTTTTTCCAAACAGATTTGCATATCCTACATGCCCTTGGTCATCGTGCTTGTAGTAAGCATGGTTAAAGCCTTTCCCAAATCTTTGTTCATGAAGCCAAGCCATCAATCACATAAATAGAGGCATGTTTTTTAACTATGAAAAAAGACATCATAGAAGCATTAGAATGATTTTTTTATTATTTTTTTTTTCTTTAATAATGTGGACACATTAGGTTTTGTAAAATTCCTTATTATAGATGGCTGAATGACCTGTCATTCTTTGTTGCAATATGAGCATATTAGTGAAAAAAAAGAGCTAAACAGAGATGCCATATTTTTCACAAGTAAGTAAAAACACTGAAAGTTGGGCCTCCAGGGGAGGATTCATCTCACATAGCTTTAAACATCTAAACTGGTCATCAACATCTATGACAATTGCCTTATGTGTGACAAGTTCTTACTGTACTGTCAGTAGAACACAGTTTGTCTCATCTTCTAATCTAAGATTTCAGGAAGTTCACGTTAATTGCTTGTTTCTAACCACTGATTGTAAGGAAAGTTATTGTGTTCAGCTCATGTTTAAATGTTTAAATCTTACAAGCCTCGGCTAAAGGAAAAATGTTCTGTATTTTGAGAAGTTTGAAGATACTGATGATTTCTTTAAGTCAGTGTCAAAATAGTAGTCATGACAGAGATTTGAGTAATCTTGATCCTTTAAGGATTTTGAGCAAGTACTCAACCATAAGCATGCAAAGACCCAGGAACCTCACTTGTAACTTAAATTTAATGGTTACTAGTTACATGGGAACCGGGGATCTTATCATCTTTTCTGTCTTTCAAGTGTCATAAATGATATGGACTTGTCCTGGGTTCAGCAGTAGCAGTCTTTTTTTCTCCTTCTTAGTAGCTGGTGCAGCGCTGTGTTTTTGACTTTCGGCCTGGGAACAGCACTGATAACACCAATGTTTTTAGTTACTGCTCAAATGTTTAGACTGATCAAGGACTTTGTGAGACTCATGCTCTGCCAGGGAGGTGGGAAAGCCTGGAGGTAGCAGAGACAGGACCCCTGACCCAAGCTAGCCAAAGAGGTATTCCATACCACAGCATCTCATGCCCAGGATGTAACTGGGAGGGACCCAGAAGGGCACTCTCTCTTTTTCAGTTGGGCTTGTTTTGGCAGGTGGTATCGTATTCTCTTCCCTTGTTATTTCTCTTATCATTATTATTATTGGTGGTAGCAGTAGTGATTTGTGTTATACTTTAATTACTGGACTGTTCTTATCTCAACCTGTGGGAGTTACATTCTTTTGATTCTCCTCCCCATCCCTCCAACAGGGCTTAAACCATGACAGGACTCTATACTAAAACTTGATAGGCAATGTCACCTAAACTTATCTAAATTAGTTTAGTAGACTTCTGTAATTTCATTTCTGAAAGTATTGATTTCTGAAAGAGAAATACAGATTTGTTTGTAAGGTATTTAAGGCTGCAAAGAAGATAGATAATGGTAAATTTTCACAGCTAACCACTTGTCACAAGGTTTCCCAATCTGACAGTGCTTAATTAAGGCAAGCATTAATACCTGCAATAAATGACTAAACACCAAACTATCCTAATCCAAACCCTTTGGTTCTTAAAAGCCTGTTAATTGCTACTTTAAAACTTAATTGAAATGACTTTGTTGAGGTATCACTCCGTACAGTTTTGCAAAAATATTTAGTCATGGTATAAAATATACTTTCGCTTTAAAAAAGAAGTAGTATTATTTTATATGACTTATGGCCTTAAAATCTGTCATGGAAACAAATTTAATAGAGAAATATAATCAGTTTATCTCAAAGAAAATCCATTATATATTTTATAATCTATAATCCATATATCCAGTAATACGTATTATTAATGCTAAGCACTGTTAAGAAGACTTTTCTAATGTTAGAAACTGCCAACGGGAATATACACCACATATCACAAAACATACAAGATGTCCAGTGATGTAATATTCTGTACCACTATTATACAGCTCCACCACCTTCAAAATGCTCTCATTTGCACAGCGGTCACTATAAATTCACACCAATTTGATCTTCCTTTGATGTCACAGTACTGTAAAAGAATGTCATTATACATACTGCAGTCATAAAAATCACATGTAGTACTGTAAAAGCTCTCTTGTGGAGCACAAGAAATGAAAAAGCCTGAATCTGTGGTGAGATGTGGCTGAGGAGAGAGAATCTATTGTTTTCAGTGGTGGTAAATCTGCTGGCATTCTCTTAGGAATTTAGCCTATGCTGACAAATGTCCTCCTGCAAAAACAAGCTAATTTCCTTTCCATCCCACATGCTGCTCACCCTAATGTCAGAGCAATGAGGATATTATTGATTAGGAAAATGCTAAAAGTGCTATTAAGAGCTTCTTTTCTTACAGTTAAATTGATTTTATAGTTTAAATAAACCTGAGGTTCCTTTGGAAAACATATGAAAATACTTCATGCTTAACAATTCAGCTGCTTAGAGACAGCCATCATATTCTCAGTTCTGTACTCCAGGCAAATGAAAGTATTGTCCGTTTACAGATGTGTTCCTCAAAATAGAGGGTTTTTTCCGGCCTTCTTTATTTTTTTCTTTCTTCAGAAAACGCTGCTTAAATTTAATAATATTTCATTTCACCTTTATCACAACAATGTGGTTCAGTTTACTTTTCTTATTGGATTGCTAATATATTTCTGAAAATTAAGGATGGGATAGAAATGTCAATTTTCTTGTGGGTTTGAGATAAACTTAAAAATTGAGATACAAAAAACTGGTGGAAGCAAAAACTTCAAATGAACTTCAGCATTATAAAACCTACACCTATTTTTCTGTTACCCTCTGTTGTTAGAAATGTCAAGATGGAGACCATAGAAAAAATAATTAAATTTGGCAGTTAGAAAGTCAAAGAAGCAGTCAGAAGAGACACTGAGGTTTAAACCACATTTTCTTCCATTGTAATTGTTTCACAGCTGATTTTTAACTTTAGAACTATTGTTGCCATATTTTTAATGCCTTTCACCTATTCATTCATCTATTTCAGCTAAACTTATGAATCCATGTATCTCTCATGTACAGGGTATAACTATGCTATAGTTATAACTATAACTATAACCCATGTACAGGGTATAACTATGCCTTTTCAACATTGAAAAGAATAACCAGTTTTTACGTATATTTTTATGCAAAAAAAAAACAAAACAACCTTTCTTGAAGGTCTCTAAGGCTGAAGCAATTTTCATTAAAAAAAAAGAAAAAAGAATTTTTTCTCATTGTACAGGAAACACAGGCTATAACAGCCATTTTATGGTGATGTTTCCTTCTTTTCTGAGTCCACCTAAGCCCATTCTGATTAGTTACATAAAAATTTCCTGAAGAGGAATGTAACCCTTTTCTTTACTCTTTGAAAAGGAAAATGCTATCACTATCATAACAGTAAGTCTACTATCAGTGTCTCCATAAGTAACTGCACTCACATTATCATCTTAATTTAACTTTTGAACTGCCCTTTCAACATTCAAACCATTTAATAGTCAGCGTTGCTACCCTTATATATTGTGCTTTTGGCAGCAATCAAACTGAAAATTATAGAGCCTGTGCATGCTGGTTTATTTCATATCATGGTCTCTAGATGGCATGGGACAGGTGATACAGCAACACAGAAGGTCTTGTTTACAACAGAGAAACATGGTGTGCAGAGCACCATGTCTCATCATACTGCAGATAGATCCCTGGGAAAAAAAAAAAAGAACAAAAAAAGGATCCCTGCAGCTGTATGGAGTTTACAACAGCAAGAGACACCATAGCTAACTAACAGGTAAACAGTACCTCTTTCTTTTGAAGAAATGAGGTAAAGTTCTTGCCTCTGCTTACCCTGTGAGCTGATCACAGTGAGTTAAACTAAGTATTGCAAGATGGCAAAACCCTATGTCATTTCTTCTCTTTTTATTGAAAACATACGGATATGCACCTCTTTTCTTATACACATCTATTAAAGACAAGTCGTTAAAATTTTATGTTTTCTAGTTAGATTATTCAGCACAGAATTTTATTTTTTGTTCTTTTTTACGCTTCAACCATGGAAGTCCAGGCCTCATTTATTATGAAAACAATGGTAGCACTGTCATCAGGCATGTTAGCACTGTGTAATGGAATGTGGTGACTCTCAAACCAACTAAGATTCAGTCCGGTAAGTCTGTAAAAACTACTTGAACTAGCTTCTACCCATCCATCTATTTTTACATACAGCATCATATATACAGAAGCACAATATTTTATCTCATTTTGATTTCTTCCACAATTAGGAGAGCTGGTGTATTTTCTGCTGGAATCTGAATATTCCACCCTTTCCCAAAAGCTCGTTTTACCACTAGAGGGCCAGTAGATATTAGATTTCTTTAACTTTCCCATTATATAGCTAATACTGGAAGAATCTGGAGTGAGTAAAGAGCAAATATTATTTCTGGCAGTTTTTCATTGCTTTGTTTTGCTTGTTTTCCACTGAACACTGCTCAGAGAATCTAATTCTTTGAGTTTTTATGAAACAAAGATTTGAAGTGCACAGTTCTTGTGAGGGGATCAGAACTACATAAGGGAATACGTTAATTATCTGGTTTATGCAGTTTATTATTCACAGACCTTCACACACATCAGTTTGCTAAAGCTGATGCATGCATGAGTGACTGCACATGCACACATGCATTTGAGCTCAGCTGCAAGTTGCCTGAAGCCTTAAGAAATCCTGCATCAAATTTTCAGAGATGATTATTAGCTAGGCTATATCAACAATCTTCCTTACCAAGAAATGGTAAGGACATTCCTGTGGTATCAAATTAGTTTAAAATATTATTTCTTTAGGTTACGTTATGTATTTTTCTTTTTATATGAAGTCTACTTTGCAACAGGATAGAATAAATAAAAACTCTTGCTCAGGGCCATTAAAAATTGATTCAATGCAGAAGGATGTCTGATGGAGCTTCATGAGCCTACCTCAGCAATATCTGCTGGAATGATTTTCAAGTACTGGCTAAAGTGCATTCCTGTGTATTTCCACTTAAGCCGTCTGCCAATCTTAATACTTATTCCTGAGGGAGGAAATCTTCCAGTGCTGTTTTTCATTTAATTTGCAAGGACATCCTGTTCAGGTACTTATCAAAAGAACAGAAGAATGGATGCCAAATACCACAAGCCTTGGTTTAGAAAACTTAAGGGGTCAGAGTAAAGTAACAAGTTATATTTAAACAGAGCTGAAGCATTGTTCCTTTATATCTGTAAAATGGATGTTACTTCTTTCAGGCCAGATACATTTATGCATGTCTCAACAGTAACAGCACTCTGTTTCCTAAATATCAAAGGGTTTTGCTAAAAGTTGCAAACAATGAAGAATTAGATGACAAAGGATGAAATTAAACACAAAAAACAATCAAACAAAAAAAAACTAAAGAAATTAAAAACCTAAGCAAGTGAATTCTACAGAGAAATCATGATTGACTTAAGGCACAAGTTAGCTTAGTTGCCTAAGTAGCCATCAACCACAGGAGTCGATGCAGAAATGTTTACAAGCTCAGATGCCTAAAGTTCTGCTACTGTACTTGTTTAGAGATGTTGCCATTGTGTCTGAGCCAATGATCTTGGTGCTTATTTCATGCTTCAGGCTGTTTATAGCAAGCAAAAGAGTCTTCCGTGTGCCTAACTAGCAAAACGTGTATGTTGGAGAGAGAGGGGGAGGGAGGACAGGGGTAAGAGACCACACCCAGAGCACACTCACAGCACCAAACAGAGCAAACCCATGTAGCTATCCCATGGATCACTATGTCAAAAAATTTATGGAGAGAGGCTGCAGGTTTTCCCTGGACTGCTGGTGTTCATTTCTGCTTTCAAAAAGCATGCCTGACTACCAGTATGTGTGCAAAGCTGGGACTGCAGTGGGAAGACTCCCCTGTACAAAACTAGACCAGTGAGAAACACAAAAGAGAGCTCATGCATTGCCCAGTGGTTAATACAGTTACATTCCCCTGGCAGGAGAAGGGAGTCTTAAGTTCCATTTCCTGATTCAGAGACCTTATACTTTCTGCATTAAAGAGTCACTGGATAAAATGCCATAACCTTAACAGCAAGAACTAGAATGCAGGGAGAAAAAGGAGAAAGAGAAAAGCAGGGACCTGCCTCAGCATACTAATAAAAAAATGCTGTATTCTTTGCACGAAGTATCAAGGGAGCCTGAATTCCGACAGTTTTCCCTGGCTTCACAAAATAAAATTCCCATCCTGGAGAAAAAAATACAACCAACTTCTGCCCATGTTATGTGATCAGTATGATAAAGTGACTCTACCAGCTCTGTTCTCTTTTGGGACCTCTTTTACAGGTAAAGCTCTTACTGACACTCAGGGAAGCAGTCATCCCCCCTACACTGTAAACTGATCCATTTTAGTTGCTCATCAAGGGGTCTTCTATAGTGAAGAAGAGGGGTTTCAGCAGCAATTTATCTCAGCCAAAGTTAGATACATATGTAGAGTAACAAAATTCAGTAACTTGAACCATGAAGGGGTCTGTTTCATTCTGTTGAACAAAAAGGAGTCAAAATAGCTGCTCAGATATAAAGATGTACAATACAGATACCCAAAATCAAGTGAGCAATAATACTCCTATTTCAGTGGGTGTTTTGATTGCATAAGAGTACCATGATCAGTCTCAGACCTTCATTTTAGTTGAACAAATAAATAAATAAATAAATAAATAAGAAAAAAAATTCAGTGAAGTTCTGACCAGAATATTTTTCTTCTATTGATAATGTAAAAAGAGCCCTAAGAACATATCCTGAATTTTATTAAAATCCCAAAGCTTGACTGAAGGCACACATACAATTTTGGAATCTTCCTACTAACAGGAAGAAAAGAGAATAAAGATGGCCTGATTTACTGTAATTAGTAAGGTATGGATACCCGCTGCTTTGAAAAACAGACAAAATAACAGTGTTTATGTGAATCCATGGCTAGGAGCTGCCAAACGCACTACTAGAAAAAGGGATGATAAAGTCTGTTCCCAGGAATCCACCAAAGATTGGTATGTGAAGTTATCTTTGTATGACTCTTCTGTACAGAGAGGAAGGGTAGAAATATTTTTCTCAGTCTTTGGTTATCTAGCCTCACATCAGTCTTGTCCTTCAAGTACTTTTTCAATGCCTTTCTGCTCTTATATATGCAGGTTGCATAAAGCTGTGCTTTGCTCCCTGCTGGAAGTATTAACACCATGTACTTCTAGTCTCCAGATCCAAAGCAAGAAAACAAAGTGGCCAGGCAAGAGCCCATATGTGGCTAAAAAGGCATTGGTTGGCCTTGTCTGTTAATGAAGACCAGGCTATGTTTCAAACCTGAAAAAAAAAAAAACAAAAAAACAAACCCGCATTTTTAAAATACCGGTGGAAAGTGTTTCTACGAGTCCATGAAATAGAGAGAAACTGTTACTAAAACAATCACAAAAAAAAAAAACAGAAAAGAAAGAAAAACACACTGAGGGGATTCACATGCGGTGGGGGAGGGAATGAAAAAACTAAACGCTTTAAAAGTTGTGACTCAGATGAATGACTGCCAGGAAATTCAGAGTTAAGGATGACATTCCATTACAAGCCCATGCTGTTGTTCCTGTCTCCGAGTTCTCACAACCATTGACTAAAACTGAAGTGTCTAACTGAATTCTGAATTGTCTTGGGTTTGTCCACTGGAGCTCCTAATGCAACCATTTAATGTGGCTTTTCTCTGAACATACTTCATTCACAATCTTCAGGCTTATAATGATCCATTTTGAAATGCTGCATTAGCGGTAGGAAGAGCCAATTTGTCACAATAATGGATCATGAGCCACAGCACAGTTACTTATTCATATCTAGCAGTATGAAATTAACATGTTTTTTCTATTTTTCTCATGTTGTTTTCTTAAGAAGAACATTGTGGAAATATTTTACTAAGAAATCCTACCTAATCTGGCAGTTAGCTCAGTCAGGAGAGACATCTCTCCACAAGGCAGTGCTCATTTGCTCAAATGTCTAAGCTATCATGAAGATATTTTAAAAATTACTAATTGCAGTACAACAAGAGAGTCAGTTTGGCAGGGGTATCAATTCATAGTCATCAAAGACTGACATATCCATCTAGTCTATCACTTTGTGCTTTGGAGGCAGAATAACCAGTTTAGGTATTCTTTGACAAGGAAACAAATCAGCCCACTGTTACAGCCAAATGATGTTTAGCTAAGAAGCTTATCAGAGTATTGCAGAAACTTGCTTGCAAGGGTAGATGCATAGGAAATGAAGGTCAGAAAGGATTAAATCCAAGACAACTCTAGTAAAAATCGCTGTAATCATCTCAGGGCAACCAGGATCTTAATAGCACACTCTCACTTATCTTAACATCAGCTTCCTTTTTTTTCCTTTTCCTTCTTCTCATTCTAGTAACTGTATTAAAGTTTAAAGAATTAATTTATAATTGTGAAGGCATTCCTCTGCATCCTGATGTTTGTTCCTATCAATTGGTTCTTTATGCCTCTCAGTTGAGGCCGGATGTTTGCAGTTGCCGGCAGCTGTTGTTTGAGGCCCAGCGAACAGCTGATAGACTGGCAGTCTACATTGAAAGGGTGCAGCCCAGAGCCTGGGAAAGATCCTAATGCTGAATACTCTCAGCTCTGATGGGTAATTAGCTTAGTACATGAATATTACAGAACTAGCAATGGAGATGGTGCATCTGACCTGCTTTTCAAAAGTCATTAGAAATTAGAAACGGTAATTCTTTCACAAGAAATGTAAAGAATTCTTGTGAATGGGGCTTGCTGGCTTACTAAAGAAACTGCTAGAAGTTGAAATCCTTCAAGGATTTGCTAAAAAAAAAAAAAAAAAAAAAAGGTTATTATTTTATTTTTTCTTTCTACAATGATTTAGTGTATTTTAAGAAAATGTTTATGAAACTATATGTAGTTCTCTATGGAATTTGTGAGTGCTAAAATTTTTCAGGTGTAATTATCTCTCCCAGTAAATTATCTTTTGCAGGGGAGGGTGGGGGGATATCAACTTTCAAATATTAAACCCCTCCTTTTTTCAGAAGCTGATCTGAAAAAATGAAAATGAGAAAACAAAATGCTATTTGTAAAAATAGGGTTTATGCTCCATTTTTTACTCTTCTTTATTTTCTGTGGAAATCTCTATATTCGTCCTACAGACAGGATCAAACTCAAAGCCAGCTGAGATCAAATGAAGTCTTCTGTGTTCTAAGAGGGTCTGTTGTAATATCCAAGAAGTATCTGTATGCGTGGGGGCCGGTGTGTGTGTATGTGTGTGTTAGAACATACCACATCCTTCTCCATATCCTGCATTTAGACTGAGCTTCTTTCAGGATCATGAAATTCTCGGAAACTCTGATCTAAGCATGGCAATAAAACACTGCCTCATCCAGCCCTGACACTAGCTCCCTCTATGCTCTGGCAATACTTCCATGAGTTTCTGCAAAAATGAAGAAAATTATTATCTACTTCACAGATGTTTTCTGGGGAAAAAAAAAAAAGAAAAAAAATAAATTTATGCTTGCAGCATACTTAAAGGAAAAAAGTTCACTGTGGATTTTATAAGTACTTCCTGTAGTTGGACTTCTGCCTGTGGTGAATGTTACCCCCAACATCTGGCCATGCAGAAACCACAAATGAGGTATCAGTAGGATTTGGGCTTTGAGAAAAGATGCAAAGTTTAGCAGCTCTAGGAATCTACAGAGAGACTGTATGAACATTATCCTGTCTGGTTTAGGTTACTGTAATTTCAATTTAAAATATTTGCTGCTGTAAGAACTTCTTTAGAGAATAAGATGAAAATATGGGAGAGGAAACAAAGTTTTAGAAGAAAAGGCATTAGAAGCAGATGGGAGGACGAGAAAGGATATATGTAGTAATTAATTTTCACTATTTACTTCACCTGGGAATCTGCAACTTGCAAGGGAGAAGCTATTGGCTTCATCTGTGGCTGAAAGTCAGCTACAAACCTGGGGCAGAATAATACGTACGAAAATAAACATTTTAGAGAAGGCTAAAATATTACCTTCATAAACAGGTTTGTGAGATGGGAAGCACTTGTATTTCTATTCATCTTTGTCCATTTCCAGCCAAAACCAGCTGAGAAGGAGCAAGTTAAACACAGGACAATTGAATAAGTGAAGAAGTTAGTCTGTATCAAGTCTCTCCAAGATTGATTTTTGTGGCTGAGACTGATGCTTCCAGCAAAGGAAGAGAGAAAGGAGGGAAAAAAAATAAAGAAAAAAAGGAAAGAAAAAGCAGAGCAAGATGTATTTTTCTAGGGATACTTACTCATTTTTATTAATTACTGAACATTATCAGTTTGCTGAAATCTGTTTAATGCAAAGACACAGCCCCAAAGAGATGTATCATCACATAATAGCAAAAGCTGATAAGACTCAATGTTATGAGTTTAAAGTCAGTCTAAAAAAATACAAAAAACAACCCAAAAAAAAAAATAGGAGTGACAAGAGAAATTAGCTTGTTTTCTTCCATTCATTGCCTCAGTATAGGAGAGGTCCAAGACACAATGCCTGTGGTACTATTTGCCCCAGTTTCATTAATCTACTTGGGAAAGAATCTGGCAGTAAAGACCACACTGTTCTTGAGAGTACTCTGCTTTTCACAGCAACCTTCATGGTCATCCCAGAAGTGCTGCAGTGATCCTGTATGCTCTGAAGAGAAAAGATAAAAGCAAATAAGAGTTTGAGTGTTTTCTAAACCAGAAACCAGACACACATTAAATGTGCAATTTTAGGTATCTGAAGCAGGATGATTATATGTGAGTTAATCATGTTTTCCTCACTGGAGACTTGTGTGAACTAATATTTTTCATCCTAATCAAGCATGTTATGTATGACTACTTGCTGTCTTACCTATGCCTCTCTGTCCTAGTACAGGTGTAAACATATATATTACAGATATCTAAAATTAAGTGAATTAATTTCCTGAATTCCACTCAACATCTCCGCTGTCACTCTTCCAGAAAGTTATTCCATGACCTTCACTACAAGTTTAGATCAGCAGTGACCAAGACAGTCCATTACATGAGCTGTGCTAAATTACGAGAACTTTATAATTTACTCCAACCATCCTGTTTACATGCCTCAGTGTGGAAGGGCAAGAAAATATCATCATAAAGCTAATATGGCAGGAAGAGGAAGAAATACTTGTTGCTGTTTACTACTCCTGAACAGCTTGCACCCACATCAGTGCTTGAGTTGGTGAGGCACTATTTCTAATTTTTTATTCAATTGCTTATAGCAACAGCTCCTCAGGCAGGAGAATCAGTTTGTAAAACAACAGGTTTTTGCTATATAATTGCAATTCAAGCAACTATTACAAGAATCCCTTTCCTTATCAAGAGACAGAGAAGGCTGAATGCCTATATGAAATGTAGAGAGGAAATGTTAAATGTGCTTATGGTAGCTCCAAGATTGATTTTTCCACTGGTCAACTCGTACAACCCTCCTGCACCTAAGACATAAGTGGGGCATTTCACGAGGTGCTTTTTAAATGCTATATGAGTTCCAGGGTAGATACACATAGCTCAGAAACATTATAAATTAATAATGATTTATTCCTTTTAGTTGAAAATTTCAAGCAGTTACTATGTTTTTTGTGTTCTTATAGTCACAAAATACAAAAAAGTCCTCAAGCAAATGCCACAGAAGTACTGACCAGTATTAATATAAATCGCAGAAGAGCAAGGACAATGCTGATTGACAGGAAGAAGAATGTTGATTCATTCATTTCTGTTTATGTGTGTGTGTTCATGAAAGAAGAGAAAGAATGCTGAAGCATTATAATATATTGTGGAGAGGATAGATAGACATCTATACTGGCATTTCTGTTAAATTCCTGAAGAATTTTACTATGAATTATGTTAATGGGATTGAGACCTATGGACTGTTTTAGAAACACTTACACAGTATGTATGCCTCCTAAAGAAACCAAACACTAAACCCAAATAAGTTCAAGCCCTTCAAGGCCTTGAGTTTGGAGTAAATACTGTTATGTATAATTTTGCTCCTTTTTTCTTTTTTTTGTGTGCAGTTTCCCAGAACCTGTTCAAGTTGTCTGAATTCATTAGGAATGAGAAGACTTATTTCCATCCAGAATGAAATAATCAAAATTTAAATAACAGGCTTCTATTAAGATAGAAATCTAATGGATTCCGAAACATGCAGAAAGCACACTGCCCTGAAGAAAATTAAAAACTTGAAAATTTCTTAAAGTAAACCCTGTCAAAGAAATAAATACTGTATCTACCTGATCCTTCCTTAATTTTACATCTAAATATTGTAAGGATAAATGACACAATAAACAGAATTACATTAATTTTCATTTAAATTGAAAAGGGAGTTTAATGTGACCTAACTCTAGGTTCCATAAACATAACAGGCAAATTTTTTTGTTTACATAATCCTATTTAAATTGGAAATATTCTGTAGACTTTCTTCAGAATATTCTTTCAAAAATGTTAACCTGTTGCTCACCTAGAAAATAAAGGTGGTTGTTATTAGAAATTATTAATTTTAATTAAGCCGTCCACAGTAATTTAATTTAATACAAGTAATGTCTTTTTCATACAATACATGTCAGTATCTCAGACTGAAACTATCAGTCAACAAACTATTTCAGTATTAGAATAAAAAGGAGGAAAAGATTTAAAAAAAAAAAAGAGAGAAACAAACAGCAACAGGACTTGGTTTAAATAAAGTGTCTTTTTATATCATTTTATATCAGTTTCTGGTTCCAGACCCTTACCATTTTGATTCCAGGTCATACCTACCTTTTGAAGACATATATACCATGATTTCCATTTGGTACCATAAAGGTACCAAAAACCTTAAGAGGATAGTTTACAAAGTTTCGGTAAGATTTACTGTAACCAAACCTTAAGCGTGACTCAACAATAAATTCTACTTTGCCTACAGAACAAGCCTCTCCCAGATACAAAAACTACCACAGTGGGCCACTAAGTTATATCAGATAGCCACAGCCCACAGTGATAAAGTAGGATTTCAGCATTACTGCTAAAATTTCGTTAGAATCGGCCTCGGGGAACTCTAAAAAGAATCAGGCCTCTGTCGTAGGTGAAACAAGAAATACAACTTACAGTTACTTTTAGCCTGCACTAACCATTATAAACCTCTACCTCTGTTATTTCCTTCATTATAAGATTTTTACCATTTCAGGTGAAACTTTCTAAGACTGATATTCCCTGGGGTTGATTAAGGCAATTTCAGCAATAATGGTTCTCTAAAACACTTGCCTTTATGACTTCAATAACTTTTTAAAGGGTTTTTTGTATAAAATTTTCTATACCTATAAAACTATTAATTTAATGATGCTCAGTCACTAGTACAGTGAGTTAGCCTTTTTAATCACTCGAGCTAGAACAAAAGAAAAATTACATTTTCACTGCCAGTTCTTAACCTGATGAGTTAATATAAACAATCAAATAGAGATAAAACTGGGGATTAACCTAATCTTTTTATCATGCTCATCATTATAAAATGTGTTTTGCATTACTCTGTGGTGCTTCTAGGTCCTATAAATATTTTTTTTATTAAAAGTTGCATTTGTAGGAAAGGAATTTAATCAGTAATCTCATTTAGCATTCTAAATGTTAGCAGATTTCCTGCTTCTATTAATTCTTCCCAGAAGAATATGTATGTTACAATGATGTAAGCACTGAAAAGAGTTCTCTATCTAGGACACAAGTGCATTGGGTATCTCAATTTTAATTAATATGAAGTCACCAGTTGAAAGTAATTTGATTAGGAAAGCTGTAAAGTGTCTCTGGGTAGAAATTCTAATGCAAGGACAGGATCGAGTAGGATTTATTGGCAAAAGTAATTCTATTGAAGTTTGGTGATCTGAAGGTATGTAAGCTTTGTGGGAAAAAGGCAAACAGAAACATGAAGCATTTAAACATTTTTGGTTTATCTTGATAGTACAAAAATGTTTTCTTTGGGATAGTTACAATACTTACATGCAGTATTGTAATTGTCTTGAATTTTAAATTTTACATAATCATAGTTTAATTTACAATATTTTGTATTGTATTTAGAATTGTATGCCAAACTTCTGAATGTGATCCTTTTTTTTTTTTTTATTTGAAGTGGTATTTTCTGAAATATTGAAGTTCAGTTCTTTCAAGTATTGATTTTTCATGAAAACTGATTAGACATGAAATTTTAAAGGTGGACATTTTGAGCTTTATAAAAATTCAAAGCACAAGTGATACAGAATTTGATAAAAAAAATCAAAGCAGAAGAGACTGGCATAAAATTATTGGGTTTTGTTTGTTTAGGAAGCTAATTATGTGAATGTGTTCACACTTTTGTCATGGCTGGTACCATAGGTAAACCTTGTTCTTTTATAAAAATGACTGCACTGATAGATTGATTTAGCACTGTAAAACTTGACATACTAATGAAGCTGATTCCTACTGAGGAGATATTAATTCAAAACCATGGACCTCCTCTGAATCAGTACAGTTAAATATAAATTTAATTTTCTTCATTGTCTTCAAAGTATATTGTTGATATCAGGTTCATCATTGACTACTTTGCCACTGCCAGTATATTTTGGGTTAGGCAAAATTTGCACAAATCTAGCAAAAAAAAAGTTTATTTTAAAATGAAATAAGATTAAATGCATACATATCTCTTCTGAAAAACAGAATAAAGGGCATATCACAACAGATGCTATTCTCAAAAATACTACTAAACAAGAAAATACATAGGAAATTTTCAGACTTCTTGGTGTTAGATAATTTACATAAACAAAGGTAATGAGTGCCCTTTTGGGTGCCCTGAAACATTCTACCTCTTCTTCACCTGCAGGTGGAAAAGATTTAGGTCTCTCTTTTGCCCTCTGCCAGATGTGCGCAGCTACCTTGAGTGTAGTGTTCTAGTGAATCTCAAATGGGATAACTTGTCTGTTTAGACAACTGAATACAGACCTTTGTCAAATGGAGTAGTTTCAGCTCTAATGCCAAAGTGTAGACTTTTAGATGTAATCTAGTCACTTACACTTGTATTATAATCAGTGAGGATCTCAGCAACAGAGCCAGCAGATTTAGGTAGTTACTGAGCTCACTCTAAAATACCCACATTCTGCATAGCTCGCCTGAATACCCCTCTAAGCTCAATGAGGCTTGGTTCATCTGTCCACATGTGAACACAGAGCATAGATGTACTCCGGTTTTCTACTTTGCTTTCAGCTGCCAATCTGAAGTGTGTGGTTCTCTGTGTGCTGTAGGTACAAGCCTTACGCAGCTGTCTTCTGTACCTAGGAACATCTGTACTACTACCAAGTATTTATGCATAAGCAACTGAATCAGGCCCTGGATTTTCATAGACTGTAATGTCAGATTAGTGGTTTAATTAAGTGTTGACAACTAATTTTTAGTTGATTAAACTTAGGTGACTGACTGTATAGGGATGATGACTTCAAGCATTGTTTTCAGAAGCTTAAATTGATCAAAACATGGAAATTCTTTGGGTTGGGAGAATTCCCAAAACACTGACACATTTAGTTCCTATAATTTCATTATGACCATTTCAAAATTGTATTACTAATAACTTTAAGCCATATATATAAGATTATTATTACTTATTATTATTACTTATTCACAGGTATGTCTAAGTTTTTTAACTCTCTCCTCTTTAAAACAAAAGTGATTCTTAAGGATATCCATTTGGAATATAAGATTTCATGTTTTTCTCAAAGAAATCCAAAATAAGATGGAGGCTAAGAATATATATTTCTAACTAGATTATAAAATAGAATAATAAATACAATAAATAAGTCTTTTAGGACTGGGACATATCTAACTAGAGTATCTGGTATAAAAATGGGGAGGAAATTCATTGCTTCATTTCCCATTAGTTTGAAAACTGTCAGCTGGTTGCTAGCCCTGTTCAACAAATAACTGACATGAAACAGCATTATGGCCTCTGAAAATGTTTTTACACTGTTCACAACTGTAAGCATAATATCTCTCTCAACATATAAGCCTTCAGGCGGAACAAAGCTGCTGTGGCTGCTGCCTTTATACAATTCAAACTCTGATGTACCAGACTTGGCATAAGCCTATCTCTTATTAACATCAAAGGCTCTCAAATAAAACACCATTAGTGTTGTTTGGGATTTTCATGAGCAGTGCATATAAATACACATCTCTTACACTGTCATAGTTGTATTATGCTTCAGCATTAATGATTGCTCTGGGACTCAGAACCCTAATTCAGAGCTGGAATTTGAATCTCCCACATTCAACCCACAGACTTTGGAAAGTGGGTTAAGGATTTGTGTTTGACTTAGAACCGTATAGAAATGAAAAAAAAAAAAACATCATATTTGCAACCAAATTTTGAAGATTGTTCTAACATCTTATATATGTGACTCCCTTTCACTGTCTACTATTGTCTTCCACGCTGTATGTCTATGACATATCTCACAGATATAGATGTGCATCCATTCAGCCATCCTGTATGAAATCATTACTTAGATGGAAATAAGTCTGTATGGACTTTTAAACTTCTAAGTGTATACTGTTTTGGTGTTTTAAGTGAAAAATGCAGAAGTATTTCATTTCTTTGAACACTTCTTTTCTAAATCTAACAAAAAACCGCATGTTTCCAATATTAAGCTTTTTTCTGCTCTTTGAATAAATGAAGCAACTGACTGTAACTCAGAATTTCCTGGAAATCACTGTATTTAAATATAATGAATATATGATATAGTATTAAAGCTTGCTATGAAGAGTACATGTCCTAAAGCTTGCAAATCAGTGTATGAAAATATTGGCATTTAGACATCTAGTTCTGAAAAAAAGATGAACCAACAGATCAAATGGGTTCTTTGTTTTTAATTTATTTAGGTTTAATTTCTAACTCCTGTTCTCAGTTTGCTTCTTTTTAGGAAGAGTTATGGTAGAGGAGATGCCAAAATCTCTGGAGGTTATCAGCTCACTGTAATTCCTACAAGTTTCCCATTCTGGAAAAGATTTTACGCCAGCAAATCTTTCTAATTCTAACCACTTGTGTAGCTCTTGTCCTAGTGAAGGCAGATTGTTCAGATGACATTGTTACCAACAGAAATCACAGCTAATACCAGTGAAATATAAAATAGGTGAACATCCAGAGTAAAAGAGAATCCAGAATAGCCATCAAGGAACTGAAAACAAACACAGTGACCACATTTTCACTAGAATTTAGAAGTGTTCACCATGGGGATATCCTTACTACACTGCCTGTGAGTGACAGATGAAAAGTTGCACATGCATGGCTGATTCTTAAATATATATTTTACTTTTATTACAATGTATATACAAATGCAAGTTTGATGACAGTTTTTCTAGAGGGTTTTGGTTTTTTTTTCAGGTTTTGAGTTCTTCGGCAACTTTTACCTGTAGAGCAATCAGCACTGACACAATGTTAAAATGGTAGAGGACAGCATAGATGCTACCAAGATTCAGACACTGGTATCATAATTGTTATTTTATTGTGATACAAACTGATGATGCTAAAATAGAGAATGTTTTTTAATTCAATAAAAGCTTTTGACTTGCATTATTCAAAATGGCATACACTAATAATTTTAAACTGAGAATATTGCTGCTACAGTTCAATCTGAAATATAAATAAAATAAGTTGAATCAGATTAGATAATTCTGAGAAACAAATATGATAATACGGTGGCTTTGTAAAACATCATAACTGGATGATGATAGCTCCATTTTTTACATTAAACTGTATGTCTGTTCCAACTGGAGCTTGGATAAAAAAAAACAGAAAACAAAACATCTGCTTATTATACTGCTAAACAGGAAGCACCAGTTAGAAGTCATAAAAAATTATGAGAAGAAAATGGGAAAAGTTTTTAGTGCTTGGGAAATTTCAGAAAGCTTTATAAAGTTGAAACAAAAATCTTTATGCTATTCTGCATTGTCATGTCCTTTTGGCTGATCGAAAGGAAATACCAGGTATTAGCCCTGAAGTTTTTGACTGTTAAAATATTCTTCTGAAATGAAGCTTTGCTCCATCTAAAAGCATCTAGCAACAACTGTGAAATATACCCTTAAAGCTCGTAAAAGATGTTGCAAGGGAAGGCAGGAGATACTAAGATGTAAGGATATGCTATATACTATATACTAAGATATAAGGAGATACTGTTCTGCAGAAATATGCAATATATAATTATACAGATATCATCTCCTAATCACAATAAGAGTGCAGATGTTTGCCGTCAAGTAGGATAAGGAGAGCATGACATGGATATCATACAACTTTATAAAGAGAAGGCTGCTCAGTGCCAGGATATACCGTTGTCTTAACTGTTGAATAAATCCCTGTTTGGATACTGCAGCTAAGTTTCTTTTAAAAAAATCCTTTGGGAAATACAAATCTGCTTGTGATTTCTGCAGGCAAACTGAAACAGAGTACAAGTAGGTCTATCTTTACAGTTGCCTTTTTAATCAAACACAAGTATCTGCAGTTACTTCTAGACAGTCCTGCAAAAGTTCTTCAGTCTGCATAAATTTGTAAGTATGTTTTATATTTTTTGCATTATGGCAGGATGGCAGTGTGTTTACAGTGGAATTACAGAACCTTTAAAGAACTTTTTTGTCAAAAATGTGTGACCTCCTTAATTAAATACAGACAGTATAATGTCCAGAGCACTACTAAACCTTTTGATTATTGTATTAAGCACTTCAGATTGAACAACACCTAAACCAAAGTGGAAATTCTGCTCTAGCCCTATTACCATTAAAGGTGCGTTAAGGCAACCATATGCAATGACAATGTAGCTCTGAAGTTTATGAATAGATTTCACATTGCAGTGTGTCAGTCTATAATGACAACCTTAGACATACAAAACCACAGTCATCTTTTGGGAGATCAAAATATTATTCATAGAAAGAGACATCTAACTGCATTAAAAAATATAGATACCATACATCTAACTTTTGCAATTTATAGGAGTTTGCATCCCAGTCATGATGCAGTTTTCCTTTATGTATTCAGTATCAAAGCAAAGCTCCCAGAGATGTTATTAGTTCTGATCACTTTATGTTAAGTCTTATTATAGATGCACAAAGTTTTTCTGTATAGTCAGAGAAAAGAAGTAATACAGAGGTGGAAGGCATGGCATTTGAAATGTCAAAATGGCACATCTGAGGCAAGTCTCTGGTTGTTGCTTCATAATGTAGGAGATTGCAGCTGAATATCTAGTGCTATAGCAAAGAGAATGTACCAAAACTATCAAAACCCTAACAAATCTGAAAAAAAACCCCACATTGCATTTAAGGCACTGGACAAAAATGGTGTTATAAATACAAGTGGCTCTACTAAAGAAGCTAGAACAATTTCTTCTCATTAAGTGGAATCTGGTGTTCTCAATCAATAGGCTATGTCATTATCATTGTTTAATAACAACCAAAAAATCCATCTTTATTAAATATGCTTTATTACTGGTTAGGAAAAAAAAAAATAAAACAATGACAAACAAATAAACAGGACAATAAAAAATTATTTCTTTTAATTCATGGAGGTTTACAAAAGTATTATAATAGTATTGCTATGCATGCACCTGGAAAAAGAAATTTAATTTTTTTTTTTTAATTATCTGATAAAATTTTCATAGTATTCCTTTTAGGAGTTTTTTTGCCTGATAATTTCCCTATACAATTCCCTGGATTTACTATGAATTTTTCTGCATTTCTTCTAAATAATCCCTTCTTCAAATACTCAATATGTACAAAAATTTACTTTTTGTTCACTGTAAGAGTCTAGGACTATAGAAAGCTACTTCCTTGGAAAGACCTATTGTAAGAACATATAAAACTGTTGTTGAGCTGGTAGAAAAAATAATGTATTGAGAAAAATCATGAAATATAATTTGTTTTAAACAGATGAAAATATTTCAAAATTAATCTTTTAGAAAGAATCTAGGGCTAGAATGAAGCAATTTTTTTTGTTTTGGTTTTATGTTTTTAAAATCTTACATACATATGTCTCGAAAGTATTAAATTCAGATCACAATTTTAGCATTAGTTTAAGCACTGCAAAAAACAATTAAAAAAAACCCCACTCAAATACAAAAGGAAATATTTGCCTTCAGTAAGTCAGTACAAAAGCATTGCTTGTGCAAAAGAAACATTGAAACTTAGGTGGTGAAATATGGATGTTTTAAGAGAACAAAGTGCTGTCTTATTGAATTCATGCTGGAGTCACGCAAAGAATGACAAAGAAATATTTAGACAGATTATGCCATGAACCGTTCATTTCCTGTTACAAAGGAAGAGGCAGTAGCCAAAATATTCCAGCCTTCTGGCCGTCATTGTACATCTGCTGTTATATTGTTGTTTAGCACACTAAGTTCTCATTGACCAGAGGCTGAGTTAGCATACTTGTTCCCCCAGAAGACATTGTCAATAACAGATGTTTTAAAATGCACATTATGTTATTTTGAGATTATTTTTTAAAACAATTTGGAAGCAATCAATTGTAGGCTATAGATACACAGCCATAAGGTGATGTATATTTCTTGTGAGAATAGGCAAGATTTACTCCAATGAGAAAAATAATTTGCTTAAGCTTTATATTTTCTAATAGATATATTTTTGTCTAATTTGTAATTTATTTCAGTTTTTATGAATACTATATCTCAGTCACAGATTTAGGCATCTGTGTCACAGGACAAAGAATTAAATTGTCTGTATTTTGTTGTAAGATCTTACCCAACACACTACAGAATTCAGACAATGCTAAATAGGTTTTGCAGTCATTGTATTAAAAAAAAAATTACTATGACACAATATAGAGATACTAAACAGAAGGTGCATAGTTATCAGATTACTGTTTGAAAGAATTTTTTTTATATAACCTTTTTAAATATAGAAAAAGTAGGATATGTAAGAAATACAAACAAAACTGCAGCCTCCCTCCCCCAATTTAATTCTAACATATTTTCAATATCTTTACCTTTGTATTTCTTTTTCTTTCTTTTTATTTGTGTGGAAATAATATTGTTAATTTCTTTATTTTTTTCTTAAGACTTCAGTAGGATGTGTTGTAGCTGAGGCGATGTGTTGTTTCCAACGGGAAAAAAATGTTACAGAGGTTTCCATACTGAAAGAATTTACTTTGTTCTCTTTGGTGACACAAAGTAATCCCTGGAAAGAGTTAACCAATATAATTTTTAAAGGTACCTTCTCCCTTGTTGCCTTCAAATTTCCTGAAAATAAGCATTTAAACTAATCCTACCAAGGGGGGGGGGGGGGGGGGGGGGGGGGGGGGAGACAAAACCTCCAAACGCTCCTGTAATTATTAAATAAGCCTCTCTTTTTAAAAGGTGAAATCAGAATATGATCAGTTGAATATTTCGCTTACATTTCAATGAAGTCTGGACTTTTTTCCTCAAATAAGCTTTGCAGGTCTTTTAAAGAATAAGAAGCAACTTAGGCAAAGGAATGCATATGTGAGACTTTTTCCTTCAAAGAAAGAAGGACAAAGTGGTAAAGCAAACAAAGGCTATAAATCAGATGATAAAAAATGCATGTTATGAAAGAACTGCTTCCTGTTTGGGAAGGAGGAATAACTAAAATAACATGCACTCAGCTTTCACTACCTGTAGCAGGAATGACTTCAAAGAAATAGCTAAGCAGTCAAAGGTTAAAAGGAAGCACCCGATCACAACTGTCAGTCTGTTTTAGCATTTTAGATGGAGATATACCACATTTACATGTCTCTCTTAATTCCAGAAGGAAAGGAAATACATAGAAAGTTCTTCATTATCTGTTTGTCGACATTGGGATAAACTATTAATCTTTCTTTCATCTCTGTGGTGCTAATAATTTTTCTCCCAACTTTGCAGACAGAGGCAGAAGGTACAGGAATTGTGAGGGCTTAAACTGAAAAGAACACTTAAAAAAAAAACCAAAACCAACCAAACAGAACTTTTCTTTGCCATTTACATTTTCTCTTCCAAAGGCAAATAACAGATTTATTTGGACTACTGTTTAACATCTGTTTACAAACATATACAAGAATGCCAAAGGTCCCATTACAAACCATGAGAAATAAACATTTCTTAGCTTTTTTTTTTATTTTATTTTATTTGCATTTTTTTGCATGCCTGGAAGAAGCAGCCATTTCTTGCATGTCTTTTTTCATGCCTATTAGCATTTTTTATTTCATTACTGTTGTCTTTACTGCAACCACTTGTTTCACATCCTGCCCAGCAGCAAAGCTCTGTCAAATTAACAACCTATTTTAGAGCTATTTTGACATCACTATCCCACTATCAAAGCACCTACACTTCAGCTAATCTATTTAATTGTCTCAATTTCATTGCTTTAAAAATTGAACTTTTTTCTTTAAAGTTAGAAAAGTGTTTGCTCTTGCTCTGTGAATGTGTTAATGCGTTCATGTGTTTTCATGTGTATATTTTTAACTCTAAACAGAGATCATCTACTGGAAAAAAAAAAGTCACCTTTTATCTTCTCAAAATGGATTTTACTGTTAATAAACAATCTGAAATATATAATGAGTCACTGTTTAAGCTAGAAAGCTAAATACTAGAAGTATTCACTTTTCACAGTCAGTGATCTGAACCAAGTGAAACTATACTTATCTGTAATTCCTGTCCTCAGAAAGGACCAGACACAAATTTCCAAAAATTATAAAATCCAAAGACTAAGAGGAGACAGGGAATATAGATATTTTTAATTTTCCTAAAAGCCCAATCCTAGAGCTGATCCAATCGAGCTTAAAATGCAGGGTTTTAATGTCTTGAGATATCTGCAGCTTCTGTTGGTTCTGTGATTTTTAATGGGCTGTTTTTACCAGGTTGAGGTACATCTAGTTCTGCCTGTAATAGAGACTGTACAGTGAAAAGTCCCTGGAATCTCCCAATACTTTCAGCATTCATTATTGCACTATCTGTGCATCAACATGTACCTATTCTAAAGGCAGCTTGCAGAAGCCAGAAAGTTTACTAGAAACTGAATCAAGAGAAACAAAATGTTGAGAAGGAAAAATGTGGAAATACCCCTTGATGTATGTAAGGAGTGCGTTCTTTTACTCATCTGCTGAAAATGCTGCTTTTCTCAAGAATGCTGAACATGCTGTCAGGCACACTCTGACCTTGAGCAGGTAGACCACTGCTTGCCAGGGCATCTCTGGCTTTCTGAGCGTGCACAGAGCTGCTCTGCTGTGCACATGGAGTACATATGCAGCAAGTGGTCTCATGACTTTGAAAATGCCTGGAGAAGACAGGGATGCCCTTGCTGCCAGAACTGTTTTATCTGGCTCAGGGTTTTCCTGACATCTCCCCAGCATGGTGCATGAAACATCTGAAGCAGTCCAGAGCTTACATGAACCTCTTTTATAGGGCAGCTATACATTATGTGTCACCTGTTATGGCTATGTGTCCTGAAATACAGTATTCTGGTGAACAGTCTGCATTTAGCAGATTATTATACACTAATAATTAAAACCAACCAAACACAAAAAATCCAGAAGAAAAAAAAAACTTTATTTTTTATTTTTTACTTATTGTAAAATGCATATATGTATAATATATATGTATATAAAAATGTTAAATATAATCTTACTCCTTATTAAAGAGTAAGATTACAGAGAGGGAATGTGTCTTTTATATGAGCATGTGCTCTAAAACTAGTAAATACTAACAATTTAGTCTGTATATTACAGATTTTTGTACCTCGAATGCCTCTTTTAAGAAAAATGTCAAACCAGACTCACTTCAGAACTGATGAAAAGAGAGATGAAACCTTCAGATGTATTCAAACTGAATGAAGACTGAATTTTTCCTTCTTCTTCCTTCTAAGTAGCTGAAGACTTAGGACAACTACAAAATACCTTCAAAAGTAAGAGAAAGGTCTCAAACCCAGCAAAGTTCTGACTCTCATTTAGTTCCAAACTTTATCAAATAATGTGTTGCTAAAAAGCTAAATCACACTAAAAAGATTTTGAAAGTGTGAGGTGTCCCTGCCCATATCAGGGAGGTTGGAACTAGATGATCTTAAGGTCCTTTCCAACCCTAACTATTCTATGATTCTGTGATTCAGAAGCGATCACCACAGACAAATGGAAACATAACAGAATCCACAAAATATGCTGAAACTAAAGTATTTTTAAAAGCTCTTATTTGGCTGAATAATAATGCCACTTAATTATTAACGCTTCATGTATTAATCATAAAAAAATAAAAACACTTGGAATTCAAGCCTTTCACATCTAACTAAAAGATAAAAAGTGAATCATAATTTTCTGCACTGAGTTCTTTACTCTTATATTTCTAAACTATGTTACGTTTTTCAGCAACAAAATATTCTGCCATCAGCAGTCTGGAAATAAGTAAAATACAGTCAGTTTCAGATGTACCTAAAATGTGTCCATACACCTTTTTTTTCCACTGTTGTCAGTTGCAGATCCATTCAACAGTCAGGACACAGAGCAGCTTTTCAGAGCATTTAGAGTATTTTTTATTAGATAAGTATTGGAGTTTGAAGCATTTAGATTAATTTTGGTTTGCTGTGCTAAGTCAAGTAGGCATGACTACAAGAAGTGCTAACTACAAAAAGGCAGATTTGCACTAAAAATATTTACAGCAGAAACTAAAAATGTATATGACTATTTATGAGCCATCATATCTTATAGAGATAGTATTTATGGTTTGTTTGAATGGTTAAGAAAGCAGCAATAAACTGCAAGAAGAGTATTTAAAGCCACAAAAACAACACATCAACCCACCACACAGCATTCCTGTGCAAAGCAAATTGGTCTTTTCTCATTTTTTGCTTACAACCAGCTCTTCATAGACTAAACTCCAGTAAGTTGTGGAGTTTCTGATGTCCTCTCTCTATATACAAACAGTGCATTCACTATAAACACAATGAGGGAGGTAGGAAATAGATCCCCACAATAAGACCCTGAAAAACTGACCCTTCACAAGAGCTGTTTGATAAAGAAAACCAGTGGGGGTGACAAAAGGTAAGGGAAGCTTAAAGCACTAATGATTTAAGCAAGACAATATCAGCTTGCTCTGATTTCTGCAATACTGAAGCTTACAAAGATTTAGTTTTCAACCAGAAACAGAAGCACATTTAGAAGTGAGTTCTGTAAGAAACATTTTATATTTGCATATGTAATTGATAAGTGCCCTACAGTACTAAACAGAATTACTTTGGTTTTAACTTAGGTTTCAATGTTTACAAAGCTTCCAGACTGTTTCCTATGAACTACAAAAGCTGTTTTATATTCCATAGCTTTCTACTACACAAGTTTTATAAGATTTGAGTTCACAGTAACATGACTTTAAATCTTCTTAAAATGTATTAATATGCAAAGACATTAATAATATGATTTAAACTTCATTTTCCATTATGCAAGTAAATAAAAAAAAAGAGAAATGCCTGAATACAGATGACCAAATATATAATGCCTCTTAGGAAGATATATCTATCAGATATGCACAGACTTCGCATGTTGTACTTTCAGGTTTTAGAGTTTAGTTGAACATTTTGAGGCCATGTTACAATTATGAGTTAAATAAATAGAGTGTTACCAATATGCTGCTGAATAATCAAAATTTCACCAATGTTATGTCACTCTGACAACAGGAGTCTTTAATTAAAAAGCACATCTGCTTTTTTTTAGATTAAAAAAGAGGCAGAAATAATAAAAGAACTATAAAGAGAAAGCAAGATTTCTAACATACTGTAATTTGGTGGACTACTATTTTGGATAGTAAAAAGTCATCTTTATTAGTAAATATACTAGATAAATAAAGCAGTCATTGGTAATCTAACCCACTCCCTAAAATCTTTGTTTGTTTTGTATACTGCTGAAAGAAACCCTATTAGAAGTCACCATATTATCTATATTACAGTTAAAGAAGTTGTAATTTTACAGCCCTATCTAGAGATAGTAAGAAAGTTCATCAAGAAAAATAGACAGATACTAGAATGTGCTTTTCTTAAAGATGGTAAAAATTCATGCATGACAAGTCTAATTGTCCTATATTATCATAAAAGTATTAGTTCAGTGGAATGAATAGCATTTCATTCACTGGGACAGAATCTAAGTGAGAAACCTGATCTTTTATCCACAGAAAACTTCTGGGACGGTATGAAAACAGAAGACAGCTAGACAAAAAAAAAAAAAAAGAAGAAAAAAAGCCTTCTATAGATATTCTGAAGTATAAAATACTGTTTTGTGTAGAAAACCTAATTGTGCCGTCATCACTTACAGCCAGTACTCTCTAGTTCCTTTGAAATCCACAGCTATACCTATGTTCCTGAAAGTGTCCAAAGTCTGCCTTCCAACCCTGATGCCAGATGGGTCACCATGGCAAGTATCCACACAGTTTATCTTGCATCTCAGGACAGAGTGTGCTCAGCTGTCAAACAGGACCAATGCAAAGTGTATATTATACCACATCTGCGCTCAAAACTTTTCTGGGATGCTACAACATATTAATGCTGCTAACCATCATAGCTCAAGAGCATCGCCTTTTTTTTCATTCATTTATTGAGATATATACCCCTAAAAGTTAAAGATATGCAGCCTGTTTTTCAGACAAAAAAAAACAAAATCAAAACCAAACAACAAAACAGTATAACTGATGAATTTTCTGTTTCTTCAGGTTACTACGTATTTCTTAAATGAAATCATTCTTCATCTGAAACTTCCCCTATAGGCCTATCAAAAAGTGTGAAGTAGTCCTGAGACAAAACATCTTAACCCTTTGGAGCTCCTAGTTTTTATTTGGCTTAGATATTATGTGGAAAGATAGAATTATAGAATGAAAATCATTTAGGTTGGAAATCACCTTTAAGATCCGTTAAACTAGAATTGCCAAGTCCACCACTAGACCGTGTCTCTCAGACACTCCTCATAAGATTTGTTCTCTAAAAATTTCACCAGTTTTGTTGCCTTTCTTTCGACATGCTTCAGCACCTCAAGTCCTTTCTTGGAGTGAGGGGCCCAGAACATAACAAAGAGCACCAGTGCCAACTACAGGGGATGATCACTTCCCTAGTCCTGCTGGCTATGCTGTTTCTGATACAAGTTAGGACATTCTTGGTCTTCTTGGTCACCTGGACACACTTCTGGCTCGTATTTTGGTGGCTGTCAACTAACACCTTCTGGCTGTTTTTTGCCAGACAACTTTCTAGTCACTCTTCCCCAAGCCTGTAGCATTGCATGCAGTTGTTGTGATTTAAGCACTAAGCCTTGCTGAATTCTATATAAATGGACTCGGCCCATTGATCCAGCCTGTCTAGATCCCTCTTTAGAGCCTTCTTCCTACCTCCAAGAAGATCAGCACTCTCACCTAACTTGCTGTCATCTAGAAGCTTACTGAGGGTGCACTCTATCTATCTTCTCATCCTGATCATTGATAAATTTGTTAAACAGAACTGGCCCCAGCACTGAGCCCTGGGGAACACCACTTGTGAGTGGCCACCAGGTGTACTTAACTCCATTCACCACCACTCTTTGGGGAAAGAAATCCAGATAGTTTTTCATTCTGAAAAGTGTACACCCATCCAAGAAATAAGCAGCTGTTTTCTGCAGGAAGATGCTGTGGGATGTGGTGTCAAGGGCTTCATTAAAGTCTAGGTAGACAATATCTACAGCCTTTCCCTCATCAACTTAGCAGGTCACATTGATGTAAGAAGGTGTTCTGTATTATTCACCAAAAATTTAAAAAAATTAAAAAAAAAAAAAAAAAAAAATTCTGAAAACTCAGAGAAGGATTTCATCTTGTCAGAGTACCAAAGCATTGAGTGCAGTGAACTTTTCGTAGTGTGAGTACACCAAATATTTTCCATTTTGCACAGCTATGCAGATATGTCTTCACAGCTGCTCTGTTTTTTCATACAACATGCAATACAGTACCATGCCTCAGAGATGATTGCTAAGTTGTGATAAGTTCAAAATCATCTATAACTTTTAGTAATGTTTCTGAGGATTTTATTGCAGTACTGAAAGCTGATTTGGAATTTCAGGTGACAGCAGTATGGTACAGGACAGTATCTCTAAGCTGAGATGTTGAACTGAAGCCCCTCCAGCTCCTCATTACATGATTTCCATATATTAAGCTGCTAATACACAAATATCCTGAACAGAGTATTGGACAATTCTTATTAGTGCCTATGTTTGTAATACAACTAAGTTGCAAGCTGAGAAAAGGCAATCAGTGGGCAGCATTTTCTTATGCTCATGTGTATGTCAAAGTTCATGAACAAAAAAAAGGATGTTTTTTTTTTACTGTTTCCCCATAGAAGAAAGGCTGTGGGGCCACACTGCCTGCACCATTTCCTGTCTTCCCTAAAAGAAAGAGTGGTGATTTTTGAGCTGAGGAACAATGATCTTCAAGATGTGAAGTTCTCACAGGTTTCCAGAAGATAGGCTTATTCTGAAGTGATGAGATTTAGTCTGTAACCTCAGGAACAGAAAAGCTGAACAATGACCTTATTTGCTGTAAAAGAATTCAGAAACAATATAAATAATCCAACTACATAAATCGCTGAAATGCTATTTTGCAACTTCCTTAAGAGAACATAGCTATACAAAAATCTACAGGAAAAAAAAAAGAATCTGTTTTAATTTCTTTTTTTTTTTTGTTTATCCATCAAAAGTGATTCCCTAGATATGGTCTAGAAGCATGGTTATGGTTCTGATGGATTAAAAAAGATATTTTACAAAAATAATTATAAAAATAATCAAGGGCTTTTAATCTGCATATGTAGTCTAGTTCAATTTGATGTTGATAGTTTTCTTATTTGACTGGCCAGAAGCAATTATGTCAAAAATTTTCAATTATAAGATAAAAGCAGACATTTAATATTTTTCAGGGAGACATTTAGACCTTGATATGGCAAGTGAAGTAAACTACCTGATCATAATCATTGTGTTATTTATAAGATGTTAATCTAATCTTTTTTCCTGCTTGGAAGAAGGAACATTTTTTTTCCCAGTTTTGTCTGGAACACACAAAAGTTTGTCTATGTTTATACACCCAAAAAACAAACTGGGCAACTAATCATCAGATCGTTGCCTGGGACTGCATCTCCAAAAGGTCCACTTGTTTCCTTGAAGTTTAGTATTAAAGTATTGATTTTTTTATTTATTTTTTTTTTAAACAATCAGCTTTCAATGAAGTATATTGAAGCAACTAGTTTTATCACTAATTTCAGATTTTTCTTTTTTGTTTTCATAATTTGAATTAATAAGAAAATAAAGTTAAGTAGCCGAGTTTAGGAAGGGAAGCCAATGAAATCATGTGCTTTCATCTTTTAAAGTAAGAATAGTTTAATCTGGATGCATGCAGGGTAATCCATCCAAGTGCTGGATTCATCACAGCAATACTACCACTGGTTATAATAAACTCCATTACTTTGGAAACTTCGGATACTCTCTCAGAGCATTATCAAAGATTATGTTTGCTTCTTACCAGCCATTCCTTCCCCTTTTCATCCTCCTCTATGGTTATATACACTTCACAAAGTCTGGCTTGAAAGTTTCATCCATACAGTCTACTAATTATATTTCTCCTGGGGTTTCTCTTGGTACTGGATATCTATAAGGAGCTATAAGTTGTTGAGAATAAGATTTAAAGCAACTGTTTACACCCAATTTGCTACATAATTAAGCTGATTCATCTTGTAACTAGCTGATTCACTATATGTACTTGTATTTGTACTATGCCTTTGACTAAGAAACAAAAGTCCCTTTCTTCAAGAGTTTGTAATCATCTTTTGGTGCAATTTCAGAGCACAGAAGGATCCTTCGAAAATTATGAAGTTAAAATTTATGAAAACAGAGTAGGAAAATAATCAGGGCCCAAGTTAAGGGAAACATGATATGCATTTAGAAATGTTGTAGTTGATTCTTCTCAGAGACAATCAGCATCCACAGAAGAATTTCCACGTATTTTCTTTGTATGATTTCAGTAGTACTTCTATACATTTCTCATATTAACAAGATGCAAATATTATTTTAACATGTTTAATTGACAGCTGCTTACCTTACATAAAGCTTAACCACTTATCCCTGCACTGTTTCTTATGTCCTGTAGCAATTACGGAGAAAAACAATCTGAGATATATAAAGTATGTATGCCAGTCCTATGAATAAAACTGAAATGTTTACATTTAGTCATGAGGTTTCATTTCTTTTAAAACTGTTCATAGTCACTGAAAAATCTGTGAAATGAGTCTGCTGTTCTCATGAAGAACAAAATTTCTGTTCTTTAAGCAGCTCCACAAACTACAAAAAAACCTTGAGTATGGGTTCACTGGGGACTATCAAGAACATCTGCAGGCTCCAGTTCAGCAAGTTCCTGGCCTGCAGATTTCTGGAATTTGAGAAGATACACTGCGAAACTTTTATTTTATCTTTTCTTTCTTTAAGACCTGCCACTGGGTACAGAACACCATAAAATAAAAAGTACGACCTAATCCACTACAGCTTTTTTTACATTTGCCCCTGGAGAAGAGGGAGGTAGAATACCTGATTTCATCATTACCAAGGGTGGAATAATATACTTCTCAATAGGAAGTAGTCTCCACTGCTGCACAAAACTCCATGTTCTACAAATGATGAATGTGACAGAAATAAAGCCTTAGGATTATGCTTGCCAAGTACTATTTGTAAACCCTCACAGATCAAGCTCAAAAGATTAATTTCATATTTTTTCCTAGAATTTCTTGTTTCACTTACAATGTGCATGCCAATATATACTGTCAACTGAAAAGGAAATATTATAAAAAATTACGTTGCTTTCCTACTATAAAATATATTTAAGTATGATGTGACTAACTTCTTGTGTCATTCAAGTAGTGGGCTGTCATTGGAGTTGTAGGCAGAAAAAATATTGAAAGCTATGAACAATATATTTGATTTTGGTGATATATATTTTTAAATTATAAGCAGAAACTTGGAATTTATGTTCTTTCAGCCACAGAACTTGCTAGAAGCTTCTTTACATAAATTTAAAGATTTTATCTAACATTGTAATAAACAAATAAAAAATAAAAAAAACAAAACCAAAAAAAAACCCACAACAAAAAATTTTGCTTTTCCAAGGGAGATGCCAACATATTCATATCCTGTTAAATTTAAATGCCTGCACGTAAATATAATCTGCAAACTGTGTGCAATCTCTAGCCTCTGAATTGATATAGCATTACCCTATTTTTCAGCAATTTAACAGTTATGAAATATAGCAGAACACTAATATGTGGAGTGCTACTGAAAAAAAATAAATAAAAGAAGCAGATTAGAGAACAAGGCCTTTCAAATATTTTCTAACAAGATTTAGAATATTCCCAGTTATGATCCTGGCCTATAGTGGTGGTAAAATGTGTTACTATCTTCTGATTCTCAGCCTACATTAAATGAAGCCCTGGTCTCAATAAATATCTAGTTTATGAAAACCACAGTCACCTTTGGTATCCATTGATACCCTTGTTTACAGTCTCAGAAAGGAGACTAAGCAATAAGTTAACTTGGGGTTGGAACTGAACCCTAACTCTTGTAGATGAGCTGTCAGATTGGGCTCCACAAAACTGGCAGGAAGAGTATGAAGCCTCAGCAATAGTTATATAATGAAAACTGAGAAACTGAAGCTGTCAAAAATTGAACATACACTTTTACTTGTTTATTCCAAGTATTAACAATGAAATAAAGTTTTATGAGTTTGCAGTTTAAAAAAAGCATAGATGCACACCATCCTTTCAGAGTATACTTCCCAGAATCACCAGACTCACCAAGAAATGTCATGCCATGTGGAGGTTTCAGCAACCTTAACCTAACCTCCAGGTAGTGGAAATATTGAAGTCTCCACAGGCAATGTATTCAATATTTCCAGGCCTTCTTGTTTGAATACTTTCTTGTTACATATAACCGAGATCTTTCTTGTTTAATTTAAAACCCATTATTATTTGTCTTTACTTGCTGTGCACATGCAAACATGTTATCTTTTTCCTTTCTCTAAGATCCTTTTACACAACTTTCCGTTGATGTTTAAATTGACTTCTACTCCATTCTGCAGTTCTTTTCAATGCCACTTGTCTGTTGCGTTTTCATTTCCAAATACAGAAACTTTCTGGTTTCTTGACAAACTACATCCTTCATGAAAACATTTCTCAACTTTTAACTCTCTTTTGGAATGCTAATTAAGCTATCTGGTATGCTTCTAACCTCTATAATCTTCTAATTTTTTTAAAGTGTCCTCTATTATAGTATCACTTAGAAACAGTTCAACTGTGAAGACTGAAATCTACACATCCTCTGGTTTGACAATGAGCCATTGATAACTAATTTGGCTTTCAGCCAGCTTTGCTTCACCTTATAATAATGTTTCTCAAGTCTACTTGCAAGAATATCATGTGACACTATGCCATTAATTTCATTCAAGTCAAGTTTTATGACATTCTCTTCATTTATATTTACAGTGCTTGTTAATCTGTTATAGAAAAAGTTAATCTGGTCCGTAATCGTTCATCCTATTTTTATGACATATTCTATAGCAGTGTTTACAAATTTTGATTAGTTGTTTTCCCATTGTCTGATGATTGAATCTATACTGATTAGCATTTAATTTCTAACCTAAAGGCTTGAAACCAGATCAGATTTTTGTTAAATGACAAAGTTAGAAAAAGAAATATCACCTCTTCTGCAAATGTTCAAGACTGAAGAAGGACTACTTAGAGAGTGATTAGGACAAACAGAATAAACTTCCCTCCCTCCACCCAAGCACTTAAAATTTCAACAAGCAAAAGCAAGAAAGCAAAGATAACTTGGTCTTCCTTCTATACCTAAGCCACTGAGGCAGACAAATGGAGAAGCAAAGTAAAAGTTCTGAAGATATTTCCTCAAGAGAACAGAAAAAGAGTAAATTAACATTCTCAATTCAAAGCATTTACAAGATTGCATAAACCACTGTTGAGATATGTTGCACTGACATTTTACAAGAAAAAAGTAAAGGTTAACATGAACAACGCCAAGTATGTACTACAGTGGAATATAAATAGTTACCTAAGGTGTGGGGAAGCAATGTGCATGCTGCAGAAAGATAGGTCTATATGCAGTCGCTGCTGAAAAAAAAGCCCCACAGAAAATAATCTTTTCCTGAATTTCTTCATTACCAACATTAGAGCTCCATAAACAATTTATGTGAAATAAGATGCCATTTGAACTTGGTGAATGTTCTTTAGTATCCAACCAACTGAGTACATTTTTTCAAAGCATTAAAGAGTATCTAAAAGACAGTGTGTAAATACTTCAGAAGTCCTCTGAATATTGTTTGCAATAGATCATGTGATGTTTAGCAAATTTCTGCCACTTACTTAAACACTTAGCCAAAATTAATAAAGAAATAAAGGAGTGGGGTTTGAGAGAGGGACAGGGAGAGAGGAAAGAAGGGGAAAAAGAGATCAAAAAAAGAAAATAACTTTACACTGATTTGAAATTACAATGTCATGCCAGTGCCAGTTCGAGTCTCTACAAACAGCTGAAGGATATTAACATTGTAAAAGCGTGTTCATTCTAAATAAACAATATGAAAACATCAGCAGAAAGAACTACTAGAGTGCTGGTATATCTATGTGCCTCTGAAGAATTTTTACAGAATGAGAAAGTCTGTGAAAATAACAAACATTTGTAACCAGTCTGCTTGCTAAAGATGTTTTTTGCAGATGGATTGGAGAGGGTGAGTCATTTTAGGAATTAATTTCAGAGCACATTCTTAAAAACATATGTACCAATTCCTTAAAATCACTGAAAATGTTGAACTATGAAATGCGTTGTTACAAAAGTCCCTTACTAATTTTCCAATCGTTAATATTTTAATAATACAAAATGTTACTCTGGTCTCTGGCTTCAAAATGAAATTGCACAAGCGCTGGATTTGTACGTAGAACCATTTTTTAAATGTAAAAGAAAAAAATAGTCGTAAAGTTACATTTTGAACATGGATTCTCTGAGGAGATTATTAAGAGTCTGTTTTCAAAATCTCCTTGAACCTGAGATACTAAAGCCACCTCAGTCACCACTAAATACTAATCCTAGTAAACCTTTACCCATTTCCTTTCCACAGAAGAGTGGAAAACATGAGAAACATGTGAATACAGTTTAATTTTGGATGTAATTTTTTTTAAAAAGTAATGGAAATAGGACTTAAAACTTTATAGCAGAATAGATTTCAATCTCACATTAATACTGATATTTGCGTTCATTGCCATAGACCTGTTTTCTTGAACTCAGGTATTTGCTTTCTCTTTTTTTTTTTTTTTCCTTTTTTTTTAAAAATTATTTTTCTTCTCTTTCTTAACATATCCTTTTCCTTTTTACTCATTTCACCTTTATACTAGGCTAATTAAAGGAGACCATTCAGACAGAGAAAAAAAAAATTCTGTCTGTTTCACACAGGGAACAGCACATTCATGCACAGAACACTACAATTTATAAGTCTTATACATGCACTCATTTAGTCTAAGAGCTACTTGAAAGATTTAAAAAATTCTGCAACCAAAACATAGTAAAAATGAGATTCAATTGAGATTTGTGGTATTTATGTGATGTGGTCTACTGTCTAAAGTGATCTAGGGATACAGACAATTGTTACATCCTTATTTCTCCTTCGGGATTACAAGGCTAAACCACTGAGACATTCACAAATACTGAATGGAATATATACAGTTCTTATTCTTATGTAAACAAACAGGCTACGACTTGAAGCCACACAATGGCCTTAATTGTACAAACCATGTATTGCTAAAATCAATCCAAGTCATAGCTGTGGTAAGTAACCATCTCAGTCTTGAGCAATCTGTCAGTAAACTAATAAATTACACCAATGTGGAGAGGAGAAGAGTTCCTCTTTTTCTGGGCATCTGTTCAGCACCCAGTAATAGCTGGGTTCTGACTTTGCCAGCTCTAATCATGTAAATCCTTTTTTGTTTAAAAGTTTCTCTAAACCTTTTAGGAAGTGAGTAAAATACAAGTGTTTTTTTTTTTTTCATTTGACTTTGTCTTCATGATGGTTTGAAAGCAGGCAAACATGTTAGGAATGAGATTTCAGCTCATCTCTTAATCCTGCAGCCCCTCCTTAAAAGAGCCAGAACATGTTTTGTTCTACCCTGACTACACACACAATATGACAGTAAATCCACTGATTTTGAAAAGCTCCAGGATTTTGCTTTTTCACATCTGTGGTACATCCTGAGTGAGTGATGGTCACAGCGCTGAGATCTTAAAGAAGAATATGCCTCGCTTTCAAAACATGAGCTGCCTCACAGACATAACAACTACTCTTGTTCTTTATTCTTTGACAGCAAATACTTAATAACCGACTGTAGAGAAACAGGCAGCCCAATAAAGAAAAGGGTCTTGGAGGCTGATGTATACTTGCTGGACATATTCTGAATTATTTCTCAGGATTAAGAACTGATGTACATACACATTTGGGATGTGTTCTGATTAACTATTTCAACAATGACAGAGGCCAAAGAGTTAAACTCTGAGCTACTGATCCCACTTAAAATCAGCATAACATTAAAATTAATTGTTATGAATAAAGTAAGTAATGGAAAACAAACACTACAAATAAACATTTTTTGTGTATGCAAAGTACTCAAATGATGTCATGAGTGTAACCATGGGAATCCATTTATGTATAGGTAGATAAAGAAGGAAATAAAAATGATATAGTTTTCAAAAATAGTTGTTTAGAATTAATTGGATAACTATTACACAGTAATTTAAAATTTACTGTTTTTTCAAATAGTATATATGGAGTTATTATGTGTATGGCATATGTTTTTCTGTTTGGAAAAAAAAAAAAGTTATTTCCTTGAAAGCTGCATCCCTTATATATGTAAAAATCTACTGAGACATTCATAGGCATGTTAGTCTGGGGAAGAGGAAATGTGACTGTCTTTTTTTAGAAAGTAATCCTCAGACTCACTGGTGAAAAAAAGATGTAAAGATGTTTGGCAGAATTTCATATATATGAGACGGGGTGGGGAGCAGAAAGAAACCCTCACCATGCAAGGGGAAACAGCTACCTTCTATACCACTTAAGCACACACAACTCTATGGGGCTAAATAGGATGAACCCGAGTACTGGGAGAGCTGGAAGAAGTGTTCACCAAGCCACTTTCAACCATTTATCACCAGTCCTGGCTAACGAGGGAGGTCCCAGTTGACTGAAGGTTAGCAAATGTGCTGTCCATCTACAGGAAGGGCTGGGAGGGAGGCTCCAGAGAACTACAGGTATGCCAGTGAAGGTTATGGACCAGATCATCTTGAGTGCCATCAAGTGGCACATACAGGACAACTAGGGGATCAGGCCCAGTCAGCACAAGTTTTTGAAAAGCAGGTCCTGCTTGGCAAAACTGATGTCTTTCCATGACAAAGTGACTTCCTTAGTGGGTGAGAGAAAAGCTGTGAATGCTGTCCACCTAGACTTTAGAAAAGCATATGACACTGCGTCCCATGGTACTCTCCTGGAGAAACTGTCTGCTCATGACTTGGACAGGTTTACTTTTCACAGGATGAAAAACTGGCTGGATGGCAAAGCCCGAAGGGTTGTAAATAGTGCTAGTTCCAGTTAGCAACCAGACACAAGTGGCTCCCCAGGGCTCAGTCCTGAAGTCAGTTCTGCTTAACACCTTTATCAATGTTCAGGATGAGGGGATAGAATGCACCCTCAGTAAGTTTGCAGAAAACATCAAGTTGGAGGGAATGTTAATCGGCTTTAAGGTAGGAAGGTTATACAGATTTTACTGAAGGATCTGGACAGGCTGGAACTATTGTATGAGGCTCAGCAAGGCTATGTGCTAGGTCCAGCAGTTGGGTCACAACAACCCCATGCAATGCTACAGGCTTGACGAAGAGTGGCGGGAAAACTGCTCTGGCAGAAAAGGATCTGGGGGTGCTGATTGATGACCGGCTGAACACGAGCCAGCTTGTGCCCAGGCACCCAAAAAGGCCAACAGCGTCCTGCCTTGTATCAGCAGTAGTGTGGCCAGCAGGGTCAGGGCAATGATCATCCCCCTATACTTGACACTGGTGAGGCCACACCTCGAATCCTGTGTTCAGTTCTGGGCCCCTCACTACAAGAGAGAAACTGAAGTGCTGGAGTGGGTCCAGAAAAAAGCAATGAGGCTAGTGAAGGGTCTGGAGAATAAGTTTTATGAGGATTCGCTGAGGGAACTGGGGCTTTTAGTCTGGAGAAGGCTCAGGGGGACCTTATCGCTTTCTGCAAGAAGTAGAGGACAGAGAGAGGATGTGTCTGGTCTCTTCTCTCAGGTAATAAGTGATACCACAAGTATCAGCCTCAAGCTGCACCAGGGGAGGCTTAGATTGGATATTTGGAAAAACATTTTCACCAAAAGGGTGGTCAGGTATTTGAACAGGCTTCCCAGAGAAGTGGTGGAATCACTCTCCCTGGAAGTGTACAAAACCCACATAGATGAGGCCCTCAATCACATGGTTTAGTGGTGGTCTTGGCAGTCCTGGGGTAACGACTGGACTTCATGATCTTAAAGGTCTTTAATAACCTAATTGATTCTATGATTCTATCATTTCTAGAGGTCAGACAGAATGCGTCAGAGTGAACATGATTCTGTGGGGAGTGCAGACAACTGCATTGCAGGGAAAAAAGCTCCTACTGAATAAGCAAGTCCTGATCTGAGTGGCAGTCTGCAGGGCATCTAGCCTTTTCCATCTTCCACCTCCTCCTAGTAATCCCACAACAGGCTAAACCATCGCTACAGAAAATAAATTTCAGAGCCAAATATGCCAGTAATAAAACAATAAATACCACCATTCTTCACAGTAAAACACCAATTAATTTCTAAGTCATTGTCCTGGGTTCAGCAGTAGCAGTCATTTTTCTTCTTCTTGGTAGCTGGTGCAGTGCTGTGTTTTGACTTCCAGCCTGGGAACAGTGCTGGTGATACCGATGTTTTTGGTTGTTGCTGTCGTGGTTTAAACCCAGTCAGGTAACTTGTTCACTCACTCCCAGTGAGTGGTGCCGAGCTGACAACAATCGAGGTCCGTGTCCCCCCCCCACCAGGGCTCTCCACTTCCCCGCTCCCGGAGGAACGGGGAGGAGGGTCGAAAGACGGCAACTCCTACGGGTTGAGACAAGAACAGTCCAGCAACCAATGTACACAAATCACCACCGCTACTATCAACTACAACAATGATAAGGGAAAATAACAAGGGAAGAGAATACGATACCACCGGCCAAGAAACGAGTCCCACCCGGAAGCCCGTGTCCTTCCAGGTAACTCCCAGTTACCTCCCACCCTGGGCATGACGTGCTGTGGTATGGAATACCTCCCTGGCTAGCCCGGGTCAGGCGCCCCATCTCTGCTTCCTCACAGCTTCCCCTCCTCCCTGGCAGAGCATGAGCCTCACAAAGTCCTTGGTCAGGGTAAACATCACTTAGCAACAACTGAAAACATCGACTTCACCAACACTGTTCTCAGGCTGGAAGTCAAAGCACAGCACTGCACCAGCTAACACAAAGGAAAAACATGACTGCTACTGCTGAACCCAGGACAGTTGCTAAGTGATGTTTACCCTGACCAAGGACTTTGTGAGGCTCATGCTCTGCCAGGGAGGAGGGGAAGCTGTGAGGAAGCAGAGCCTGACCCAGGCTAGCCAAAGAGGTATTCCATACCACAGCACGTCATGCCCGGGGTGGGGGGTAACTGGGAGTTACCTGGAAGGACACGGGCTTCCAGGTGGGATTCGTTTCTTGGCCAGTGGTATCGTATTCTCTTCCCTTGTTATTTTCTCTTATCATTGGTGGTGGTGGTAGCGGTGGCGATTTGTGTTATACATTGGTTGCGGGACTGTTCTTGTCTCAACCCATAGGAGTTGCACTCTTTCAATCTTCCTCCCCATCCCTCCGGGAGTGGGGAAGGGGAGAGCCCCGGGGGGAAAGTGGCCTCTATTGCTCTCAGCCTGGCAGCACTCACTGGGAGTGAGTGAACAAGCTGTCTGGCTAGGGTTTAAACCACGACAGTTCTTTTTGGCGCCCAACGTGGGGCACGAGGGGTTGAGATAACGACAGATCTGACCGGATTAATAGTCACTCGCCACAATGCTGATTTATTGGCTCTAAGTTTGTTCCTCTTGATCTCACAGTTTCAGTATATTATATCTTACTTCCATCCGGTATTTGCTGTATTATTGTTTTTCAAGTGTAGGGCTTGGGATAAGTTTTTTGTCTCATTGTACTTTATGGTAATGACTTGTAATAAAATAGAATCATTGATCATGAAACTGATCTGGCTTATGTTCCCAGTGTGGTCACCACCTTTATACTTTGGGAGGTATATAATAGAAGTGCTTAGCAATTACACATCTTTTTTCTCCTTCTCAGGTGCTCAACCTGTGAAGGAGACATCCTTTTACCCTCCCAGTCGTTCCCCCAGACCATTTACGTTTGAGAGTTTTGAAGTTTTTGAATGGCCTTTTAATGCTGTTGAGACTTGTTTGCTGATTGTGATGGGAATCACCATGTTGGCATGCATACAGAGTGTGTTTTGCCCACGACTGATTTCAAGAGTTAAGCAGAGTCAGGTTTCGGTCTTGTCTGAAGTCAAACGATGATATAGGAGGACCAAGAGATTTTCCCTGAAGCTGGACAGTCTTGAGTGGCAGGGTGTGTGGGATAGTATGGGCAAGTATCTAGGTCAGTGGGCCCCTCCAGTACTTTGGAATTTCACCACTGAACAACTGCAAAATCCAGAAGAATTAGTAAAACACTTAAATGAGGGGTGTGGTCTTTCTGGCCATACCAGAGACGGACAAATCATGGCAACGTGCTGGGGCTTGGCCTATGCTTACAGGGCCTTGTTCAACACTATCCAGCACCTTCAAAAAGAAAAGAATGTCGGTGGGTCTGAGGGCAAAGCAACAGTCAGCGCAGCTACCCCAGCTCCAAGCACAGCAGCTTCACCACCCCCACTGACAAGTACAGTCGCTACTCAAACTTTGGCTGCAATGAACAGCGCAGCTACCCCAGCGGCAAGTACAGCAGCTGCTCAAACTTCAACCGCAACAGACAGCGCAGTTACCCCAGCTCCAAGCACAGCAGCTGCACCACCCCCAGCAACAAGTACAGTTGCTACTCAAACCACAGTGATAATCACTGCAGCCAAACCAGAGGACCAATTCGTACCAATATCGGTTGCCCCTGTACGCAAGAGAACAAGCAAAAAAGAGGCAAGAAGGGTGTAGCAAGATGAAGAAACAATGTATACACCACCCGGTCTAGCATCAGATCAGGAGTCATCATCACATGATGAAGAAGAAGAAGAAGAGGTAACTTCTCGACCTTGGACCTCAACCGAGCTACAGAATATGCGAAAAGATTTTACCCGTCAACCAGGGGAGCACATCATCACCTGGTTACTCCGATGATGGGACAATGGGGCCGATGGTCACGAACTAGAAGGTACAGAAGCCAAGCAGCTGGGATCACTTGCTAGAGAAGGGGGAATTGACAAAGCAATTGCAAGAGAGAAAAAGTCCCTCAGCCTTTGGAGGAGGCTCTTGGCAGCTGTGAAAGAAAGGTTTCCGTACAAGGACGATGTTACGAGTCGTTCGGCCAAGTGGACTACTATAGACAAAGGCATCCAGTATCTGAGGGAATCGGCCGTCGTAGAGATGATCTATCACATCAAGCCGAATAACGGGGATACACCCATAGACCCAGATGAAGTTGAATGTGCACGACCCATGTGGCGAAAACTTACACGGAATGCACCGTCATCATATGCCCATTCATTGGCAACAGTAACCTGGAATGACATAGTACCACTAACAGTGGATGAAATGGTTCATAAACTCCAAGAATTCGAAGACAATCTCACCCCTTCCATCATCTCAGCTGTGGAAAAACTGTCCCAGGACCTCAAACAATTGAGGGACGATGTATCTGATTTATCCAGCTCCTCACGTGTACCAACACATGTCTCAGCTATTAACAAAAGGTGTCCTATTGTTCAAGAGAGGAGATACAGGAGGTATACGCCACGGGGTACCCTATGGTTTTACCTGTGGGATCACGGAGAAGACATGACAAAGTGGGATGGAAAACCTACTTCAGCTTTGGAGGAACGGGTGAGTGAACTGAAGAGGGGAGCAAGGGCCAAGACTGATCATCCCATAAGACTTACGGCTTCAGTCTCTGGTGAGCAGTTTCCCAGATGAAGTGGAAGAGCTGATTTTACTCCAGCTCCTGTGATAACAAAGAATAATCCCTTTTACCACGACTTAAGTGTCCAACGCTGTGATGAGCATTAGAGGGGCCCTGCCTCCAGCCAGGTGGAGGTAGGGGACAATCGGATTTACTGGACTGTGTGGATCAGATGGCCTGGCACATCAGTCCCACAAAAGTATAAGGCTCTAGTAGATACTGGTGCACAGTGTACCCTGATGCCATCAAGCTGTCAAGGGGTAGAACCCATCTATATTTCTGGAGTGACAGGAGGATCCCAAGAGTTGACTTTGCTCCTGGAGGGATGGGGAGGAGGATCGAAAAAGTGCAACTCCCATGGGTTGAGACAAGAACAGAGAGAAGGAGAAAAATGACTGCTACAGCTGAACCCAGGACAGTCATTTACCAATTCCATGTCTATGAAAACTTCCTGGAGTAAATTCAGTTTTTCTCATCCTCAACATGGCAGATACACAGACTACTCCAGACCTTAATATTGACAATTCAGGTTGCACTTGATGACTTAGAGTGGGCATGGAAACAAGAATCTGCATCTCCATTTGCAGAGATTTTACCTTTCTGTACACTCTATGAGAATGTCAGTAACATCTTCAGCAAACTAGGATAATATCAACGTGACACCTTGAATGTCATAGTAATGAATGTTTATGAGGTGTGAACAGAATGCAGGAAATGTAATGAAATAGCCCTTCATTTAAGCTCAGCACGTAACTATGTCTGTATTAAGGTCTTGCCAAGCCTGCTAGAAAACCTGCTGAAGTACGTAGTCAGCTCCTGTAAGGAAAAGTAAAGAACAAACCATAGCTATAGCAGTGAGTTCAGGGATCATTTAATAGCTATTTCTCTGTTACACAAGGCAAGATCTTTAGTCAATTAGACTACAACTTTATTTTTTATGTCAGTCAAAACATCAATACTGCCACAGCCTGTTACAGAAAGGCAACTCACTCCAAAGAAGGACTATGGCATCAACCTTGCCAGTAAAGAATATAGTCTTTATCCAAACAGTTTATAAATACATCCAACAAAAAAGAAAAGGTTAAGAAGCAAGAGAAATAACATGAAAGACAGTAAGTTCATTAATGTTTTGCAACTGTCATTAATTCCTTTCTTTTTTCTTTGCCTTTTCTTTGTTGACTGGTGGTGTTGTTGGTAGATGAGAAGAGGGACAAAGTGGGTGGTGGAAGCAGTGGAAAAAGGGTAAGACAAGAGGAAGGGGTGTATGGGTGGCAGCTAAAGTGGGGTTGAAGTGAAGCAACTGTGAGGGATGGGGCAGAGGGGATTTGAAGCAAACAACCAAGATAAACTATAAATAAGAATACACACATATGCATCACTTTATATCTTCAAAGCACAGGAAAAATATGGCTCATGTAAAGTTAGTCTTTCCTTCCATTTCAAAGAAATCAGCCTTCAGAAAACTGTTTATAAGAGGAAAATATAAGTAAACCCTTAAGGACAAAGGGAGTGAGAAGAGAGTCTCCAACTGTCAGGTCTTTCTACTGAGACAGTTTTGGTTTTGACCATCATGAAATACGTTGAAAATGTAGACCACCACGAAGATCCATTCCAGTGAAAAAAAAAAATCAAATTACTACCTACCAGATATCATTTAATCAAGAAAAAATGTCAGTACTGCTTCTGTGTTTCAAAGTATGCAGATGTGATAAATTAAGATTAGTATTATTTAAATGGTCTCATTAAAATTATGAAATTATGTAGCAAAGCTGTATTATGCACTTATATTACGCACTGTTTCTGCATAGGTGGAATCCACTGTATGTAAATCCATGGTATGCACACATCTCGCACTCATGCTGTCCATTAACTTCATCTCACAAAACATACAACAGAATAAGGAAGGGTACAGCAAATGTAAGAACAATCTGAAGAAAGGAATCTCATATGAAGAAAATATGACTAAGACACTTCAGCCCAGGTAAGAGGTGACTGAGGAGGGATAAGGTAAAGTCCTATACAGTCACAACTGTCATAGAGAAGGTGAATAGGAAACCGTTATTTCACTGTCACTTCCATACAAACAGTAAAGGGCATCAAATGAAACTGGAATGTAACTTTCAAAACAAAAAGGACTTTTTCACACAGTTCATAGCGAGGTAGAGGAACTACTGTGGTCTAGGACATGGTAGATGGTAGTGATTCACTTAGCTTTAAAATGGCTCAGCCCATTCAGAAGATTAAAATCTGATATGGTCTACTTAAATACAAAGGCACGACAGTTAGCATTGGGTATCCATGAGACACAAAATGATGCAGTATGGGTAAGTATGCCAGGGCAGTCATCTATTAAGCCTTCATTAAATACTATTGATTAGTATTAAAACTAAAGGGGTCCAGTGTGATTTGGTATATCTGTTGTGCTTTATTAACAAAAAAACATAATTTCCCCATCGGACTATGTACAAAAATTAACCACATGTTAATGACAATTTATTGAGATGGAAAGCATTTTGCAGCAGTGACCGAACTAAAACCCATAAAAAGTAGCAGGTTGCATGTTTTTTTCTTCAAAAACCTTTAATTCAGGGTGTCAAAAATTCTTAAATAGAAAATAAAAATTCTTAAATAAAAATAAAATAATAGAAGAAATACTTACAAAAGAAATATATAAACTGACTTCTGAGGAAATGGTCAGCATGCTTTGATAGGTGAAATTAAAAGGTTGACCTGTGACTGTGAAATTTTCACCTTGGGAATAATCTTGAATATTCTCAAGGACAGTAAATCAAAAAGTGGTCCACTAGGACAGGTTTACAAATTTATCAGAAAGGTTACTAATTCCTTCATTACTGGCATAACTTTTTTTTAGAATACCTGTGAAAAAAATTGTGTCTGTTTTCTGCTCTGGCTGTTTTTCCCCTGACAATCTCCAGTATCTATAAAATTCAGACTGTGGAACAGCTAAATGCAACAGAAGTCTGAACTGGAGCATCCTTTCAGGGAGCTCTGTGGAGGGTCACTGTTGTCAAGAAGCTATAAAAGGGAATGTGTGAAAAACAAATGTGCTAGAGGTAGCCAGGCAGCAAAGAAGAACCGGAGTGTACTCATGCATTTAGAAACCTTAATACAAGAAAGATCTATTTGCTTTTAATCAACACAGTAAACAAGAACACACACATAATCAAGTGATAGGAGCACAGCTTTTGCTCTGCGAAGATTGTTGGTGTCTGGGGTCAGATGCAGTGGCCTGATGAAAGGAAGAACACTGCATCTTCATGTCCCCACCTCCAACCCATAGCAAGGTTGGCAATGCATTCCTTATAGCATATGCACACAAAGCAGACACACACCACATATGTACATAAACACACAACCGGCACGCAAAACACACTCACATGAACACAGCACCAACAGCCTTGTCCTGCTCCCTTCTCTGACTGACCAGAATGAAAATTCAGTAGTGACAATATATGTATGTATTTGTAAATATATATATGCAAAGTGGAACCCTGCAGCATCTGTGATTGTTCACTCTGCCCAGGGGGCTGCCTCTGAACCCCAGTCTCCCCATTTGCTGGTAGTAGACATGTAAACTCCTGAGTCCACAGTCTCACACCAGCTGCTGGTACAGACCGTCATGTACTCGCATGCACACAGACACACATGCAGATCTGACTGGGACTCCCATGTTCACCAACAGCCAGCTCTTCCTGTGCTCTTGACCTTTGAGACAATCCTAGGCCACTTCACCTACTTGTTGGCTAGTCCAGCTTGATCTCCACTGGTGATCATGCGCTCAGACACCCAGATTTATTCTGCTTGCTGGCAGCAGACAGACAGAAGCTTCAGTACCCCACGGTGTCACCTTACTTGCTGGCATTTGGTTCACTAAGTCCAGTCATTCCATTCCCTGTTCCCATGCACATGGACCCTCCAACCATTGGTCTGACTCCAGCTGCTGCACTCAGACCCCCATACACACATGTGCACGCACCCAATACAGAGCTGTCACTTAGGAAATGAGCTATAAAGGGATTTAATAAGAATAGGATAGACTGCATTGATCAGCCACAGGGAGTGACCAGAAACTACCAGCAACTGTTTACACAAGATTTGTCTCTTTTTGCTCCTTGTTCTTTGATTTTCACACACTTGTTCCCCCCAAATCACCATCCATTTCCTCACCCTCTGTTCATTCTCTAAACAATCACATAAAAAGTCCTGTGTAATGATAAATGCTCTTCCCCAGGCAGCAACCCCCTCAGTCCAAAAGGTGCTCTATATTTAACTCATTTTAAGGGGTTTCACACTAGGACACTGGGGCAGAGGCTTTTCTGGGACAGCTCTGGAAGGTACCCGGATAGTGTGTCACTTCCTTTGGTCTTTAATTTGGGTTTTCATGTGAATTTGTGTCTTTATGTTCCCTTTGGTTTGTGGAGATGGACCTTTTATTGGCTGCTGGATCCTGGGATTGGCCCAGTGTTCCCTATCTGCCATTGTTTCTCTGTGCTCTTTTCTGGGTGTGCAGACGAGCTTTTATCACATAATATAACACATATCGTTTATAATATGTCCCACATCATATCTAATAAAAAGATTGCAATATAAGTAATCATAAAATCATTAACTTTTGAGTTGGAAAGGACCACAAGGATTTACACAATCATTTTCCTGAGTCAGAGGTATACCTATGTCATTCCACAAAGAGGTTTTTCTATTTACTTCCACATCAAAGGGGCATTGCTTAAGACTGTCTTTTCACAGCCTATTAGACCACTCAAGTAGCTTTGTTTCTGGTAAATTTTTACTGATGTTCAGCTTTAGCTTCACTTAATTCTGTTTTATGTTGCTGCTATTCATGCTGGGCGTGGAAAACTGTTTATTCCCATCTCCTATTTTTACCTCTCTGTAGCCTGCTGTCATAGGTCCCTTCGGTCTCCTCAGCTCTAGACTAAACAACCCTAATTCCTTCAATTTTTCTTCAGAGATTATGTTTTCTAGACCTGTAACCATTCTTGTTATTTTCTTTTGGACCCAATCCAATTGGTTTGCATCCTACTTGAAGCACGAAGCCCAAAACTGGTCATAATATTGCATCTGAGGTCTAATCAAAGCCAAACAGAATTTAACTGCTTCATATGTCACCTAAACAATGCAGACAATGTTTATGTGTTTCATTACGATGTTTGCCTTGTATGTTTATAATCTCTTCAGTAAACTTATTTTGTTGGTCATTTTCAGCTTGTGATCTGTTATAACCCATAGATTCCTTTCAGCAACATGTCTGTACTTCCTGTTATTCTCTAACCTGTGCAGTTAAAATTCCAAATGTTTAATAAAGCATTTACACATTTCAAAAAGTAGTCATAATCTGCAGTGATCACTTGATGTTTCTCTTCCTTTTTATTACTATTAAAATCTTACAAAAAACTGTACTTAAAAGCACTGATTACAAAACTAATTTCAAAGTAAACTGGCTGAGATGGTTACGGGTTTTTTTCTCATTACACTGTGGCTTAGAAAAAGAACAAAAATCTATTTAAAGACTGTATGCATGATCTGTATTTTACATCATCAATCTCTTTCAAGTTTTTAAAGTATTGTCTTTGAGGGAATCTACAGATTCTAGTATTGTTCATCCAACTTAAGTAAAGAGATATCCACTCTCCAACACTATAAAGGAAATGAGAAAACATACTGAAAAAGATTACTTCCACACAGTGTATTAATTTTCTAACACTCTTGTTATAGTGGCTGGAGAAGGAAAGACTTCTGCCACAACTCAAACCATATAAACTTAGGTTCTTAATCAGGAACCTAATTAGGTTCTGAGGTTTGTAATTCTTTTAACTGACCAAATAGGAAACAAACATCTAAAGTTAGCCATTTTAAATAACTCTGTCAGAGCTACTTCTTAACAGATGGCGGCAATCAGTGTGTCTTTGAAGATGACTTGAAACAAGTTAGAGGTCCAGGGTCTGTATCCAGATTGTCACATAAGCTTCTTCAGTGCTCAAGTCCCAGTGTTTACTAAAGGCAACATTCAGGGTTTATTGTCAAATGAGTTTATTATATCGAGGACTGTCACAAAGAAGTGTTACTTTTCTCTGTGTAGGACAACTGGAGAAGTGTTACAAAGGATTTTCCCTTTCCTAAGGCTCTTTATTACCCGAAGAGCAGTAAAACCTTGGTTCCTGGCACACAGGAAAAAATAGAACTATCTATCTGTCATTGTTCTTAAAAGCTTTCTTCATCTAGTTTAAGGATCAAATTTTAGGGCATACTTCTATAAGTAAATATGTACTTCTACTGATTTTCAGAACTATACAGTGTCTAGTTTCAGTCTGAATATCTGGTGGCTTTGTGCCAAATGACTTCTGAAAAGCCCATTATCTAGCTATACATGATTGAAGAATCTTAACCTTAGTTCTCAATACTGTGAATGCTTATGGGTATGATAAATTATTCTGATTGAGCCATTTCACTGCAATCAGTAAGGCAATTCTCTTGATTAACCACATGTATAATATCAGCACAGGATTTTAATAAAATCTGAAGAACAATTTTTGAAAATGGCAAATATTTATAACATTTGTAATCTCCCACTTATCATAATATTGATCATTTTATAAAAGTTTACATATTGTATTGATATCCCAATACATCACCTTATCTCTATACATATCCTATTATGTACATATATAATGTATAAATATATATAAACAGGATATTGCTCTAATACAATATTTATTCATACATTTATAATCTCACATGTAAACAGTCTGCTAACTGGTCCACAAAGGAGTACTACATGGAGACAAGTTATTTAAAATTTCATTATTGTAGGTGTTGGAATATATATATGAAAGGATCTGAATATTATTAGAATCTTTCAAAAAAAGTTGGAATTCAGGATACAGTTATCAATGAGAAACAGCAAGATCTTCTACCACCCTGGGCAAGATCAACAAGAAGACACTCAGGAGTGTGTAGCACCATCAAACTCTTCAGCAAGTTGAGAGGAGTTCATCCATTTGGGAAGGCGATCTGGTTTTCTAATTCCTCCTCTGAATAGACTGCTAGTATATCCTCTGAAGCTCTCTGAAATTGTCATAGCAAGCCCTCACCTGTTGATTCCTCTGTCTCTCTATCTTTGTGATGATTAAAGAGACAAGTTTCTACACATACACAATTTCACCCATCACACATTCTCAAGCATTGCTATTCTCCCTGAAAAGTCTCTCAAGGGGGGTTTTTACAATTAAAATAATCCCTACTGTGTTTTATGAAGAAAAACAACCTCAGGATAGATTCAGGCCTCTCAATTTATAGACTTAACTGCTGGGTGTCCAGTTTACATACCTCCATCAACAGCACAAGGGAGCAGCATCTGGTCTCCTTTAAACAATATGCAATAGATTGATTTACTGAACTTAGAGGCTAAAGACTTTATGACACCTAAAATATGCACTGTATTAGATATATTTCCCTCAATGTGTTTGTACATTCATAGGGTGCCCCTGCACCCAGGTTAGTGATGCAAGAAGGCAGCATGGCACTTCATAGCATAACACAGCAATTCCAGAGTTTCTCTGGGAATTTATCTCCCTGTAGTCTAAGACGTTGATTCTAGCTGTATTGGAGGCCCTGTAAACAAATGGAGTAACTTTGTCAAGCCAAATAAATTTCCCAGTATTTCTCACAGATACACCCTCTGTACCACAGCATAATTTTAAAACCATTTCAGGCAATGTGTTTTATGCTGCAAAAATTATGTTAAAGAACAGTTTATCCTAAAAGCCTGAATATCTTGTGGTCAGCATGTTGAGGGAGAGGATTCTCCTTCTCTATGCCACTCTCATGAGACCCCACCAGGAGTAGTGCACTCAGGTCTGGGGACCCCAGCATAAGAAAGATGCAGACCTGCTCAAGCAGGTCCAGAAGAGGGTCGTGAAGATGATATGGGGGCTGGAGCATCTCCCCTGTGAGGAAAGACTGAGAGAGATGGGGTTGTTTAGCTTGAAGAAGAAAAAGCTCCAGGGACCCCTTAGAGCAGCCTTTCAGTATTAAAGGGGTCTACAGGAAAGATGGAGAGGGACTCTTTATCAGGGATTGTAATGATAGGACAAGGTAGAATAGTTTTAAATCTAAAGAGGGCAGATTTACATTAGATATTAGGAAGAAATTCTTTACTGTGAGGGCGGTGAGACACTGGAACAGATTGCCCAGAGAAGATGTGGCTGCCCCATTCCTGGAAGTGTTCAAGGGCAGGTTGTATGTGGCTTTGAGCAACCTGGTGTAATGCAATGTGTCCCTGCCCATGCAGGGGGGTGGAACAGGTGAGGTTTAAGGTCCTTTCCAACCCAAACCATTCTATGCTGGGATTCTATGATTCTATGATTTTATTACCTACTTTGTCATCCTCAAGTAAAACTGCTACTTGAGATGTTTTGAGTCTAATAAAAGGCTAATCTTAAAATATTTTGTTAAACCTGAAATTACATATCTGACCTGTCTTTTCAAAATTAAACTTTTATGAGTATTTGAAAATTCAAAGGGTTCTCCATGTTCCTGCAGTAAATATTCAGCCTACCACTTACCAAAATCTATAGCCTACTTTGGGTTAAAGGAAAATAATCCTTTAGGCTTCTAAATTGCTGCACCAATTGCTGCATCATTTTCAGAATTCACATCACATACTGTAATAGAGATCTTCATACTATATTTCTTCTTATAACTATGCTTGGTAAAAGCATTCCTTCATTTTTAACTTCAGCAAGAAATAAAATAATATAAAAAATACACGCATCTTCCTTATTTATGTGCTTTTAGAAGAATTGCTTTTGACTTTCATTCTGCTGAGACACACACAATCTAGTAATTAACACTCCACATGTGTTCTGGCTAAATGCTATATAATACTTTCATTTTCATACGGCTCAGTTCCTGTAGCAGAGACCAGTATCAGACACCTGCATGCCTTCCAGGAAACATACCCAAAAAAACCTACTGCACAGTAATAATTCTGATCACTTATGATTGTTTATAAAACAGTAGAAGATTACCTACAGCTTTTGCAAGGCAGTGTCTCAGATACCGCAACTCTTTTTCATCCTAAGTGCACAGAAAATCTATAATATCACAAAGACACCATAATACATTATTATTTCCAGGAATAATTTTCTTTTGAGAACGTCTATACACCTGGTAATTAAACTCAGTGTATGTGGGAAATCTGCAATAGACAGCAAGTTTTTGAAGAGGCATTTCTACACCATTATTATATTTGTCTTCAGTTTTAACCTGGAATTCTCTTATATTTTGATATTCCATACAGCTACATATTAAGACATTATTCTTGAGGAATCTTAGAAACATTGGTTGAAAGTGATCGCTGAAGGTCAGCTAGTACAACCTTCTATTTCAAGAAGGGCTAACGCCTGAAGGGTTTTGTTTTCTTTTCCTTAAGTAATTGAAATTAATTGTCAATTCAGAATTTTAAACATTCCAATTTCAATGGAAAGATAGCTTGACATTTAATGTTTGCAAATATCACTATACATAAGTGATTCAGTAGATTTATCTTAACAATGAAAGGCATCACATGCTATTTTAAATGAATACGTTTTATAAATGGTTAAGAGTTGTCATGTCTTTTACATTTTGGGGTTTTTTTTTTGTTTGGTTGGTTTGGTTTGTTTTTTTTTTTTCTGTATCTTCCTAAGCTTCTACTTACATCTTCTCCTAAGAGTCTGGCACATTTATGACACTTATTGGTTTTTTACATAAAATCCAGCAAATGAAGCTTGGTGGAGAAATTTTTTTAATATAAGAAAGGAGAATTAATCTTGTCCAAACCTGGACAAAAATGGACATAAACACTCCACAGCTGAAGAAAGGGTAGAAAAATATCTCTTCTTATATTAGATATTAGACCAGAGGTTACATCCTTTTTTTCATTATAATAACTTTGTAATACTTTCCCAGGTAATATTAGAGTTCATATGAAATACCTGTAGCCAGGGAGAGTCTTCAGGAGAGAAATTCATAGAGGGAAATCAGTTCATCCCCGTACTGTAGTAATCCAGAGCAGAGCAATTCTGCTAATGTGTTTTTTTAAAGCCACATATTGCGTTAAAGTGTAGAGAAACTAAAGTGAATTAGAATGCTTGCTAAAGTTACTACAATCTTTATGAAATATTTAATAAACTACAGCTTAATTCCCTGTTGAATCTCATTTCATTGAATCTACAGAGACAGTAGAGCACTCTAACATCTCTAGGCATATCCCCCTCCCAAATACCCCTTACAAATGGATTGATTTTAAGCATGATACCGGTAGCGGTAGGACTATTCATGTTCTTCAAGTTGAGAATATACTTATGTAAATAGTAAGAAATCTTTCATAATGGTATATTTATGAAAGATCAGAAAAAGACTTTCTTTAAAGAATTCAAATGACAAAGGAAAGTAGACCTTTAATTAAAGTATGACAGTGCCGGTATCTCTAATTTATTGTCTTGTGTTTAAATACAAGCAGCAGTGTAATATGCAACAGCTTACAAATTGGAGACTCGTAAAAAATCCCCCAAAATGAAAACAGAAAAATAAACTAGAATGTTGGTCTAAATATCAGAAATTCATCATCTTTGTCTGCTTGTTAGATTAAGATTAGTTTAACCTCAATTTTTCTTCTGTGTAGGGTGATACAAATGATGGCTTTTCATTACTAAAGCACATTTTCTTCAGTTGCTGCCCTTAACAAAAGAACACACCCCTCTAGAATACAGATTAAATCATTTTAAATTGCAGCATAAATAAATGCCTAGAAGATGTCAGCTGAAAATCTTAGCTATTTCCTAAAGCTGCAGGTGCTAGAAGTTGTGTAATGAAGTAGAGACAGCTGCAGCCACAGGCTCCTGCCAACTGGAATATGTCTTCAGAATGACATTGAGCATAACAAAACCTCACTATGTTTACTTCCAAGAATGTTATCACTGCAGTTTTAGAACCAGCATTAATCAAGAGACATGCTCACAAATATAGTTGGTCACATTATCTTTATTATACCCCTATACATTTTCCTCATTACAACCTGAAATATGTTGATCTATGATGTAACTAATAATTACACTGGCAGAAAGAAAAATGAGAACAAAAGGTATTGGAAGGCTGGAATTAATCAAACAAATGATCCATTGAGTTTTGACCAACTAGAGTAGCTGAAACTTTAAAACCTCAGGAACTGGTAAATCATAAAAAGTCTTTATAAAACCAGCAAAGAATAAAAGGTGATTCATTGTCATCTATAAAACTTTTCTTAAAAAAAAAAACCATGTTGAACTCTATTTTGTTTCATGCCAGTGACACCATCTTTTGCCAAGACTTCCACACAGGAGAAGGAAGATAAATTGAAAAGCTTAGTATTAGAGATACTGAATGCTCAAGGTTCTGTTGTGTTTGCCAGTACTTGATGAGATATATGGTTTTATTTTTATTAGAACAAAACCAGTTTGTGATACGTGTGGTCACTTTAGCAAGTAACAACGGGTTGCAAGACAGCAATTATTCAAAAGCTAACAAACCTTCACAAAGACTTCTCTTTAATATTTTTTTCAGTTGTATCATAATTGCTATCCATTACGAAATAATTCTGCACTCACAAGCTCAGACTCAGCCCTGTTGTGTGAAGATAGAGGACCTGATACTAAGAAGGTGCAGAGTGTTCACCTTAACACTGCTGGCCAATCTGAATGGTCATAACCACAAATGGTTAATGTAGGACTTCTAAAAGCACTTAATATTCTCTTAGCATTTGCCTAATTACATTTGTCAAGGAGGAAATTGCAGTTTAACCATTAGCTTGTCTTTTTCTTTCCTTTTTTTTTTTCTGCCAGATAATAGATTCAGAAATTAATAAAATCTATTCAGCAGCTTATTTTTTCATTAAACAGATCCAAGTGATGTTCTTAAACTCATCTTCACATCATTTTAATCATGGAAGCAGCCACTTTTATTCTGTGTATTTCTAGCTTAAAGCTAAGATCAGTGTAATGGAACAGGTAAGAATGTGGGTAGCCCCTTCCTTCTCAGCTGCTATAGACAATTTTGTAGATTTTATTCCTACAGGGTATTCCATGGCTGGAACTTATATTCCACACTGTTGGCGTTGTTGGTAGGTTCAGAATTTTTACTTTAGAGTGGAACAAAGGAAAGAAAGACCTCCTGAATTAGTTTGTGCGTGATTTCTAAAACAGAAGTGAAAATAGTACAAAAATTAAAATTCTTGAAACTTCAGTTCCAGGGTAGAATATAGCACTTTGCAAACATCCTTGAATCTAATTGGAAATCTGATGTAATTTTGAACCAGAAAAAAATCTTTTGAAATAATGTTATTCATCAAGGTTTGTGGACACTTATGCATATTCAAAACTGAACTTCATTCATGACCAGAAAAAAAAAATAAATTAAAAGAAATGCCCAAAGCCACATGAAGATTTTCTGCCTCTTACTCAGTTTAGGTGCTGCCAGAAGTGACACTATATAAATCCTAAATGTAACTGTCAAGTCTTGGCCAAACAACAGTGACCAAGAAAAAGAAATTGTTATATAAAGAGTTATAACTGTCATTTTGGCCAGACAGATGTTAGAAAAATAAAATACAAAAGGAAGAGTTTACACTGATGAACACCTAAGGCTTCACAGATGTCCTTTCTTAGCCATTCAGAACTTCAGAAGACACCACTCTGAAATTCACAGAATTAACAGGGATAAACAGTCATCTACTTCCAACATGCACTTCTGTGAGATAAAGGAAAACTTTAAGTAATCCTACCATAGGTTTTTCATTGCACAGCTAATCAGTTCTAGTCCCACAAATTAAGTGACAGAAGTGCATGTCTTGTCCCCTTCCCATATTTTACAGAAGCTTTCAGTAACAGATAATATTATTTTTAAGATTATTTTTCCATATTACACTTCTTAACATATGGGACCAGTACCAAAATGCAATAGGAATTCTAAAGAAAAAAACAAACCCCAAACACAAGCCAGAAAATGAAATGGAACCACAAACCTGACTGATTTCACTAGAGGTAGATATCATTAGTACTAGGTATTATTAGGGTACAAACAGTTTCATATATTAGAAGCTTAGTCCTTATCTTCTTTAACTGCTCCAGTAAAGACAGCTTTTCTCCTACCTTTTTAAGTCCAAATTCCACATCATGCAGAATAATATCAACTGATCTCCTTCATATTCATCCTAGCCAATACTCCTGTTCTGAGCAACTTTTCCTACTGTCTCTTTTTCTCTCTGGATTCAGCTGCTCCTATGTCCTGTTGGTGCAAATTCAAGGAAAGACAAGAGGAATTTCCCATCCCCTTCTCAAGGTATTTTCACTTTGACTTTAAGTAAGAGATATAACCAGCTGTCTTCAGTACTTCTTAGGTTATCCTGTCCAGAATAATTCTTTTACATCAAGGAAAAATGGCCATTTATACCAGTCATTGATCCAGCCCTGTATATTTGAAACCTGTATGAGTTAATCATATACATAATCATAACAAAGGTATAAATGCTGTTTTAACAACAATAAATGATTAAGCGATAAGGACCACACTATGGGAATTTCCCTGGAGAGTATTAGAAGGCTGGAAGTAGTTGATGACTTGATTTAGTTTAAAATGTACACTTCTGGGGGATTATTTTTCTTTCTCATTCTATATGTATAATTTCACTAAGATAAGTATCATGAAGTACATCTGGCATTTTGAGGGAATTAATTCCCAGTGCATTAGCTAAGAGGGAATCAATCATATATTTGCTAAAATCATAGGCCTCAGCACTATGAGCAGCAAAAGCTAGACACTGTAGGAATTTTCATTGTGTGTACTGAAATACAAGGACATATAAACATGCAGTTAACACCTAAATCCTGGGAAAAAAAAAAAATCTTTCTATATATACACATATCTGAGGATCAGAATGGTGTCATTAGGTTTGGTTGTTGCCTCCTTGGAGGAACAAGAAATGTATACTTCTTTGCACATAGTGTGCTCCAAAATAATTAGCACACCAAATGCAGAAAGCTGACAGCTGGTCCTTGTACTAGGTGAAGTAGCAGAATTTTGCAGATGTTAATGCTGAAATTTTTGTTAATTCCGTACATATTCAGATATTACATTCAGAACATTTACTAGGCATCACTCAGTAAAGAGATTTGGTCAGTTGGTGTCAATTGCTTTGAATTTTTTGTTGCTTTGATTTTAGTAAATATGAGAAAGGAATCCTGCCAGTTAGGGGAGTGAGAATTTCAAGTACTCACAAGCACACTATTTAAACATAAATCTGCCTCATAAACCTACTGTGACAGGCTACCAAGCCTGCAGATGTCAGGGTCTTCAGGTCAAAAGATGGCAGTGACTGCCCCATGCCGTGGGTCACAAGGTTCCTAAAGCCAGGGAGATCTCTAAGGCCTGTCCCTGCTATTCCAAAGTCCCCTGCCAAGCCATCAGATTGTTGATCCTGTAGCTTGAAAAATAACTTGAGACATTTCTTGCAGTGGACGAATCCCAGGAAATTGGGGTTCCCTGCAGCTAAACAATCAACCTGTGTCAACTGGTCCATGTGTCTCATTTTAATGGACAAGCAGATAAGAAGTAAGTTTTGTATCATGTTATCGAGGAAGGTAACATCTCCTATTTCCAGAATCCCACAGAATTTTATTGTGCATATTAAGTCAACACATGAAAAATGGTCAAAGTAATGTCAACTGAGAATGTGTCATTCTAAAAATTTGTACACATACACAAGGATTACCAATCTTTTAGCAGAATAATTATTTCTTCTATGAATATGCTTGGGCTTAGCAGATAATTTTGATCCAGTCGTGTTTCTAAACATACATGTAGAATACACTACACTCAATTTATCATTTTAATCTGAGAAACACAAGTCATCTCATATCTGGCCTCCATTTAAAATATTATATAAATTTATTCATTCAAGCCATGTCATTTCATAAACTTCTTGGCTAGTTTTGCTTTGCTCTTCACTGAATTTCCATATGGAAACCCCCTTTTAGGAAACCAAAACTCAAAACAGTCCTCAAGGAAGCAATGTGGGTGAGCAATCTGCCCTTGAGCTACACTGGGTTGTAACATTTCTCCTGCTTGGAAAAAACTCATTTCCTCTTCTGATTGCCACTTTATCCAGCCATTTTGTGTCATGTTCTTAGGGTTGTTGTATGGTGGGTTCTGTTACATGCATTGAATTGCTGTTAAATATTAAAAGGGCTAAAAAAAATTATGTTGTTACCAGACAGTAGAAAACCTGGTCAAATTTCTTTTTGTGTGTATATACATATTTGTATTAGAGTTCTTCCTTTGAAGAGCACTGAAGTGTTTGTTCATGACCACATGCATGTAACAACTGGAAGGATTTTCATCATTAATTACACCTCTAAACAATTCAGAGATGCCTGGAGGACAACAGGAATTAGATGAAATAGATGAAAAGAATAAAGGAAAACAGCAGAGAGAAAGAACCCTTTGTAATCCTCTCTCACTCATTTTCTATGTATTGTAGCTCTAATTACTTCCCTGATGATAAAAAGAAGGCATGCAGGAGAAAAAATTATGTGTATAGTAGGAGAGAATGGTCTTGAGGTACATGTAAACTTAGTCTTAATCAGTATGTTTGTGAAGCAGGCTGAGCAGTCTTGTAGCCTGCAGTAGCAGTGCTTGGTGCCCGTCCTTGAACAAGGAGGGACACACTAGGCCAATGTATGTTGCTGGCTGCTAAATACTGCCTCATATCTATATTGCTTTAGGATTAATCCCCTCTGAAGTAGCTGGAGAACTCCAGAACAGTACCAGAATACAAGCTACCAAACAAATAGCAGGACCCAGAACTTAAATTGTTCTCTTTCTTATTTATAAGCAGTGTAGGTACACCAGTGTGGCTCAGCCACAAGAGAGAGAGTCTTAGCCAAGTATGAAAAGGATGGTGGGTAAGATAAAAGCTGTACTTAGATGAATGGTAAGAGTTTGATCTGTATTGCAAGCATACTAAGGAGTTGCACACATGACCTAGATACTCAGAGACAACTCGAGTAGTAGAGGGCAGCAAGGAATCAAAATAAATGTTATCAACACCTGAAGCCAAATTCAGAAGGAGGCATAGAGTGAGTGAGAAGTGCTGTGGCGAAACATCATAGAGAAAGCAATTTTATCTGAATTTAAAACAGAGTAAAAGAGAGAAGGCCTGATAATTGTAAGAATGAAATACACTACCCTCCAAAAAAAAGAAACAAAAAACCCAAAAAACTCACCCAATAACAATTTTGCAAGCAAAAGCAACCATCAGCTATTTTAACACCTTTCAAAGTACTCTTTTTCAGAGAAAGCTTGACTATAACACCATTTTTGGTCCTTGTGGGGCTTTTTTTTGGAGAGTGGGGATATGGTGAAAATTGAAACTGCAGCTTGTAGAAGGATAAATAAATGTTCATGAGAGAATGCTACATAACCTTCCACCATCCTGATATTTCATCAAACATTCACATTAATTGCAGAAACTTAGCAGAACTTCATGAAGGCCTAAGCCTTATTTTTTTTATTTGTTTTCATAAAAACACAGTAGATGAGAGGGCAAAAGGTGATCACTTGATTTGGATTTGCACCTAAGAAAAGGAAGAGGGGGTTTTAATACAAGGTAATTTTTTTTTTTTCAAAATAACAGTTTCAAAACCATTTTGTGCGAATTCAGCTTTCTCTAGTTGTAATGCAAGTATTTTTAATAATATTCCTCTAACCTGTGAGCTAACTGGATGTACTTAAAAAAGAAAAAAGAGGGAACATGCATTCTGACTTTCCTGTAGCCATCCACAGTTTCCAACAGCTGCACTAAATTCTTCTTTCTAGTCCATCCTTAACAGTGCTTTCATGTAAGTTATCCATATACGATTTTTTTAAAACCTTTCTGTGTTTAGGTGATTAACTTTCCTTCGGAGAGTGGGATATCACTGAATAACTGCTTCTCATTAGGTTGCATTGTCGTTATCCTTTTTATTCTACCACCATGAGCTAAAAAAATAACCTGACTAGCACAGTTCCTTCTGGGTTATGGAAAGTATCTGTAGTGGAGAATAACACTAGTATGTTTATCAATACAGTATATCAGTACAATTGAAAGACATTCATCTTCCCCCTCCCAGAATTTCAGAAGAGTTACAGTAAACATTGCTGGTCATTTCTGTTCCAAGGTAGGATTTTTCTCAACCTTCTCTTTAGTTTTTCACTGCTTTTGGGTTGAACTTTTGCTTTGCTGGAAGAGTTTGCTGGTTGCTTTCATGTTTGCACAAACTTTTACTGAGAGGAGCAGCCTTTTCTCTTTTTCTGAATGGTTTTCTCCTGCTCTTTTACATTGCATCTGCTGTTTGCTGATGGTCACTGCTGCTGCCTCTCCCTTATTTGCTTCTGATTTCTGGAGCTCCCCCAACAAAGCAGGGAAAAACTTCAATGTTTACTCTGCGTTAATTTTTCTGGGGGAAGGTTGTTTGTTGTTGGGTGGTTTTTTTTTTGTCTTCACTCATTCAGTCACTGTTCAGACTGGTACCTTGCAGATAAGTGATGCATCACATGCAGCATTCCAGTGTACAGGGGACTTTTACAAGTAGTTGCAATTAGATATAATGTAATACATTCAAAAATCAAAAATAAATTTTTATTCAGAAACACATTTTTATGAGCCATGGATTAAGGTAGAATAAGGAAGTCAGACTCAAACCTGTATTAATTTGGGGTATGGTTTAGAGTTTGGCTTTAAGGCAAAATTAAGCTAGGTTTCAGGCCTGTCTTCATACAGAACAGTGGCAAACTTACATACAATTTCTTCTTGGAGCACAATCTGATGAATACGGAGTTTGGCTGTGTCCAAATTGGAGCTATAAAAGAGGCCCCTTCTAATTTTGGATTTGACCTGGGATCAAAGCCACAGCGGTGGGTTTAGAACAGAGCATTCACATCTGACCCTTTCTCCCTGATATTGGAAAGATTTGGATATGAGGTTCTGGGTTCGGCTCATCTCTATCTGTGGACAATGTACTAAGTCCAGTTTCTGGTTCTGACAGAGATTTATTTGCCATGCAACCTACAGCAAAATGCTTAGTTTCTCTGTGCCTGAAAGTTTATATTTCATTCATCTTTACTTTTTATACCTACTTTATAATCCCACTTAAAAATACATGTTTTCTAGGATAAGCAACTATTTTCACTGAACACTTCTCTGAGGTAGCTGGAATCTGGAAAGAATTTTTTTTCTTAAAGCCAGGAGCTGCTTGTGGTTCAGCCATCTTCTTTGAATGTGGCTTGGAATAAGGTTGAAGTTTCTACATATGCAAGGATTTCAATCTTGGTCTACCAGATACCGAGTAAATACTGTATTCAATGGGATACTGAGGGTCACCTCCAGACTTTTACAAAGTTGACTGGTCTCTACCATGTTCTTCCATCTGCACTGCCTCACTGAAATCAACTCAGCCCTTAAAAAGGTCTCTGTTCACCACTACTTCCCAGTGGCAGCCAGTCTCCATTATGTTTCATGAGAGCTATACCCATCCTCAATGTGCAAACTGTTCACCAAGTTCCCGTTATTCTTCTGTGTGCTTCTGAAGCCAGATGCCTCACCCAAACCACCTTTTCTTCTCCAACACCCAGTTTGTCCTGGCCTCACTGATTCTTAGACCAATATGTTTGAAGAGGTGCAGCCACCCTTCAAGTCTTCATTCATTTCATTTCAGTTTATTACTTATGATTGTGCAGTTTTATTCCCTGGGTCCCACTTTTTTTAAAGAAAAACATAACCTTTCCACCATTCACCTTTTCAGTCATTCGTCGCAGGTTCCTTGTGTCTCATATAGGCCTCAGACACCTACGATAGTATTGAAGGCTCTTGTTCCAGCTGCATATGAAGAAAACAGATCTGTCTTCCACATTGCAGTGGCACAGGACAGCAAACCTTTTCCTATCATTTCAGGTGTATGCCACAGCACATGAAAATTCAGGAAACTCTTGTTCATCTCCAGGGTGTATTATAGGCATACTGAAAAATATTAAAATCACAGAGTTAAGTTTAGTTTAGCTCTAATTTAGGCATCTGAAAGTTAGTAAGTTAGTTCTGTGACATATTCACTATCAACTCCCATCCCAGTCTAAAACAGATGATTCCCTAGCATTTAATGGCACAGGATAGTCTTTGTGGTGATCTGTCAACAAACATTCTAGGTAAGAAATTAAATTTGGTAACTCTTCATATTCAGAAATGATACACTGGATCATTGGAGCAATTGTTATTTCCTTGTGGAAGGCAATATATGTGTGAAAGCATGCGAAGTGTAGAAACTTCTAATGTATAATAGGTCTTTATCTATTTCAGGGTTAAGCTTCAACAGAATTAATTTCATGTGTTATTACTATAACCATTTTAGCTTCCAAATGGGCTCAAATATTGCTATTGAAGTGTTTGTAACCCTAACTGAAGTTTTATCCTAAACATAAAATTTAGTACAGACAATAAATTTTGCAATCAGCTTGAATTTCCAGGGTTTTGATCTTGAAGTCTCTCTCGCAAGGTTGTGCTGGGATTATCTACCTGGGTAAAGATGTTTTTGTGCACATAGGCTTGAGAAATCACAATCTGTATTGTCTTAGCTATGGGTTAGTCTAAAAATAAGGAAATATTTTAAACCACATAGGTAAATATCTTGCTATCTGATTCTGCTCTTTAGTTTGTTAAGAAATATGTTTGTTAACTAATCACTGTTTAATCATCTTATTTATTATCCAGTCAAAGCTGTTGAAATGAAATCATCATCCCAGTCCTTCACAATTATCCATATAAATGCACCTGTATTGCAAATAAGAGGCCTGAGGGAAGGAGAGGAGAATAAAAACACAACTTTTGCCTATCCTTGGGTGGTCTCTTTACCCATGTTAGATTAAATATGCTTTTTCACAACAGGTGACTTTCTAATTGTTTTCTTATGGCAACTCATTTATTCTAGAGGCTTTTGTTTAGCTTGTGTTAGTTTTCTAAGTTAATGACTGCATGACAACATGCTGAGTACAGGTGGCAAAAGGCAATGTTAAGAATGTTGGCATTACAGCGTGAGGCTATCACTGTAGAGCAAATCCTGTTTGTCCTGATCCTGTGGGTCCTCTCTGGCTTCCGTGGTTTGGAAAATTGGGACCCCTTACCTTTCCAGAGCCTGTGTCTTCAGACAAGAGCAGAATGGGCAAATTCAGAAGACTCTGAAGCTGAAGTTCAGTGTGGTTTTCACAAACATAGTGTTTGTTTCCTTAAATACCAGATTTCCTTGATGCATACATGCTTACACCAAACTGATCATATGAATGACTAGATTTCTTTCACCTAGTGGTCTAAAGGGAATCCTGGTGATGAATTGCGAAATGCTTCCTCATCATCACAATTGAATGCATACATGTTGTGTCTTTCCTGGATTCTTGACTGTCTGCTGTCTAAGCTCCAGATCTTCCACCTGAACAAAGGCAACAGCAGTCAAAAGCCAAGAATTGCCTGGCAAGATTCAATAGAGACAAAACTGTCCTAGCTATCGGACATAAATAGCTGAATCCCAATATCATGCCTTACAAATTACTGCTGGCAATAAACAAAATAACGGGGCAGAAGCAACAACAAAATAATTACAACCAGGCAGCACAGACTATAGCAGGCTGCAGGACAAAAGCTACACAGAGAGTATTAGCTGTGGAAGGAGCAATTAACCTGGCTAATGGGTCCGATACTTATATACTTCTCTTTCTGTCACAGAATACATATGGTTGTAATTAGCTGAGGTAAAGAAAATACCATCTGAAGCCCCTGTTTTCCGATTGGGGTGACCTCTGGCCTGATATGAAGACAGTTGGAAGTATTTGCTCAGTGTTGGTTAGCTATGTATGTGGGGGGGTAGGGGACAGTTTGAACAAATAAGAGAGGTTTGCCAAGTATGCTTAAGCTACAAAACTATGTTGTACCACATAACAAAATGAAAGAGCGTTTAAAGCAAATTGGAACTAAAATAAACCCCAGCCTACTGCCAATTCCATAGTCGCTAAAAAAAACCAAAAAACAAACAAGCAAACAAACAACAAAATAAAAAACGCAACAGAACAAACAAACAAAAAAAACCAAAATTAAAGAAGACAAGACAGAAAAGAAGGTTTTCTACTTGTCTGGAAATACTAGTGGCACAACAGGTTCTCAGTGGTGCGAGTGCAATTTGTTGGGGAGGCCAAAGTTTTCAATGTATTTGAAATGTATAGACCCTCACCACAGAATGTATTTTAAAATGCCGAAATATTGAAACTTTTATTCCGCAAAAATGAGCTGTCATCTGCTCCATCTTGTCCCCCGCTTCTTTCTCTGCACTGTTTCACATGGTTCTGTTATGTTCTAGAATTTTCCAGTGGTTGTAGTCTGCTCCATATGTGTTTTTTTTTCCTGAATCATCTTTTCAGAAAAAAATGAGTTCTTGAATAGAAAAATATATTTGCTACAAAGAAGTGCAAGATCTTGTGTCATCTTTAAAGCTATGACATGAAAGAAAAGTGATATATTTCCTTTTCAAATTCTAGATGTCAGTTGAAAAGTTTTATGAAAATCTATCTTTGAAGTTCTAAACTTCTCAGGAAAAAATAAGGTATTTCTAGTTCATTTTTTAAAAACAAGTTATTTTGATTCTATTAAGCTCTGCAAGAATTTTCTATGATTTTTTTATTTGCAAATATTGTACATATGGAATGAGTATGTCCAAATTAACTCAAAATGTATGTTTAACAGATATGAAAATAAAAATCCGTGGCAGTTTTGCAGCTACTGATTTTACACAGCATAATACAAATCAGAACATCTACTATGTATGTAAGGATTTATTTACTATATTCTAGATACAGCATTAAAGAATTCACAGAATCCATACTTCTAAGGGAATACAATAGTAGAATTCCATCATATGAAAGCACTCAGATCTTATGTTGTATTACACACCTTAAGACCAGGCTGTGCAATTGTTGATTTTATTTTTTTTTCAACAGACTTCAGAATGATTTTTTTTCAGTGTTCTGATGAAGAAAAAAAAAAAAGAAAAAAAGAAAGAATTCCTATGCAGCTCAATCTTTTTCAAATTATAGCAAAAGGCTGTGGCTCCCTAATGAAAAACTCCACAGTTTCAGTATTCCCATTCATACAGATGCACTGGAGATAGCCAAATGGAATGACTTGTGGAACACATTTAAGCTTTTTTTCCAATACGGAGGAGGCCATTAAGTCTGGATAGATGCCAGATAATGATAATCATCAGTCCTTCTGGGGTTATTTTACAATGTTGCAGCTGTATTGTTGGCTATGATTTGCAATCCCAGAGATACCACTTTGTCTTTTGTTTTTCTGTTGGATTGTATCAGAGGCACTTTTCCCTTAAAAAAAAAAAAAGAGAGAGAGGAAAAAAAAGCAACTTTTAAGGGAAAGGGGAGCTGTTGCATCTTTCAGTCACTGTAATGTCAACACCACTTAGGACAAATTTCAAGCGTTCACCATTCTTAGACTCTTCCAGCTGCCTGCGTTGTGAGTTGTTAAAGACCAGAGTATGAGCCATAAAATCTGTCTGTGGGTGTTAGCTAACAACTTGCAGGTGCATATCATCCCAGTAAAGCTTTCAAATTATATGGAATTTATAAGCCATGTTTGAAGCTTGTAATGGTTATGTCTAAGCAAATTATTTTCTTCTTTTGGCTTCAGAGTCCCACCAAATTGGTGGGGAAGGGGACATGAAGGAAAGGTGGTTGTTTCAAACACAAAAATGTCAGACAAAAAGGGTTCTTACATTCAGTTGTTACTAAATGAACTGGGGCAGGAAGAAATATTGTTCTGAAGAATTTAATTTTACATAAAAATCAATTCCAGCAGTGCTCCTGAAAGGGGAGGGGCAAGCATTACTTCCCTGACTGAAATTGAAATTAGGGATTAGTAATGATTGGGTAAAAGAAATAACGTACAAATATTCACCAGCCATGAATCCATCCTTTAGTGAGATTTGCATCTTCATTGTTTTTGTTATGTTTCTCTAAAATTCAATCCTTAAAATATTAAGTACAGAAATGAGGACTAGCCATTGTGACTATTAAATCTGTCATGGGACATTCAACACACTAAATATTTACAGTTCTGCTGTGAACAAACTGTTTAAACTGCTCCTTTCTAAGAGATTCCTATGTCATGGTAGTGTTCATAGCTTTTACCAGGTAGGTGTAAACTGTGCAGTTGATGGAGTTCTGTAGCAGAGGAAGTGTGGCATGCTGGAGCTCCAGAATCTTGTCTGTTAATCCCAAAGTACCCTAAAACAGTAAAGCTTTGAAGTTCATATGCATAATGCTGTAAATGAGCTTAACACTAAGAAAAAGATTATAAAAGTTGGTATGTTCTCATCTAGGCATATTAGGTAGGATTCATTTAACCGCATGCAGACAGCTACAGTGCATGTGTCTGCATCCAGACTAGTCACTCCCTGTATGCATGACATGAGTGCGTGTGGGTGGGTGAAACATACGTGTATGAGTTTGTGTCTATATGAATAAAAACACATTTTTTATATATATATAAATCTAAACATACATATTTATGCATGTATATACATATAAACCACATTTAGACACTGTTCAACATTAAAATGACATCACTGTATCCTGTTTAATGCCATATTATCATGATTAGAATTATGATAATGAATTCTAATTAAATTGCTCACTGTTGGCTAGCTATGCAATTGCAATGAGTTGCCACTATTCTTTTCAGTCAGCTATCTGAGTAACATATAAAGGGTTACATAGCAAAGAAAGGTAGGTATGTGTTATTGATGCAGAATCAGAACATCCAGAAGTGCAATGTTGAAGTCTGAGAGCAAGTCTATAACTGAAAAATGACATGCTGTGTTTAAAGATGCTTCAAGAATATTTGATGATGACAGTTGAAGTCCAATTATCTCCAAACCAATTACTCCTGAGACAAATGCCATCAAAGATAGTAGCATGTGCACAATGTAATCACCTCTGCCTTAGGAAAACTATATACTTACCCAATGGAGCCATATACAAGTTGAGCTGTAAGAAAAAATCATGAGATACGGAAGTAAGGCAGCTGGGGAGCACAGTTTAGGCATTATTTCTCTTTGGAATGGTTAGAAGAAAAATACAGTTTCACATACTAATTAAAAAAAATACTTTTATTTTCTTGTTATATAAAAAAATAAAAAACAACCATAAAACAGACTATCAAAATATTTTTTTCAAAACTAACTATTTGTATTTCTGAAAATGTCCCTTCAGACAGCTGGACTTCATTAATAATCAAGCTCTGTATAGAAAAAAACAAAAAGAAAAAACAAAAAACAAACAAAAACCAAAACAGAAACAAATAATTTCAAATTAAATTATTTCTATCCTGCTGAAGGAAAAAAACAAATTACTCAGGAATAGCTGCCTATATAGGGTTATAGTAATTGACACTTTTTTTTTTAATTCTAGAACTTGGAGTCCTCCTGAAAGTGTTAAGGTTTATGCTTCATGAGATCTTTAAAAATTAATTACGTACATCAAAATGAGTGTTAGTTTAGTAAGAAGGATGATACTTACCAATTGATGCTAAAAATACAGTCTGATTTTCATTTCAGAGTCCTGTAGGGAAAGAAGGTAGGTCATTCTTAGCCTTGAGGATACATCACTGTAAAAATCTAAATTACTAGAGATTTTCTTTAAAAGATTCTGTCATCTGAAAATCTGCTATATGAAAATTTTAATGTTGAATGCTTTGTGAAACAACGCATATATATATACTCCAGGATGCACTGTAACTTTTTCAAAAATATCTATGCTATCACTGACTAACAACATTATGAATGTGAAAAAGAAGTCAACAAATCGTAACAATAATGGAAAACATAACATATTTTCCTTTCTGGTCCACGTATAGACTTCGCCTTGAGACATAAATAACAAAATTATTTGAAAGCTGAAGACGACCCTAAGAAAGGAACGGAAGAAGAACAGCAAAATGTCTCTTTTTTTTCTCAAATGCTATGCTTTTATCCTGTGGCTGGTTATTTTCATTTTATTTATTTCTGCTGTATTAAAATAGTTAACCCCAGAACTCCACTGAGAAATAGCCTTTCCATTTCTGACAGGGTCTGGAGACATGGAATGAAGCAACAGGCAGTCTTTCCTACAAACAATCATGCAACAGACTGAAAACACAAATAACGTGGGAAACAGTTGCACACAGATTTTCAGCTTATTCTGCAGGAAGACTGAAATGTAGCATAGTTAACCTCAATGCACTTCTTGTAGAGTGGAGCCACTCAGGTTTCTTCATCTTTGTTAAGCACTTGAGATCTGTGTGTGAGAAGAGAAAGGCAAGTGCAAAGCACTATTATATTACCATAGAAAGCCAGAAGAAATTTTCAGGACTGTGTGTCTTATTAGAAGGAAATCAAAGGATGAAAGAAAAGGGGATTTTTTGTTTTGAGGTTTAATTTTTGATTTTTTTAATGGTTTCTAATTTTCTGTTCCTCTGGCCAAGCTACATACTAAAAGTTTAGTGTCTAGTACTGTACTTCAGGCATTGAGAAGATTTTTACTACAGTCTCATTGTGATAAATTTCTCACTGGGATTTAATGAACTTTCAACCTCTAGTTACTGCTTATACATAAGAAAAAGAGATTTTTGACTGCCAAAGCATAAAATAACATCAATTTTTTAGGATATTATGTTCAGGGAGAAATTCAAATTTATTTCTATTACTTTTCATACCCAAAGTCACATTTTTTAAATGAAGGGAAACTGAAATATCCCTTTTTTTTTTTTTTTTTGCTTCATTAGAAAGCTGCTTTCTTGATTTGGGGTTTTTGTTTTGTTTGGGTTTTGTTGTTTGGTTTTGGTTGGTTGGTTTTTTGGTTTTGGTGGTTTGTTTTTTTTTCAGAAAACATTCTTTTCTTTTTAAATTTGGCTTTCCATAAAGGGAAAAGAAAAATATCTAAAAACGTCAGAAAAACAAATTATTCAGTTTTCAGACAACTGGCACAATGTTTGAATTTTTATAACTGAAAGCCAGCCTATTGTGATTCGAAGTAGTGCCATAGTGCACTGAACGTGTTTGGTTCCTGTTCCATCCTTTAGGCTCAGTGCCTTGTTGAGACTTTTGCCACTGATAACTGAGACACATGAACTGTTTGGGAAAGAGTGAAAGGCTTTATAACAGAATATATAATCCAGTCAGATGAAGCAATTTATTATGTAACAGAAGGACATAGAATCCTTACTTCCCTCTTCCAAATTATGTGAAGAACCATCGCATCATTTTAAATGCAAGTATTTGTCTTCTATTTAATGTCTAGTATTTTACAAAGAAGCTAAATATGTCTGTCTTCAGAAAGCTTCAGATAATCCCACCAAACCTAATCATATAAACTCTTGATCAAAAATATGCTCTCAGGCTCAACAGGTTTACTTGTTTGGGGGGTTTTAATATGTATCTTATGGGGAAAGAACAACGCTGCCTTTCCTTTAAGTGGCAATTACTTATTTGTTCATAGGTCAGTTTTCTCCTCAAGTCTGAGGAGATTATTAAGTTATTAAACACTTAAAATTTGCATAAAATAATGTAATTTTGTTAAAAATGGAAAGTTCAATGTAGACTTGGCAGAAAAAGTAATACAGGTTTCATATCTGCTGGCAGGAAAGGGTAGGAGTGTTGGAACACTTAAGTGTGTGGCAAATCGTATTACGGATGAGAGGATTGGAAGCATTTTGTGAACTCTGTAGAACTTATTTTCAAATGTTTTGATCTCAGGAAATTTGTTCTATTTTAGAAAACATTATTTCCTGTCATTTAAAGCATTGTTTGTCAAGTAAGATATAATTACTAAAACCTGGGGGGTTTAATTTAGTGGAGGATTTAGCCAAGCCACTAAATTTTTTGGTGTGGAGTAAGTTTTGTATTCCTAAAACTACTGAAGGATGCACTTTATGCTTTTCCATAGAAAGCCAAACACCTTCAGTTTTGCCAGAGAGAAATTTAACTACAACCTCAGAAGGTTCTAAATTATGTTGTAGTTTAGAACATACATTCTTAATTTTTTCACATTCCTCTGCCATATGTATGTAAAGGGAAGATGAGCAAATAAATATAGTCTGACTAGGAAATAGGCAGTTGGGCCCCTTCGGATCACAGGGTTCAGATGGGCAGAAAGATCCAATCCCATCTCAGTTGATTAGCACTTTTTGTTAATTAACAAGTTAATTAATATTGTTAATTAGTCTATTAGAGACTTAAAGTTCTGAAACTGGTGGTAGTTATATTTTTTCATATATATATATGTATATATATACATATCTTCTGAATTTGTGAAGAATATAAAAGTGTTTTATTAAGCATACATTCAGACAATGAGGTTTTATCAATTTTTAGCTATTGGGTTTTTTCTAAAGTTCATTTTTTGATTCCTAATTATCAGCAGGATTTATGTCAGGGACATATATGACTATATCAGCTGCAATTTAAATTTCTTAGGAACCTAATATAACAGGTTCTTACTGATGCATATGAGTACAAAGTTAAGATTACATATTAGCTACTTTGTTTTGGAGGTTGGATAAACAGACTTCTATTTCATTAGCTGCCTATAAATTCAAAGAGGAAGCTTTTTGCAATATTTCCCACTGTGATTTTTACAAGTAAGCTTGAAATATAACCACGCTTCCTTTGTTCCCACTGATAAGCACAAAAATAATTTCAGGCTACTTCTGGGTGATATAAAAAGTAATTTACATACAATCAAACACATTTCATTAATGACTTGCATTCTTTTTCAGTCTGGCTTTTCTTCCCTGTTTACCTCTGCATTGCTGTTCACTTGCTAAAGCACTTTAAAAACAAAAGCAAAAACATAAATGTAAACGATAGAACAAATTATTAGAAACAACGGAATCTTGTTACTAATATGTAAAAGCTGTAATGGATGGAAACTAGCAATCTGATATTGACAGAAGAAAGCAAAATCAAATTCATGGAAGGAAGAGTAATGTATTTCTAGTCAAAGATATCTATTAGAATAAATAGGATTATCCCTGATATCCCTAGTAGCAACCATCAGAGAAACCGCTAAAAGAAAGCACTGCTTTCCTCAGACCTGTATTGCATTGACAAGAATGAAGCAGCATTGACAAAAGAAAGCTGTAACAAAGAAAAAAGGTAAATAATACAGCTTATTTAAAAAAGAATAAAATAGCCCAGACCATTGCCACCTAACTATTCAAAATGTTATTTCTGGAGTAACAAAAGGCATTTGAAATTTCTGGATGCAAGATGGCTGATCTTCAACCCACTGACTGAAGTCAGTGCAAGATCCTTCATTAGCTTTAGTGATAAAAGGAAAAGCATGCATAGAAGAGACAATAGAAATTATTCTGCTTATAAGATAGGACAGTTAACCTATTGCACAGTATCAAGGAACTTCTAAGTAAACATAGGTTCTACTTTTTTGAAGGGCTTATCCCAAATCTTCGCTGGCGAAGCCAAGCCATACATCTCTTTCCTCATATGTTCTTTCAGCTGTTCTTTGTAAATGAAAGTCAAACTTCAAATGTTTTCCTGAAATTCACCATTAGAATTTAATAGACTATTTCAGGTGGAAATCACCTACAGCAATCATCCAGTCCAACTATGTGACTGCTTCAGAGTTGACCAAAAAGTTAAAGCTTATTAAGTGCATTGACTGGGTGCCTCTTAAACACTGACAGGCTTGGCAAGCCTGTTCCAGTGTTCCAACACCTCAGTAAAGAAACAATTCCCAGTGTCCAGCTTAAACGTCCCCTGATGCAACTTTGAACCTATTCACAAGTCCTAGTACTGGATTCCAGAGAGAAAAGCTCAGAACCTCCTTCTCTACTTATCCTCCTCAGGAAGCTGTAGAGAGCAATGAGGTCACCTCTCAGCCTCCTTCTTTCCAAACTAGATAAACCCAACGTCCTTAGCTGCTCTTCATAGGACATTCCGCCCAGCTCTTTCATCAGGTTTGTTCCCCCCTCTGGACACATTCAAGGACCTTCACATACTTCTGAAAGTGTGGGGCCCTGAACTATGCGCAGTACTCAAGGTGAGGCTGCAACGATGATGAATACTGTGGGATAATCACCGCCTTTTACTTGAATCAGATAACATAAAATGGATTAGTTTTAATTCTGAGGTTAAAAAAAGAATGCTATTTGGAAGTTTTTTTACTGGACACTTTTTGCTCTTTTGAAATTGATTGATTGCCTTTGTTTTGACTTTTCTTTACAGCACTGAATTTAGCAAGACAGTAGTAAAGATTTGATGAGTGTTCCAAAAACAGGGGTATTAATTTAAAATGGGAAAGGCCTACTCATCTGTATTCTGATCTGGTTGGCTGCACATACTGACTGGACAGCATTCCATACTCGTAAAGAAATGGCTCCTATCCGTCCTGAAAAAACCCAGAACAAACAATCATGGTTCCAGTTCACTCACAGTATGGACACATGACTTTACTTAATTACCTAATAACATCTAAATATTTAGATTTTCATTTATCTACACTTATGCAAAATAGATGTCGCAACAGCAGCCTAATTCATTCACCAAGTTTATGTGAGACTGAGAAATTATTGTCATTTTTATAAATGATCAATATTTCTCAAAGATATTAGAGTCTGAAGGCAAATACTTTCAAGTTTGCCCTGCTCTTGTATTTTCATTCCAGCTTGCTATGATCCTACTCCTCTATAAACCAAATCAGCAGGATGGGGATTATTCTGTAGCCAGTAGCTGAGAAATCAAGGGATCTCAATCTTAAAAAGACCCAAGTCTCAGGTCTGTCATGAAAAGAATCTGCTATTTGTTTGTATAATCCTTTAGATTTTGTCTCTTTTTTTTTAATCCCTGCTATTCATTTCCTGTCACCATCACATTGGCACTAAGGGAGCATAAAGGCCTGTATTCATTCAGCTTAGCTTAAAAACTTAATTACCGCATAAAATTGATGCAAGCTTTAGCACCTAAGAAATAAACAGCTTGCTGGAGGTGGCAGTCTTATGCTATTGACTTCCTTAAGAGGCCTGAACACAAATGTGCACTATTGTCTTGTAACCCAGGAGAAAGAGTATTACCATTGCTAGTAGTAAGCCATTGACTTTACACTGAGTTTGCAAGGCCTCAGAACTGAAACTTGTCAGCTTTGCTTTTTCTGAACTTTTCTTGTCCTACCTGGAACTCTGTTTCCATTTGGTTTAGATGTAACTGCAATTTTTCTAATGATCAGCTGGCTACCTTTAAGTTGGAGTTTTTACTTTTCACATGGTATAACCAAACTTTATATATAGTTAATAGTAACCAGTAGGTCTTCTGAACAGGAGAATTTTCTTATGACTAACAAAAATGTGTATGAAGAAATATAACCCTGATATGAAAGCACACTCCTTGAGAAGTGGTGACACAAGATGCAGTGGAGAGGAATACAGGCACATATTGATTAGAGTCAGGGTATAGACTGACACTGGAGGCCCTGTAGCTCTAAACAACCAACTAGTGTTCACTTAAAAAAAATGCAGATCTGGAGTCTGACAAAACCAGCTTCAGTGGTAACAACAAAAATTTATGTCAAATGCACCATATACAGTAAATTTGGATTCATCATGAACTTGCAGACAAGTGAAGAAAGATCAAGCTGTAAAGCAGTGTTAGGAGAGATGAAAAGTTCATCCTAGAGTGAGGAAGTTGAAAACACCAACATCACAGTCCTCCTGGTGGAGGATTGTCTAAATGGCAGGTCAAGTAGGTGATCTTTAGAAGGGCAATTTTCTCAATGCTCCTTATACATGAACCTGAAAGAAAAAGAAGCTCAACCCAAGTTCTTAAAGCTATTTGACCATATTAAAATCCCCTTTTCTTGGTAAACGTGTTACCTCTTTGTTATGGAGGTAGTGAATGTATTTTAACAGCTCAATGTAAAATTCATAAGAGGATCACATGCCAAAATTGTATTTTGACTATTATTTTTTAATGCTTTCCAGCTCATGTCCTTTTTTCCTGCTGATACCACTAAAAGGTCTGCCAAGAACACGCTGGCAAATGGTAAGGATGCAAATAATAAACATCCGATCCAAGATTTTGTGGATAATTAGGGGATTACATATCTTCAAGAATAAGGCCACCTTTTATTAGTCATAAATTGCTCATTTCTATGGATTTTTATTACCCCATTTCACTATTATTTTTAGATATTTTAAAAGCACATAAATATTGCCTATTTTGAACATTCAGAGCTCCAATGTGAGTATTAAACAACCTTCCATCAGATACTCCAAAAGCTATTTCTTCTTATTCATGAGCAGCAACTTAGTTCAGTCAATACAGGTATGCATGAGAGTTGGCTGGCAGCTATTGGCTGTTGGTTTGCAACCTGTTCCAACAGAAATGAAAACAAAGTTGACAGGAGATACACTAGGCAAGAGGCTTATTTATTAGAAGGGTTCCACAGCTTCCTGTGTATGGGGGAAATAACCTTACAACATTTGTTCAAGTTTCCATAACTTGGCATCATCTTCTGCCATATTACAGGATTTTTCATGGATTACAGAGTCATGTATTGTGTTTGGGTATCGAGCTGATGAGCTTTCTTATATATCTGCTTTCTTAGAATATTAAGGTGAGAAAACAAAATAGCAATCCTTTTTCCTCTAAGATATAAAGTTTGAAATGTGATAATCACTTTAGACAAAAAATTAGAATTTTTTTGAGATTATACTTTGATTTTTCAATTATTTTCAATTATTGTATTATAATTTCAATTATTTTATTATAAAATTTCAATTATTTTATTATAATTTTTTTAATATTCTCAGTAGAAGAAAAATAAACTGAGTGAATGTGAAGTAACTACAACACCAAGGATCCACTTTTTCCTTTAGCCCTGTTGAATGTTTAAATACCTGGAAGTTAGTGTGGTTGAAAGATTTATCAAACATAAGGGCATCTGGCAAACCAGGATCAGCTGATAAATGTCAGTTTGTATACTATCCCTCAAAGAAAACTACTCTAGATCATGGAAATTTTGCAATTTTCAGCTTCATTTTTTATTCAACTGAAATGTAACAAGACTTTTACATGCAGTATTTTTATTTCTTTTTGGTTAACATTTCAGTCTTACTTGGCTGGATCCTCACTTATCAATCTGCATAACTCTAGGAATATAGAAGGAGCCATTCTAATATATGCCCTCTGTGGAAATGATTCATTTTGGGGGAAACATGTTGAATGAACCACCACAGGCAAATGTAAAAAAGTACCCATTTAATCTACACACCAAACAACATCATACACACATTTATCAAGGGTATTTTACATAATCAAAAAAAGTGATACAGCTTACTAGACCTGTGCATTTTTTGGTGTCACAGGAAGGATAGACTGATGTATTTTTTCCTCAGATTCAGAAGTTATTGTGGGACTGTTTAGAGTGAGTATTTGCTTTAAGAAGTTCTTCACAAACTGGAATTCATGTTTTCAAGGTACTAAGCAGGGTAGAAAAAGAGAATAAATAATTATAAGGAGGAATGCAGTGAAAATAGGAAGTAGGCAAACTCCGGTGTCAGTAGCATAGGCATAGAAATTAACTCTGAGGAATAACAAACACCTCTTTTTACTGGGAGCACCATTTTGACCTGTAACTTTAAAGACTGAAACTTTATTTACTTCCCTGGGGTGGAGACTGAGAAACAGCTGTTTCTACAAAGGCAGATAACTTACCCTTCCACTTTACTGTGGTTTAGTTCCTAATCCCCAAATCATCCCTATTATGCAGACAATTTAACTCTTGGGCTCTCTCTTGGAACAGACTAATTAGTTTTCTCCAGGATTAAACAGTTTTTTTTTCTTGTTCTGGAGAAAGATTTTTTCCATGGACTACATCCAGGAAGTGGAATGGAGTTTTGCACCTCTGCTCAGTCACCCAACATCGTACTTGGCAGGTCTTTTACACTTTGGCAACCCCCAGGTACCCTCATACCATTCTCTAAAACATGCAGCACAGGTTCTGCTTCATTAGAAAGAATTATTCTGGTGAGCTTTTGCATTAGTTCAGATGCTTAAACAAAGAAAAAGAAAACCCTAAAACCCCACCACTCGGAAAAGAAAAAAAGAAAATCTCAAATAAATATTATTATTATGTCTCTGGGGCTTGCTAGGTGGGCTCAAGAACAGGCTAACACAGTCAGTCTGTTCTATAGGGGACTATCACTGAGAAGTGTAGTTGCAAACAAATCTGTCATTTCTGGCATGGAAAAACTACCAGAACACTCTCTGAGCTAAGACCATGTGATAGTTTTCATCCTGAGACTGACAAAATATCTTTTGTTATTTTGTGGTGTTTTTTTGTTTTTTGGGGGGTTTTCAATTAGCCACTTGGAAAAAAAAAATAGATATATATTTATAGAACAAATAGTATTAGGAACTGATTCCAAAGGAGCACCTGCATTCATGCAACAAAGGACACGCTCTGTGTATATTGCTTATTTCCCTTTAGGAAGATCTCTTTTACAGAAAACTAAAAAACACAAGAGGGTTCCTTAAATGAGCATATACTGCTTTCTTTACTAACTTTATTTAATGTAATGGAAAAAGAAACAATAGTAAATGCTACCTAATTTGGCTAGTTTAATCATTTATCTACATGCTGTGGTGGTTTAAACCCAGTCAGGCAACTCGTTCACTCACTTCCCCTCCTTCTTGCCCTCCCCCTACTCCTGGAGGGAGGGGGAGGAGAATCGAAAAGAATGAACTCCCACGGCTTGAGATAAGAACAGTTTAGTAACTAAGGTATAACACAGATCACTGCTGCTACCACCAATAATAATAATGATAAAGGAAATAACAAGGGAAGAGAACACATCACCTCACCACCAGCCAACCAATAACTCGCCCTCCCCCAGCCCAACCAAGCACTGACCCATACCTCCTCCAACCCTCCAGTCCTAGCCCTTCTGGGTAACTCTCCGTTACATCCTGGCCATGACATGCTGTCAGTTTGGTCAGTTTGGGTCAGGTGTCCTGTCTCTGCTTCCTCCCGGCTTCCCCTCCTCCCTGGCAGAGCATGAGGCTCACAAAGTCCTTGGCCAAACCAAAACACCGTTGTTATCAGCTCTGTTCCCAGGCCAAAAGTCAAAACACTGCACTGCACCAGCTACCAAGAAGGAGAAAAATGACTGCTACTGCTGAACCCAGGACACATGCAAATAGGTCAACAAATCTATAGTATAATAAAGAATATGCATCTGGTTTATATGGAAGTAAGTTTGCCTAGAAGTTCATGGAAATTTTATTAGTATGGTCTTTCCTAGCTTCGGAAGAAAAACAGGATCTTTAACAGAAGTCAACTTTCCCCTATTAAATTGGATTTACAAGAAAATGTAATTTGTAGAAATAAACCTTCTTTATTAATGATGATAAAGCTCTGTATGTATAAGGATAATTTAGGTCAGTCTTTTATGTCCTGTTATTAATAGGACTTTTAAAAAGATATGAGAGCTGGTTTTTTATCATAGTACCCCTGAAAAACAGTACTTTTAGAGCAGGAGCAGTTCAGCTCAAACTAAAATAGAGACTCAGGTATATAAGAACAGCCCCTGCTTATTTCTCTCCACTCACTGCACAAGGAACTTAAGGAGATGAGCCCAGTGTTCAACTTTCAAATATCTAAAGATATAGAAATCCAACTCTAAATTACAACCCCGTATGGCCACATATGGGCTTTTGTATATGGACTAATTCAAGAATGAATATTTAACACCTGCTGCATTCCCCATGCGCACACGCTTCCCTTATTTCTTTAAATCACAAATGTGAGAGGAAAAGGTCTAGAAGGCACAGATCAAGCTCATAGCTACATGACAGTTGCTGCTTATAATTCAACCAATGCAAAGCAGTCATAAATATGGCCTTACGGGTTAGTTAAGCCAGGTTTATGGCTACTTTGCATTGTTGAAGTGGAACAAAGCCTCTAGAAGGTACCACTATTCTTGGTCATCAGATTGTGTATATATAAGCTGCAACAGTGGCAGTAGTAATTCACTCAGTTCATTGTCCATCTTCTCTCTCTAGTGCTGGCATATGACTAAAAATTATTGCAGCTCTTAATTCTAATTAATGTCATATTTTTTTTGACATAATTTAAGTATTTTTAGCTAAGTTGCACTTCATTGGATAGGTAGAAATATGATCTTTCTGAGCAAGAGAAGTGGCAAATCTCTTACAGTACCAGACTGGGTATTGCTGTTACCTACATCATGACAAATCAATTGCATATGAAAGTCAGTTGTTTAGTTTGTAATACTGTAATAAAATCTGCACGCAAAGAACCATATAATGAAACAGACTACATTTAGTATCAAGGCTCAAATCTTTATCAGGACTACTACAGATAGTGTGTGGACAAGTAAATATCACGAATAAGTTAGAATGCTTTGTACAATTAATCTGTGAAACTTTTCACAGCCTCTTACTTGGCAAGGTTAATAAGTTGCTTCAGTAATGAAGGAACATTACTAAGATAACACTGCAGACTGATACAGTATGCATATGTTTTCTCCTTAAAGCAATATAAGAAAACCTGCATTAGCTTTCAGCCCATGAAACTAAGGAGTCCAATAAGGAAAAGTAGCCTATTGACAAATCTATTTTATAAAAGAAAGTCTTTGAATTAGCAGCCTTCTGGGAAGTATCACTATGAATTATTCAGCCATCTAACTGAACTTGTGTTGAACCATTTTCCTTCCCTTTAAAGAGTTTTGCAGAAGCTCAAGAAAAAGTCAAAACTTCCTGGCTCCTGAATAATAAATATAGACTGTTCCTCACTCCAGTAAACACTGCATTTTTCTAAAGAAAGAGAACAGCTGGTGCATGAAATCAAGCTTGCTTGCACATTTCAAGAAAGCTTCTCTCAAGACACATCTTCAGATAAACATCAGTCTACAATCCTTTTCTGCATGAATATGAAACCTATTAAACAGTAAAGGCAGGAATATTTGTTTTGTGTGTCTGAGGTGGTGTGTTCGGCCTAGCAGAAAGGCTTCTTATCCCTCTAGGCTCCCACAGGCCTATGGAATAAAAGTGGGTTGTGCATCAGTGGTTTTCTGTGAGCTCCCAGAGCATGTCAAACAGCCTATGACATGCTCTTCATTCAGTTTATGCGAAATATTGCTTTGCAACCCAGTGCCAGCAAGGGAGCGTAGCTGGGAGAGGAGAATATAGGGGCTTAAAGATGCTGACAGTAAATGTACATTCCAGAGGGTGGTTAATGGTCAAGAAAATCAGGGATTCAGTGAGGCAAGACAGAGAGGAATGTCCAACTTTCTTTTCATTTATGGTCAGCAGAATGCCAAGGATCAAGAGAAAATATTTCAGTAAGGAAAACAAGGCCTTAATAGTGAGGATCATGCCTAACACTGATGGTGATTTATAGTATGGCTTGCACACAAAACCACCAATCTGGTACTGCTAATAACACAAGAGCCACAGAAAACTCCAAGGCCTTTTTCAAAAACGACAGAGTACACAACAGCCACAAAGTTTGTTTTGGAGGTTGTTTCCCTTTCAGAATCTCCTGTAATCATTCAATTTGCAAGGCCATCACCCCAGGAGAAGTTCTAAGGTGCCAGCTTAAGACTGGAACTGAAAATGTTTCTGGTTGAGAAATAAAGTTCTAGCTTCTTGCGTGAGGCAGAGTAAATCTAACTTCATGATGTGAAGTAATTGGGTATGAGTCGCTTACACTTACAGAAAAACATTTATATGACAGGTTTATGTTCTGACAGTAAATAGATGACAAAACCTGTTTTTTTCAGTGAGCACATGGTTTACACATAATTTATTTTTCTAAAAAGGAATTGATTTCAAATGAACTTTATTTCTTAACTGATACAAAATGCGTACTACAAAATGTTCTGCTCCACAGCTCAGTTCTTTCTTTGCCCCAGGATATTTGAATAGCAATCTTTCAGCTTAAAAATATCCTAGCTGTCAGGTAACAGAGTCATTTTATTACACGTTATCTCAACTTGTGTTTAAGTAATTTATAGAAAGTTACTCTAGGCAGAGAGATTGAGGGAGACATTTGAAAATACTCCTGATGATTAGGCAATTTATTTGAAAGGTTATTTATGCTGTTTCAATCCCCATTCTGAATTGGACAAAGATGTAAACAGCCTACATGATATTCTTAAGAAGCTTATTTCAACCTTTCCTGTTGACACTGTTCCGCTTTAAATAAAATGTTCAAAATGTCATTGAGATGGAGAACAAGAATAGCTCTCCAGCCTTCTAGCTAGGACACTCTCCCAGGAGATGGGAACACATGGGCCACCTCTCTCCAGTAAATATTTAATTGACTGTATACAGTGGAACAGTGTCAACATGAGACATTGAGAGAGCCCTTTTATGTTAGTTTAGAGTTAAGGGCAAGCATTTACAATTGTGAGATGTAGGCTCAAAACCATTCCTGCAGAGGAGTGAACTGAATCCAGGTTTTCACGTCCTGCATACTGCTTCTTGAGAGCGTATGAGAACTTCCTCTTCCAGCTTCTTGAGTTTGGGATTGGATTAATTTTTTTTAATAGCCACTATTTTTCATGGATTTCTTTATCAATAATGCTATTGCTTCTTCCATTGTTACCACAAACTGACCTCCACAACTGAAAAGCACTGATGAGTTTCTAGTTGCTGCCCTTAATACCTGAAACAGAGCAACAATGTGCATTCATTAAAAGATAATGGATTGGTTAGTTTCATTAAGCCAAACCAAAATAATTTCACTGATTTTTTAAGAGTATTCACAGTTGATATCAAGTTGCAGGGTAAGCATCTGATACACTGGAGTGCAGGTCGTCTATTCAGACTGTATTCAACAGGTTGCAGAAGCAGTCTAACAGGAACCTCATAAACCTTAAAAGCAAATGTAGGATCCTGAATATGCAAAACACAGAGCCCTGCACATCTGTACAGATAGAAAGCATCTTTGAATAAAACTACTTAGGAGTCCTGATTGACAATCAGTTGAAGGTGAGCTATCCGAATGATCTGCTATGGAGGCATTTAATACAGGGTTGTACTACAGCATGGCCAGCATGTGGAAGGAAGTGATTGCTTCACTGTATTCAGCATATGTGATTCTGCATCTGCAGTACTGTGTTCAGTTTTGGGGTCCTCACTACAGGAAAGACATGGACATACTGGAGCAGGGGGGCCCACCTAGTTAATCAAGTCAGAGCTCAGGTCATAGGAGGACAGAAATGGGTGGGCCTGTTCAGCCTGGAAAAGACCAAGGTCAAGGGAGAGCTTATGGCTCTTTGCAACTGCTTTACAAGGGTGCGGAAAGAAGACGGAGACAGACTCTTCTCAGAGGTGCACAGTAACAGAAGAAAAGGAAAGGGACAGAAACTGGAACAAGATAAATTCTGATTATATGTAAAAGGAACTTTTTTGATTCACAGACAGAATTTTCGAACAGGCTATCTAAGGAAATTGTGGAATATCTATCACTGGAGATATTTAGAACTCAACTCTATATGGTCCAGAGCAACCTGATCAAAGTAGGTCCTGCTCTGAGCAGGAGGTTGAACCTGATGATTTCCAGATGTCTCTTCTGACCTCAGTCAGTTTATGCCTCTGCCATTTTGCTTTCCAATATAAAGAATTATAGACAATGATTTAGTAAGAATACTATTTACATTTCCTCGCTATTCTTTAAGAATGTAATTGCTAAGATTTAAAATTACTGGTCAATGTAAGACATTCTTTTTCTACTTTATAATAGGAGTCTTTGTTCCTCTCCCTACTCGCCTTTTACCTTATCCAGCAAATACAGTTAAGAGTATTCTATATTTTCTTATGTATACCTAGTATTTTTAAATTATTTAGGCTAATAATCAGTCTGGCCTGTATTGCATGCTATTCCTTGCTTCTTTCTTCCATCCTTCTTCCACCAAACTGCTGCAAAATTCCTAGTGTTCCTAAAAATAAGATATATTCTTACTCTGTTATAAATGCAAAACCTTGATCTGCCTTTTGTACAATTTTATTTTCACAATATTTAACTTTAACTGGGGGAGGGTTAGCATTAGGGTTAGAGTTAACTGAGAATTATGCATGTGCGTTTAAGAGAAAAAGAGAAATTTTATATTTATCATCAGCTGTCTGAAAAGCAAAATTTGCAAGTCATGATGGGATAACTTTATTTCATTAGCATTCAAGCATTAATACAAAAATATATCATCTCTACTTGCAGATATGCACAACAACTATGTATATGAATACATGTTCAAGTGCACAAGTATATGTACACATAAAAATTTCAGAAGAAAAATGAGCCTCTCAAACTCAGTAGTAAATGTGAATACTGATGGTTTATTTGGGATTTATGTGGATAATTTTCTTTTGGGCTTTTATACAGGAGAAAAAAAATGTGTTTATATTGGCAACACTTCTTTGCATGTACTGAGCTACATACACTGCTTCTAAAATTAAGAAGCTTTTTTAAAAAAGGACACACTTGAAAAGCTTTTTGCTCTTACATGTATAATTTCAAAGGGGAAAAGTGTCATGTTGTACCATAACTTTTCACACAGGTATTTCACCTTAGGATATATCACTTGTTCTAGATTTGGAAAGTATCACAGAAATGCCATTCCACTGTTTTTCATTCCTTTTTGTAAGTCTGTACCCAGGAGAGGCAATGTCTTTTAAAGTGCCTGAGTGTTGTCCCTTTAGGTATATCTTCAGGCTAGCATGAAAGTCTCTTCTTACGAGCCACTGGCCATTCCTGCTGCTTGAAGAAGCACCTAGCATGTTAGTATAACATGTTACTCATATTCACTTACAGGCCTATTTCTGAACTGAAATTGCTCTGAAACTTGGTGTATTATAATTCATTGTATTTTTTCAATTCACTAAGAGATAAAAGCGAACAACTAGAGAGAGGAATTTTGGAGCTAGAATTAAAGTGAAAGAGTGTGGGAGGGAGTTTTTATGTAGCATAGCTTTTGGAAGTTACTTTTGGTTAAGAAGATAAAAAAAATCATCTAGTAAATGATACTTGCTTTGCTTCAACAAGCATATATCTTTTAAGTCTTTGACACAGTTTTATCTTAAAATTCTATTACATAGAATACTTTGTCTAATTTACTCTGCTAGAGCAGTTTCCACAGATTTTTTTTCTGGCATAAAAATATCTGATAAGCTTAGATCCATTGCCCATCCAGGCCACTATTCTGCCTCCAGGATTGGCAGTAGGAGACACAACTTCAGAAAATATGCAAACCTAGCCACAAACCTGCTACTTGAAGGAAGTAAACCTGAAAGGAATGAGGTATGGAGATGCTGGGCCAAAACATAAACCAGAACATTTCAAAAATTCCAAATTCAAATGGTCATTGTAATTGCATCCCTTGCATCCCACCATTATACTGGAGAGAGTTCAGCATACATATCAGACCTTCTCTTACCCATTTGAATACAAAGAAGACATGAGGAAGCATGCTGGGAGGTAGGTGTAGCATGGTCTGAGCAGATCTGCAGCATGAATATTTGGAAGAACAGGGCTCTGTAGAAGTTAAAACCATGTAACTGCTGGGCAGACTAGATGTAGCACGTGATTAATCAGAATTTCCAGCTTGTTAGGAGGTCTTATTCTCCTGTCAAATGTAAAGGTGACTTTGCAGTTCACTTAGGCAGGAGGCTTCTTAGCTAAGCTAAGTACAAAGGTTGTAGGAACAGGTCTGGTGTGTAGCCACTGCCTTCTGAGGAGCTGAATTTTGCCTATGCATAGCATGAAGAAAGTAGGAACAGGGAGAGGCACCTGTGAAATCTTAACTTTCTTCACACCTGGACTTGAAGCCACAGTCTCCGTAAATCAGTCATTTCAGCCCATGAAACAAAGCAGCAAATATAACTGACAAAAAGAGAAAACATTGCAACTGTGCACTCTGCTTGTCAAACCTATCAAAAGACTTTAATTCAGATGTAACGCAAGTTATTCATCTGCCTGGTGTAGAAACGTCACCTCTTCTGCACATGCACGCACAAAATTGGGTGAAGAAACAGGAGAAACGTTTTTCTTCCAAAATAAGGAAAAAAGTATTCCACAAAAAGAAGACTTCAGTAAGCTGATTACCCTTCAGTTTTTTCATATGTGTTTAATTATATTGTAATTTCATGTTGTTCATGTAGACATATACACATACACAAGCACACACAGTCATTTAGGAAGCTGCTTCCAACCCACTTCTCTGTATGTATTTTCTGTTTTGTAAAATCTGTAGTAGAAAGAAATACTTATGTGTATTACAACCAACAGGCAGGATATAGAGCAAAACTAATGGCAATAATCAAATATTCTTACTACAGGAATTCTTACCCTTCTTTCCCTATTAACCAGCTCCCTAATGTTACCAGCCTTTGATGCTTACTGCTTTCCAGGCCTTTGCCTTTTCTGCAGATCCTTCTTGAAAAAGCTGTCAATGACAGCTGCAAAAAGTGACATCACCTTGAAATAATATTGGGGGGGGGAAGAGAGTGATGGGGAGGATGGACACATATGGGTTATAATTAAACTTATTTCATTTACATTGTTGCATGTAGCATAGGCATAAGCATGGATTTATCTGTCATGGAGAAACCTATTTAAAACATATGAAGGATACATCCTATCTAGAGGATAGATTCTTCCCTTGTTGCAGCTTCCACCTAGAAAGTTTTTAGAATTTTCAATAATCAGAACATGAAGCTAATGAAACCTATTTGTAAGGAACAAAATGCTGCAGAAATGCAATAAGTCAGTCAGAGAAAGCTGTAAAACAGGTTGAGGTACTTTTCACTGGGGTCAGTTTAATTCAGTCAAAGTCATTAAAACCCAATACAAACACCTCTATCGCAAAAACTAGCAAAGAAAAAACTTGTCACTCATTTTAAGTAAACCATAAAGTTCTTTGAGCACCAGAACTCATGAAGCCTGATTTCCTATGGATTTGCTTCTCACAGTTAACTGCAAGCTTTGATTTAAACTTTCCCCATAAAGATGCTTTTCTGCATGGCTTCTATGCTGCTTGGTGATTGGGAAACTTAGCTGCAGTCAGCAACAGCCCACAATCATCAACACTTCTAATATTTTTTTTGTTACTTTAGCTGCATATTTCTTGAAGAAACATCTCTCTCTGTGAGAACTCAGTTTGACTGAAACCTGTTACAGTTTTTCAGTTTGGAGATTATTGTTTACTTGATTTTAGAAGAAGAGGAAAGAAAAGAATGAGACATAAAAGGAAAAAAGAGTGGGTAAGTATGACTGCATAAACTTTGTTTCCTTAGGAAATTGCACTGAAAACTCCATTAACAGAACAGAAGTCTTCCATAGCCATAATCAGATCTGGCCTCAAATCACACTTTTCCTGTACTAGCATGTATTGATGTCCAGTCCTGATCCCATCCCATCAGCAGTTACCTAAGGAGAACTTTGGAGGATAGAGAAAAGAGGAAAGCTTACTTTTAGGCTTCAGAAGCATTTTTAAAGTAAGGGCGAGTATTTTAGAAGATGTAAACCAGCACAGATCTTTGGACAAATTCAGCAAGTAAAATAGGTATTTTCTACCTTGAATAATTGGCAAAGGGTAGAAAGAAAAGACTGACATAGATAAATCAAAAATCTCAGAGGCATTGTAATAGCACCTACAGCATTATTTGAAGGAATAAGAAAATCACTTCAGGAATGATTCATTGCCAAAATACTGAAATACATGAGAATCAACAGTTGTACAAACAGTTGTGTAGACAGTCTGTTGATTCTCAAGTGCCTTTACAATACTCTCATGGGTCTACCAAGAACTTCATATGCTGCCACTATGTGAAAATACGCTCTTTCAAATAATCACAGTATTTCACCTTAGCTGTCAAAATTATGACTACTGGGAACAAGGCTGAATACAATGTGGACCTAACAAGAACTAATTTGAAAACAACCTCCATAGGTCTGTGGACTATGACGTATTGAAACTTCATGGACTTTCAGCCTCCCATAATTTTGTTACCAGTTTTCATTGTAATGCAAACAGAAATTGTATTAAATAGACTTTTACTGAAGAAGAATATCAAAGAGCCAAATACATGTATATAAGAAATTATACAATTATCACCTTCTTTGATAACAGTATCTATACAACCTACCTGCCTCCTTCTAACCTTTTTTCCCTTCACCAGGGTGTTATTTTACCATTACAAATGTATTTAATATGTAATTTTAAAAATCCAGGATAATCCAGGAGTGCATGTTTGTACTGACAGCATACATGTGCTACTCATGCTAATTGACCCTGATCCCTCACAATAAGGACATTGAATGAAGTTTTATTTCTTTTGAATACTCTTACTTGCATGGCTTATTTGCTAGCCATGGGAGGTGAGCATTTAATCTGTCAAACATTTGTAAAACACGAAAAGCAGTGCAACCTTTGACCTGGGTCACTGAAACTGCACCCACTTCTTGTGATTTTTCTGCTCACCCAGCCTGTTTCATATACTTGTCCCATGCCTTATGAAGCATGCAGACAGAGTATGATCTTTGACACCCAGCCACCTGTGTCCCATACTTTTTGTGAGAAATGACAGGCCTGGAGATGGAGACCAGGCCCCTCTCTTTTTTTCTTTCTCTCTCTCTCCCTGTCTTTTTTTCCTTAATTTGGGTGTTTTGTCAGATGATTTGCAAGACCTGCGTGTGTTTTAAGTTATAAAGTTTTCTATTTCCACTGAGCTTTTGCTACATAGGTATTATGTAGCTTTAAATGACTATTTATATTTTCTGAAAAAAAAAAAAAAAAGAGATTCAATCATTTTCCCAATAAAAGTGATGGTAAAGTCATCATTGGCTTCAACATGAATCATGACAGAGACATGACACTGTTTTCTCACAGGACATTAAAGAAAAAAGATTTTTTTTTTCAGCTGAACCATATTTCGATTTCTCTTCTAGCCTTAACATTACCGTATGATGACTCTCTCTTACATTATTACAGGATATTATTAATTTTAATCATACTTTGGCTCAAAACACATTCTGAAGTGTAAAAAAAAAAAAAAGGATTAAATGTATCATTTTCTTTGCAGCATTTACTTATGCTTATTACCATTAAGTGATGTTAAGTGGATTAAAGTAAGAATGCTATTGCTAACATCAATTGTCTCAGAGCTGGACAACTTGGCCAAGGTATTCTTCCTGGCTCCCCATAGTCAGTGCAGGGAGACAGAATCATCTTTGTCTTGGATGAATCATTCAGTGAAGATGACATTGTTTTCATAGGAAGAAGGAAATTAATTTGGGCAGCTTCAGATATAGGTATCAAGTGTTACTGTAGACTCTTGGGTTCCCTGTTGGGTTACCATCTGCTCTTCTGGAAGTACACAGATCTCTCTCTTATAGGTTATACTTGGGAAAATGTGAATGTCTACATAACATCAATGTCGTGCCTCAAATTATATGCTTGCATTTAGGAAACTGAACCATGCTTTATTCTGGACAGCTTCCTTTTTTTCTAGTGGTAACTCATTGAAGTTAATCCTACCCACACTTTTCAAATACCACAATCAATTTCAGTAGGAACACAGAATATTTTGTTGGCTGATGCTCAGTGAGCACAGTAGTTGATATTAGTTCAGACTAATAGCAAGTCTCTAAAACTCTGTTGACTCCAATATATAACAGGCTTAATTAAAAGAAAAGCTGATCCTTAGTTCTTCAACGCAGTAGCTATCACATTACTTATCTACTTTTACTGTTTGCTAAAGGCATATGCAGTAGATGAACACAGTGAAGTTAACGAAGAAGTAAACTTTAATAATGAAATTTTTCTGTCCCTGGTACATAGACTAAGAAGCATTGTAATTAGGCATTTTAAAGATCATCCTATTTAAATAATTAGTACCATGTCCAGTTTATTCAGATCTGTTGTTTAGATTTTAATAATGTCAAAAATTAAGATGAAAACCATATCAAATAAAATGTTACAGTCATACCCAAGAAAATACTGTTATTCTGTAAATACAATTCAATATAATCAGATATTAAATAAGTCTATAAACATAAAAAAATCTGTAATAGTATGATTTCATAATTAATAATGTCATACTTCTTTTACCATCATGTAACAAAGAGAAGCCAAATATCCAGCCACAGCTGCAAGAGTAACTTAAGTGAATGCAATAGCAGAATCAGTGGTTTGCAAAGCTGGAGGGAGCCATTAAAAAAAAAACAAAGCAGTATCTCCTCATACTGCTGCTGACAGATGGCTTCAATCCTTCCATTCTTCAACTTCTAGTTGGATGGCTGCGCCAAAATTGAAAAATATACCAGATGCACTTTTTGGACTATGTCCCATTTTATGTCCTCCTAATTAAGAATGGGGGAAAACTGAGGGAGAATGAGCCAGATATATAGTGGCAAGTTTAAAGAGAAAACAACTAAAAATATATAAAAACTACGAAGCACCCAAACAGGGCATGGGAAGTAGAAAAGACTAGTCACAGGAAGCATATAGAAAAGAAACCACGTCTTTCAGCAGAAGACTACCTAAGGAGGTAAGAAAGAAGTGATATCCAGGCATGAGCTGGCAGTAGAAAAGGAATAACAGTAGCTATTACACCCCAGAGAATTAGAAATGTATAGGCCACCATACCTGTGTTGATGTTAGTTTCTCTGGTGGGACCAAAAGATGTGGATCTGTTAGAGTGGGTCCAGAGGAGGGCCATGAAGATTATTGGAGGGCTGAATACCTCTGCTATGAAGAAAGGCTGAGAGAGTTAGAATTGTTTAGCCTGAAGAAAAGAAGGCTCCATGGTGACCTTAGTGTGACCTCATGGTGACCCTTAATATGTAAAGAGGACTTATAAGAAATATGGAGGAAGACTACCTGTAGTGACAAGGGGCAATGAAAGCGGCAATGGTTTTAAACTGGAAAAGTGTAGATTTAAATTAGACACAAGTCAGAAATATTTTACAATGAGGATGGTGAGACGTTGGAACAGGTTGCCTAGAGAAGTTGTGGGTGCACTATCACTGGAAGTGTTCAAGATCAGGTTGGATGGGGCTTTGAGCAACCTGATCTAGTGGAAGGTGTCCCTGTCCATGGCAGGATGTTGGTGAAAATGTTTTTTAAATGTTGCTTCCCACTCAAACTATTCTATGATTCTATGAAGCAGGTGTGAGCCATGCCTTCAAAAATATAATGCATCTCAATAAACATAAAGTTAGCTTTCCATCATCCAAAATACTTACGGACTTGAATAATATAAATTTCCAACAGTGCAGGTGCTGTAAAATTCCCTAGGCAATATGGATCAGAAATAACTGAACTTGAATCCAGACAGACTTATTGACTACAGTTCAATGCTTGCTATGCCAAATCCAAGTTTTCTGAAAAGTTAAGGAAGTGTATGTGGACTGTAAGTACCAGTACTTCAAGATACGAGACAGACAGAAATCAGTGTGAATTCAGTGCTAATGCAGAGAAAACAGCCTGGAGCAAAAAGTGTACTAAACCAATACTCATTCTAGGATGCTGGACCTCTAGTGTTCTCTCTCTCCAGGCCAGTCCATATTATGCCCATTTATATCAGAGAGCTTGTTAATTTTGACACAAAGCTGGATTGATCAATTAAAATGGTGGTCAGCTGGAAACAAGAATCCTGAACAGCTGCCTTAATGTTAGCCAGGAATCTCTAGTCTCCTGCAGGAAGAGTGAAGAACAGAGAGGAGTCTAAGTTTCGAAAGAGAAGATTGTCCAGAGAGGTCATGGTGCCCCCATCCTTGGAAATGCTTGACACCTAACAGAATGCAATACTGGGCAATCTGGTCTAGCTGATCCTGCGTGGGCCAGAATGTTGAATTAGATGATCTCTAAATGTACCTTTCAACCTCAACTATTCTGGGAATCTAGTGCTGCCCGGCTCTGCCTCCACAACATTTACTCTGTTAAATTTTGTCATCATCTGCCTTTCCCTCTGAAAAATTTGATCTTCCCTTTCTCCCTCACCAAATTCTCACATTCCACCTCTCCTTTTCTCCTTCTATCTGATCACAACTATTACACAAAGAAAATCTGACCATCTTATCACAAGAAATATTTTGCTGTCTGTACTCTGACTTCATATTATTGTGGTACAGCATGATGATCATGGAGGAGATTTTTTCTTCAGTCCAGGAATACTGAAGTTCAGATGTTCCAGTTCAGAGAAAAAGGACCCACTCCATGCACTGCTCAATCATATTATGCAATCTTTTAAAATTTATATAGAATAAAAGATACCCACAAATTTTTTTTTCTCTTCTGATTCTCATGAAAAATGCTCAGGCCAAATTCATACTCATTTTCTGCTTCAAGGCATCTTACATATGTTAGTTCACTAGAGCTTCTATTCAAATCTGAAGGCATTCAGTAACTTCATAATTCAGTGTAAATCATCAAGAGACTTTTATGTAAATTAAATTTATTTGTATTTAGGATAGTATTTGAATGTCCAGCATGAAATCGAAACTGGCAGTTGTTCTTCCTTTCATAGGATATTTGATTCTTTATGCTAATGAAATACATGTCAAAAAAAATCAGTGAACTCTCTTATCCTTTTTTTTTTTCTTAAGCGGAGTTTTGCAGGTTTTCAGCTGTGATTGTTTATATCACTGAGGGGACAGAAAGTTTGATAAGAGAAACAAAAAGTCACTGAATAATCTTTGCATGATTCATTGTACTTTCATGTAGTTCATAGTGTATACTTTAAGGGTACTAGATAGAAATATTTAAAGGTGTACTTGCAATTGTTTTCTCCAACTATTTAACAAATTGAAAAAATAAAAATAAAAATAATATGAACATTGAGTGCCAAATTCCCTTTAAAATGTGCTTTAAAGAATGGAAATGACATGATGTAGCAATTCTTAGCTTTTACTACTTTTTTCCTTAATGATTTTAAATTTTTGAAAGACCATTTCTAGTTTTGACTTCTTTTTACTGGAAGTGTAGCTCAGAATGCTCTGTAAAGCTGACCATACTGTCTCATTGCCTTTGTTTAGTTCCAATCAGCCAGCAGCTTGAGATGGCTAATCATTGTAGTTTTCTAATTTTATATATATCTATCTATATTTTTTATATATATATATATATTTATATATATATAATGCTAAGAATACAAAAACTGTTGGTTTGGGGTTAGGGCTTGTTTTTTTTCAAAACTGCTAAAAACTACAAAACTGCAGAAATATGAATCTGTTGTTTTGTTGCTAAGCGGTAAAATTAACCAAAAAGGAAAGTTAAATTTTTAACTTATTATGATGTACAAACAAAAAGTAATTGCTGAACTCTGATATTCTAGTAGGTGCTAGTGAAGTTACAAGCTAAGAAGACATTCAATCAACTTTCACGGCTGCTGAGTTAGGTCAATCTTAAATAATTTGGAAATCTCAATCTTTCTCAAATAGGTCTGATTTTCTTATCGTGTTCTGATTTGAAGCAAGGTCTGAAAGTCACTCATCTTTGTCAGGGTTGTTAAAGTACTTTATATAGGTTCTTTTTCTTCCTGCATCACCTAAGTACTAAAATTTCTTTTTTTCTGTCTCGTTTTGTAGTGTACTCTCAAGAACGTGTTTACATTAGAAAAGGCAGCTTATGGACTTAGTGATGAGTACAGTAGACCTTTGCTCCTGTGGGAGCTCATCCCAAGGTTGGGATAGCCACTGAGATAATCTTTTAGTCCATAGCTTATCACTTTTGTAGTTTCTTTACAGTACAGCCTTCTTCTTAAAACCATAGACCCAACCGATCAAATCCTTTGAAGAGAAAATAGACTTTGTATTCAACTCACCATGCTGAAGTTGAGCCATACCACAAAAGGTAGATTTGATGTGATCATGCAAACCCAATGTGGCAACACAATGTCCTTTTACAATCTGGAGATGTAGCAAATGCTCCAGTATGCTCATCAGTTTTGCAGTAACATCCTACATTTTTGCTTTGAGGAGTAAAATGTACATTTATTTTAATGACATATATTTCAGAAATAAGTCACCAGCATTTCAAGCCGAATTAGTGTAGTTACGAAAGAGGTGATTTGCAACTGGCTGGCAGCTGCTTTTAATTAGAATGTTTTTAATCTCTGCAGCATACAAATGTGATTCCCATACTTAACAGATATATTATTGGCAAAGGACAATGAAATATATTCCATATTCTACTCATCCTCCGCAGTGATGTTCTTTATCATAGAAAACAATTACTTCACTTGTTTCATTGCTGTCTTGATAAAAATCAAGGCCTCATTTGACCCTACACTACAGGCAAGTAGAGTTTTCTCCTCTAATGGAAATGATTTCTTATTTCCTACCTTTGATCCTTGTGAGTCAACCAACCATATGAGACCACAGGCTCAGAGGTTACTTTAAATCATGTCTTGTGATCTTTGCTTCATAATAATTTCCACAGGACAGCAAAGCTTTTATTTTTCTATGCAATTTTCTTTATTACCAGTTTTTATGAGTCTGGGTGAAAGTTGTAAGGCAGTTTTATTATATAGCCCTGCTAAAGAGAGCCAGATCCTTATCATGGAAAAGCTTGGCATGTTTTGTCAAGGCTAACTGAGCTGTGCTGATAAATATGGCCAAAACCCAGGGATAATCCCTGGTTTAGAAAATAACTGTAATCTTATCAACATTTATAAGATCTTTGGTATCAGCAGATCAAGCAGACCTTTTAAATGAGAGATATCAGAAACTTTAAGAACGACCAAGTGAGAATTGAAAGAGTTCCTTATCTGCCAAGTGAAGCATAATTATTCTTTACACTGGATTTTTAAGTGCTTAGACCAAATCACTATCAAATTTTTTGTGCTGCTAATTTGAGCTCTTCTTCTGACTTTGTATTACTTTGACATTATTGCTAGCACAGCAATTGCTTTAACTCTGAAAAAAAAAGTTACATTATAAAAGCAAGCTTTTAAAATTCAGAAATGCATCTTAGCTATCAATTTAATATCATAGCTTTGATTCTGATATTTAGAACCTTCAAATAAATTCTTACTGCTAGGCTTGAGAACAGAAAATTTTAGAAATGTCTGTGAACAATTTTGTATTGACTTTGGTGCTTATAAACTTTTTATTGTTTGTTATTTGATATTTGCTTTCTTTTCCTTTTTATATTTCTTATCAAGAAGACTTCTAAAATTTCTGACTTTTTTCTTTCAGTGTAAGTAACTAATGTCTACAGAAGATGGTATTCTAAACAAATAAGCAAAGATTGTGCAGAAAAAAAATAGATTTAAAACAGTAAGAAATGAACAAAATTTTGATATAAATTCTCCAATTATTTCGCCTCTCAGTGTCAGAATTTCTAAACTTAATTGTGGAAATATGTAAAATATTTGGTTCTCTGAAAGAAAAAAGAAAAAAAGTAACTATTTCCATTACATTAATACCAAACATTCCTCTCTTGACACCCATTATAGTAATTATAACTAACCATTGTGTTTAACTGTTGCATGCACAACACAAAGAAGCAGAGGACTTAGCTTGTGAATCCTTGGCTCCTGTATTTTGAAAATACGCATCTGAGTGTAGGTGAAAGTCAGGTTCAACCACATTTTTATTCAGTGTTTCCTGCTGTTTAGCTTAGACCTCGTCCCTCACAGGCTAGCTGTCCCAAATCCCACTCCAATGTGTATTACTCTTTCTTTTCTTTTTAAAGATCATTTAGGTCAGTAACTCAGTGCTGTAAATTCTTAGAAACAACAGACCAACATTTAAATATTCTAGATCCTTCCATATGTAAACTTCCATTTGAAGTCCTTGAGGGAACTAAGCAAGAGAAGATTATATGAAGACTAAAAAGTCACATATACCACACCTTTGGCTGGGTCAGTCCTAACCTACAGCATGGTTCAGACATAATTTCTAGAAAAGATGATTCATCATGAGGTGGAAGCACATCCATCTGCATCAGCCTCTTTCTGTTCTGGCTTACTCCGTACAAATATTGATCACTGAGGACTGGAAGAGTTCTTTATTCTTTTTAAGGGGGGTTCTGCTGAAAGTGTTCAAATGGCATTTAGTAAATTACAGGAGGAAATTTACTCTAAAATGCTATAAACCAATTACCATTTGGCTTTCAAAGCTCAGTAATCTGTCTACCAAAGACAGTAGGAGTCTGGGGCAACGAGAATATTCCCAGTAGGTATAATAGAATTCTATTTTAATCTTGATGTAAATAAAAACTAGTTCATTTTTACTGTGTTTCTGTGAGTCAAAACAGTTTTCTTTCCATTATTCATATGTTTTATTCTTTGTATTTCCTTTTCTGATGCTGTCATGACCTCTTAAATAACAATGCTTTAAAGTCCTCACAATTCCTGTATTATAATCATTACTGTCACAGAGTCGTATGAACACAGGTCCATGCAGCTGTAACCAGTTTCACATAGTAAACTTGATAGCGCAAGAAAAGGAAGTTTTTCTCCTGTTTTCTTCTTTACTCAGTTAATTTTATGTAATTCAGCATTTCTCAACATGAATAGCCAGTAGATAGGCTATGGGCTTAACCAACTTGTCCTTCCTGGAGTGCTGACCACTATGGAAGGATAACAAAGAATCAAGCATGGAAAATATATTTTTAATATAGAAGAGATACCAAGCCTTAACTAAACAACTCTTAATGTGGTTTTCTTTCCAGGTTGTTTTGGTTGGTTCGTGGTTTTTTTTTTACAGAAATACAGAAGAATGGGAAATACAACATTCCACAAGTACGTTTTGTTTATATTTCATATGAACATCAAAATAATCTAAAACATAGTGTGACAAGTAAGCATGTGAGGCAGGAAGACTTTCTGAATTTTCAGTCAACTTTCTATGCGTTTCTTTTAGAAATGAAGAAGAAAAAAGCACATGGCAACATAACTTCACCATTGTGATCATATTTGTACTGGAGACGTCCCTCTAAATACAATACATATTAGCTAGGACATCAGTTTGGTGCTACCCGCCAAAGGATCTTTTATGACATTACTGAAGGCAATATGACATTTGCAAGAACAGCAACAAAATGTCAACCACCATTTCATCTAGGCTGGAGTCAAACGTGGCCTCAACAGGTTTACACTAGAAAAATGATTTTGCTGTGCAATGTTGTTCCTGGAAGTCCAGCCCCTAGGGGTCTCTAAGGAATGGCAACTAAGACCATGACATTCATATGTTAAAAGGTGGGGTTAATATGATCCTTGTTTCACACAAACTCCTCATTATCAAAGATTCTGATGGACAGAGTCCAGATTATTTTGCAGCATTCACAGGGCAAATGGCATACTAAAAAAATTGAGTTGTATTTCTTTTATTTTGAGTACAAAAGAAGATGCCTATTCAATTGGGTTTTTTTTAAGAGTTCATTATTCCATATAAACATGCTGCTATAGTTATTTTATTTTTTCAAGCTATGGCCTCCTCTAGCTAGGTCTAGCCTATACATTGGCAGGAATCAAAGACCAAGGTTTCCAGTCCAACACAATCCACAACATGGTCACAATAATTTACTCATATTTTTTACAACTAGTTATGTTTTTATTCTTCTTTCCCTTCCTTTTTTTTTTCTTTTTCTTGGCAAAACCCTGGGCCTTTGAGCCATGTGGTTCACATCTGTTCTTACACCAAGTGGAAATGATTAAAGAAAACCATAGTTTACCTTCCAAATGCTTTTATTTTTCTTTTCACCTGCTATTTTTTCACAGCATGGTTTAGTGGTGCATTTGGAAGTTGTGGGGTAGCAGTTGGACCTGAAGATCTTAGAGGTCTTTTCCAACCTAGCTGATTCTATGAATATTTGACTTCCTCTCATCATTATTCCTCAGGTCTACTATAAAAAATCATAGTTGCAAGATATCTTCAAAGATCACCTAGTCCAATCCCCCTGCAATGAGCAAGGACATCTTCAACTACATCAGGTTGCTCATAAACACAACCAGCCTGGTCTTGAACGTCTCCAGGGAGACATTAATTCTGTCATTCAATACGACCATATTCTGTCAGCAATAGAAAGCATTCTGGAAACCCCTCCCATGTAGCAATTGCATGGTCTATAGACATGCACTGCATGGTACATAAAACCCTGTACTGTACAAAACTGCATTAATAAAAAAAAGTCTTTTTAATTTCAATACATCAGGACTTGACTCTAATTTGCAAAGGTATTTGGATTTGTATTGTTATGTGTTTAATAAAGTTGCAGACAATAGCACCCAGCTAGCAGGAAGGCAGGCAGGTTGAACAAGTAAAAATTCTCTATAGAAATCACAATCTGCACATAGTTGACTGCATCAGCTTCTTCAGTATTTGTTGAAGCCATGTTTCACAGAAAGTGAAGTGCTCAGTATTTTAACAAGTTTTTATTTTTTTACCTGGTTCAATGAAAGCCTGGTCCTCTGTTTCATGAATATTGTTTCTTATTCTTTTCTTTTCTTTTTCTTTGCTCAGAACCCTGAGGAAAAAAAAAAAGGTCACATACATAGATTTAAACTCCTCAACTGACAGAAAACTGAGAAATCAAACCATATGCCTTTACTTTATGGGAGAAAGGTAGGTACAGGTAAGACACAAAATTCTACTTTCTGCAAATAGATTTATAGATATCCCTGCTGGCCACTAGATTTTATACAGTCCAAAGTAATTGAGTAACTGAGGTTACAAATGGCCTCTGGAAGTCATTTGATCCAGCTTCATCCTCCTCACTGAAAGCAGAGCTGACTTAGATAGCATTTTTTGCCTGGTAAACTGCTCAGCACACTTTGGCTAGGATTCAACTCACTTGAGCAGCTTGATTCATTTGCCCCAGCATCAGTATGTGGTGCTAGTGGAGATGGCTAGGCATCACAGAATCATAGTTTGGGTTGGAACAGACTCTAAAGATCACTTAGTTCCAGCCGCTCTACTGTGGGCAGAGACACCTTCCACTGGACCTCTGAAAGCCCCATCCAACCTGTCCTTGAACACTTCCAGGAATGGAGCTGTAAGGTCAGACACAGTACTGATGAGAAACTGTCACTTCCTGGAGTGACAGCCAAGGGCCAGGGAGAATACCTAAGCACAAGGGCATTTGACAGAAATGAATGAGCAAATGAACCATAACTTTCCTGTCTGTAAGTTATACACCTAAGACTTGATAAGGTTTTCTAAAGATCAGCATAGATCCTCTGTAAGATTAGATCCTTAGCTGAAATGTAGACATGGGTATGCCTAAATTTAGAATGCTCAATGTGTCTGGAATGGAAACTGAATCCCACTCCTAACTTTGAGATGGCTATAATAAACAGTATTGTATGGACTTTCATTTTCTCATGCCAAACTCCATAAAATAGTGTGCACTGAGAAATACAGCCATGTATTTCTTGCATTGCAGAAAAAAGCAAAGAGTAAAAGGTTTAATCTGAAAATATCTGTTTTGGTATGAATTTAAACTTTATATTCTATCCCTTCATTAATGTTCAACTGCCTTTTGAGTGCCTGTTTCCTTCCACTTTTTTCAATACCTCTTTATCCTACAGGGAAATCACAGAAAGCACGCTATACACATGAATAATATGAAAATTACCATAAGAGTTTTCTCATCTTCTGATGCAACTGCAGTGCAATATCATTAATATTTTAAATTCCTGGTTTTAAGTTGAATGCTCACCACTGTTTAGTACTGAGGACACAACTTCTACTCTTAGATGTTTCATTTTTTTCTTTTGTTGCTTGTCAAAGATGTAATATTTGAGAGGTCCTACACTAACAACACACTATAAACCACAAAAACAAGTCTGTGCATATATTTTTTTAAATGTCTTGTTTTTACATTCTCCTATTACTCATAAAGTTCCTGTCTACTTAGAAGCACAATCTATCTTTACGATGACCAGTACTTTGACCAGGTCACAGCTGATGGTTAGAACATTATGGTTTTACTTCCAGGTTCTGTACAAATATTGGTTTGGAGGACACATGTCAGCAATTTTTGGGCTTCTTTTACTTTTGTCTTTGTTATTGGCAACACAGCTAAAGCAACACAGGACTTGACACTATACAGGAAGATTGTCAAGCTTTCATTGTCAGTAGAAAGGAAGACTCGCTTAGCATAAAAAAGACATTTAAATTAAGGAAATGGGTGGCACTGTCAGATTTAAACAAGAAAGTCTTTTAATTATTTTTTTTTAGCACCTGAATCAGACACTTGAAAAAATCTCTCTACTTGCACCTAGACAAAATTGAAATCTTTGTAAAATTAGTTTATTCAGTCTTCACAAAGTATGAATCTGCTTTCCCAATTTGCATGCAACAAGGTATGAAAATTCAAGTTTGCTTCTCATCACTGACCACCTTGAGTGTCAGGAGTAATGTTCAGCTTTAACAGTTGGTCACCAGCCATCTGAGGAAATCAGCTGAGAGAAGGTTGCTTCTCAACGAAGCGAAGTAATTTCAAGCATGATCTTGAATGGGTAACAAAGACTTCCAGACTGCAAATATGAAAAGAATGCAAATGACCTACAGAAGAATACCTAGTCATTTACAGCTCCTAATTCCTGTAAATGCTGAAATTGTCATTGCAAAGTCTTTTGAATGACCTCGAATTTTAAAATGGATAAATGGATCATACCTTAGGAGAGAAACACTTATAGACTAGAAAAGAGCTGGAGCTGGGTGATCTGATCCTTTAAGAGTACATTTTATGACAGGTTATATTTCCTGGCTACAGGAAGTTTTGTATATAAAGAAGTGGAAAGCAGTAAGTCAGTCTTGAGGAGAATAAACTGTTGCAGGAATATAATAAACTCTACATACCCAGCTGGTCTCAGAGAGCCTGCTAGCACCTTTCCATTCCTGTTGGAGCAAGTAACATCTGTTTCTTAAGTGAAAGAGTGTGAAGAGAATAAGCACACATAACTATGCACAGAGACATGCAGGTGAAGGAAGTGATTTATTATATTTCAAACAGATTGTTTCTGCTGCAAAAACAAAAGCAGGGCCTAAACATGCTTCTGTACAATGATTTGTGTTTGACACTTTTTATTTCTTTTCTTTTTTTTTAAAGAGAGATGGAGGAAAACCTGTAGCAATTTTATTAAAGTAGAGAAAAAGCTAATCAGAACAGTGACTGAAAACAGACCTCATAAAAAATCATTAAGAAAGAGCTCCTGTTCTTAACACAAGACCTTCTTGACTTCAAGGATTATTTTTGCGAAAAATATTTCTACCTGTTCTAAAGGAGTTGCTGTTGGATATAGGTATATAGAGGTTGAAGAACTAGTGTGTGTTCAATAAGAAAAAATTTTCAGTAGGAAATGTATCAGAAACAAACCAGCTGTAGTGAAATTTTCTATGAACTCCTATAGTCCAAGACACTGCTTCTCAAATGCTGTATTTAGAGGCATGTCTTATTTCATGAAAAGTAATTGTTGGTTAATGGCACTAACAGAAGTTTTATAAATTATAATTTATAAAATAAGTTTCAGTCAGTAAGACTGCACCATGAAAAAGGTACAACTTAAGATGAATAAAATCAGCTAAATCCAGCTCTCTCATTTTCCTGGAGGTAAAAAGAAGCAACTTGTTGACTAAACACAGCAATCAGTCTTGAAGTACTTTGTCTTGTACTTCAAAACAAAGAGTAACATTAAAATTCTTCTATGAAATTTATTTGACATTCAATTATCAAAGGATTAAGATGGAGAATCAAATCAGGTACAGGGATCAGGCAGAATGGAATTTGAACAATTAAATATAGGTAATAGCATAGATTTTAAAGAAGTCACATTTAACAAATTTCAAATTTGATTAATTTATTTTTTTAGGAAGTAAAAATAACTGCTAAAGGTAACATGTAGTGAGTAGTTAATGAAGGCTTTTGATACAGTACTAGCTAGTGTAAGAAGTTTAGATAATGTGATACTGATGGACATATCCTCAGCTGGTTGAAAAAATTGCTTAGAAACTGAAGCCATATGATAAATGGTCCTAGATTAAGTACCAAGAAGCTGACAGATGAAGTGTTAAAAGACTGATAGCATTAAATCTACCCTTGATTATAAAATAAATCACGACCTGATGGGGAATATGTAACTAGGTGTTCAAATGTGCATTTGACATGCCAATCAAAAAAGAATGAACAGGTAAAGCAAGTTGAATTAATTCTTAATGGAATAGGCTCCAAACCAATTTATACCTTTTGCAAAGAAAAGCATGGAGACCCAACAAGGGGTAGCTGAAACTCTAGTTCTGAGGTAATTTAACCTGCAAAAGACTCCAATTTAATGTCTCTAGTCTAGGTCAGCTGTTGGAGGGACCAGATGAGGGAGTATCTGGCATGATAGAGGTTGTCTCAGTCCCACCTTCAGTCTTTGTGCAGCATTGAACACACCTCTGAGGAAAATCTCCTTGAAGTGTTACCACAAGGAAGCTTTTGATAAATCAACATTTTCTGAGGACAAAAGTTTTGCTTAAAAGTTCAAAGCTGTTCCAATTACTAGTTGCTACTAGTCTACCTAATGAGGACAGCAGTACTATATACATTCTTAAAGCTGAACACGTATCTTCAATATCAAATGAATACCATTTGGTCCACATGTTACATACACATTTTGGAGCTGTGTAATTTCCAACAAATCCAGAAGTAGAAGACACATAATTCTTGTTTCAGATTTAGCAAAACTCAGTATCTTTCCAAAACAACTTTCTGTCACTTGCACTCAGGTGAAGATTTCATCATAAAGTTCCCATGATCTTGCTTGGCCAAAGAGCAAAATCAGTACTTCACAGAGATCTTTTTGATCCATTAGCTTGAAAACAGCAGCTATATTTTTTTCTTGACATTTTGTGCATTCTTTCATTCATTAATCTATTCTTCTTTCTTTTTTTACTATTCTAGTTATGTCTTCAGCATGTCCTTTCAATTTTTTTTCACACAGGTTTCAAAGTAGTCAACACTACCCTGGAGCAAACCCACAGAGAGACACAAATTACACAGTGGACTTATTTTACCAGAAAAATTCACTAACCTTCCTCTTTTGTCCAGTTTTGTTTGGAGTGAAATTGTGATACTATTTCCTAATGCAATTTCCTCTATCAGTTACAAAAGAACCCCTATTTCCTACAAACTTTCTCTGTTACCTTCTTCTTCAATACACAACAGGCAGTATCAGTATGTCTGCAGGTTCTATACCCAGCATATATCTGTCCTCAGAAATGCAGCTGTCATGAAAGGCTCTCACCAGCCCTACTGCAGCAAGCATTTATTTGTCTCTATAAAATATACTCATACTTCACCCACTCTAAACCAGTTTAAAAAACAAACAAACAAAAAAATACCACAAGTTTTGCATTGATCTAATAGTCCCAAGTCTCAGAAGTTGCCTAGGTTTGCCCTGCTTTAGGTGGAGTTTAGTTTGTAATTAGCTGTAATAACTATAGCCCAGAGGAAACAAGTGACTACTGACTAGCTTGTTTTAGTGTACTTATAAAAACACAATGTATAATAAAGGGCTAACAAATTAGATAATTACTTAAAAATGGCAGCCCTTTATGTTAATTGAAGAGGATTCACTGTTGTGCAACTTTTACATTTTAGTTGGGATCAACAGAACGAAGTAGTCTGTATTAAGAAGAGTTATAAAAATAATGTCAAATTGACTGGGACAAATTGCAGTGTTGATATTAATGTAACTGTACTATTAAGAATGTTTATTGCATTTTTTGTTGCAATGATAAAAATTTAATTGGACCGTATGCATGTTGCGTTGCCTTTTTCCAATAACAAGACGTTCAGTGCAACAGAATACCCATTTGGAATACTTCTATTAAAATCAATGTCCCTACCTCCTTTAAATTATAGCTTGAAGATCACTGCTCTGTACATCCCATGACTCATTCTTCACTCTCTCTGTCAAGAGTGATGACCTTTTCTTGTCTTTGCTTGTCAAATCCTTTTTGTCTTACTCTTACACTCTGTGATTCAGTAACAAGAAGTAGTTTTACTCCGTATATCATTCTAAGGTTATCACTTTCTCCACAGCTGTAGGAAAAATTACTATTGTACTCATTCTTTTCCATATTTTTAATTCAGATATAACAAGAGTACAGTCTAAAAATAGATAAATCTTCTTATTCTTTAAAACACTTTCTTTTTTTTTATTCTCTGAAGCAGACTAAAAATTTCAGTGTTATATGGCTGGTTTATAAAGTGATGTCTGTCTGAATATTATCTCCTGCTCCTCAGTCTGTATCAACTTATATCTGTATTGTAAGTCTCCTGAATAAGAAACATCTATTGCTGTGTCTAAGACCTCCAGAGTCCTGGTTAGCACTTTTTTTTTTTCCCATCCACTATACTTATACCTCTCCCACCAAATAAAAGAGGGAAAAGGAGCTGATTCTTGGTCTTCAGTCCAAAATGACACCAGCTGGATTATACACACACAGCTTAAAACTATTCTCTACTAGACCAGAGCACATGTGTGGAGTTTTACTACTTTGAAACAGAGCAAGGAGTGATTACTTTAAATAAGGTCAGGAACCAGATAGGTACTTAAGATACACCCTGTAATAGTTAGAATTAATAATTATAGTAACATGAAAGATGGTTTTATGGGACTTTTCACTTCCCTTTTCAAGAAATTCTGTGCTGTTTCTTTTTGGACCTTTGCAGAATGGAAGTTTGGAAACAGCCAGTGAAATAGCTCCTACTACTTCCTAGATTCACCTCAACATTTTTCATACTTTTTCCTTCCCATGATCATTTGGTTTCTGAGTTTAAAAATATAGGTAAGAAATTTAGTGATATCATTTCAGCTTGTTTGCTGCAAATATCTATTAGCACATGAATAGATACAAATTTTTAAAAGTGTTTTACAGAATGGTCTCTTTATAGAGAAAAAAATAATTTTTACATAATTTCAGTTAACATAATTCAAAATATACCAGCGGAATACACAGCTCAACAGAGGTTAACCACGTTTAAAGGCTTAAACAGTTAAGTGTTCATTCACAGAAATCCATCTTTGCATTTAGAAGATTTTGGCTTTGAGTGTCATTTACCCTTGTAGAGGCCATTATGGGTTTAGTTTGTTTTTAAGTGTCCTCCCAGAAAGCAGTTAAGAATGAACAAAAAGACTGGATTACTGAACAAAGACATTGTTCAGATATTACTCTGTCAATTACAATATAAGAACTACAGCAATTTAATGGATGTAAAGAAAATAACCACAGAACCCAACAGTTATACCTTCCTGCAAACATTTCAGTAAAGCCTCTGAACCATTAACATAAAAAGGCTATTCAAGTAAAACATGTTAAATATGCATTTTAGAAAAATAAATGGATCAAGGCAATAATGCTATTCTGAGTCCATCCTTAATCCCGCTTATTTTGCAAAATACAGTGCAATAAAGCATGTTCTGAATTATTTCTTCAGCAGGCTACAGATCTCTCTAGAAAACAATATTTTTTTCTGGAAAACTGTATTTTAATCTTATTGAAACTGTTTGTTTCATTTGAATTTGAAAATAACTTCTGAACAACTGTACATGTGGTACTGCATAACTTTCCTGAACTCTTTCACAGGGATAAAGGAAACTTCAAGAAGAGGAATTAGACAGGAGTCATACAGAGCCACACAGAGCCTTCTTGCTATTAGGCTGACCTGCAACACAGATGATTGCAAATAATCAGCAGGCTGGGAATCAAGTCCAAAACAGCAACATGAAGAAATTAACCCAAATGCAGGATACCTACCTCTTCTGTAAGCAATAATAATTTCATTATTTTGATATCACATGTTTCTTCTTTTAAAGTTCCATGTAAGTGCAAATTTGAGGGAAAAATTTGCTTTGGTTCATGTTTACTTGTATTCCTGGTACTGTTAATGGATATGGCAGGGGTAGGGGGATATCTGAATTTGTTCTCATGGCCTGTCCTTTTAAACTATGTGATGAACTTATATGTAAGTAAAAAGCAAATTTTATCCTCAAAAAAGTATACAGAATTATTCAAAATCATCACATACCTGATGTAAGCCTTCTTAGCTGAAATACACTTATATAGTCTGACTTTGACTCACTGACATCATCTGGACATCTGTGTGATTTTCCAAGATCAGACGTTTGATCTAATAGAGTATCTGAAGTTTTAAGACCACAAAAGCCTGCACTGCTCTTTCAAAACTAGCTGAAAAAAAGTCTAAGGAATAAAGCTCTACTTTATCATGGTTAGGTTGACTTGAGTAAAACAAAAGTAGGGACTTAGAGGTTCAGATCAGATTTTCTCAGTCAGGGAAAATGGCAGCAAGATCTTCAGTTTTATGGTCAGTTCAGGTCTCTTCACAGCTTGCAGCAATCTCCACTGCACAGAGTCAAAACTCTGGCTTTGCCTAGTTGAAGCATTAGCTTACCATCAAATATTTAAAACAAATGACCCTGCAAATAAATGGAAATGCCTACGTGAGACAGTTTATGTGGCTAAACTGATCCTAAATGCCTTGCTGAATAAGGACATTAGCTCTGCCTTGTTTTTATATTCAGGGACAGTAAAAGCAATAACTGAAGGCATTGAATGATATGCAAGGAAGATTTATGTCTTTTCTCCTACTTGACATGCCAGGCCAACTATGAGCAAACATGAGCTCTTCATCTTTACAAATGATTGTGGCTATTGCTCTGTTGTGCATGTGTCCTATGCACCACAAAACCTCAGATGAAGCACTTAGAACTCTGAACGTGCAATGGTGCACTCTTCCATCCTAAATGTACTAAAATCAGCTTTTTAATATTGTGTTTTCTTTGACCATCCCAGGTTCAGAATGTTTTCTTCCTACAGCAATCAGGAATAAGCTACAATCCATTTTTGGTAATATGCACTCTAGATCTTAATCATCTATTTATACAGACATTTCCTCTTTACAAATAAATGTAGAGTGAAACAGAATAAATTTTCATTTAAAAACCAAATGTTTATGTTTTGGAAAATGCCTGTTTACCAGAAATTCTTCAAACAGAATGATGTTCTCCAGCTGCAGGGAAGGTTTCCATTAAAATGGTTTTATATTCATTGCATTCAGTACAATTCAGTACATTACCTCTGTTGGGTAATGAGTGAGTTAGGGTTTCATGTTACATCAAATCCTTCCTTCTATCTGTAACAGGAAGGCTGTGGTGGTGTAAATTAGCTAGTTAGCTGATGAAAGGACATGATAACACCACAGGGAATGTGAAACCTGTTGATCTCTATATACAATGTAATGACAGATGTTTCCTTAGAAAAAGCTTTCTTCTTAAAAAAAAATAAAACTTTTATGTAACGCATAAGAGTACAGCAGCATGCTAGATAAGAAGTGCACTTCCAAACAACTCTGCACTGATTTCCTTGACAGCAGGCTAGAAACATGCCCAGAGCACAGCCTGGGTGACAGCAATATCCTCGGCTGATCATTCAAATTGTATGATTTTCACATGGCTTTCTGAAGAGGCTACCTTGCCAGACAGCTGAATCACTTCCTACTATCATCACCCTGAAGGAAGCTAATACGCAAAAAGCAGTCTGTCACTTCACTGTTGCTCAACAAATTTGGAGAAGGAGACTAAGATCAAGCCACAGATTTTTCTGTAATACAGATGTTCTCCATCCTGCATGGGCCTATCTAAGGCTTCAATTCTGTCTCCTCCAATTCCTTGATCTTTCTCTTAAACTTACATACTTTAGCATCCATCATTTAATGCCCTAATCTTTTCTGAGCACCTGAGACATACATGTCTTCCTGGCTGAGTGGTCTCTACTGCCCTCTTATACTCTACCTCATTATCTGAGGACCAACACAGTCTGTGGTGAAGTATGCCAGCTCACAAATGTGACCTACCATGACACCAAAAGCTGGAATTCATTTGATGATTTAAATTATTTCTTGCTGATAAAATATTTAACAGGAGGTTACTCATAGATAATATTCGGCATATTTCCTGAAAATGCTGTGTTCTTAAAGCATGTAAATTATGAATGGTATTTTATAAAGCACTGATTAGTGAGCCCTTCATACCACTCTTAATACATTCACAGGAAGTCAGCTTTTCTAAATCAAACCAAGATTAGTAACATGCAGAAAACAATAAATAATGAATACAGGTCTTCTTCCTCTGGCACAGCAACAGCAGTAGAGTGAAGATAAGTACTTTTTCAAGCCAAAGAGTGAGGAGTTTAGCTATTTTGCTTCTTAGCGGAACCAAACTGGGGCACACTGAGTAATGATACAATGATTTTTTTGAGCTACACCAGAGTACTCCTACACACGAGTGGAGAAGAAAATCATACAAAAGTCAAAGAAGTAGAAATTAAAATAGCTTTGTGAAATGTTGTTGATTACTTGTTTATTATGAAAAAACAAAATTCCAAACTACAAATATATGAGCTACCTGTGAGTGTATCAGAAACTTACTTTTGTTATTTACCTTTGGTTAAGCAAGTACCTTAATCCTATTGAAATGAGCTAGAACTCTATTCAGAGAAACAATTAATAATGGATACTTCTGGCTGTAAAATGCTATGGGTTTTCATTTAACATAAAGATTATAAAATAAATTCCTCAAGCAATAAACTGAAGTCTTTTTTTTTCTGTTTACTCTCAAGGTCATTTAGATTCATTTGTCTCCTTCACATTACAAGACATAATTAGTTGCCTAAAACCCAGCATTCTTCAAACTAACCTTGGGCTTGTTATAACCCAAACTGTGAACTATTCCTTTTTATATATAACCCTTCTACTCTCATCCATAATGTAATTGTAGGAGGCTGTTTTGTGAGTCAGGGCAAAGCAATGCACTTGCAATTGTTGTTATCAGAATTTCTCACTCTTCTTTCACAAGATTTCTAATTAAATACATTTTGATAAAAGAACATTTATGTCAAGGATTATAATTTTATTTAAAACATCTGGGTTGCCCTAGAAAATATGCAGGTGGTCTTGTATTCAGTTCTTCCCAGAACTGACAGTCTAGACCTAATTCAGATGTCAGAAAATGAGCTAAAAGTAAACTCCTTTTTCTTTCCCCAGGAAAAAGCAATCACTTTGGGCTCCTAAAGGATGTGGGCAGATACCGTGAAAGATGAGGACTCACCAAATGCTGTTCTTACAGCATGGGATGGGAAGAATCTGAAATTTCCATTGCCTGAACACAGCTTTGGTCATTCCCTCTCCTCTCCTGCTTTTCCATAAACGGAGGCATCATCTCATTCACAAAGCCAGAGTTGTCAGAAAAGTCAGTCAAAAACATAAAAAAAAAATCTAGCAATTGAGTGAGCTAAAGGCACTGATTCTCTCCAGGTCTACTTCTGCAGCTGTCTGCTACTGGCTGGGCTTTCCTTCTGTAGATGGACCCTCTTCTGCCAAAAGAGGACTAGTTCCAAATTCTCCTCCTAAACTAACAACTGTGAATAGAGCCATAGCACAGGGTCAGGGTCGGGGCAAGGTGGGCATGACAACAGGGGGATAAGCTTCAAGCTTCATCTTTTCTAAACAGACAGTTCAGACAGTTCCTGAAAAGGGAAGAAACTGTCACATGGATTAGTACTGGGTAGCTGTTACTCAGGGAGCAGCAGAGCTAAAATAATTTATAAGGTGTAAGCAGCTGTAGCACAAGTGGGTTTGTTTTCTTTGCTTGATTTGTTTATTTTCCTACAGTCCCCTCTGTCTTGACCTCCTCGCTATATAGCTACATGGCCTGTCTTTATGCCAGTTCTAGTCATATGCAGAGACCTTGTTTTATGTGAGCACCCAAGAGACCAGCAAATCTAATCTACCTTTAAGAGGTGTGCTTTATAGAAAGACAAGAACAAAATGCTCTTGGAAACGTTAACGCACCCCTTTAAAAATAACTGCCTAATAAGAAGCAAATTCAAGATTTCAGTTAACATTTAATTGAACTGCATGACTGCATAAAAAAAGCTGGAAAAGATCTTTTGAAAAGGAGCTACTAGAATGATTTTTCCAGAAAATGTTGTTTCCTAAGAACTAAACTTTTCCTTACTGTGTAGCAAGACAGATATCCTCAGAAGAGAGGGACTCAAAAGTTGTAGGTTATTTTAGAAGTTTTCAGTCAATAGAAATAATGACTATACTTGGTGTCAGCTTCTTGGCACAAAAGTCTAACAAAGGTAAGAATTCTGAGGTTTCCATTCTGTATTTAGAATATTGTATATAAGGTAAAGAGTTCACCAGTGATAGTAGTGCAGGCATGGAATCTATTAAGAAAATATGGTTATACTGTGTAACCTGTCTGAAAGAATATAAAACCTCTCTATCTTTAATCCGTGGATCTGAAAGGTTAATAATTTAAGGATATCAAATATAAAGAAAAGAACGTACACAAAGACTATTTTGTTGTTATCTTGTGATAAGGGCTGAGTTGAACATAAATGCTATATGCTGGGAATAAATACTAACCAGTTTATTATTTTCCTTTGAGGTAACATTAATTCTTTCAAAAAACATTTGTGGTGTAGAAAAAACTTATCACACTCCTGAAATATAAGTGTTTCTAGTAACTTATTTAAAGAAAACATTCTCTGAATATTCAATGTGCATTAAGTCTAAACTTTTACTGCTTATCAGAGTGCTTCCGATATAGATTACCATTTTTTACTCTGCAGCTGAAGATCTGCATTTTTTTGTGATTTACTGTGATCTCTGGTGTTTTTTTCCTCTTCTAATTGATGGAGCCAGTACTTGCTGAAGAATGTCTCTCAAATCCCCTTTACTATGTCCCTTTCATTCACCTTTACCATATTACAAGCTGACATTCCAACTGGGCTCCTTCCTGATCTCTGTTTCATGGGAGGAGCAGAGATTGCAATCAAATAAGTGCTATCACTTCAGCTGCCTGGCTAGACTTATGAGGCTATCAGCTTTAAAAGATCACTTACGGGTGACTTGTGCTCCCAGAAATGGGTAAAATGCATCTTTAAGGTCTTTTACTAACAGTTCTTGTAATGAGAAAGGTACTGATTGGAGCTGCGCCTAACAACATCAATCAAATTCTTTGTGATTACATCTCCAACCTGAAACGTAAGGACTCAGAACAATCAGTAAACCTCTGGTGCCCCTGTTCCTTGATGATCTGTGGTTAAAAAAAATAATAACAATAATCACAATCCTCTTTTTTTATTGCTAATTTTTTAATGTACTCTCTTCTGCAGTTCTTTTAACTCTGATTCATCTTCTTGCTATTAGACTAAAGCATTAATTAAGAAGTCTAGTTGCTTTTAAACAGGTTTTCTAAGACTGAGATCAATTACTCCCTTTGCATACTACACATTTACTGTAAGTACTTCACAGCCTAGACCGCAGAGAAGGCCAGCTCAGTTACTGTGGAGACTTAGATGCATACAGGAAAGGGATTAGGTGCTGATTGGTACAGACAGTCAATTAGTACTTCAAAGGGAAGCTGACTCTTTGTTTTATACACACAGAACATGGGATAAAAGATTTTAGTTTGATGTCTTGTAATCTCTGTTGCTTCAGTGTTGACCAGGACAGCATGACATTAGAAGGTTTCTCGGAAGTTAAAAAGAGTCTTGCATTGGTTCCTAATGGAATGGAAGCACTAAGAGAAACAATGACATTGTGTGATCTGTACACACTAGCTTTCCTAAAGTATTTCAGGCTGCAATGACTCTCTGGGACTCTGTTAAATCAAAAGTATTCTTAATCTCTGTGATGTGCTGATCAAACCTTGAACTGTCAGGTCAAATTAATTCCACAAAACCAGTTCTATTTATGATTAATTAAAATTTCTTCTTGATTGCATACTGTCCTTTTCAATGTATAATCCCTTCATTGTGTAGTGATTTGGAGTACGGGCCCAATCCATAAAATAAAAACCAAATTATTCCAGTGCATGTTACGCTTACGGTGAGATGCATTAATTTTACTGATTTGATGAAACAAAAAGCAGAAATCTAAACTGATAACAAGTAAATCAATACACTGGAAAGGAAGAGTTTTATTCATGGTGATTATATATATATATATAAAATTCCATTTTGTACACTGGATTAAAACTTTTGTCCTTAATAGGAATGACTGAATGTCAGTTTTGCAACACAATGATGTTTGTGGATATGTTTTCAAGTTCTGGTTTCCATTCTTCTCCAGGTAGCAAAGCATCAGATTAGTTTGTAACTGCAAACAAAAACATTCAAGAAAATATTTCATCTTTTACATAAGTACATTTGGCTTTGTTCAATTAAGGAATATAAAGAATTAATGGAATTATTTAAGGACATGACAGCCAAAAATATTAGGACTCATTCATCAATTATTTTTATTATTCATTTTTTTCTTTTATTTATCTCTTTTTAATTCTTTTTCTCCTTCTCCTGCTTCTTCTTCTTTTGGTAAAAATCTTAAAGTCTTCTCTTTACCTATGTTAATTATCTGTTAGACCTACTTTTTATGTCTCTCCTTTGATCTGTTAGACCTATTTTTTATGTCTCTCCTTTGAGATAAATATGAGGGAATTCCTGTCCAAATGAGACTAATAACAAAAAAGAGAGAACACAAGCTAGGATGGATCTTTCGAGGTACCCAAACTTAAAGGTTCATTTGAAGCTTCTAAGTAAGGAGGGCAGGAAGGCTAGATTCATCTTACTGAACATTAGACAATTAAAATTTAGATGCCTACACATGGGCTAGCCAACCTGTATGCAAAATTTTACAGTCAGTGGAGGAGATAAGCACTTTTGGATGATGATTATGTTGATCTGTTTTAGATATCTGCATTGGAATTAAATGAATTGGTATCTGAAGTGCTAAGACATCTCCATTTTATCAGTTATATTCTATCATTGGGTTCTTATACAATAAATGAAGTTCATAAGTAAATGAAGTAACCTATATAATTTTTTAACTGTCTTCAGCAGAGTAGTGTCTCTCCGAGTTGCTTCTCAGAGAAACCTACAACAATAAGCTTTTTCATTTGCATTTGTTTCCTATTTTGTGTACTGAACACAAGAGATGTTTTAGTAACTGCATATGTAGCAATAATTATGTATAAGAACTGACTGCAGATTGCTAACAGGGACGTTTTAAAAGTGTGATTAAACAAATAAATTAATGAAAAAATACATTCAGATTATTCAGTAGGTATCCATTACTCTGGAACAATGGGGAAAAAAATATATTTCTCATCAAATTTACAAGCTAGATCTTACATTTTCATAGCTTTGACATTGTTTTCCTCTGAGCATGCTGAGCTTTCCTGATACTGATCTGCTGTGATGTCTGTGTGCTCTCATCAACTCTTCCAGCTCTCTTATACAGGTATTCTTCCTTTGAAACTATGTGAAAAGATTCTTCCTCTTTAGTTCATAGTTCACCAACATGACATCTTAGCAGTTTCCATGTCTTCATATGCATATTTTCTAGCCTAGCCCAGGGGAAACTATTCTTCAGTGTAACAGCCAGAGTCATACTACAGCATAGATAATGTTGTAAAAACTATACCCTAGAATGCCAAGAAGCGGAATAGTTTTTGATGCTTTTTTGGTTTTCAGTTATGAATGTCACGTTGTGGGTGCATTATATTACTGGGTTTTCTTTCTGTCACTATGTAACAGTATAACTTGGAATTTTAATTGCTCCCAAATCCTACCTTTACCTACATCCAATGCCAGTGCTGTGATAGCACTGTGATAACGTGTTCTAAAGGGCAGAAAAAAATAAGTACCCTTGTACAGATGAAAAGCTAAAATGTACATCAACACTCCTCTTGTGATGCTGAGAACAACTGACAAGGGAAGAAAATCTTGAAATCATTCAAAAGACAGTTTTTGAGACATTAACAAAAAAAAAAAAAACAAAAGAAAAAACAAAAAAACAAAAAATTCTCTTGGGAAAAAATGTTACAAAAGCCACACTTCAGTTATGAGTCCTAGTTCAAGGATATAACAGGAAAAAAAAGTGAGGTAAACATATCTAACACATGAACAAGAATGAACATTTTCTGTGGCAACTCTTAGATTACAAAATAGTTCTATAAAGCTCAAAAAAGCAAAATACTAAAGCACTGTATAGAATTTTGAGATTGCTGACACTTTCTCACTTAATACAGCAAGAATATTTTTGGTTACACACTAAGTTCGATAAGGTTGGTGCCTGAATTTCCCATATTGCTCTGATAAAACCATCTGTTTCCTACAGCTCTTATAGTAGCTGCACCACAGACAAATAATATACCAATACTGACACAACATTACCACTAGGCCTATGCTGTAATGGAGAATACTGCACACTCATGCTATAGTGCCATTGTTGTACCAGTCTCATCTGCATTGATATACACAGGCTAAACAGTCACTTTCTCTGCTTCCATCCCCTGCAAACAATGTCTACACTGTTAAATACCACAGCCCAGGGAAGAAAACGTCAAACTCTTCACACTGCCACACTACCAACCGTCTCTCCCATCCCTGCCTTGAGCTCTTCCTTTCCAAAGGCAATATGGACAAGACTAGACACAGATGATTAGAATCATAGAATCATAGAATCACAGAATCATAGAATCATAGAATTAGACCCATTTAGCAAACTGATCTTCATAAATATGTCTGTTCTTACCCACACGTCTATTTTGTTTCATTCTAGTTCTCGCCCTCTTTTCAGAAAACACTAAACCACAGTTTCTATCAAATCCTTTTGCACTTCTTTTCCATGACATAGAGAGATAAAAGTGCCCAAATCTCACCTCAAAATGTAATTGGAGTCTGGAGAGTGTGCAAAACCAGTCCTGCTAAGCAGGAAATCTTTTCTGATCTAGCAATTAAACTTTAGAAGATTGTAGCGTTAGTAATTTTTTCCTGAACCTGAAGCAGTTTTAAGCAGTAGTTTTCAGCTAAGAAATAAATGATGCTGAGATGTTCAGTGTTATGATTTAACTTATTGCAGTGCTTAAGATTGGCTTTGCTGCAAGTGGTTTCACTTAGTACAGTGCCTACCTGCAGGCTTTGTTGAATGCTGCTCTCCTGAGAGGATTTCACTCTTGTATATTTTAAGAGAGTATTCACTTGAAAGTCCCTTCTGCTGCTCTTCTTAGTTCAGTCAGTTGTCCTGAACTGTTTCCTCCATAGCTTGATGCGTTTTCGGAACAAGACCAGAGGTTCAGTGTCACACTGTCTCTAACTCAAAAAAAAACGGTGTTTGAGGACCACTGACACTTTTGTCACAGGCCTTCATGCCCAGCAACATTTAACTCATCCATCAGTTGTATGGCAGCTCAACTAAGAATCCAGTTGGATAGTTTAAGAACTGTTTTTCTCTTTCCAGAGGAAGAAGGCCTTACACTAAAAGGCAATTGCCTGACAGAGAAGCATTTATCTTCTCATAGCTTCATTCACCTCTTTCCCAAAGCTCTATAAAAAGCTGCACACCATTCTGGGCTTAAGGCATCACTGAGGATGCCACCTTCTTACAAATTATGCTCCAACAGCAATTCTTTGGAGTTCTTCACTGTCCTGCAACTCTTATCTACATACCAAACACCCACTGATGTTTCTAGGGAGGCTAAATTAATTAGATACATGGTTAGATAAAATTATGTCTCTCCTTTCATTCCTCTCCCCTGAAAAAAAAAAAAAAAAGCAGTGATGTAAGCAAATTTGCACAAAAAAATGTTTGAAAATTATTCTTATGCACTGCCACTATCTGTCATTTACTACTTTAAGTTAGTTAACTTTAGTCAACAGTGATCTCATTTTAAGCCAAAAACAGTTTTAAAAAAAAGATGCTTAGGCAGTTTTATGGAAAAGATACAAAGGTCATAATGCAAAATATATTTAATGTTTTAATCCAGTTAGCATGACAAAATGAGTTTGTGTTGAAACTGCAAGCACACAAACTGGGAGTTCTGGGTTACTTTCTAAACTATTCACAAGATTTCTTTACATCCCGTGGGTTTTGTTGCAGAGATACAAACCCTGGCTCCACATAGGCTAACAGTGGAAATTAGGGAAAGGCACACTGCAGTGACAACTTTTCTGGCTCTGAATGAGATAGTTTAGGCTTGAAAGCACCGTGAGTGCATTTATGCACTGTTAACTGCCTGAGTCTGCATTAATTTGAGGGTCTCAAAACTGTGCTACATTCTGTGGCGGACATGACCTTAGACATGTAAATACCTTTCTAATTTTCTGAAGTCTAAAATTCAGTTGTCATGTGTCCTGGGTTCAGCAGTAGCAGTCATTTTTCTCCTTCTTGGTAGCTGGTGCAGTGCAGTGTTTTGAGTTTCAGCTCGGGAACAGAGCTGATAACAATGATGTTTTGGTTTGGCCAAGGACTTTGTGAGCCTCATGCTCTGCCAGGGAGGAGGGGAAGCCAGGAGGAAGAAGAGACAGGACACCTGAAGCAAGCCAGCCAAAGAGATATTCCATACTACAGCATGTCATGGCCAGGATGTGACTGGGAGTTAGCCAGAAGGGCTGGTAGACTGCGGGGTTGGAGGAGGTATGGGTCGGTGCTTGGTTGGGCTGGGGGGGGCTGAGTTATCAGTCGGCTGGTGCTGAGGTGTTTTATTCTCTTCCCTTGTTATTTCCTTTATCATTATTATTATTGGTGGTAGCAGTAGTGATTTGTGTTATACCTTAGTTACTAAACTGTTCTTATCTCAACCCATGGGAGTTGCATTCTTTTTGACTCTCATCTCTATCCCTCTGGGAGTAGGGAGAGGGAAAGAAGGGGGGGAGTGAGTGAACGAGTTGTCTGGTTTGGTTTAAACCACGACATCATGTTATTCATGATATCCCTGGTTAGGCCACTGACCACTGGAATTTTCGTCTTTTTTTCCTGATTGCCAGTTCTGTACCAATCCAAGCTGCTGAACTGCTCAGAATCAAGTCCCAGCAGGATTAACAAAACAGGCATTTGTGTGAATTGCTCCATTTTAGAAATTCATTTTAGAAATTAATCAGTAAGTACATGTCCAATACAAGAAAACCACTGCTGCAGACTGCTCAAGAAACAGGCTATGAAATTTAAGTCCCCAAGCCATATGAAGGATGAGTTTCTACCAGTTGGAGCTAGGATTAGAAATGTTAGCATCTATATGGAGTGCCTACCTGTTGAAATTTGCTGACCTGCCATAAGGAAAGATATTTTCCCTAAAATGATTCAAGGAGGATGGGACTGTATAACACACAGGCAACGGGCCAACACGTACTGAAGCTGAACTCCTTTATTTAACATCTTCAATTGCTCCCACTTCCTTGGCATCTACCTTTGCAGTCTTAAACTCATGCACATGCTGCATCAGAGTTAGGGATCCCTGTATGCTGACATTTTACGGCAGCTGGCATATTCCCTTAGTCTGTTCTCAAGGCATCAGTTTCTCTGTGCTGCATGGCTAGAACCTGTGATGTGTGAGAGCAACAGAATCACATAACCTGATAGATCAAATCTCAGCATACTCTGGTTCATTATACAAATGATCACCTCTGTCTAACCTAGGTTGCTCCTTTTTGCAGGTACACAGTGGTGGAACCTTCTCTCCACATAAATTAAATGATCCTTAGATCCAAAAGGGAAGACTGAGTTTGTAGCAGAATCATTCTTTTGTCCTCTCTGGTTGGTCTCGGCTACTCTGTTGATGGAGGTGCGTACATGATTGCATTGAAGATTCTTGCCTCACTTGACATTGAGTTTAGTTCTTTTTAGTCACAGTACAGCCCAGGCTCCATTTCTTCTAGCTAGTGCTCTAACACCTCTATCATATCCAAAAAGATAGGCACCAAGTGCCCTCTTCCACACAGCATGGGGCCTTGAATGAAGTTCACTCAGCAAGCTGCCTCCAAGTGGACATATTCTCCTGACATTTCCTTTTGTTTTCCAACAATGAACCAAGAGATAGGCAGCAAAACTAGATAGCACGCATCCTGAAATGCGGCCTTTGGATAATTATCAGGCCCAGAAAGTCACTCGCATGGTGTCATAATTTAATTCAAGAAAGATCTCCCTCTCTTAGATCTATAGATTAATTTTAGTATGAAGAAATGAAAACTATTCAAAACCTTAACACAGTGGGCTTTATTTGTTGCAAGCACCTTTTATCATAGCACCATTACTGCTAATGGACTTTGTTGTACTTAGGCAAGGAGACAGTAACACATTGAGCTTTTACAGGGTTTATTTTTTCCTTTTTTTTTTTTTTGTGTGCTGAGTCACATCTTTGTTACTAAAAACCAGAGGTTTTCTTGATAATGAACAGCGAGTGTTTCCAAAGGACTGAACTTAAATTTAACTACACAAATTCCATTTGTTTCAATGGGAATTGTGCAGCTTAATCCTATGCAACTCTTTTAACATTAAGAACATGTTTTTCACCCAGTCAGCATTTCAGTGAAGCAACTTTGGGAAAAACTTCATGTCAATCCTTGTAAATCCTAGCAACCAGTACTTAGTTAAGCAGATGTTTTTTAAATAGGTTCTTTAAAACTTCTTTGTACTTCTATGGATTTTCATATTTTTAAAATCAAGAAATACTGGTGTGTATTTCTCACCTGCTTAGCAGTATTTTTTGATTCATAATCTTTCCATAAACAAGTTTATTGATTATAAAGCCTCCTGCAAGGCACTCTTGCCAGTGTCTGTTTTTCCTATGAAAATGTGAAAAAAAAGCCCCAAACCCCAGAAAAATGGTGACTTGGAAATGAGCCACCTCTATTTTAAGGTTTTTTTGCAGTCAGTGTGTTGCCCCAGCAACACAGGTTCTTACTGTCTGGCAGAACACAGATTTCTTTGGTTCCATCAAGTTGCAAAGCTGAAAGAAGGAAGAGAGAGACAAGCAATGAAAATTCACCATTTCATTATTCAAATATGTGAATTACCCTGAGCTGCAGCCAAGCCATGGGTCTTATCCACAGTGTCCTTCAACACTTATTCAGATTCTTCCATGCTGCAATACTTCATTTCCATTAATTAAATAATTACACCAAACTCTGTGTAAAGATAGCATTCAACTGAATTCAGGCATTCCAAAATAGTTAGTCAGTAAAGCTGAAGCTCACATTATTATGCCATGAATTGACAAAGATTTTGTTTATTTCCTTACCAGAGTTTTTTAAAAGCACTCTAAAAAAAGAAAAAAAAAATTGATGACATTTCACATAGGTGAAAAAACAGAAGTTAGTGTCCCACATTAATAAATCTTAAACATCAAGTTCTAAGAAGACTGAAAAGCAATTTTCTTTGTTTGCACAACATGAAGTATGTCCATTGTTATTAGTGGAAAAAAAACTGATGCTTTAACAGGTTCATGTAAACAAATTTTATTTTGGCCTTTTTTACGGTCTGTCTTTGGTACATAGAATAGTTAGGGTTGGAAAGGACCTTAAGATCATATATTTCCAACCACCCTGCCATGGGAGGGGACACATCACACTAAACCATCTCACCCAAGGCTTCATCCAACCTGGTCTTGAACACTGACAGTGATGCAGCATTCACAAGCTCCCTGGGCAACCTATTCCAGTGCCTCACCACCCTAACAGGAAAGAATTTCCTCCTTATATCCAATCTAAACTTCCCCTGTTTAAGTTTTAACCCATGACCCCTTCTCCTATCACTACAGTCCCTAACGAAGAGTCCATCCCCAGCATCCCTATAGGCCCCCTTCAGATACTGGAAGGCTGCTATGAGGTCTCCACTCAGCCTCCTCTTCTCCAGGCTGAACAGCCCCAACTTCCTCAGCCTGTCTTCATACGGGAGGTGCTCCAGTCCCCTGATCATCCTCATGGCCCTCCTCTGGACTTGTTCCAACAGTTCCGTGTCCTTTTTATGTTGAGGAAACCAGAACTGCCCACAACACTCCAAGTGAGGTCTCACGAGAGCAGGACAGAGGGGCAGATTCACCTCCTTCGACCTGCTGGTCATGCTCCTTTTGATGCAGCCCAGGATATGGTTGGCTTTCTGGGCTGTGAGCGCACACTGAAGCTGGCTCATGGTCATTTCCTCATCGACCAACACCTCCAAATCCTTCTCTGCAGGGCTGCTCTGAATCTTTGCCCAACCTGTAGCTGTCCCTGGGATTGCTTCTACCCAGGTGTAGGACCTTGCACTTGGCTTGGTGAAACTTCATAACGCTGGCATCAGCCCACCTCACAAGCATGTCAAGGTCCCTCTGGATGGCATTCCTTCCCTCCAGGGTATCAACCGAACCACACAGCTTGGTGTCATCAGCAAACTTGCTGAGGGCGCACTCGATCCCACTATCCATGTCAGCGACAAAGATGTTAAACAAGACCAGTCCCAACACCAATCCCTGAGGGACACCACTCGTTACTGGTCTCCAGCCGGACACTGAGCCATTGACCACAACTCTTTGTGTGCAGCCATCCAGCCAGTTCTTTATCCACCAAGCGGTCCACCCATCAAATTGATGTCTCTCCAATTTAGACAGCGACGTCGTGTGGGACAGTGTTGGACGCTTTGCACAAGTCCAGGTAGATGACATCAACTGCTCTACCCCTGTCCATCAGTTCCATAGCCTCATCATAGAAGGCCACCAGATTGGTCAGGCAGGATTTCTCCTTAATGAAGCCATGCTGGCTGTCACCAAGCACCTTGTTGTTTTTCGTGTGCCTTAGCATGCCTTCCAGGAGAATCTGCTCTAACCTTTTGCCAGGCACAAAGGTGAGACTAACTGGTCTGTAATTCCCCGGGTCATCCATTTTCCCCTTCTTGAAAATGGGGGTTATATTTCCCTTTTTTGAGTCTTTAGGAACTTCACCTGACTGCCATGACTTTTCAAATATGATAGCCAGTGGCTTAGCAACTTCATTTGCCAGCTCCTTCAGGACCCGCAGATGGATTTCATCAGGTCCCATGGACTTGTGTATGTTCAGGTTTTTAAGATGGTCTCGAACCAGATCCTCTCCTACAGTGGGCACAAGGTCTTCATTCTCACAGTCCCTGCATCTGCCTTCCAAGACTTGGGTGGTGTGGTCAGAGCCTTTGCCAGTGAAGACCGAGGCAAAAAAGTCATTCAGAACTTCAGCCTTCTCCAAATCCTGTGTAGCCAATTCTCCTGAGAGCTTCCGAGGAGGCCTACATTGTCCTTAGTCTGTTTTTTGTTCACTATGTACCTATAGAATCCCTTCCTGTTATCCTTAACATCCCTAGCCAAGTTTAATTCTAACTGGGCCTTAGCTTTCCTAACCTGGTCCCTAGCTTCCTGGACAACACCCCTGTACTCTTCCCAGGCCGCCTGTCCTTGCTTCCACCTTTTATAAGCCTCTTTTTTCATTTGAATTTTCCTCAGGAGCTCCTTATCCATCCAAGGAAGTCTCCTGGCCCTCCTGCTGCACTTCCTTCTGGTTGGGATGCAATACTCTGGAGCTTGTAGCAGGTGATCCTTGAATATCAACCAAGAGTCTTGGGCCCCCTTGCCCTCTAGGGCTATATCCCATGGAACCTTACTAAGCAGGTTCCTGAAGAAGCCGAAGTCTGCTCTTTTGAAGTCCAGGGCAGTGAGCTTGCTACACGCTCTTCTCACTGTCCTGAGGATCTCAAATTTGACCATCTCGTGATCGCTGTATCTAAGGCTGCCCTGGAGCATCACATTTCCAATGAGCCCTCCCTGATGGTGAGCACGAGGTCAAGCATGGCACCTCTCCTTGTCGGCTCCTCTATTACTTGCAAAAGGAAGTTGTCTTCCACACAATTGAGGAACCTCCTGGAATGCTTGTGCCAGGCCGTACCATCACTTCAACAGATACCAGGGTGGTTGAAGTCCCCCATGAGAACAAGGGCCTGAGAGCATGAGGCTTTTCCTATCTGTCTGCAGAGTGCTTCATCCTCAGAGTCATCTTGATAAGGTGGTCTGTAACAGACCCCCACAGTAATGTCTCCCATAGCTATATTCCCTTTAACCCTGACCCACAAACTCTGTTAACTGATTACCTGTCCCCAGACTGAGTTCCATACTCTCCAGCCTATCCCCAACATAAATAGCAACTCCCCCTCCCTGTGGGGCCTGTCTTTTCTAAAAAGCCTGTAGCCTTCCATCCCAACACTCCAGTCATAGCAGCCATCCCACCATGTTTCTGTGATGCCTACTTTATCATACCCCCATAGACATGCACACATCTCTAATTCCTCTTGTTTGTTCCACATGCTACGGGCATTTGTATAGAGGCATCTGAGCCGAGCTCCAACTGAAGCCAGCTCATTGGCTGGAGTGGCTGGGATATCTCTACATTGCTCCGAGCATTTATTATAGGTGCTGGCAACTGACTGGGTGTGTTGGAATGGAATGATGCCCCCCTTCTCCAACACATCTAGTTTTAAGCACCTTTGATAAGTCTGGCAAGCCTCCTACCAAAAACCACAAGCAGCTCCACCAGCCCCCACTAGACCTGGCCTACAAGCTTGGGTCCCATGTTCAAGACACCCAAACCCTTGACTATGGCACCACCCTTTTAACCAGTTATTAACCTGGCTAACCCTCCTAGCTTTTTTTAGGTCCTCCCCTGTACCCTGGAGAATTGATGAAAAAACAATCTGAGCTCCAGAGCCCCTAACCACCTCCCCCAGGGCTCTGTAGTCCTTCTTTATGTTCCCCAGGCTACTACTACCTATATCAGTAGCACCCACATGTATCACCAGAAGTGGTTAATAGTCCATGGGACTTACTAAAGCAGTCAGCCTCTCTGCCACATCCCTGATCTGTGCCCCCGGTAGGCAACACACCTCCCTTGAGACGGGGTCTGGACAGCAGACGAGTGCTTCTGTCCCTTTCAGTGTAGAGTCCCCTACTACTATGACCCACTGCTTTTTCCTGGCAGCACCAGCAGAGATCTTCTTTAGCAGTGCATCAGCCGGCTGTTTCTGGCTCGAGTGCGCTTCCTCATGAGCCCCCTGCAGGACAGCAAAGCCGTTCTGGGCACGGACAACAGATTTAGGCGGAAGCCCCTTGCTTTTAATTGTCCTCTTTCTCCTTTTTTTTGTTGTTCTTTTTTGTTACTAATTCCCAGCTTCCCAGGTTAACGGCCTCCTTCTTTCCTTCATGAGGTAGAGGTGAAGCTCGAAGCCCCTGCACAGTTTGGGCCAGGAGCAAGCATTCCTGCTTCCTCTCAGCTTCCCTGACATCTCGCAGTCTATTAACAGCATCCCGCAGCTCAGCCACCTGCTGCGGGAGAACCTCCACCAGGGAGCACCGAGTAGCCGCCCTGCCCACTGTGCACCCTCTCCTCACAAGACCAGTGCGGGCACTCTCTGCACCCCGAGCTCTGCACTGCAGCCTCCCCTCTCATCGTCTCTGTCTGGGTGTCTACGCTGGCCACCGCCGGGGCAGCCAGAGCAAAGCTCCCAGACCCGGCCCTGGTCATACGACGAGTGCTCACCATCCCGCTCGAGCTGCCGGCACCAACTCTGTTGGCCGCGCTCCTGGTAGCTCGCGCCCCCTGGGGCCGGTTTTTAACCAGCCAGGGCTGGTGCCGCTGCTTCAGGCTCCGCCCCGTGTGAGTCAGCTGCTCGCTCTCGTCAGCTGAGCTGCCGGCTCCTGGGCAGGGCCTGTCGAGGACTTGAGGCTCCTTCGGTGTCTCTCGTCGCTCTGAGTTGAGGCTCCTGGACGCTGATCTCCCCCCCAGCTCCGGTGTTGAAGGCGTCCTCTCTAGAGCTACTCACCTCAGCAATACAGTCACAAAACACTTTACCTTCAGTCAGTAACATAGTTCAGGAGAAAAAATGTTGGATGAGATAAATAGCAGTGTAAACCAGCTCATTAGATGACCAGTTGCAACGAATAGGCAGGAAAAGGGGAAAGACATCTGAAAATACATACAGACTGATGCAGCTGAAGCCAATTGTACCTTGTAATAGAATAAGTGATAACAATCAGGGGAATGGTCTACTTTATGTGCAGGATACAGTATTGCATCTTTGAGATCTGCTCTTTAGCACTCTCCTGCATCTTTACATATGACAGACACTGGGCAGCCAAAACATTGTTGTGTAACAGGGAAATCAGAGATGGAGGGCATCAGAGAGTAGAGACAGTGTCATAGCTTACAAAAATATAAATGACAGCTTGTATATTAACCTACATCTGTCAGCCATTACACTGTGAAGATGGGGAGGAACTTAATGTCCAGCTAGAGAACAAATTTTATTTCACTCATTACAGCATTTTGTTTCATCCACCACATTTTGCTTCTAGATGTGCCTATGAGCAAATGGATATTTTGTCAGAAGTAGAAGACAGTAAAACCTAAAATAAGACCATGCAGTTTGGTAAATTTAGGAATGCCTAGGGAAATCAGAAGTGGTATACACTGTGACACCAGCTATGATATGAGATGTGAACACCATTCTCTAGTGTTCAGTCTTACACCTCTAACCATAATCTGAAATCTGAAAATGTTTCTCTACTGCTTTATGTGACATATACCAAGTTTTCTGACAGAAATGTATTCTGATAGAGAAGCTTTAACTTTCATCTGTGTCAGATCATAACAGATAACATTTGGAGGAGCATGGAGCAAAAAGCACAGGCAACACAGAGATATTAATGATCACAGCAAAGACAGAAGAGGGACAGATTTCTCCCTATCATGCAGATCATGAGACATTTGAAATTATTGCAATGAAACTACCAAATCTTGATCACTACTATTGCTCTGTACTTCCTGCTAACACACACAAAGTTTCACAGGATAATGTTGTTTCTTATTCAGAAGACTTGTAGAGAGCTATTGTTCTCTTTAAAACAGTCTTCCTCCCAGGGACAAATGCATTTCAAAAATGAGTAGAGTGATCCATTGAGACCATAATTGCTGATACGCAAACTCAGCAGAAATCAGAGATCACTGATCAGCTTGTAACTGAAGCTTTTGTATGTGTATTACTGCTGTGCATTTGCTGCAGAAGAAGTAGAAGTGATTGCAGGCTGTCTTAATAAAGGATTTCCTGTAAAGACAGAGAAGTATTGCTGACAAGTACCTGGAAGGACATCACTGTGTAAAGTTCATTCACCTATTTAAAGTAAGATGATTTCAAAAAAGCACAGGTTCAAAGAAGGGCAGATAGCATGATTAAGGAAACCTATTGTCCAATAAGAGATAACAATAACACAACTTGTTTGGTCTAGCAGAACGAAAGTTGGAAAGAGATTTGATTATTATGTATGAATGTACTGGTGAATAAACATACCTAAGAGAGAAAGGTTAATTAAATTAAATGGTAACAGTGGCAGTAGGAAAGAAAAATGTGTCTGAATCAGCCAGGAATAAATAAGTTCTCAGAACTAAAATATTTCCATCAGAACAACACGGTTCTAGAAGACTCCCCTAACTGCAGTGGTGTGGAAAGGGGAAACAACTAGTTTTGTTGTCAGTCTTAATCAGTTTATATTAAATGTCATGCAGTTCTGTAGTATGATGTAACAGGGAGTTAGGAGCCCTGAGCCATGTGGTCCTTCCCAATCCTACAATACTCAAACTACATACCCTTGGTGAAATTTATGTGAAAAAATGGTCATCATGCACCAAATAGGGGAAACTTAGCTTTGCACAGTACTATAATAAAAACGTCATCAAAACAAACATTGAAAATTACTCAAGACTGGAAAACCAAACAAACAAACAAACCCACAAACCTGAAAATACGTGACAATAGTGCAAACAAAATTTGGTTGTATGAAATAGTTTGCATAAGTTCAGCAAAACTGGAATCAATGACCAAGATCCATCTTTTCTCAAACGGAGATTGATAAATATTTCACAAAATTAGATATATTATTTACATCACTAAAATAAAGGATAGTACATTCAGAAGCCTATGTCCAAATGAGTTTCAAAGAAAGACAGTAATCTACTTCTCCAGGGTAGCTTTTTTGTGTGTCCATCAAGCAACACCAACAGAGAGTGGCTAAGTTGGCTATGTTTGCTATCCTTTTCTTAAAGGATATTTCCATTCAGTTATGTAGACTTCGCAGAGAATTTATGAGACCACATAGCAGCTTTCCAGTTTCTGAAGGGGCCTACAAGGATGCAGGAGAGGGACTCTTCATCTGGAACTGTAACAATACAACAAGGGGAAATGGGTTTAAACTTAAACAGGGGAAGTTCAGGTTGGATATAAAGAAGTTCCTTACTGCGAGAGTCGTGAGGCACTGGAACAAATTGCCCAAAGAAGTGGCAAATGCTCCATCCCTGGCAGTGTTCAAGGCCAAGTTGGGCAGAGCCTTGGGTGATATGGTTTAGTGTAAGGCGTCCCTGCCCATGACAGGAGGGTTGGAACTAGATGATCCTTTCCAACCCTAACCATTCTATGATTCTATGATATGGAAATGTCTACTATGTTTATTCTCTACCCACAGTCTTCCCTCAAGAAGCTTATACACATGGCCCTCAATTTACAGACAAACAGATCATAGTAAGTGCATGGGAAGATGTAGTATCATCTCTGTCACAGATGGGGAGGAGAGAAGGAGCACAGACAAGATGGTATGTAAGGAAGACAACTGAGGGTTTCTGATGCCAAGATTCATCATTCCATTTCTATTTTTTTGACAAGGGTTGTCTCATGCTTCTCCCTAAACACATGTATCGTATTTTGCACAGTACTGATAAAGTATTTTGCAATTAGATCTTAAAAATAAAGGCTAAGTATGCAAAATTCATGCTCTGGTACACAAATTAGTATTGAAAAATGTGAAAATAGCTACATTACAGTTTTTGACAATCAGATAATACCTATCATGAAGAATGGGAGATCTTATACCTCTGTAGTACCTCGATCACAACCAGTTAACTCAGACGTTTAAAATAGGTGAAAAGGTGTCTCTTCACCCTGAGTTTTCTTTGTAACTCTGAGAAAGAGATAGACACTGTGATTGGGCCAACCTAAAAGAAAAGCAGGTCACTTTGTGCCCTGAATTCAATTCATGTGAAGACTTAAGAATCCAGTGTAGAACTGACCAGCCTTACAAACATTAATAAACTTTAGTCTCCCTAAAAACACCCATGAGAAATATAAGGATTTATAAACATGTTACATATTCATCTTTATATACAAATATAATTAAACATAAATTTGCTTATTTCCATTAGTAGAAATTGTTGATTAAATAAAAACTGTATGGATGAGTTTAAGTCTCCGTGTTCAAGAATACTGGTGTTTTATGAGAAAAAGGCTGGCCTGGAAGCATATTCAGGTACAGCCTTCACTTTAAAAGGCTGGTTATGCAGCCACATGTTACAGAGATGATTATCACCACTAATGTACTTCACTCTTGAGCTGTAATTCTGTAGGCAGCAAAAATCTCAGGGGCATGATTAGAAAGATTATATGAAAGATCTTAACATTTTGAGAATTTTTTTACAAGTATTCCTTACAATGCAAGCAAGGCGAAAAGCATAGCAAAATCATTCCTACATGGAAAGTAGTGAGAAATTGCATAAATCTTTTTGTCCCTTAAGAGTACTTTGTTCAAATTTTAAAAATCACTTAGGCCTTCTGGCCTATGAAAAGCCAGTATTTGTAGGGGTTGATGGATTTTGTATTTCTTGACACTTTAATAAAATATTATGCAGTATAAATGCCTTATTATGTATATTATTTATTGCTTTAGGTACATTTTCTTCCTTTGAATCATTACTAAACAGAGCTGTTGTTTTCTGAATTGATTTTGCTGTCTCAGCCACATAGAGGCATAGACACTTTTTTGGCTTCCATCTGAATGAACAATTTCCTAGTTAGACACACTGGATTTGGAGTTGGGTCAATAAAAGCTTTACTGTGTCCTTTCTCTTTCCTCACACAGCTCACAAAAGAGAACTAAATTCCATTCATCCTTTCACTGGCCACTGTGGAATCTTTAGCAATGCAGTTCTGGCTGGGATGAGGAAACATGGCAAGAAATTGGAAGAAACACAAATAAGAATTCTTTGTTTCCCATGCTCACTGCTCTGAAGATCTGTTGCCACTGGGGATGCATGTGAATTTCCTCCAATTTAACTATTTGTCTCTGACATTGAATTGCTTTGGAAGTATAACACGTTAGATATCAAAAGACGATTTAGCTTAATCCTGCTGAATCTGATGTGGTTAACTGTAAGTTATTTGTAAAAAGACCATTTTGAGTGGTTCTTGGCAATATGAGCATAAAGGATCATTGAACAGTTTTCATGTGAAGAGTACTTTTTCACATTTGAATAATGCAAGCTTAATTATGCTTTAATAACGTGTTTTCACTCTAATCTTTATGAACATATGGAAATTTCAAAGATTCTGGAGTACTTCATGGTTGTTTGCGAGGATGTATTCAATGCATTAAAATTTATTTTGTTTTTGCTTGTTTTTTAATGCTGTATACTGCTCCTATAGGTAGCCCATTCAAAGTAAAAACTAAGATAAGAAGATATCAATTTAAATTTTGAGGCATTTTCAAAATAATTTCTGATTTCTTCAATTTCAAGATATGAATTTTGGTACGCCTGTAAGGGAGACAGCTGAGGCTTTCTGATGCTGATGTTCATCATTCCATTTCCCTTTTTTTTTGGCAAGGCCAGACATGCATATTTATATGTGTGCGTGTGTGTGTGTATTTCCTTCCTTCATTTCTATGTTGATATCCTGTGCAGATTAATAGGAGACATTAAAAAAACAATTCCTAGCATAGATGTAGTTTTCCCGTAAGTTTAAACATAGTAATAATTTCACCTTAAGACTTCACATGTGCATGTGTGAGACATGCAGATGCATAAGAGCACACATATAAAATCCTTTTAAGCATAAATGCAGGACTCACATAAGGCCAGACCGTTGTGTTCATATGTGACATGGCAAAGTAGTCCAGTGATACTACTAGTAGGAAAAAGCATGACCAAAACCCAGCAATCTTTCCAAGCCCTGACAGTACATAGGGCAAGTAAGGTTTCCTATACACAGCTTCTGTATTGAGTGTGGCCCATAGTGCACTTGAACTGTTTTGACCTACTTATCCTTAATGACCAACTAGCTACTTACTTATAGCAAGGCTGAGTAGGAGCACGCTCTACTTATGCTCTGTGTCCACAAGAAGACCTTGAACTTATTTAATTCCACAGAGAGAAATAGTGCAAATATGAAGCGCTTCAAAATGCTCAAAGAATTTTGTCTTTAAAATGAGCATATACAAACCCATCTCAGGGGTCATTTGTCAAACTGAAAAGCAACCAAAAAAAATTAAAGAATAATTTTTTAAATCATGTCCCTTTAAATATAAGTTACATGCTTTGCCATTTTCTAAAGGATTCAATAAGCAAATTTGCAGACTGTTCATTCACTGAAAAAGATTATCCATCTGCAGCATCGTAATTTACATCTCTAATCTCATTATTTGGAAAGACAGAAACAAGAGGGGTCACTTTAAAGCTGACATTTTGAACGTTTTCTTTCATCACCTTTGATATGAGCTCTCTTCCAGTGGTGTTTTCAACCCCTTAGATAGATCATATAGTGATGTCTGCTTCACAGCAGTTCTGCTCAGTGAAAGCTATTGTTAAATTAGGTATAGAGTCTCAGTTTTTATTTCCTTTTTTTTTTTTTTCACAATTTTAATGACAAAATAAACACTTTGAATAAGAATAGGACTTTAAGCAGCTACTGCAAGATTATGTTCTGCTCCAGAGCTTAACTTCTTAGTTTAGTAAGAATTTTTGCAGCACCACCACTTGATTGTAAGAGCCTTGGGTGAGGCATCCCTGCACATGGCAGGGGAGTTGGAACTAGATGACCTTAAGGTACTTTCCAGTCCTAACCATTCTATAATTCTGTGATAATTCTGAATTTGAAAGGAAAAGGCAGAAGAAGAGAAGAATAGAAAATACTGTTGGTTTAGGGTTTGCAATGAATTTTTTTATTTTGCTTTTATGCCATCCTGTTCAGTAACTTTGCTTTCCATTTACACATTTTTAATTTTCTGTGTGCAACTAACAAAAATATGTTACTTTGGAGGTGCGTGGGAAGGAAAGGAAACAAATATTTCAATTCTTACATAAGCAAATTGCTGGAAAGTGGGCGTTTAACAACATGTATTAGATATGATCCGGGTCCTAGTTCAATTGTTTATATATTTTATACCTAATTAGAGAAGAATCCAATACATGTGTATTACTGGAAGAACAAGGGATTCAAAGGTTCCCTCATTATTAGAAATGGGTGAGTAAGAACGGCAGTAGGACCTGCAGGACCAGTGAATTTTGTGTACATATTGTTGGTTTTTATGGCTTGAGAGGTAGGTTTTTCAGAGGTAGAGAGGATGAAATCATGCTGATGGGACAAAGCAGAGAAATATGTGAAGAGGATCTTAGAGAGGTTCTCCATATTGTTGCTTTCTCATATATTGACTGAAGATCTTATTCCAACGAAACTGGTGTGATGCAAATATTTTTTACACAACAGAACCATGAAAAATAATGATATGCAACTAGAAAAAATAAAAAATATCCTGAATTAAGTGATGATGATCAGATTAGGTTAAAGTTATGGTGTAAAGAGAAAGGAAAGAAAATAAATTATTAAGGATTTCTAGTTTATTAACAAAATTCTTGATAATGAAGAGAATCAGTGAAAGTTGGGTGGATTTGTAGAGTTTGAAAGTGTGTCTGAAGAAGAAGCTTAGAACAACTTGGAACAACAAATAAAAGATGCAAAGCCAATATGTGTACCATAAGTAAAAGAAAAATGTTTCAAAGGAAAAGACCCAAGAACTAACTAAATAACTAATCACCTCATTCTGAGAATCATTTAGTAGTCAATCAAGGAGTGAATAAACTCTTCTGTGTGACGTTTCACGAAGCTGTTAAGAGGTGGGTAAATGCTATATTGCTCAGAAATCCGTTTACCTATATCTGGCCTTGATCACATCAGTGCAGAAAATTATTTTCCATGGTAAGCTGGGAGGCTATGAGGAGCAGCAAGAACAGAGTGACTGAACAGAAAGCTGTCTTGAAAGTCATAGTATGTAGGAGAACAGTAAGACTTGCCAACTCTCAAGCTGAGCTGGAACTTGCAAAGGAAATTAAAACAAACAGTAAAACATTTTTATCCACAAAAATAAAAGGAGAAGAAAAAAAAGAGGAAGTGGTGTGGCAATTCAGCAAGTATAGGGGCAAACATTAAAGTTAATTTTGATACCTCCAAAAACCCCCTTTGACACATATTCCAGTAACTACAATGAGGTAGTACATGAAGGCAAATTCAAGGCCTAATGGGAATAAGAGTATGAAAATGGAAACTGATGTTAAGTAAGGAAGAAACAACATTGAAAGAGTTTAATGTACTGAGCTCAGTGAGCAAATAATCTCCAGCACCAAATTCTGTCTCATGTAACTACAAATCCAGAAGCAAGGCTCTTTTATTCATTTACCCAGTCAGACCTATATTCTAAGGAGTAGATTTTCAAGATAGATATTTCAGTGCCTGAAGTATAAAGACATTAGCTCAAGAATTTCAGAAACTGAAAACTATTCAGCATAAGATACTGAAAACTGGAAACCAGTAGAAATCAGAGATAGTACATGAAATGGCATGTTACCTGAAGGACTGAAAAAAAAATGCAGACCAGAAAGACTATTAGAAACCATCAAAACCCAAGCAAACTCTGCTCATGCAGAAACCCTCAGCGAGAAGACTCTATGTCAGTTAGAGATGGTTTGGTAGGATATAGAATGCACAGCAAATAAAAAGAGTCTTGAGGACTTAGAGTTGTCCAGTCAACACAAGTCTGAAGCTACTAAGAAGAGTCTATTACTCCCATGAAACTCTAGTCATGCTTGGAACTGGATTACGTGTGATGAGAAGATACATCTTCTTCATTAAGTGCAGTGTGATGAACCAGCTGAATAGTAATGGTTCAGCAGAGATCAGGTGGATTAACAGTAATTTTCTGATGCTACTATTGTTTTCTTATTGGCAGAGAAGATGGATGGTGATACTAAAATTCACTGTTGAACTGTGGTAATTATAGAATACCTGTAGAGATGCAACTACCAATACACATGCATATTTCTGCACACTTATCTCAAATGCAAAATAATGCAATTTTGCATAAGCAGCAGGTATTTAACTTTACAGTAAATCAAGTTATGCTGTAACTGAAGTGGGACAACTGTGCACATATATATTTCTATGCACAGCTATAAATTATTAGACTATTGTTGTTGGCTCATATAACTAAAATTTCAGTGAAATTTAGGCAAAGTCTTTTAATCTACCTTGATCTTTCTTTCCTGAACTGCAAGATGAAGTTTAATCTTAGTCAGCCCCGAATCCACTCTTTTCTTTCAAGACTGTCCAAGAAGTTTCACATGCAAGTTCAGAGGACAATCTCATGAGTGGCTTGAAGAATTGCAGGAATTACAGTGACAAAGGCCAAAGTCATCTATGTGTAATTATACTTCAGAAGAGAATCAAACACCTGAAACAACCTGTAGGAGTTTCCATTTAAAATTTGTATGTTTTTAAGATGCTGGGAGCAAATCAGAACTTAATTTTTTGAAGACGATCTTGACCTTTTCAGTAGAAACACTGAAAGAATAAAAAGTGAAAAATAAAAAACATCTGTTTGGCTGAAAGGAAGAAAAAAGTTTCCCCAGTGATGAATTTAAAATTAAAAGGAAATTGTCTCCAAAGCATTAAGATGGAGAAAGCCAACTTGATTATATCTGAACCAATCTAAAATAGTTTAAGCATAAGAGAGGAAAGAAGAATATTTCTAAGGAGCAGGAGACCACAGAAAACATCCAAAAGGAGCAAAGCCAAAAAGAAACACAATGTAAACCTTATATAAATAAGAAGCTTTTATGTTTTCTTCTGAAATATTTTATTTTGCATATATCTGTTCTGCAGAATATATGCAAATTATTTTTAAGATGCAAAGATAGAGAGAGAGATAGATAAGAGTTGCATGCATTGCAGTGCCATCTTTAGGGATTTAAAATATTTAATTTGAAGCAAAACTTTTTTTCATAATCAGTCTAAGTAAAAATCATGGAATCTTAGAATCACAGAATGGTTTGGATTGGAAGGAACCTTAAAGATCATGCACTTGCAATCCACCTGACACAGGCAGGGACACCTTCCACTGGACCAGGGTGCTCAAAGCCCATCCAGCCTGGTTTTCAACACTTCCAGGCATGGGGCATCCACAACTTCTCTGGCCAACTCATTCCACTGTCTCACCACCCTCACAGTAAAGAATTTCTTTCTAATATCTAATCTAAATCTATTTTCTTTTGGCTTAAAACCATTCTCCCTTGTCCTGTCACTACCTGCCCTTGTAAATGTAGTCCCTTTCTAAATTTCTTGTAGACCCCCTTTAGGCACTGGAAGGCTGTTCTAAGGTCTCCCCTGAGCCTTCTCTTCTGCAAGCTGAACAAGCCCAACTTTCTCAGCCTGTCTTCATAGAAGAGTTGCTCCAGTCCTCTGATCATCTTCAAGGCCTTCCTCTGGTATCACTTCAACAGATGGTGGATAATGTACCTGTAGAAATTCTTTATGTAACTATTTGGGTCAAGTGATCTGCCCTTTGAACGCATTAACTTCTGTCTGTAATATGAACCTAGTTTAACTTGCTTAAACATATGCATCAAACTTTTAGTGGCCTAAAATTGGAGGAGATGAAATCCATCTGAACAAAATGAACCACTGAGTTAAAGGAAGAAATTTCTTATGTGATACTAAAAGAAATGAAAGAAGCATCTAAAGACCAGTTAAATGACAAGGAACAAATGCAAGTCAGAAGCTTTTAAGAAAACAGCAATGGAAATTATATAAAGCAATCATCTAGTCCCCTCCTCCCTGTTCTGGGAATGTGTGGGCTACTTGAAATAATACATAATAATCAATTAATTAATTGATTGATTTCTATATCTGTTAAATTCCAGGGGTCTGACTGCAAAAATGAAACCTTATGCTATTTAATGTCTCACTTTAGGATTTTTTATATAAAATGCAATATGAACAAGTTTAAACCAGGTTTACTTATTCCCATTGCTCTGTCCTGAAAAGCTCTCTCGCACATGTTTCATTCTCAGACTTCTCCAGACATTCAAATGAAATACCCCTGAGCATGCAACATCTACTCTCTACTCTCAAGTTCCATCAAAGCCCTCACACTGCACCAGATATTTTAAACTAAATTCAACACCATCTCCAATCCCCTCACCTCCCCCACAAAAAAAAAAAAAGAAAAAAATCATGTTATAGTGCCCTGGGGCAGACCAAAGGGGCTGCTGCACCAAGTGCTGTGTTGTGTGGCCATGTCATATCTGCTCTTTAGAAATACAGCCTTGAACAGAGTAGGTATATGCAATCTGCACCGCGTTGGAGCAAGGGATATTCCCTAGGGTGGATACATTTAGAAGTGTAGAAATAGCTTATGCCTTCATTATGCAGCTGAAAAGGGAGATAATAGGAACATTAAACAAAAAGATCTAAGCAGAATCAATAAGAGCATCCATTTAGACAGCAGACAAGAACAAACATCTTTATAATTCCTGACATTCTTGCACGTTTATTTCTCTCACAGATCGTTAGAGAACAAGGAGGCTGGCCCTTTCAGTTCACATTTCGTATTCTGCTTGTCGACAACTTTATGGTCTTTTTGGAAAGTTTTCTACTTCTTATGTTTCACATCTCTTCATGCTATACCCTCCCCATCCCATATCATTGTTTATTCATTTTTTCTAATATAAACTGAATGAAAAGCAGGACTTAGAGAAGATCTGATGCAGTCTATTACACTGGGGAAGTGGAGTAGCAAATGCTAAGAAACAAAATAATTTTGGTAGTGCTTCAGTCCTTATAAACGGTCATCAGTGATTAAACTAGTCATTAAATGTCATTTAGTAAAGAAAATTCTTTCTATATTTATACATTTAATGAATATTTAGATTATAGAGGTTTGGTTATATGCTTTAAAAGCTTGATGCAATATTAGCTGATGTACAAAGATACTGAAAAATATAAACCAAAAAGCTACAATAAATATATCAGTATGCATTTAAGACCAATTCCATGGAGGCAGCGCTATTACAGCAATACAAATCTAGAAATGCATAACCTTCAGATTCAAGTCCCTGAAGATTTAAAGAGTATTACTGTCTGTATTATAAGACTTTTGTAAGTAACTGTGCAAACACTAAGCATTGTGTCTTACTACTTTGAACAAGCCACATATTAAATTACTGTAGACCTCTGTCTACTTTTCAGTCAGTGCAAGAGCCCTGCTCCTTCAAAGTTATTTGAAATAAAGCTGCATATTCTACATTTTCATTTTGAACTTTTACTTCCTTACAAATGTGGACTCTCATGCCAGTACTGTACACTTTTTCCATGCCTTATATTGAAATTGAGATGTTCAGGATGAATGATAATGCAGTCAAGCTGAAGAAAATAAAAGGATTGTCTTCATTATGCAGCATCTTGCTTTCCTTCAGCAATTGAAAAATGGAACCTACATGAGAGCCCAACACTTCTGGAGCTAGCTTTTGTCATTTTGACAATTTCTGTGCATCTTGAGAGGAAGACAAAATTAAAAAAAAAAAAAAAACTTAAAGAAGTAACAACATGAATAAAAGACTTGGCCATTTTTAATAGACATTATCCCAAAGGGACATGATTATTTTCCAGGACGGAGTAATATTTTCCTTAAAATGTAACAGCTTTGTTACTTCTGTACCATATCTTCCTCTTTCAAACATGCAACACATCTATAATTGTAAATGCTTAACATTTAAACAGAAAATAAGTCATGTGAGCAGTGGCATTATTTTTATTTTGTGTGAAGTTACAGCTTTACTGTAGCCATTAAAGCACATGAACACATATGGTTTATACCTTCAAGATATATACAAAATCGTGGAAGAATATGGAAAGAATATGGAAAAAAAAAAAAAGAAGAAGGTTTCTGTTAAATTCAGTGATTATTCCTATGCCTCCAAGTAACTTAGGTTACTGGTTACTGTCTGCATAGCCATGTACTGTTTGCACTGCAAAACTCCAGTTCTACTTAATTTGTATTTTACATGCTTAATATGTTCCTTTATAATTCAACATATCATTTTAGATACTGATACTGTAGCTGCCAATCTTTATACACTTTTTCTGCTGTCATTAATGTTCTTCTATGAACTCCACTTAATATTCAGTACAAAATCAAACTTTCACTGATACCAGTAACTAGGGTTTGGTTTTGTTTTTTTTCTTTTTTAAAGAGAAAGAAAAATGTTACTAGAGTTATTTATGATATTTTTAATATTAACTAGAAATAAATGAAAAAACAGAGGGGAAAAAAACTCAACAAACCAACCAATTAAAAAAAACAAAACCTAACACAGAATATTTCTTCTTTTTCGAATGTCCTTTTAATTGCATTCATTAAGATTATTTCTACTAATTAGCAAAATACACTCGAGATGTTAATGGCATATGAAAAAGAACTTCCCACTACAGCTTCTTAACAAAAAAAAATTGTAAAATCTTTAAATTCAAGGATCACCCTTTCATGGACAAGATAAAATATAATTTGGCATAGCATGTTGATTTAGTAATTTCAGATTATTCTTTTCTTTGTCCAGCTGAAATTAAAAAAATCAATACCTTTCACCATTTGGGTATCAATACCTCTTTAGGGTGGGATTCAGCTCATGGACTAAGAAATCTAAATTTAAAAGCTTCATTCAGATATCATGATGTGGGTGTTTAATCAAAGTTGAGATGATGCACATTATCTAAGATATTCAAATGAGGCAGACTGATATGACACAGGAAATGTCAAATTGCTCAGTAGGGATAATCATATCCAGTAGACCTAGTGAATGATGAAGTCTAGAGAGCTATTTAGCTTGCTGAATTTAAGCTTCCATTTTATGAAGATGTACTGTTGTCTAGACTCCATCAGCTATTTTATTTAATCCTCTGCTGTCTAGATCTCCATTAACTATAATGAGAGTTTAGGCATAATGAAATATAGATGTCTCAGTTTGCAAGCTGAATCCCATCATACAGCAGTATCCAGCTGTCTGAACATACGCATCCAGAGTGATATTCATTTGCCTGAATTTAGTTGTCAGGAAATATAAAAGTTTATTGCTAATTTCTATCCCAAGATATCTTAAATGGCACTGGATATTTATGGTTAAGCAACTGGATCCTGTCCTTAGTTAATTTAAATGTCTTCATTCTTTCTTAATTGATTTTTAATGTTTTAAATAATTATAGCTTATATAAAAAGAGCAATTCCAGAACAAAGTATTTTAATTGTGTTATAATCTATCCTCTGTATTTTATTTAAGTGTACTTGTAATGTAAGTTTATAAACTAAAGTAAGCGATATACAGGCTGGAACTCTTACTTTAGATTTCTTAACTCTAAAAACAAATATATGAGCTCTTCACTCTATCTTCAATTTACAAACAGTGGTGAAAAATCTATACTTTATTGCATGCTTCATCTGACCAATAGCTGTGTATTTATGGATGAGATCAATCACTTCCTAATACATTTTTCTTCATTGACTAAAGACTTATACATCTTCCCACAGATCAGATATCGATATTTACATTTGGTTTCATCAATCTCTCCTGGGCTTGGTAGTCATTAAAAAGCTACTACTGACTTTTGCATTTATTCAGCCTCTAGGATAAGGAAAAAGGTCTTTAAGCTGTGTTCAAGAATAAGCAGAAAGCAATTTTGATTTGACACACTGAAAATCAGAAATAATATAAATTTAAACAAAACAACACCACAAGCACACTACAAAACTAAAAAAAAATAAAAAAAATCCAAACAACACCTAGAAGAAGCAAAGCCTCTGATAAGTCTCTGAATGCCCTAGACCAATGGCTGACAAAATCCTACTCCTTGTCAACCACTTATATAAATTCAGCCGTTGTCCAGTATCCATTTGAAGAAACAATGCAGACTTCATTCTCTAAAAACTTTTCCCATTCCTTGGAAAATGAGTTTGGTAAAAAAAAAAAAAAAAATCAGGCCTTTTTGTATTATCATGCTTGTTACAAGAAAGACATGTTTGGGTCATATTGTCTGACTAAATGGCATCTTGGTTTAAACCTTTACAGAAAACATTTTCCCAGACATCTAATTTTGCCAGTAAACAGACAGCCTCTTTTAGACATGAGGATGAACCAAGCACATTCTTGTGCAATTCTAAATCTCATCTTTGTGAGTAGCAAAACAAGAATTTCAGCTTGACGCTTTCAGAAAGTACCACATTCACTTTTATAATCAAAATAAGTTTTGGAGGCCTAACTACTGGCAAAGTCCTGAGACCTCACACCAGTGCCTTTCCAGTTCCCTGAGTAAAAGATATGTTTACTTATACAGTTCTGCTTCAGTGTCTACAATTAATTTCAAGTCAAGGTCAATGCTTCTTTGCTATACCTTGAAACCTTATAGGAGAAACCCTTGCTCAGTAACTCCAGCACTGGAACCCATTAGTTCCAGTCATTGCTCAAAGAATCTGTCGAGTTCTTGTAGCCTCATTTCTTATTTTCTAGCGTGCAATTTTGTGTACATTCCATCCCTGCTTCTGCTAAATAAGCTTATGGATTATTTTGGTGGGGATTTTCTATTTGATCATGTTGAAGGGGGTGTGTGTGTTTGTTCTGTTCCTGAAAGCAACATTAGAGGTAAATAAAAATGCATAGTATAAATAAATTCAAATTTTAAATGTCTTAACCAGCAGTTTCTAAGGTGGTTACAAGAAATATCCTGGTTTGTCTCATTAGAAAGACTTCAGGATGAAAATTATGACACATATATGAACAGACAGAAATGTAGGAGACTACATCACTGAATTTCTGGGCCAGTATTCTACAGAAATAATATAAAAGGACTGGGTTTCTTGCTAAAGACATGGCATGGATATGAACCGGATGAAGAAAATTTTCAGCAAACTGAGAATAATGGAGGCTTTTAAATGAAACTTGTGTACAGCAATGTCCTTTTTCAAACTTTGATTGGCAAAGTAAATCTTTGCCTGTGGCAGATGGAACTGTACTCCTCGCTGATTGCCTCCGGTTTGCCTTCAGGAAAACTATCTACAGTAACATCTGTTAATGTCAGCAGGGAAGCTTTTTCTATCATAATTGTATCAAGGTAGGATGCAAGTGCGTTAAATCATTACATAAATTACTGATGTCTTGCTGAATGCGCTGAGAGTTTCAGCCTTCACTTAGAGGTAATTTGTGGGGCAGAAGCCTCCCCTTTTCTAAATCATTAATGCATCAAATATCCTCAAGAGCAAATATTTTAAAAGCCTCAGAAGGATAGATTAGTTTTCAATAAACTGATGAGCATTATAATAGATTGATGTTTTGTGTTTGATTCCAAAAAAAATGAGTTTTAAAACATCACTGTGCATTACTTAAATCATTAAAGAAATTGTAACCTCTGCCTTTTATATTTGATTCAGGCATATCTAGAAAAACAGAATTTCAGCAAATCAATCATTGTTAAGAACTTCCTGGACTTTTCACAGTTTTTTTATTTTTTTATTTTTTTTTTTTTAAGCTTTGGTGTTTAAAATAATTCAGCATGTGCTTTCTACAAACAAATCTGGGGCCTGTAAATTGTAAGAGCAGTTCCTAATGGTCAGTCAAGCTTTGAAACGACTTGGATTAGTCATTGATTCTTCATTATTCGATTCTGTTATGTGTCTGCATACAACTAAGACTTGCAGTAGGGTTTCTGATATGATCTATTTGCCAACATATAAGTAAGTAAATAAATAAACAAATATTCCTCCACATACCACACTTTACAACATATATGAATTCTCACACCTGTATGGAAGATTTCTCTTGTATTAATTTTCAGCATCAAATTTCTGATGGCACCCACAGTGCAATGATATGATACAAAGCACTGTTCCATAGGCCAGAACAAACAAAGAAGCTGGCTGGAAACCAATGTTGTAGGAAAGAATTATAGTACTTGTATATCTATGTCAAGAGGTCTAAACCAAATCTCTGGATTTGATCACTCCTGAAATAAGCAGGTTGAATTAGAAAACTACTTTGTAAAATTGTTGCAGCTCAGACCCATGTTCAGTGAGTACATGTTTGTCAAGTCAGACCCCAGGGAGAAATCTTAGCCACAGCCACAAAAGGAAACAGTCATTAATATTTCCCTTTATAATCTCTTTTTATTCCTTTATTAATGTTAGTTAATTTAGAATGAGACTCCAAGGATGCTAAATGTCCCTGTATGAGCCAAAAGTGGCAACTTGGATTGCAGGTTCAGCCACAGGCACATTTTTGCTTTTGAAGTCACTCACAGCAGGGACAAACGGAGCTTGCAGCCAAGGGAAACTGTGCATTTGAAGAATAATAAGCCTTAAGTATACTTGCTGTTTGTCTGTAAGTATATTAACATCAGTTGTTGCACTACAATGTATTCTTTGGCTAAAATACTCTTATTCCCCAGGCATCAGTGGATCAGGACTGACCAAAATAAAAATGTGGGGTTTGTTGTCACTGGGGATTTCAAGCTCTTAAGAGTGATTTAAATTTACTTTAACCAAATGTAGAAAAGATCTTGCATGGAGTTTTACTGTATTGTCCTCAAACAGAAAATATTGTTCTTAAAAAGAATCGTCTTCCCTATATCAAAAATGCCTGTTTGTGATTCTCTCTCTACATGTTCTGCTAAAACTGTTATTGAGCAGTTTCTTCTCTGCTCAGCTCCCTCTCTCTAACTTGAGCAGAAGGGTACCTGCAGAAGCCATTGCTGTGGACTTGATCAGGGCAACCGGATGGAAGTACCTGTATAACCAGGAGCACTCTGCCCCTTGATCTCATTGTCATGCCCTCTTATGCTGCTGTGTGTCCACAGCTGTAGAGACCCTGTAGAGGACACTGTATATTTGTCTCCTGCTGTGTGGTCTTTCAAATTATGATTTCTTTCTCCCCTCCTGGCATCCATATACATAGAAAGGAAATCAGGCCTTGGTCTTACGTAAAAGAAAACCACCCAAAGATAGTACGTACTAGGAGATACAGGAATACTGGCACAGCTTGAATTCCAGAGCCAATGTTCTGCCTGTATGCTTCATTGCTTTGAAAAATTAACATAAAGCTGATTTTAAGATAGAGCATTATAAAGGCTGTAGGCTCTTTGATAAAGTGGCACATGGAAAGAACTGTATTTTTTTGTTTTAATGTTAACTATTTATTTGGTGTTTAACCAAATAAATGGTTGGAAAAAAGATGGTGTGTTGTAAGCTTTTAATAGGTAGAAATTTTTTAGCAAGGTAGAAAACCTCCATATTCCATAGACTGGAATAGAAATAACCCAATAAAACATTTCATGCAGGAAACTGAAGACTTTTCAAAGCCATAGCATTCTGTAGAAATTCACAGGTTTTGCTCAAACTTTCAATACAAGTCTGAGTGACAACAAATTTTGCTTCCTGTGCACAAGGTCTTCCTAAGCACTTTGGCTATCCCAGTCCATTGGCATCTAACATGAAGAAATTAAATTTCTGCTTTCCAAAATGTTTTGTCCCTTTTCTTCTCACCAGCAGTAATTTTTTTCCCACCCTAATATGGGTTTATTTAATTTTCCAAATATTACACCAATTTCACAGGGAAAAAGGTTTGGTTTTCTCCTTTCTACTGTAATGATGTTCTATACACATGGTGGGGATTTTTTTTGAGGAAGATTTTGAAGAAATCTTAATAAATGTACATTGTAACTTCTGAAAATTAACTTCTTTCTGTGAAATATCTTAAAAACTGTAAGTTTCTTAAGTCAAGCATAACCGTGTTTTAATGGCTGAGAACATACTGAGAAAATGGACTGCTTCATAGCTTTCTGAACATCTCATGCTACAGAAAGCTGGCTACTGTTTTCTCCCTGCTCACACTTACTTTAAACTACATTTGGAAGTGAGGAATTGGCATCTCTTCTCTCTGTTCCTTTTCCATCCCCACTTCCAGTAGTGCCCTTCTTTTACATGGGCACTCAAGATTTAAAGATTGTATATTCAGAAAGAAGGAAATAGCTTGGTTTAGAAAGCATGGAAGCAATAGTGTGAAGTGGGAGCTTGAGTTAGAGTGTAGACAAACTGTAAGGATGAGCACAGGTCTGACTACACTTCAGAAGAGCTTTTGCCTTCCTCTAATTCCTATGTTTCTATAGCTCTGTAGTAGGAAGTGTAATGAAGCTTGCAAAATTCCCAGGCATTCGGTTACCATGGCATACAGAAAAGAAGTAGAGAGACAGTGCAGGAGCAGTGGTAGAATTTATGCCCATTTACTACAGTTGATTTAATAATGGCTACAGAATAAGGGGTAGAGGAATAGAGAACTTGGTGGTAAATACTGCAGTCAGCATGCAAACCCAAGAAATTTAAAAGCCAAGAATCTTGTTCACACAGTTGCAAAGTAATACAAACTATTTTCCCTGTAAACTAGAACACACAAGCTTAAGGTTATTTGTCACCCAGCATGGGCTAGTATTCACCATTATGGGAAATGAATGCAGGAGCAATGCATTAGGATGAATCAAATTTAGTACCTGCTCTTTGCTAAAAGAATACTTCAGTATGTGCCTGACACCAAAGAGGAGTTAAACAGATGCAGCCTCCTCTCACTAGCTTGCTCCCTACAAACTACTCCAAATCTGTAAGGGGTTATGAGTCATGGCATTTGATTATTATCTTATTATCAGCAGACGACCAGCAGCAATAGGGGGGAATGGGATGACCAGTAGGTGTTACCTTTGGTACAGGTCAGCGGCTTCAGACCTTAGCAAGGCATACTTTGACTTTCAAAGGATATATGCACTTCTGACATTATGGTGACTTGGAAGATAAGAGCATCTGATTCATTAATGTTATTCAGCCAATAATCTCTTCAGTGCATGCAGGGCAATAAGTAAAGGGGGTATATGATAAACGAGACACAGAGTCTGATAAAAAAGATCAAAAAAAAAAATCTGGCAACAATGGCAAAGACCAAAAGTCTTCAGATAGTATCTGATGAGCCCTTAGGACACTGCAGGCACAGCTTTGGAGAAAGACCATCTGGACTTTGTGATTGGTTAGAAGGGGAAACAACAGTAATGTGAGGGTTTAAGATATTTAAGGATGGGGTCTGTGGTATGGTATAAAGTTTATAAAGGGATGTTTAGTTTAAGAAGGAGCAGGGAGGAGCAAGGGAGGAGCAGACAGAAAAGGCGTCAGTTATGTAAATTGGGGTTGGTCAGTACACTTGTTTGACCGAGTGCTGTGCCCAGTCACTGCAGTCTGTCCTGTCTCCTTATTAAATATTTTCTTAACTATTTCAGTGTCATCACAGTCTCTATCCCATGTGTCTTTCTGTGCTGCCAGGACTCAGTGCCAACTACTGTGGAACTGGTGCAGGTGGACCGGGTGCCAGCTTCTAGGGTCAGACTGGAGATGTAGGTGCCCCTGGGCTGTGGTGTCAAAAGCCTCCTGAGCAGAAGTGTTGCCAGCAGGCTGAGGGAGGTGATCCTCTCTCTCTACTCAGCACTGGTAAGGACACACCTGGAGTGCTGTGTACAGTTCTGGGTTCCTCATTATGGGAGACATGGGCATACTGGAGAGAGTCCAAAAAAGGGCCACAAAGGTGATGAAGGGCCTGGAGCATCTGTCATAGGAAGGAGGCTGGGAAAGCTGGGACTGTTCAGCCTGAAAAAGAGAAGGCTCAGAGGGGAAATTTCATCAGCGTGTATAAACACCTGGTAGGGATGAGTAAAGACAAATGCACACTTATCTTAGTGATATCCATTGAGCTGAAAAGGCAGTGGGCTCAAACTGAAATACAGGAAATTCTATGTAAATATAACATAAACATTTTTGCTTTGATGGGGTTGAATCCTGGCACAGGTTGCCCAGCGAGGCTGTGGAGTCACCATCCTTGGAGATATTTAAAACCCATCTGGATACAGCCCTGAGCAACCTGCTCTAGATGACCCTACTATAAGCAGGGCTATTGAACTATATGTTCTCCAGAGGTACCTTCCAACCTCATAATTTCCATAACCTTGCAATTGTGTCACTTATTTCCTGCACCTTGCACAGTGACCATTGGTAACTCCCCAAAACAGGGCAAATACTGAATTGCAGTGGTACCCAGTAAGCTGATGTCTTCATTTTCAGAAGAGTAAGTTGAACTTTTAATTTCTTCATCTGTTTAAGTTTGAATATAGCTGGACTCAACAACTCTGCGGGGCCTGAGACACCACGCAACAACCTTCATTTGCTTCCATTTTGCGAATACCCTTTTTTCTGGGATCATTTTGCATAGTGTACTTTAAGCATTACTGAAAATATATCAAACCATTTTTTTTTTCTAAATAACATTCTTTCTTTAACATCTCTAATGGTGAAGGTGTGGAGGAAGGGGTACTTCTCTTTTACAATGCCCTTTAAAATATACAAAAACATAAACTGGACTCATAATGGTTTAGTGTTTTTTGTGCTGGCTCATTACCTTCATGTAATGTGCAGCAGACATTTTACCAAAAACATTTTATGGTTTTTACAAACAGGTTTTTTCCTTCAAAATGCAGAATTTAACAGTATTACTATATTTTATAACTTTCACTCTATTCATATGGCTTGTCTTTAGCCTAGAAACAAAAGTCTTACTGATTTTGATTGCTTCTAGCATCTTCTATGAATTCAGAAGTGATGTTTCAGTGGTTTTGGACTAAAACCCAGCATTTCCTGGTGAAAAATAGGTCCATGTAGCTTGAAATAATGATGAGTGAATTTATGCACACCTTTACTATCCACAGTTAATTAAGAAAGTAGTTGATTTTGCATGAAAAGCATCTTGTTCCAGCTATATCAGAACAGCTGACAAATCAAGTGGATTAAATAACCAGGATAATCCTCTCAATTTAACTTTAAAACATATTTATATTTACTTTAGTTCACTTTTGTCATTTATAGAATAAGATGCATATTCTCCTTCAATAGTATTTAAGATTTAGTAACTGCTGACCAGAAATGAAATTAAATGATGCATTAAACATTGCACAGAGAACAACTGTGCCAAAATGTTTTTAATAGATTATGAAAGGAAGTAATTTAAATGTGTAGTTGATTTACAGGCGGAAAGATGCCTTCACATTGACAGAATTTCTGGCAATTCAACTTCTTTTTGGCAGACCTTCAACTTTTCATTACACAGAGGAAGGAAGAGCTATCTTTTTCAGTTATGTGCGGTTGCTACATTTATATACCCTAGGCTAAGGCCCTGTTTGCACTATTCCAGCAACACAGTATTTATCAAAATTGCCTTAAATAGGCAGCTAAGTGATCCTTATGGAAGGGAAGATCTTCACAGGCCAGCTTAACTTTAAGCGTTTTGGATAAAAGCTCTGTTTTGCAAAAGCTTCTTCTTTCTTTATAAAGAACTTAACAGATTGCCCTGGTTTACATTGGGATAGAATTAATTTTTTTTTCTAGTAGCTGGTACAGGACACCAGTGTGTTATTATTTTGTAGTAACACACTGTGTTGCTATATGCACCCCTGGTCACAGGAGGCATCAAAGAGTTGACCACCACACACTTAGGAAGTTATTAGCAGGCAAAATAGCCTCTGAGGAACCCTAAGGAGCCAGTGTAAGCCTGAACAGCTTTCAATCTGCTCTGAATTATAAAGGATTCCTTAATTATGTCTATAAATGAGGCAGCAGAAATCAGCTTGGAATTAATTTAGTTGCTTCTTTTCCTCATTTGTGCTTTACAAACTGTTTTAAAAAGATTTATTGGCTGCACCTCCCTACATTTACTCTTCAGATCAGTTTGGGAAAAAAAAGACACACCACACCGTATCAGGTTTTATTACATTTTAGTAGAATTTGACTAAGACCAATGGAATGTGGTTTGAAAAATCTACAAATTAGCACCCATTCATCTCATTTGAGTACCAGAAGACAATATAGCTGCATCAGTAGGATATTAAGCCTACATTTATTAGTGATGTTGAGAGATGTGCTTATTAGTTCAACTACAAAATTGCATTAACACTGATATATACCTTTCAGAATCTGAGCTTACATCTCCACATGAAATTGTGCAAAAATGAGGATGTTCATCATCAATTGCCTAGAAACTTCACTGTGTACTGCAGGCATGGCTAGAGTAAATGTTAGGGACAACCTGTGACTTAATACTTCTGAAAAGCTACTCAAAGAGTTGAAGATAAAGCATAAATGCAACTAAATGTCCTAAAACTTAGGACAGAATAAATTCAAACATAAAAAGACCTCTGAGTGCTTATATGCAGATTATGCAGACAGAATTTATACAGCAGTTACACTAAGGAATTGAAAAGAATTAGGTGAACAACATATAATTATCAAACTGCATACATTTCTAAAATGCTTTTATTGAGAAAAATTCCTGACTGTACTAAATCATCCTTAGTCAGGGAAAAAGACCAATGCATTTCCAGCTGAAATGAGAAGTTATCTTTATCTATTTCACAACAAATGATTTAGAAAAAATAAGTTAGTCTTCTTAAACTTACCTTAAGAACTGAATCTACCTAGAACAATTAAACTTTTTGTCTAATAAAATAAAAGCTCTCAAACTTTTGGTATATATACTTCTTACCCACATTTTGATAGCAGAAAATGTGCATGGTTGATGTGCAGTTTTATGATCAAGTGTACTATTTGCAAACATACTGGGAGAGGTTAAACTTTGAAAAATAATTTCTATGTTACAAGAAGAAAAAAGGAAAAGTTATGTTTAGGAATTTGTTTCCCAAAAATCTTCACATCCCTGGTGAGGCTCTGGTGCGGCTCTGGTGCCTCAAAGAACAAGCATGTGATGCTCTTAACATTTTGAACATGCATTCATGAACAAAATAGAGGAATTTAGAGCCCCTTTAAAGTGGTACACACACAAATCCTGAAAAAAAGGACAATATGTTCATATGCATGTTCATAGCTCACCACAAACACAATAGGTTTGTCTTGGTAAAGTATTGAAATTTTTTTGCCTCCATAAAGATTTTACCTTGGGCAAATGAGCACAAAATGTAATGCTTTCTCACGAAACTGGAAAATGTTTTGTTTTGGTTTTGGTTTGTTTTATTTCCAACAAGGTTTATAAAGAAAGAAAACATTCAACTTTGGGGCAATGTGAAGAATTTTTGTTTTATTAAATTAGAGAAAGACTGAATACCACCTGTGTGATTTTGTAATTATACCTGAAACAGCAGGAAAATCTGCTGCTACTCATTGAACCTTGCTATTGAGGGAAGTTGAATAGATCATTCATTCCACGGTTCAAGAGAGTAATTTCAAATCTGTGTAGCACATGTAAAATTATTTCTGACCTTGTCAGCCTCAAGCATGTCCTTCAGATATGGATCATTAAATTCAATCCTTAGCACTCCAGGGAAAGGGGCTAAAAATTGGGATTTACTTACATTGCATTCTATGATCTCTAACTAAAACTATATATGGCTTTGATTTTACAGATGGAACCATCATTTATATCCTTGACGCATGCTGTAACTGGTGTCTTTCCGAAGAAGATAACTTTCTTCAAACAAATGCTAACTAATTAGTCTAGTCCATGCCTAATCTTTATCTTCATGGCAGGTCACACAACAAGACAAAAGACAAGAGGCTGGTACAGTGATTTAAGTCAGTCTCTGTTGCATTCCCTCCTGCGCACCTAAACTTTTTTCATCTCATACTCCTGATATGTAAAGAGGCTGAAGTGAGTGCTGTTACAACCCTACTACATCTTCCTCTTCTTTAACATATTAGTACTACTTACTCACACAGAGCTAACTGGGCCTGTTGTCCTGGGTTCAGCAGTAGCAGTCATGTTTTTTCCTTTGTGTTAGCTGGTGCAGTGCTGTGTTTTGACTTCCAGCCTGAGAACATTGTTGGTGAAGCCGATGTTTTCAGTTGTTGCTAAGTGATGTTTACCCTGACCAAGGACTTTGTGAGGCTCATGCTCTGCCAGGGAGGAGGGGAAGCTGTGAGGAAGCAGGGATGGGGCGCCTGACCCGGGCTAGCCGGGGAGGTATTCCATACCACAGCACGTCATGCCCGGGGTGGGGGGTAACTGGGAGTTACCCGGAAGGACACGGGGCTTCCGGGTGGAACTCGTTTCTTGGCCGGTGGTATCGTATTCTCTTCCCTTGTTATTTTCCCTTATTATTGTTGTAGTTGATAGTAGCGGTGGTGATTTGTTGCTGGACTGTTCTTGTCTCAACCCGTAGGAGTTGCACTCTCTCGATCCTCCTCCCCGTTCGTCCGGGAGCGGGGAAGGGGAGAGCCCCGGTGTGGGGGGGTGGGACACGGACCTCGATTGTTGTCAGCTCGGCACCACTCACTGGGAGTGAGTGAACAAGTTACCTGACTGGGTTTAAACCACGACACCTGTCCAGGTTGCTGGAAAAAATCAACCAAGAAACAAATTTGAGCACCAGACACAGTGCTTTTAGTTAGCTTATTATCTTTCTTTGATTTTGGGATCATTCCAAATAGCAGTCTCCTAGCTCTGTAAAAGAGCTTTCCAATACTCAACAGTATGGATACAGATCAATCCATGATGTTTGGGCTTCAGCAAAAGGACTGGTCTCAGTTTACATCTAAGGTACTGTAGGGAAAGTGTCACTCTCCCCAGCTTTGGTCATAAGAGATTAGCATCTGGTTGAAGGTAGTCATCTGGGCTCTAATCACTGCTGAGAAACAGGTACTGCTAAGAGAGGAGTCTCCCAGGAGAGAGGCTCTTACCACCCTGAGATAGGCACCTGTAGTGGTCAGGAAAAAACTGTCTGAAAGGGCCAGTCTCTCCTTATTAATTGTAAAGAGAACTTAGATTTTAACAAGATATTTGCCATCCAGAGGGACCTTAACACGATTGTGAGGTGGGCTGATGCCAACCTCATGAAGTTTAACCATGCCAAGTGCAAGGTCCTACACCTGGGTCAGATCAATCCCAGTCCCAGCTACAGGTTGGGCAGAGAAGAGATTCAGAGCAGCGCTGTGGAGAAGGACTTGGGGGTGTTGGTCGATGAGAAAATGAACATGGGCCAGCTTCAGTGTGCACTTGCAGTCCAGAAAGCCAACCATATCCTGGGCTGCATCAAAAGGAGCGTGACCAGCAGGTCGCAGGAGGTGATCCTGCCCCTCTACTCCGCTCTCGTGAGACCTCACCTCGAGTATTGTGTGCAGTTCTGGTGTCCTCAACATAAATAGGATATGGAACTGTTGGAAAAAGTGCAGAGGAGGGCCACGAGGATGATCAGGGAACTGGAGCACCTCCTGTATGAAGACAGGTTGAGAAAGTTGGGACTGTTCAGACTGGAGAAGAGAAGGCTGAGTGGAGATCTCATAGCAGCCTTCCAGTGTCTGAAGGGGGCCTACAAGGATGCTGGAGAGGGATTCTTCCTTAGAGACTGTAGTGATAGGACAAGGGGGTAATAGGTTCAAACTTAAACAGGGATATATAGATTGTATATAAGGAAGAAGTTCTTTACTGTAAAGGTGGTAAGACACTGGAATGGGTTGCCAAGGGAAGTTGTGAATGCTCCATCCCTGGTGGTGCTCAAGGCCAGGTTGGACAGAGCCTTGAGTGATATGGTTTAGTGTGAGGTGTCCCTGCCCATGGTAGGGGAGTTGGAACTTGATGATCTTAAGGTCCTTTCCAACCCTAACTATTCTGTCATTCTGTGATTCTATATCAAATTTTCAGACAGCTAAATTTATGTAGATCTTATGAAAGAGGTTTTAAGGAGATAGACTGACCCAAAGAGATATAAACATCAAATACTTTAATGTAACTTAAAAGATATTGTCCAAACAACTGGTAAAAAGGTGCTCTTATGGTGACTAATGAGAGGAAAAAAAAAAAAAAAAGTCCAGAAGAAAAAAGAAAATAAACTGTGCAGAAAAGAAGGGAATTTGTCTGCTTCTAGGCTTGTTCTCTGCTGCACAGTCCTGGTAGACTTTCTCCATCTAGACATTCACCAAGCCAGTGTGTTTGGGTTCCACCATGCTGAGCCAAGACATTTTTAAATTTTTTTCTGAGAACATACTGCAACACTGGCAGTTGACCTCTTTGGCATATCTTCCTGTACAAACACACTTCACAGCCTGCTATAGGCACCTAAATCAGATTTCTCCAATAGTTCAAGCCCACATGTTCCACAGATCTAATAATGTTTCTCATCCTCTATCATTCACATACACACCCACAAACAGGATGGGAAAGGAATTTAAAATTCCAACCCCAAAACATGGCATTTTCAGCAATAATTAGATAACTCCCCTAGAATATTGTACCCTCACGAACCCACAAGTTCAATGAAGCAACTGCAATATGCTTGGAGATCAATTATGGACAGCCCCGAATAACAAGAAACCACTGCATTACAAGCTCACAGCTTCCTCTGTGTCCTGAGAATGTAAGACTTTGTGACACCGGTAATATTTTGTCATAGTCTAAACAAAGAACTTCAGTAGTAAATTGCACATTCTGATGGCTCCCCTAGCCTCTGATCTTTACATCAGCATATACGTAGCCTCACGAATACGTATGTATGCCCAATGGCTATAAAAGGACAGCTTGTGTGGCAACTGGGGAGACAGTTGATCAGCTGATCGGAGCTAGCCTAGCTAGAGCCACAGCCGGCACGCTTCAGCGACGCGAGGGTCAACGGAGATTAGGAAAATCAGAGGGGATAGCGCAGAGACATCGCGATTCCCGACATCTCCCGATCCCCGAAGCCCCAGCAGCCCTTGCGAGAGAGAGGCTGACGTGGAGGGGGGCGTTCCCACGGTGACGGCGACCACTCCCCTGCCCCTTGCCTTGAAAAAGCCTTTGAGAGGACAGCGACCTGTCGCTGCCCACCGGGCACAGGGAGGAACAAGCAGGTCGTGTTGCTGGTGTCCCAGACTGCGCACCAATATGGTTGCTTCCAGAAAGAGAGCTTGCAGTAAGGTGACTACAGCAACTCAGACAGAGACTCCGTCCCAGACCGTGGCTGTTCAGGTCTCTGGGTGCAGGGAGTGCCAGAGCCTGCTGCTGCCGGGGGAGGGAGGACAGCATTCCACCTGCGTGAGGTGTGAGCAGGTAGAAGATCTGCTTAGCCTGGTGGCAAGACTTAAGGAGGAGGTTGAGACACTGAGGACCATCAGGGAGTGTGAAAGGGAGATCGACTGGTGGAGTAACTCCCTGGCGGGCCAGTCGAAACGGTTCCAGGGAGATACCCCCCAAAAGGGGAAGGACCCCCTGCCTTCTCACACAGAGGGGGATGGCCTGAGGCAGCCCCTGCCCTGTAGCTGTTGCGCAGAGGTAGGGGACCAAAAAGACGACGAGGGTTGGAAGCGAGTTCCGGGTCGACGTCGTGGGAAACCCTCCCCCCTTCCTGCCCTGCTTCCCCAGGTGTCCCTCCATAATAGGTTCGAGGCCCTGGATCTTGAAGGAGAGGTAGGTGAGAATGTGGGGCAAGGCCAGCCCACAAGGCCACATAGGAAAAGGGAGTCGACTTTGCACCTCAAGACTGCCTCTGTTAAGAAAGAAAGAAGGGTCATTGTAGTAGGGGATTCCCTTCTGAGAGGAACAGAGGGCCCGATATGCAGAGTTGACCCTCATCATAGGGAAGTGTGTAGTCTGCCTGGAGCCCGGATCAGGGATATCACCAGGGCGCTCCCCAACCTGGTGCACCCGACAGACTATTACCCGCTGCTGGTCTTCCAGACAGGTGGGGAGGAAGCTGCTTCCCGCAATCTGAGGGGGATGAAGAAAGACTACAGGGCCTTGGGGCAGATGGTGAAAGAGTCTGGGGCTCAAGTGATCTTCTCCTCTCTCCTTCCATCTTCCACTGATGATGTGGGAAGGAATGGGAAGATTCAGTTCATGAACAATTGGCTTCGAGACTGGTGCTACAGGCAGGGCTTTGGATTCTTTGATAACGGCTGGTTTTATAGGGCACCAGTCTGGACAATGACAAGTGAGAAAGGTTTGTCTCACAGAGGGAAAAGGATGCTGGGGCACGAATTAGCAGGGCTCATTTGGAGAGCTTTAAACTAGATTCGAAGGGGGATGGGGTTGTAGCTGGGCTTGCCCCAGTGGGGCAGCGCTCCAGAATTAATGAAGACTGGGAGGCCTCCTACAATCCTAGGGTGAAATCGGTGTGCTCAGCTCGCTCCCTGAAATGCCTGTACACCAATGCGCGCAGCATGGGAAATAAGCAGGAGGAGTTGGAAACCTGTGTTAAGTCAGGAGATTATGATCTGGTGGCAATTACAGAGACGTGGTGGGACAGCTCACATGACTGGAATATAGTCATGGAAGGCTATGTCCTTTTCAGGAAAGACAGGCCAGCCAGGAGGGGTGGTGGGGTTGCTCTTTATGTGCGGGAGGAACTACAGTGCACCGAGTTCTGTCCAGGGACAGATGATGAGCAAGTTGAGAGTCTGTGGGTGAGAATTAAGGGGCAGGCTGGCAGGGGGGATACTGTTGTAGGTGTCTGTTACAGACCACCGGATCAGGGTGAGGAAGTTGACGAGGCCTTCTACAGGCAGCTGAGAGCGGCCTCACAGTCACAGGCCGTGGTCGTCGTGGGGGATTTTAACTTCCCTGATGTTTGCTGGAAGGACCACTCGGCAACCCAGCCGCAGTCCAGGAGGTTCCTCCAGTGTATGGATGATAACTTCCTCCTGCAAATGGTGGATGAGCCGACCAGGAGAGGAGCGCTGCTGGATCTCATCCTCACTAACAAGGAGGATCTGGTTGAAGCAGTAAGGGTTGAGGGCTGCCTTGGTTGCAGCGACCACGAGATGGTGGAGTTCAGGATCTTGTGTGGCAGGACTAGTAGAATACCAAGTAGAATTGCAACCCTGGACTTTAGCAGGGCAAACTTTGGCCTTTTCAAGCAATTGCTAGGGGAAATCCCATGGGCAGGGCTGCTTGAAGGTAAAGGGGCCCAAGATAGTTGGTTGACATTCAAGGACTACTTTTTCCGTGCTCAAGATCGGAGCATCCCGACACGTAGGAAGTCAAGGAAGAGGGCCAAGAGACCTGCGTGGCTAAATAGGGAATTGCTGGGTATGCTCAAGTGGAAGAGGAGAGTTTACAGGTCATGGAAGGAGGGGCTGGCCACTTGGGAGGAATATAAGGCTGCTGCTAGAGGATGTAGGAAGGCAGCTAGGAGGACTAAGGCATCCTTAGAATTAAACCTGGCAAGAAGGGTCAAGGACAGCAAAAAGAGCTTTTTTAAATACATGGCAGACAAAACTAACACCAGAGGCAATGTAGGCCCACTGATGAACGGGATGGGTGCCCTGGTGACAGAAGATAAAGAGATGGCAGAGTTACTGAATGCCTTCTTTGTCTCTGTCTACTCTGCTGCGGGCAGTCCTGAAGAGCCCTGTACCCCTGAGACCTTAGATGAAGTCAGGTCGACGGAGCGGTTTGCCTTAGTCGATGAGGAATGGGTTAGAGACCAGTTGAGCAATCTGGACATCCATAAATCCATGGGTCCATATGGGATGCACCCGCGGGTGCTGAGGGAACTGGCGGAAGTCATTGCTAGACCACTCTCCATCATCTTTACCAAGTCTTGGGAAACGGGAGAGGTGCCTGAGGACTGGAGGAAAGCAAATGTCACTCCAGTCTTCAAAAAGGGCAAGAAGGAGGACCCGGGTAACTATAGGCCAGTCAGCCTCACCTCCATCCCTGGGAAAGTGGTGGAACACCTTATCCTTGGTACCATCTTAAGGCATATCAAGGATAAGAAGGTTATGAGGGGCAGTCAACATGGCTTCACCAGGGGGAAATCATGTTTGACCAATCTCTTAGCCTTTTATGAGGAAATAACACGGTGGATGGATGATGGCAGAGCAGTGGATGTGGTCTACCTTGACTTCAGCAAAGCATTTGACACAGTCTCCCACAGCATCCTCACGGCTAAAATGAGGAAGTGTGGACTGGATGATCAGGTAGTGAGGTGGACTGCGAACTGGCTGAAGGAGAGAAGCCAGAGAGTTGTAGTCTATGGGGCGGAGTCTAGTTGGAGGCCTGTAACTAGTGGAGTGCCTCAAGGGTCAGTACTGGGACCGGTATTATTTAATATATTCATCAATGATTTAGATGAGGGAATTGAGTGTACTATCAGCAAGTTTGCTGATGACACTAAGCTGGGAGGAGTGGCTGATACGCCAGAAGGCTGTGCTGCCATCCAGCGAGACCTGGATAGGCTGGAGAGTTGGGCAGGGAGTAACTTGATGAAATATAACAAGGGAAAGTGTAGAGTCCTGCATCTGGGCAGGAACAACCCCAGGTTCCAGTATAGGTTGGGGAATGACCTGTTAGAGAGCAGTGTAGGGGAGAGGGACCTGGGGGTCCTAGTGGACGACAGGATGACCATGAGCCAACACTGTGCCCTTGTGGCTAAGAAGGCCAATGGCATCCTGGGGTGTATTAAAAGGGCGGTGGTTAGTAGGTCGAGAGAGGTCCTCCTTCCCCTCTACTCTGCCCTGGTGAGACCGCATCTGGAGTATTGTGTCCAGTTCTGGGCCCCTCAGTTCAAGAAGGACAGGGAGCTGCTGGAGAGAGTCCAGCGCAGGGCAACTAAGATGATTAAGGGAGTGGAGCATCTCCCTTATGAGGAAAGACTGAGGGAGCTGGGTCTCTATAGTTTGGAGAAGAGGAGACTGAGGGGTGACCTTATCAGTGTCTATAAATATATAAAGGGGGAGTGTCACGAGGACGGAGCCAGGCTCTACTCAGTGGCAAACAATGATAGGACAAGGGGTAATGGGTACAAACTGGAACACAAGAGGTTCCACTTAAACTTGAGAAGAAACTTCTTCTCAGTGAGGGTGACGGAACACTGGAACAGGCTGCCCAGGGAGGTTGTGGAGTCTCCTTCCCTGGAGACATTCAAAACCCGCCTGGACGCATTCCTGTGTAACATTATCTAGGTGTTCCTGCTCCGGCAGGGGGATTGGACTAGATGATCTTTCGAGGTCCCTTCCAATCTCTAACATACTGTGATACTGTGTGATACTGTGATACACGTTAGGAGGAGCTATCCCCCATGTCTCCCAGCGCCACAATAAAGAATACTGGCTTGTCAGATTGAAAACTTTGTTGGCAAGTTTCTTCCTGGAGTTTTCTCCAAATCAATTGCAATGCATATCTGCACATTTTTGTTTTTCCAGTTGTAAGGAAATAGAATTTCTATGCATTTTTGTCTGAAAAGTCGATTGTATAGCATTAAAGAATGTAAAAATTCTGGTAAAGAAATTGTTCTAAAGATGAGATTATTAAATAGTCTTGGTGGGTCATGATTACCACAGACAACTGAAAAAACAGGTAATGTGAAAAATGAGACAGTCAATTTTAACAAGTACTACATGCAATTTAAAATTTTAAAAATACAGTGTTTGGCTCTGTATCACTGAGGCCAGAAGAATCATTTTATCATAAGCTTCTACCCTCCTGATGAGAGCACATTGATTTATTCTATCATAAATCAAGAGTCCTGCTGTGCTATGAATGAAGGATTTGTAAGGTTTTGGCCTTTAAAAGTGGTTGGGAGCATAAAGAAGAGAACATGAGAGATTGCAGTAAGGGAGGTAGAGAATCACGCTGGCCAATAAATACATAGAGCAAAACTAGCAACTAGCTTAAGAAGGCACAACCAACTAAAATCACATTCATTTATGCTGGCATTTTATCTTACCCTTCAACACTGAACTGAAGGAAAAAACCTGGCTCATCTGTCTCAGTCACTCAATATCACAGACAGTAGTGTCATATGATCACTCGTATGTATTTATCAAGACCTCTCCAGCACATGAATGTGCAGAAGTGTTGACCTTGAAATTATAAAACTTTTGATCTATAAACTGCTGTTCATAGGAATGTAGCATATGAGAGAGGACCCAACAGCATTTAAACATGGGAGTCATTACAATATGTAAATAAGATAATGTGACAAAGATATGAATAATGCCTTTAGAATTAATACTTCTTTACCCATATTTTAAAAGGGAAGCATTAACATTTTCAAAAGCATATTGGTCAATCTTTATTCCTATCTATGACTCCATAGCCCTTAATTATTATAATCCATTTCATACTTATATCTCCTTTCTTGGTCCTTAAATTCTAGATGATAGGCCCTAATAGAGAACATAACATTGAAATCCTCTATTACACAAAGGGATGATCAGACCTAGATCAAGTAATTTTCATCACAGAGAATTTATAATTTGACTAAGAATGACTAAGGTTAATTCTCCTGCTGTGTCTTACAGGTTTGCCACTGCTTCAGGGGGTATAACACCCTGATTCCCCCATCTACTTTAATTTTCATAGCATTTTCAGAAAAACATATTTTTTTCCATGTCATAAGTACAATGAGATGCTTATTTTTCCTCTTGAGACTAACACTTACAGTCCTCAATGAATTATAATATAATATATGTGGAGGGGGTTTTTTGTTTGGTTTCATTGGTTGTTTATTTTGGGTTGTTTTTTTTTTCCACCAAAGTTTTGTTCAATTAATACAGAAAGGCTGAGAGTTTTAAAGCTTGCTGGAAATTTCAAATTAAAATGTTGACTTTCCCAAACAACAGCAAAAAAAATTATTTATGTATTCTTAGGAGTTCATGACTGATTTTTCACTGTGTGGAGTAAGATATACAGGCCACTTTTAGAGAACCCAGTAAAAGCAATTATAAAAAACTGTAAAATAAAGAGGATTTAAACTAGAGCAGATGTAAATAGTGGACATGCAGGAACAAATGATCAGGGAAAGTGAAGTTTATCATGCAAAAGGAAAATAAATTGAGTAAGGCTTGTTTAACCTAGTGAAACAAAAACTGAGAGGGTGTATGATTGCTTTCTGTATATAAGTAAAGGGTAAAACAGAGATGGAGAAGAAACAAAAGAGAACTCTCGCACAATGAAGACGTAAATATGGTCATAGATAGAATTATTTTGGAATTAGAATTAGACCTCTAATCATCTCAAAGTAGAAGAACCCCTGAACTCCAACCAAAAGTGAGGTTCATTAGAAGCTTTGGCTCAATTTTGTCCTGGAGCAATTGTAAAAGCAAGCTTGATTAAATGTAATCAAAATTAGTTATTAAATATATCTAATTTTCAAGATGTTATTGCTGTTAGACCTTGAAACTTATGATCTCCAAAGGTCCCATGTAGCATAAATTGGTTTAGCTTTTTGTTTAGGATGGTACCTACTGAGACCAGCCTCTATGATCCAGAATGTTTCTTCCTGACAATGTCTGATGAAAATATGCCAATTTGCACTTAATTTTCAGTGGGACAGGATTCCTGCCTCCAAATGGAGCTGGCAATAACCAAAGGGAGAAGACCTTCAGAAGATTTTCTTAACATTTGCAAAAATGCTGAGTAAAACTGCTATTTTGTCATTTGACATATTTTAGATGAACGCCTAACTACCTTGCTATCATCTCAATATTCACTTACCATCAAGCAATGACGTGACAGAAAGCATGCTATGTCTGTGAAGTTTGCCTCCTAATTATCCGCAGTGAAGGATCTGTCGGAACATTCCTTGACATTTTGGTCATGACCCAGGCACTGTTTCAACCTACTGTAACTGATCAGCATTAAATAAATAAAATATTTCCAAAAACAGGAGCTAGAATACCTCTTCAAAATCAAAGGTTTGCACAGGATGGAAAAATGACCCTGAGAACAATTAGTTTTGCAAACAGACACTATTCTGTGAGGTGACGTCATTCACTACCATGTTATTATAACCATGTTTTGACAAATGACTATTATCTTCATTCAAACAGTGATAAGGAGATATGGATTCAACTTTATAATGCAATCTGTAGTAAAAGTTAATTGAACCACTACTATCAATAAAATGTTTCAACTTGTATGGTTTAATATTCCCATCTTCAATTATATTTTAATGGGCTTCCAAAGATAGTTCATCTATAATTGCATTTTTAACATTCAATTTCTTATAGATATGACCTTCCCCAAATGCTTAAAAACTATTATCTTAAGGAATAGGTTCCAGTAGATTTTTTTTCGTTTCTATCAGTATTTTTTTTTCCCATTTTCACTCAGTTTCAGTTACTGGGAGTCTGTTTATGATGTATGACAAGGATACTTATGAAGTCTTCCTAGGCAAATATATCCTCTATGTGTACTTTTCGGGTTAGGCTCTTCATTTACCATTCTGGTGCACAATTTCAGAACAGAATTCAGAGCTGAAATATAATATTAAAGCCCATTAAAGTTTACTTTAAGAGATTCAAGCATTATGAAAGGTAAACTGAAAAACTGTTTCAATCAACGAGCTGTATGAAATCAGCCAACAGGGAATGCAAACCCCAGAAAGTTATTCTAAATCAGATCCACTCTCCAAAACCTAGACAAATCACAGTTTCAAGTTGTACTCTGGAGAGTACAATGCCCCAAATTTGTTCCTGAATGTAACCATCTGAAAGGATTCCTTGAAATTCCTAGTAGGGCCTCATTCTTTTGGTAAAAGATACTAAGGGAGATAATGATCATTATAAAGCTGAAGTGATGAAGCCTTTTGCTCAAAAACTGATTCAGCTTTAGTTTCTTTCTCTGGTTGAAGAATGTCAGCCCATGATTCTTCCTTTCCGGGTGACTGCGCAAACCAGGAAAACTCCCTGGAGACGTTTATACAACAGAAAAGAAAGGGCAAGAGCATAAGATACTATGGATGTGAGAAGCAGCAATCTACTCACCTTGCTGGTGTCAGCCAATATGCAAAAAAGACAGAAATATTCATGAGGTCATAAAAGGATTAGACAGGAAGAAACATGACTATGGTTGTTCAGTGTAGTACCTAGAGCTCTGAAACATGTCAGGAACCCTAGACTTCCAGTGCCTGATCATAAAACTTATTTTTTTACTTAATAGAAAATATATAAAAAAGGTTATGGAGCAGGCACTAGCTTATCCTTTACAAGATGAGTGAACTAACCATAAGTTTCTTCTATCCTACACTAGGCATTAGGCCAAATTTTAAAAAAAATAAACAGTATGGTACAGGTATGTCTTCATCATGCATCAGGCATTATCCCAAGAAAACGATTCAGTTAGGCACACTTTGGTTCTTAATACCATTTGCTTCATTTTCACATATCCTAGACTTTGAAATGGAGTTGGTAGACATGGTAAAGATGGAAGACACAGGCCCTCTGCCGAGTAGCTGGAGGCCAGGCAGAATAGCACAGGATTGGTCACATACACTCAAAGTGCATGTGAATACATCTGAATCAAGTCCTGAGTCTCTAATTTGGGGAAATTTCTTTGCCTTCAGCATGATGGAATACAAGAAAATTACAGGCACACTGTTGGCTGCTCCCAGCCTTGAGATGGGAAATCTGATACGAGCACCATCTCTTCCTTCAAGACAGGTGATGAAAAGACTAGGGACAAAAATGAATGGAGGGAGCGGTAACTGAGACAATATTGTGGCCTTGGAGAGCTTACAGAGAGAGAAAGAAAATTTGGAGGAAGGAAGCAGACTTCATTACTACTCAGAATGACAAAACATGTGAAGAGAAATTTTTTTTCTTGAGGGAGGCCAAAATCACCACAAATTGTTAAGGACACACAGCATCAGATCCCATGTTGATAACTGCAGCACAGCTGCTCCTGCTTACATGCATCTGACAACATGGCACTGGAAGGTACCAATGGAACAACTGCCACCTGTTCAGTTACTTGTTCTTTTTTCTTCTCTTCTTAATCTCATAATACTTGTAGTTATTCTCAGGATGATTTTGTGTCCAACATGTGACATATGGCATTTCTCCTTTTATCTTTGCATAATCTTATTTTCAGTCTTCCTGATGTATTTATAAGTTTTCCATCTTTTTATGTATCAAACAGCTTCCATTCCACACTGAACTTCCTCCATGGTATGTACATTCAGGACAAAAAATACTTCCACAGCAATAAACCCCTAAGTACAATTGACTGTCCATTTCCCATGGGCAGCGCATCTATTTTGCGGCAAAAACATGCTATGGTGGCAGAGTGTCCTAGGCTGGCTCCATGCAGAACAGTACAAGAACAAGGATGCATTGCTTCCAAGGTTAGCTCAGTACGTTTGCCTGGGTTTGGACGCTGAACTAAAAAGCACTGCCAGACTTGAGATGGCTCCCCACAGAGTCATTCTCATTGGTCTGTAGGACACTCTCAAACACACTCTCAAACTGCACTATCTATGTCATCCAAGGTCTCTCATCCACCCACCCTAGTACCCTGGGTAATGAGCATGACAGCATGGTGTTTTGATCTTCTACCCATATCTTATCTACAAAGAAAGGAATGCATAATATATGTGGTGTATGTTTTTCCTAAATTTGCATTGAGATGGAAACAGACCAAATAATCTTGTAGGTATTTTCCATCGCAACAGACTGAAGTCTATAAATTAAAAGGGGAAGGGGCGGGGGGGAAGAGAGTTGGAAAATTAGATACTCTGAGAGAATTTACATTTTCCTTGTGAAAAATTAAAGAGCATATTTGAAATAAAAGTTTTCTGTCAATTTTCATATTTTCCTATTGAGACACAAAGTCAGTATTCTAATTGCAAGCAGTGAATCACTCTCAAAATATGTTGCTATGTGTATCTCTCAGGTATAGTTTAGTTGAGGAATTTTCTTATGGAAATATATTAGTCTTTAAAACATTCTGGCATGAAATATAACTGAGTTTTAGTTCTGAGATTAGGATCTGTTAATTCCTGAAGATCCAAAAGATCATCATGACAGATTTATAACGCAGAAACTCTGAAGAAAATTTATCAAACATACTTAAACAGACTTTGAATTACCTGCTGGCTAATTAGAAATGGCACCAAAGCTGGCCACTGCAAAAGACTTCTCAGTAAATTGTTTTCAAACCCTAGGGCAGGTTGTAGTCATTATGTTTCCCTTACACTCTACACAAGATGGTCTTTGTTTAGTAGCCTGCATGTTACATGTACCCTTTCATGTTTTCCTAATGTTACTATTTATTTATTTATTTATTCATTTATTTTAATTTTTAATGCAATGTTATTCCATTATTGGGCCATGTGGACATTTTTAGAATGGCTACTAGGTCTTTCTGTTGCTGGCTCCCATCTAAAACGTTGGTATTTCAGCTTCTTGAGGCAGGGAAAGAAGCGAGTAAATAAAAGAAGAAAGAGAGAAATACAAGAAAAGAGAGAAAGAGACAAATAGGGAGATAATAGGGAGGGGAAAGATTGAATGCAAGAAAGAGAAAGCAAAAAAACCACAAATTTACAAATCCATGGAATAGAAGACTGTATCAAAAAAAGAAATATATATATAAGACTGAAAATACAGCTGTATATATATGATGACTGACATTCCTGAAACCGTTTCATAAGCCTATTTCTGTTTAAATTTCAACAAATGTTTAAGCACTTGGAAAACTAATTTGCACACTAAAGAGTGTGCAAATTGCTCAAGTTCTTTTGCTAAATAACCGCATTTTACCATGCTTTACCATGTCCATCTGCAAGTGGTCCACTGTGCAATGAAGCCCTCCCATCTGCGGTTGTCTTTCAGTAAGTTCCAGATATGAACAAGATAAAAATCTGACTGGATATGAACACAGAGCTCCCTTTTTTTTTCTTAGTCAGCACCATATATATAGACCAAGTTAGAATACAGCCTTCTTGCAAATCCCTTTATTTTTTTTCTTAATCTTTCTACCACTGTATCCTAAGCTTTCTCAGTAAATCTTCACTTGAACTCACATGTACTCACACGTACTCATAGTGGAATCATTGCAGGAGAGAGGCATGATTGTCAAGATCCTACCCACGCTTGAACCCAGAGCATCCAGAACTGCTTCTTTCTACTAAATTTAATTCAATGTGAAGGTCATCAATGTTCAGTCTTACTTTCAGGTGCAAGCCTCACTCTAGAAAGAGATGCCACATTTTCATAATTTTTAGATATTTTTCACTAGTTCAAATAATATGCAAAGCATTTAGGAATGAAAACATGTTTTCATTAAGTCTGTAAAACCATAACTTTCAGATCAGCAATTGGCACTACTCATTCCAATCAAATATGAGCCTTGCCAGATGAATTAGAAAAGTCTTCAGAATAATATCTTAAAATACAATATAACAGTCCTTACAATCAAAGTATTTCTGCCTTTAGTCACTGATCTTTCATTGATATATTATTTTTTCATATGTTTTTTCAATTAATTACAAGAACACCTGAAGTAAATGTTGCATCTCTTTAAAAAAGCTCTAATTACTACTGAAAGAAATATAAAGCACATTTAAGCATCAGGGAATGGAGAGGAAATATGTATGTCTTGCAACCACAGCTATGAAAAAAGTTTGCAAATCTGTGACATCATAAACTACTAATTATTTCCACATTTAGGAAAATATTAGAATTTATTAGGGTCTTTTCAAGATATGGAAAATATTCCACAAGTGAGGCGACTGTAATTCAGGAGAGGTGGAGTCCAAAATGAATTATTAAGCTCATTTCTTCAAGAATGAATATAAATATTGTCCACATTTCACTACACCAGCTACAGTATATGCATGAATATGCATCTTAAACGTTGGCATTCATGGGGTCTATGCATACGTAATAACTATCCTATCTATTTTAGGAATTTTGAAGGCACATATTGCGTTGGCATCTAATTACCTTTCATATTTATGTAAGTATAAAGACTAAAAGAAACTTAGTATGTTCCATGTTTGCTAGCACAGTATCCAAGCTGAAAACCGTATGCATAAACTTCGGTAACTGCCATGACAAATCAATGTTGGTATATTCTGAATGTTTACATTTTTAAAAGATAAATGCCATAACAAAATATATGGGCCTGAAGCATTCCTCAGCAATCTTATGTCTGCATTAAGATTCAAGCTAATAAATGTTTTATGAGGCTTGATCTTGACCTTAGGGTTTTATAGAACTGGACAAAACCACAATACCAGACTTTTTTTTTTTTTCTTTAGGATTTGTTCTTCTAAATAAAAGAACTAGTGATAGTGCCAGAAAGGCATACAGCTGCAGTGTCTTTACCGTGACTACCATTTTATAACTGTTGGCTAGCCTTATTGCAAGTCTCAGTCCATGCTGGTGCTTCTTACCATTTCCCCTCTCTCCTGCCCTTCCCCAAAAGGAAGGCAGGCAAATTCAGCTTGACTGTTCATGGTCAGATGAGATTACACATTCAGATGAAATGGCTCATTGAAGAGAACGAAATAGCAGAACCACAGGGATGAGGACAATGACAGTATCTTCAGCTATACAGTTTGATCCAAAAGAAGACACACAGAGAGATCTTACTGTCTTCACTTCTCTATCTGCTTTCAGTGGCTAAGGTTGTTTCCACTCAGACTTCTAGAGAGCAGAGCATAGTGTTCATGCATAGCAGTCAGTACAAATAGGTTTTATTAAGTAGCAAATATCGTACAAATAGGACAGAACTGCTTCTTAAAAATGTATTTCCTTGATGAACCATCATCCCAAAGACTTGATGAAAACATGTTTAAACACAGACAGCCATTTGCTTACTAAAACAAAAGTTGTTACTATTATCTGTGTTTACGTTCACCACTCTGCAGAGCTTAACTTAAATATTCAAACTCATTGATCCTGTCTTTACAAAAAAGTTAACTGTGCCCAGAACCATCTGTTTGCACCCAGCTCAACTGGGAGAGAAAAGCCTGTACACATACAGCTCATCTCTCACCCTATCACACGGGGAATCTGCTTGAAAAATGACTACAGGGAATGGCCTCTGTCTATGCTAACTCCTGAGCCATGATCAGGACATCTTCATTCAGCTCAGGCCAAAATTGCACCTGGTGACAGCACTAGCAATTAAGTACAGAAATTTTATTTCCTTCCTACCATCTGCAGAATAAAGTTTAGAATGGAGGTGCTTTCCTGAAAGGCACAAGAACCAGAAAAGAAGTCTGGAAGTCAAGTGCATGTCCCAGCATGCTCCCCAGTTGTGGCAAGCCAGTGAGGACTCTGTCACTGCTAGAGTGTCTGATACTCTTTCCTGAGCATGCACAGGCATTTTACCCTCAGGAAGAAAGATGTTGCCAGAGGATCAGGGAAGCTGCACAGCAAATAACAGAATTAAATTTAGGAAAGCTGAAAAAACAGAAAACAAGTTTTGAAGGAAGAAAGACAGCAAAATTTGGCAGGGGTTGAAAACCCAGAACGAATTTTTATTTATTTCTTTTCCTCCTCTAAAAATCTAAAACTGTCAGCCTTGCACAAACCATGAACCTGCAGTAATAGCAGCTTTGTGGATTTTCCAGACAATCGGGCAGCAGAAAGTCACCTGATCCATCTACAAGACCTGGTGAGAACCGGCAAATATAATAGGCTGCACAACACCTGAAACTGCTGGCATCGCAAACACTTCCTGACTAATTCTGTTGGAAAACAGACACAAAGCCGACCCTGTAATTACATCCCACCCTGATCTACATTTGCAGCCGTGTAATTAATACTTCCTCTGTAAAGCAATGGAATAATTTAGACAGCAGATTTTCAACCTTAGTCTGGGAAAACTGAGAGAGTGCGAGCTCTGCTTGGGCATTTTAGCTACAGGGAAGTGCTTTTCTGGTTCTATTTGCTCACAGAAACTGTAATTAGATGCTCAGAGCTCTCTTTGTGCTAGGGGAGAAGAAAATGATACTTCCTTCCTGTTTAAAAGCCACAGGAGAGAGAGGGTGAGGGGAGCTTTTACTTATTCAGGGGACTTTATGAGAGTGATAAATGTAGATGGCCCCACAAACTCAGCCAGCTGAGAAAGTGTTGTGTTGTCCCACACAAGGAAACATTTAGTTTGTTGTTGTGGAGTTAAAATGCTTCTTCTCATAAATCACCGTGGTTTTACAGTAGGCATAGCAAAATCCCATATAGATCCTATAAAAACTTTTCTGGTTTTTTATCAGAAAAAAAAACCACCCCAGCAAACTTTCACAGAATTTATTTTTTTATCTGCTCCAGATTTCTCTCTCCCAGTATATTTTATACAGATGTGGGGGGAGGGGGGAATCATGATGGTGAGGCTTCTGGGATGTTTCAAAAGGAAAAATTAAACAGAAAGAAGTCCTAAAATCAGCAGTACTGAAGTTTAAGAACAAGGTAATGATCCTTAGGCTCATAAATTTGGGCTTAGGTATTAAAATTCCACCTCACTCCCACTTTAGTTGGAGAAGATCAGGCCCAAGAACATGTCCTGGCAAATAATGACTACAGATAGTCTCATTGTTGTGTTTACATTGTAGTGAAGTATCAGTCACTTTTTCACATGGATTACCTACTCAAGCAATTACCTGCTCAATGTGGGAAAAAGCCGGAGTACAATTAGAACTTCACAGTTCATTAAAAAAAAAAAAAATTAAACTTTAAATATGTTACAGTGGTCCCTAGTACAATTCTGTCCAATTATTTTATGTACTTTAGTGATGATGTCACTCTTATAACACTATGAATGTGACTGAAAACTGCCTTCTCTGAAGGTCCCTCACTTTCCATAGGGGCACAGAGGATGCACATCTGGCCTGAGCTCAAGCTTTTCATTACAACAGCAATGAAAATCCACTGACAAGTTTGTGGAGCTTTCTAGGCTTTTAATTACTCCTGAAGTAAAGATGTAATCTTTGTCTTTTCAAATATATAAAGTTTTCCACAACATAAGTGGTTAAAGGTACAATCCAGTCCTTCACAGTAGCCCATACAGTACTCCACTGGGATTCAGGCATCTAAGTCCCAGAGTGCTCTCCAAAAATCCTTGGCCAAGTGCCCAAGAAGCACTTACCCCAAAGCCTAAGTATCCTGTTATTGCACATACCTAAAGAGGATACGTTCTTTGCTGATCCAGACAGTAGAGTGCCTACTCAATTCTTCAAATTTACAAACTAGGCAGGTCTTTACCACTAAAAAGACACAGTTCTCTCTCTGTGCATAGCCAAAACTTACACAAAGAATTGTACTGATTTCAAAATACAGCCAAAGAAAAGATGTGTTTCCTACTGGTTTTATAACAACTTTCTGATGAAAGCAGTTGCCCAGGAAGCAGAAAGTCTAGATTCAAAACTGTCCTCAGCCTGCAGGGACTTGATGCTGTAGGCACCCTACCCACAAAACCATGCAGTAATCAGGAGCAGAGATGTGACCCACCTGTTCAACTGAAGCTGTATATCTCCATATAGCAACAACAAAATCACTGAGTAAGAGGGGTACTAGGCAAGAGCAGTCTGACTCTGTAGACTATTGATTATATCACTCTCTTGATTAGATCACTCTCCTGCAACTGATTCCTGAAAGCAAAGCAAAATACAGAAAACTCTGTTGAACTTTGCATTAGACGCCTGTTGCATCACTCAACAGCAAAGTTTGTATTTTCTTACCTATAAGAGAAGCAGGGAGACAAAAGCATGCTATTTCTTCAGTTGCATTTGGCTAAAATTCTAAATGCTTTTAGTTATTCATTCAAGAGAAATAATTCTACTGATTTACAGTTACCTTCCTGGCATAAATTAAGAGCCATGTCTTGTGGAAATGATTTTATCAGCAGAGACTACCTACAGGAAATTGGCATTATTCAACTGGTACACCTAATATGAATAACCTAGTGCTTCTGTGATCATAAGTCTGTTTTTAAAAAAAAACAGATTAAAAAAAACTCCTAAAACCCAAACCAAACTTACACATTTCTCCTGCTTGGTAAAAACATATGCATGAAGAGTTAATCTTCTGCTATATACTTCAATATAAATTTTAAACATGCAGTGAGGTAACTAAGTATTTTTAAAGTCATAAGTAGCAAAGGCTTTCAGCATCAGTCCAGTACATCAGCATCTGAAGTCAGCAGATCAAAAGCCTACCTCAAATGAAAGGGATTCACTTTTAATCCTTTTAAATTTTGACTGGAATTTTCATGGCAGTCTTAGTAACATCACATTCACCACTCTTTGAGTGAGCTCATTTTAATATTTGATAAAAAAAAAAATATCTGCAACAACAAAGATGATCTGGTTTGGAGCTTTTGCTCAGTATAGTTTGAAAAATATGTTTGCAAAAGTTTCAATGGATTTTGACTAATAATATATTTCAGGGTTGGCAAGAAAAACTTGGGCTGTTAAAACCCAACAAGACAGGACAGATCCTCTGTCCATTATGTTCATGTTAATCTTTCTTTCCCCTTTCATTGGCATTTCCCTCTACTTGATTCACTTCTCAAAAAAAAACACCCCAAAACTATGGACCTTTCCTTGTCAAAGAATAAATAATGTGAACATAAAACTTTTAGTTTTACATTCATAGAGAGTGACTGTTACCCTCAGACTTTTAAAGGACAGAATGTGGGTAATGGAAATAGCAGTTGTACTGTCTTTCAGCAAGGCATGCAAAATTTTTACTTGCTTTGTTAATTTAGGATTTTTTACTTTAATCTTTACTTCCTACTCATCATATACAAGCAGCTGATTATTTTAAGAAGGGCTTCAACTAAACAAGGAAATAGGAATTCGCAAAATGATACTTACACCATAGAATATTTCCAGTATCTGCTGGGGAAAAAATATAAATTATATGTGGTTGAAATATGTGATCATACATTCTCAGAAGTTGTTTCCATTTTAATGTTTTCAGGATGAAAATTAATGAGCATGTTTACTTTATTGGCAAAAATGAGTGTTTAGCAATTTTGTCTACATGTCCACATGTCCACAGTGGGTTTTGATTATAGCATAGCACATGCAAAAAAAAGTTACTTTCTTTTCTTTTTTCAGTGGAAGTGTTGCATAATCAGAATAAAAAAAAAATCTAAATTTATTAAATATTGGGGAAAAGAACAGTTTTAAAGCGTATGAAACCCAGATGATATGTAATTCAGTACACACAAGTGTGGGCTGGAGCTCTTGCTACAGAATTCATTTATGACATCTAGAACAGGGGAGTGGACATTTGGTCTCGATCTCTGTTCCAAATAGTAAATCATTTTTCAGGGGTATAAATTCAGATTAGAATTCTCTAAAATGCTGTCACTTATCTCAGTTTCCTTGCGTATTTATAACAATAGCAAGAGAAGGTCTCTGGTTTTATAATACTTCCATTCTACAAAAATCTTAGTTTTCATGGAGACATCAGAGAAAGTTGGAGAGAGCACTATATGCCATTGCCTTTAAAATTTGAAAGGTAAAGGGGAAGAAGAATGTAATTTATTTGTGCTATAAAAGATAGTTTTTCCAAATCTCTAGGGTAAGGAGAAGGAACATAGTGAGGATCACAGACTCGCACAGACATTTACCATCCCATGCATAATCCATAGAAGTCCCTGCAGCCACTACAGTAATTGCTTATGTGGAAAATAAGTATTAAGAAAGTATCACTAATGTAATTTAGCAGCTGAAGCGAGAAGAGCTAGGACAGTGTAACCAGCCAGGTCTCCACATACTACAGCCGGAAAAGCAAACTTAGAACAATATTTCACGGTATGAGTTATATGTTTGTACTGGTTCTATGTGGGATAGATGAAGCATTGCCTTTTGTGAGCACTTTGATTAGCTCCTTTGCTGTCTTATTTCATTGCATGAATCTAATTGAAACAAGGGAAACTATAGTATTACTGAATTTGCCAGAACAGAATAATACTGCATAGTAATGATGTACGAAAAAAAAGGTTTCTTCTCAGAGCATTTTGTAAAAAGGCATCAGAGTCTAACAAGAGCAAGATAAGCCAAATGAAACATTTATTACAGTTTCCTTCATTTGGAATAAAACCAGGATTTTGTCTGCACATATCATGGTCAATGTGAGTTCCACAGGAATCTGATAAGAAATGTGGGCCTATGTCTGCAGAAGATTGTCATACTCCTAAAAAGAGATGAACATCTCTCTGACCCATGGCATAAGTGTTTCAAATAGACCTGTGCTACCAGGGTTTTGGCTAACCATCATATGGTCCTGGTGACTGACTTTCCGTGTCTGTGGTATCCAAAATACACGCTTTTACCTTCAAATACATTTTCAGATTTATTAGAGCAATATTTCCTCCTGATTTTAACCTTTATGTCCCCTAGTGTTTTCATGTCCATTACTGGACCCACAGCATTCTTCTGAAGGAGATGCTAGATATACTGATCAAATGGGACACATCTGGGTTATAGTAAAGTCCAATAAAGTGGATGAAGAATCAGGTATTATCAACCCTAACACAAAGCTTAACACCTGGTACCTAATGTATTGCATTCTTGCCATGACTCCAGCCATTTGACAGGGACCCAGTTCTCATCACACAGAAGTGCTGCTGAGGCTGTTAAATCTATCTGAATGGATTTAAAGATGTGTATGTTTATCAAAATCTATACAGTTAGAAGTCATATGAGAGATCCACATTTTTTTTTAATCATTTTATCTTTGGCACATTTTCCCTGTGCCTAAACAAAAGGAGAGGGCTTTGTGGGAAGCAGCTAACTCTATCCCATATAGGAGATGGGGGATTCACTGTGGAAAGAAATGCAGTTCCCAAAGAAAATAATTTTCCTTTGCAGCCTCTGTCACCTCTCTACCCTCACCCCTAACCCATAACTAAGGAGGCAGATTGAGAGGTACAGATTCTTGAAAGAAATAAAGGCTTTTTTTCCAAGAACTTCTGCAAAAGAATCTGATTTAAATCAACAACCAAAAAGAATTTCTGGATTAAGCAGATGACATTAATTAAATTCTTGCCAGTTTATTTTTCACCTGACATTGGGCATATGATCCTCTTAATGCTTAGAGAAAACATTCCTCTCATCAGCTAGTCTCATGCATCTGGCAATTCATCCCTACCATGCTATCAGTCCTGTTTAAATGAACACGTTCTGCTATTTACATCCGAACCGTTTCTTTGCATGATCACCAACAGCCATGGGCACAAAGATACCTAACTTGCACTCCCTCTGCTGGCTATCTGATTGGCAGTGTGGTTACAAACCAAGAAATAACTGCAGCCAAAATTCTGACGATTACCTGTAAATCAATACACTGCTACAATTCACATCATGTTCACACAAAGGGAACTGCCACAGTACTTGCAAAGGACAGGACCAGAACTGCAAATATGTACAGAAAAATATCTATTTGCCTATTTTTGTGGAAAAGTGTCCAGGAAACTATACAGAATTACAGGCATTGAAATGGTAGGAAAGAGGAAGGCTAACCTGAACAGTGGGGTGATGAGAAGCAAAGCCACCCCAGACTAGAAGAGAGGTACAGATCCCTTGAGGGCCCTGGAAGGAGCAGAATACCAGCCTAGGTGCTCTGAATGGTCTCCTCAAGATGTCTTCTCTGATTCTAGAAGGATCATTGGGAAATTGCTTATTTAGCACATAAATGCTCTGAAGTCTAGTACTGGATGGTAGGTCTTATACTAATGCTCTTTATTTTCCTTTTGATTTGCACAGTTTGATCTCTTTCCTTTCTGATTTTACATTGGGATGTAAAACATGATTGCAATACTTTTAACTTTTCGTGCTTGTATATGATGGCTCTGATAGAATCTGCATTCCCGAGTCTATGTTTCTTTTTCCAGCATATGCCAAGCTGCAATCTCTGTAACTCTACAAGACCCAGTCCTTTTAAGGGCAGACATACCATCTGCAATGCAATCTATTGTGTACTCTGACTCCAATGGCTTGTGAAATTACCCATGTTTATGACCCTCATAACAGCAGCAGATGAAGCCGAAGTCAGACATGGAATGTAAGGTTGCCAGATGTCCCAATTTTCATGGGACATTCCCACATTTAAATAAAACTCCCACATCCTGTTGACAGGAACCATTGTCCCAAGACCTGCACACGCAGCACCCTCCTCCCCTCACTTGCAATTGGGAGCAATACATGTGGTGCTTCCATCCCACCCCCAACCCTGGGAGTGTCTCAGATTCCTGCAGCTGCAGCACCTGCAGCCAGAGATAGCGAATAATGGCAAGGGAATTTGGGAGAGAGGGGGAAGGGGGCAGTGCAGAAGTGAGCAGAGAAGAGAAAATCAGGCAGAGAAAGAAGGAAGAGAAGCAGTTTATGAAGAGCAGCAGAAAGAAAAAAGACAAAGGAAGGAAATAGGTAAGGAAATGGAAACAGAAGAAATATTTCTAAAAAGCAAGAGGAACTTAAATGATTTATCAAAGGTAAGAAGAGAAGGGGAAAAGAATGAGAAGGAGAACATAAAAAGCAGTGAAGGGATACATATAAGCACAGTGTAAAAGTGGGGAAAGGAGATGGAAAGAGATAAAGAAAAATCAAGCAACAACAAAATGTTAAATAAGAAAGACAGAGAAGGGAAAATGAGGGAGAAACACACTCATATCAAGGGCAGTAGCTCTTCTGCACTCAGGTAATTCATACAATAAGCCATGCTGTCCCCTTCTTTCCACTCACTTCTTTCCACTTTTTGCAGAGACTGCACACAACTGCTGGAGCCGTCAGAGCTGGGAGCTGCCAGGGACGCTCATGAGAGCACTGAGCAACCCTAGACAGCACATGAATTGCCATTAACTCCCAAGCCTGCCTTGCAAGCAGTTGCTATTGGAACAGCTATATTGTTAAATGATTTCTTTCCAGATTCTGCTGGATAACAGAAGATTGAGAGGGATATTGGACGGGAGGCTGAGACTGAAGGTGCAAAGAAAGGCCAGCCAAATTTTGGAGTATATTTTGTGCGACCATCCAGTCCTTTCTGTTGACATAACTAAATGCAGCTCTTCCCTTGGGCTCCCATAGGCTTCTCTATTGTGTAATAATCAGCATTTCTTGACCTATTTGAAAAAGTGTCTTTTGCTTTCCTATTATAATTTCAATTGTCTCTCCCGATGAGAATCCCAGGGATGAGATAAAGTTTACTGGAGTCCCACCTGCTTTACTTCATGGAGTTTCCCTACACTTACTCTTTTCCAAAGCAATGGATTTACTGTTGAGAGAGAAAGTTGTGGATTAAGAAAACCCCTCAGCTCAGTACAGAAACTGGATTTCATCTTTGCAAATCCACTACAAATCAGTGCAAGGCTGTCAGCCCCACAGACCTACCAGTTTTCTCCAAACATCCTTATAATGAGAGAGCCAGCTGGGCTATAGAGAGTAGCTATTAGTTAGGAGGAATTTCAACTTCTCGATTCAGTCAGAGGAAAAGAAGAATATGTGATGTGGTATAGTTAAGAATACACATGAAATATTTAATATTTACCCATTTCTAATTAGGGCAAAGAAGCAGTTTGACAGTTGTACTGAAGTTCAAGATCACATTTGCAGACCTATGTGGCTTGGGTCAGCTGCATCCATTCTGCCTCCTTGGGGCAAAGGCCAAGGGTGAACCTTGCTCACACTTTCCTGTCTCCGGTCTCACAAAGCCTGAAATTCCCTGACTGGAGAGCCAGCTGACTTTCTGCAGGCTAGAGTTTAAGTGAGGCTGGTGTGTGAGTAGGCTGGATGACAGGGAAGCTGCAGTCCAAAACCAGGCTTCATCCCCAAATTTCTAGGATGCTATAGACATGCCCACTCCTCGCTGTCCACCCTGGCACATAGAAATGAATGAATTTATAAATTTTTGTTTCTTTCAGTGGTTCTCTTCATAAGCTAAGCTGAAGGCCATCCTCTTGTTCTGTGAATCCTAGCACACACCTGCCAAGCAATTTTTAAGAATTGCCTTCCCTCACAGGTTTGGCTGAGTCTGCTTGCATGAAAGAAAAGTTACATTAGATGCTTGCATCCATGTGTAACTCAGCTACAGTGAGACTGCAGGGCACAGGGCATGTGTAAGAAATGGGTCTGAATTTTTTAGAAGAAAACTGTTGGATTTTGTGAAAACAGACAGCATATTTGCATGACATCTGCGAAAGGAGGTTTGTAGGTCCATTGTGCAGCCTCGGAATTGAGCTTGTCTCAAATTTCTTCCATTTATTTTTTCAACATCTATTTGAAGTAAGGATACAAGAGAGACTGTGGTTTCTTCAGCTGAAGTCCTGCGCTACACAGAAGAAACACCAAACCATGTTCTGCAGAATGATCTGTACATTTGCCTTGTTAGCTATAACAGAACATGGAGAAATGATGTTTGGCTGATATCTATCATATGACAGCGAGGCAAGGACAGCTCTTATCCTGAGGACACCGGGGTCCATCCCCTTCAGAACTGCACAATCTTTAATAAAGATTTTGGGGGTTTTTGGTTTTGGGTGGGTGGGTAGTGTGGTTTTTTTTCTTTTCCTTCTTGTGCCAAGCTCATTTGGCACAAATGCTGACACCAAACACAGCACCACAACAAATTAGAACATGAACATACAACATGCACTCCATGTCTGTGGTAGCTCACAGAGAGGATTCCCCTGGCTGTCCCAGCTGATTTGTGGAAACATGTTCTAAACACAGAAGCAATGCATTGAAGAAACATAGAAGCTCCCAACACACTGCCTATCCTTTGATTTAATTCCTAGCAGAGTGGTTACATTTGATTCATTAACTTTGCTTCTTCTCTCCTTTTCTTAACAAAGCTGGATAAGGTAGATCTCGCTGCTAAAAAACAAGTTTAGTTAATATGTTATGGAGTTCACTTGCATTCACAGAATGGCTTTCAGTGGGTGCCTTGCAGGCTGTCCTTAAATTCACTGTGACAAGTATGTGGCAATTTGAGATGGACAGATACAAAGAAGGATGCAAAGGGAGATGTTACAGGGTTCTCTACAAGGCACTGAACGTTTTTCCTTTTTCTGATAGACAATATTAAAACTCTTGTTAGTATCTTCTTAATAGTACTTAACTTACATTGTTCTTCTTTGTATAATATAATGTTCTTAAGCTCCCACTGTGTTATATGTGCATGGGCACACAGACACACACATGATTTTCTGCTGAGATCCCTATGAACTAAAAAGCTAGCACTGCACTGAAATGTCATTTTCCATGTGACTTTAACCACTTTTTCCATGCATTCTTCTTTCATACGCATATGCTTTCTCAGGCAGCTTAAACTACATTGTTTAAGAGATCCTTTGTTATCAAGCATCCCAGGTTGCTCTTTATTAGCAATCTGTCACTGAGGTCATTTGCCTTTTTAACAGCTTTTTTACCATCTACAACATTATTTAAAATGACTCTGTATTTTGTTTAGGAGTTTGTCCTAAATCTTAATGTTAATTTGCCAGCATCAAGTGACAATGAATTCGTATCTCTGTGAGATTGTTTTAGGAATATTTACATTCCCACTTGCAGATACATTTTGTAATCTGTTCACCAGATTTCAGTGAGTTAATATTGCCTCTCCTGATTTTCCTATATTGCATTTTTTCAGATGTCATATGAAACAAAGTCAAATACAGTAGAAACATAAATTTCTGTCAGGATAGTCAGCATGACAAAGCAGGCCTACATGCACATTGAAAAATGATTTATGTTCCTCAAGTATGTTGACTGGAACTAATTATGCAAATATCTTTTAATTCTTATGTGGATGCTTCACCCGTGAGCCTCTTGCTCAGAATCAGCATCAAGATATTCCTATGTGAGTCATAAATTTTCTCTTTTAAAATATTAGAACTACACTAGCTTTTTCAGAATCCTGGAAAGCCCCCCATTTTTTAAGCCTTGCTTAAAATAGACATGAATGTCTCAAAGAGCTCATCTGCAATTCCTTTAATACTCTTGCCTACAAGTTATACAATCTACTGGAATTAAAAATGTTTCAGTCTTAGTTTTGTCATTTAATGTCTGCTTCAGCTACTGATGAAATACTATATACTTCTTTAGCATTGCAAGAGATGAACAAATTCTACTTCAAAAGCAGAAATTTTTACTGAATGCACTTGACTTTGTTATGCATCTGAGAACAGCTATTTGTTAAATTTCCTTCCTTTTTCTGAATGGTTAAGGTAATTTTTGTCTCATATAGGAGATATATCATAGCTAGGGTTATTTCTAATAATTTAAAAAATTCCTCTCAGATCCTTATGCAAATGGAGGGTGATTGGGCTTTTTTGTGATTTTTTTTTTCTGTTTGTTTAGGGGTTTTGTTGTCTATGCAACAGTTCTAGTTCAACTTGTAATGAATAAAAAGACCTAGTAGGTTTTTTACCTACTCTTCCCTATATCAAGGACTGCTTGGAATTGAGGGTTCATGCTGGCAAGTGCTTAGATCTGTAAGAAATTCTATTAAATGACAACAGTACAGTCACCAGCATATCAGCAAGCATACGGCAAATCAGGTTTTATATATAATTAATTTCTAAACTTTAGATTATGAATTCACAAAACATTTGCTTTGTTTCTTTAAGCTGCCTATAACATGTAATATGGTATCTGTTCCCTGAGAAAATGATATAAAATCAACAAATTTTGAATTTTTTTTTTTAAGTAAACTATTTCTATTGGCCAGGTATACATATAAATGGATAAGCATTTTTCAGATATTCTTTTACATTTTTTTCACATGACTATTCATAAATTACTAATAGAAGACAATGAAAATAGCTAAATGAAAGCTGCAAAAATTTCATATTACCATAATTTAAACCTTATATCTACCATAGCACATTTTCAATTTTCACAAATAAAATCTTGCTTAGGAAAGTATGTTTTTTTAAAGGTTTGCACATGCTATCTCTTTGGAATTCAATGAAGTTTTAGAGCATTGTTTTTCAGACACAACCCCAAAATGTGCTTTTAGATTTCTGCACCTGAATTAAAATACACAAAAATTCATCAGAATTATATAAAAACATGTACAACTAAACTAATAAATGGAGTGAGAGCTAAGAATATGCATGTGGACTGTCATACTTTGCAAGCAAAGACTTGCAGAACAATTCATCATCAAAACAAAACCTGCCAAACACGATAAGATCTGTCATACTCCAGCCAAATTGGTTAAATAAATGTAGAAAACAGGAATGTAATGTGATGTGACTAATCCTGAGACACAAAACAGCAGAAAGGAAGGTTCTCAAGTATGGCAAGGTAAAAAACGCTTGTGATACACTGAAGTTTAAAGATGGAAATACTGACAGACTTTTTTCCCCTGACATGCCTTACAAAGAGCTTTGAAAAATCTCATACACATTTCTAATGTTCTTCATAGAATTCAAAGTAGGGGCGAAGGCTTTTTTTTTTTTTTTTTTTTTAATTGGTGCCTCAGTCCAAATTTTCTGAAGAAATCATTGCCTGGTTTAGATTCAGAGTTTTTAGAGACCTAACCTATTTGGCATTAAAGTAGGAAAGCAGATTATTCAGAGTGCAAAATGCCAGGTACTGCACTCCTATGAAAGTCTGACCACTAGTGGCACAAAATCGCCCTCTTAGAAATGCACCTTCCCTGGGGCAAAGCTCTGAAAAGCTGGAAGACTATTTAAATTGTCCTTTGAAATTAGGCAGATTCACAGGGTGGAAAGAGCTGGAGGTCCTATAGGGCCTGTGAACAAGGACCAGAAAATCCAGCACTTTCTTCTGCCCTGTGGGTCTCCCTGTGGCAGGGCAGGGATGTGCTTCTGGGGGGGATGACACTGGGTGGAATTCAGTCCCCCAGAGCACAGGTCCCCCTCAGGGGCTACCAAGCCATCCCTGCCTAGCAATAGTTTTGTTTGGCTGGATGCACTCACTGCATTTTATAGATATGATAAAACGATTTAAAAAGAAAACAAAAAACCAAATGAACAAAAAAAAACATGTTACTTCACAAGTTTTAACAAAATATTTATTTTTTCTTATATAGTTATAAACTGGAAAAAAAATATAATGCACTTTGATCTACCATTTTCTACAAGCACAAAAATGTCTGTGTAAAAAAGCAATTTCTTTACTGTGTCAATGGATATACCATGAAAATGAGACAAGGTATCAGCTGGACCTGTTAGTCTAATTAAAGGTATTTGGCCTTGCTTCATTCATACAAAGGAGAGAATGCTTCATAAGACACCACAACTGCCATATTTTCTACTCTTGGGTCCAATTTCCACCATTGGCAAAACATAATGAAAAAGTTGCTTATTTTTTACAGCTAGTTATCCATCATGTTTTTACTAAGAAAAAAATCTTGCAAACAAAGGTCTTCTCCTCTGCTATGCTTAGGCCAATGCACTCATTTATGCTAATTACATCTTTTTCACAGTTGTCCCTCTGCTAGTTTAACTTGTATCCCAGATTCAATTTTTTTTTAATGCTTTAATGCCATTTATAATACTTTAATAATACAAGAATACTGTTATTATAGCCACGCCTCTAAAACGCTACGTGCTGCATTGTAAAAGGCTGAGCTACCTTGACAACATAGCTTACAGCTTGCAATTTCATATTGAATAGGTTGAAATTCCACAAGAAGAATATCCAAGTTGCAGCTGAGGAGGCTAACTCAGTGGATGCAAAATAAAATTTGAGAAATATTTAATCTGGGTTTTAGCTCAGCATTAGGGTTTTTTTAGCTTTATTCTTTTGAAACTGTTACAATACTACAAGTATTCCGTTTGGAATCACAAAATCACAGAATGGTTTGAGTCAGAAGGGGTCTTAAAGATCATCTAGTTCCAACCCCCTGCCACAGGCAGGGACAAAATGAAAGAGTCAGATTCATTTTGTCTACTTAGGTCTTGAGTTTTCCAGCAGGATCTACAAAACAGCAAGTAGGATCTGACAGATCCATAATTCAAAGTGGCTGAACCTCTTTTTTTATTGTAGCTGGCCATAAAACTTGACACAAGCCTATTACTGGTAATATTCCTTTATTGCTGCGCTTACTTTTAAGCTGTAAATCTGTTTTGCATCTATGGAAAAAAAATATAGTCTGGGTGCGCATGGGCTGAGGACACAGTCAATTAGCTGGGTAATTTATTTTATGAATTTACAGTGAATTTAATAAGGAGAACTACCAGCATCTAGCAAGTGCTCTTCCTCCTGAGCTGCAAATCAGCAAGAAAGGGTTCCTTAAACTGGCACAGTGAAAGATCTGGGTTTACAATATGTTGTTTGAATGTGTCCTGGTTGAAACAGGAACTGACAGTCTGATTGATAGCCCCCATTTCTTTCCTTATCGTCACAAATTACTTTCAGAATGCTAGTAATAACACAGTGTTAGACTCCTATAAAAGGTGCAACTCTCCAGCTGGGCTTTCAACGTGAAAAGTTTTGTCATATTAGTGGAAATGGTTTTGCTGAACATTTAAATCATGCATCATGAAGGACCGTGTGGCGAAGCAGACTGGTAGTGAAAAAAGAATAAAAAGCATTTCACCTCTCTGTTCCTAGTAAAAACTCAGGCTCAGTAGATACCAACTGCTACTTCTATACAGAGACTTTTCAGTTCCCTATGTAAAATGGGATTAGGCTAACCATTTGTTAATGGTTACCCTGAAATGTCTTTCATTAATAGTGATGCAAGTACCCAGAAGAGCACTTCCCAGTGACACAGGGACCGCAGAACTCAGGTTCAGAACAAACAAAAAGGAAGCGATTTTTCAAATAAGATGTATTTTTGTTGTTGATCTTCTACCATATGAATCAAAAAGCAACTGGGGGGGGGTATCCATCAAGAGCTATTGAAAACAAAGACAACACCAGTGTCCACCTCTCTGTGATTTTCCTTTTAAAGTATTTGTTTCACATTATAAAAAACATCTATCTGCAAAACCCTAGATTGCTTTAGACAGGGAATATATTGCAGGATATATTTACTTGATTTCTTGTCATGTTCTTGCTGAGGTGTCTGACATGTCTCACAACTAACAGCAGGAGGAATCCTGTTTGACCCAGTGTGGATAGTCTTGCATTATTATGTTTTTGCCTTGTGTTGTTAAGCTGAAAACAGCTGCCTTCTTCACAAGAGAGTCAAACTGTGGGGCTTACAAAGTTATAATTTCTGTTTACTGTCAACATTTGTCAACATTTTTACCATTTATCTCTTTTACCTCTCCCTTAAAGTAAGTCCCTTGTGCCGCCTTCTGGTTTTGAAGGCACTGCAGAAAATGCAGTAAACGTAAATTGTGTTGGGTTAGTTCAAAGATTAACACAGGTGATGTAAAAGTTGATTTCATCAACTTATTATAGCTGTATCTGTATCACATCTAGGCAAGATTTTCTGATTATAGCTTGAGATGTTTATGGAAACTAAGTGCTAGCCTCATACTGTTACACATTATCTCCTCTTTTCCTTATCCTGCATGACCATGAAAAGAAAGAGAAACATGCATTCCATGAAGAACTGAAGTATACACACAGTCAGTGGACCAGGGCTCATCTGTGCCCACGAAGATGTGCACTGATGCAGGTTTTGAAGCCCTCATAACAGGTCTTTAGCTTTTCTTCTCAGAACCCCAAATAAATTCAAAATTGCAGGACTACCATGGCCTTGTCAATTGCTCATGTCACTGGAGTTATTTCAAGATATACCTCTGTCTTCTGTCATCAAATAAACTGAGTAATCTACGATGTTGTTAAAAGCACAGAACAGAAAGGAAGTGTAAAGACTTGATTCAGCTGCCTAAGCATAGGTACAAAATATCTTTTGAGATACCTTGGAATATCATGTTGCCTTTCAGGTGCTGCATCAGAAGGTCTTGGGTATTCCCCAGGTCCTGTGTCATATCTCCCAGGTATGTCAGCATGCCCTAGATACCCTGAGTAAGTCATCTCAAATGTCACTAGATGCCTGAGTTCAGGTCTCTGAGTCATAAATAGATAAGATGTAGGTTATGAAGAAGACTAAAGTTTCATTAATCTTATTCAAAAGAACTGCTTTTGAGTTGTGATTTTTACATACCTCTTTGTAACCCTGAAGAAATAAGTTAATTTTCCTGCCTTACCTTCACTTTCTGAGGTACAGAATTAGTTCTGCTCTATACTCATGAGACTAAATCAGGATGATTATTGCAACAGCCTACTAACATGTGAGCTTCTCAATTTTGATTAGAATTTCTGGTTTGTTTGTTTGGTAAGTAGGTGTCATAATGCACAAAATCCTTTCATGAAATTTGAATAAATTTTAGCAGCTGTACATGGCTATCAGTGGAATAATCCATTTCTCCATATAACAGAGAATATGTAGACTTGAAACCATCCTAAGTGATATGCCTGTTGTCACAAAGGACATATGTTGTAGCCCTGAGAAAGACCTGCAAAAGTCTTCTTCATCTCAGTCCTGTAGCACATAATATACAACATGAGCTCAACACCACAGATTTTTCATGAGAGCCTCAGGAGAGATGTAAAACTGAGCACCTTTGGATGTAACATCTGCAAAATGCAGAAAAGAGCAAAACCTGCCAGCAGCATCATTAACTGTGCTCCAGGAGTCTTTGAACAGATGTCATACCTATTAGGGAAATGCAAATCACAAAACACTATAGCTTGATTTCCAATAATGATTCAGCCTTATTCTGCATCTGAGAAAATTATTAAGGTATCAATAGCAAAACTGTTTCCAGATATCTTATGATGCCTGAGAAGAACAACTTTTACAGGCATCTGTGTTAAACTCACAATCTAAAGTACACACTAGACCTGCAGTAAACAGCGTGCTCCTGACAGGTTTTAAGACAACATAATTATCCTGCAAATAAAAACAGTATAAAAAGCAGTAGGAACTCATATTCTATAACTTGTGAAACAAACAGAGAACAAATTAAAATCAGACTAAGTTCTATTGGATATAATCATGCCAAACCTTGGCATGACCTTCTGAACTGTAGGACACAGAAGGTAGGCAATGGCTCCTTTTAGATGCTTGAAGTGAACAGATTTTAAACAAGAAACATCTAGGCCTGATTTTTTTAATGGGAGTTAAATAGCCTGAAGACATTTAGTAGTGGCAGTAGCTCAAAGTCAGGCGCAAATTTCTGAGTTTTTGTGAAAATTGAAACAATTTTTTGTTTGTTTTTCATGAGGAAATTAAACTGTTTAAGATACTTCAGGATGCAAGTTTCTGTTCATGTGGTTTAAAAGAAGAATACTTTTTCTAAGCAGTCTGAGCAGTAGCTCTTAAGAAAACTTCTCATTGTCAAGTGCAGGAAAACATAACTTTTCAGTAAATCTATTAATACTACAAAACTATAATTGAAGCTGGATAGCTAAGGCAAATAATACTTTTCCTAAATTTCATGATCTTTATAATCTTCTGCTATCAGATAATTATCTCTCACTTCCTTAAAAAAAAAAAAAGAAGAAAGAAAATGCTTAGATATCTCTTAGCAGAATATTTAATTTGCTATATTCAACATAAAGAGCTCTGGTTTATAACACTTCTTTATAAAACGGTTTCTCCTTGAAGTAAATTTAACACCAGCAGGCGATACAGCTTTGAAGCACATGATTGGAGCAGGTCTCCCCAAAACTTCCAACTAAGTCAAACCATATGACAGTGGCAAACCAGTATCAGAGGCATGTAGATGAACAGATCTGCTATGGCATCTTATTTCCAAGTATCTGCAAATAACTTGTGAGACAGAAGAGTTGAAGTGAACCCGCATCAAGAAGCAGGAAAAAAGTCATACGATACTGCTACATCCTCCATTACCACCTGGTATTTCCCTTTGAGCTAAACTCTAAAAATTACTTGTTCTGTCACATATGCATCTACTAAGGAATTCATCATTTAACCATACTTGAGATGAGTTTTCTGGACGTCCTCATCTCAGTTCAAGAGCACTGAAGCAATTAAGTCACAAAAGGGATAAAAGTCTAAGTATTAGCCTAAAGCAAGCAACATTACAATATGCATGCATGACAAAGTAGTCTGCTTTCGTTTCGTTCAAAACTGGGAAGACAAAATCATCCTTTTCACCTAGACTACTTGTGAACAGGATGACAGCAATTCTGGATTTCTCTACCACTGATTTTCAAGTTAAAAGTATTTTTTAATGTAGTTGTGGCCTAACACAATTAGACCATCACTCCTTTCTGACAAAGCTGTTTAATCACCAGGATGTATTTGACTTGTTTCCTCTCAAATTGATTTTTTTTTTTTTTCTGTCTTTTTAAAATACATTTATCGCACCCTTCTACTTCTGTTCGGTGAATGTAGAAAGGGCACACAGGTCACATGCAGAGGTCTCATCTGCTCAGGGTAACAGTGGGAAGTCTAACAAACACTGAAAGAAAGCTATTTGCCCTATGAGCTGTGGCAAGAAACTCTTTTCCTGCATTATTATGCATTTGGGTAAGATGGATCTTGGTTGCTCATAAAAGTAAAGATCTTCTTACATAGGCATGTCTTTTCAATAGCACACACAGAAGTGTACCATGTTGGTTTTGAAGGGGCATATATGTTAGGGAATAATCAGTGAACATGAAATTGTGATTAGTTTCATATATAAGAAAGCAAAGCTAATTTTCCACCCTAAAATACTTGAAATTTAAAAGCCTGATTCTTGTTGGGAACTAAACAGTGTCAAAACAGCATTTTGCTTTCAATAGGACACGTGCTAAAACAGTATGGTAATTTATTTTTTATAACATGTAGATATAAAATATACACTATTAGTACAATATATCTTAAAATCTGTACATTGTATAGTTTGAAATTATATATTTTTATTGATTTATGTGTTTAAGTTTCAAGGGACAGCAGTTTCAGGGGAGATATGAACCTGAAGTACCTTGGTTTAATGTAGGAAGCAAAAGCTTTCTTTCCTCATCCATTAAAATGCCAGGAATCAATCTATAAATGACAGTTAAGACGCTAAGTAGCAATTATTCCTATATCTGCTCATTTTAGGCAACCTCAGGCTTATCTCTCACTTCCTTCAAGATAGGATAAAATACAGAGTCAGGTATTATAAGTTGAATCTATAGATTTTCTTCCAGCATTTTACTGCTACACTTAGCACTAAAACAAGTTACAGGCAACCACAGCAAGGGAATTTATGACCTTACAAATGGAAGCAGCATGTGATAAATACCACACTATCAGTTGTTCAGGTAAGTAATATGTGCTCTTGTAAAACCTGTACTGAAAGCTGAGTAATTTATGAAGTAAAAGAAGTCTGGCTTCTTTAACCTCTCATGCTAATTTACTTTAAGATAACATAAGGATAGACTTGTGTACCACCCTCTCCTGGTATTTTTAATTGCTATGTCCCCTCTCTTTCATCATTGTATCCTATTTCTTCCATTTATCATGTAAAAGGAGCGAATGTTATTTCACCTTTAAAACTGAAATCCTTCTTTCTGATATAGGCTGATGGTTTCAAACCTCTTTTTTTGAAAGGGAAAAAAAAAAAAAGGGAAATTGCTTTTCTGGCCAGTGGCCATGCTGAAGTTGAAAACATGTCTTTTAGTAAAGGTAAAGCATCCTAGTGAATGACTTGCTTTTGAAAGAACAAGAGACAATCCTTGCAGTCATTCAGTACAAGCACTAACAGAAGGAAAAAAAAAAAAAAGACAACTTCCCAAGTGTACTGCAGTACAAATCACACTGAGCACTTTGATTTCAGGCAACCAGCCTTCTGAATCTGATTCATTAAAAGGAGAAAAGGCTGAGGTCCTAACTATTTTCAGTTGACTTGTGAATAACAGGAATGGTTCTGGATATTGTTTAGAACAGAAGCCTTAGGTGAGCAGGTCATTTCTGAATCCTTGTTTTTCTCATGATCCTAAAAACTTAGGGCTTTATAAATGGAAATTCTTATGTTTCTGTAGCCTTGGAAAAGTTATTTATATACTTAAGCAGGGTGGTTAATCTAATAAAAGACATTGCCATTACCTCCAAACTCTGCCTTTACAATATCCTTAGATCATTAGAGCTACAACCACACACTATATACAGTACAGACACACAGGTACTACAGACACTACATACACCTTGTCTGTTTAGAGACAGAAAGGTCCTTTCTAGCTACCAGGATTTTACAATCAAGTAACCAATTATTATTATTGCATGTACTTGTAGAGAATAAGGAGGTTCCATGATAACAGCCCCTTGCCTGAAGGAACTTCACCAAGTGTCCACAGGCATGGTTCTGCAGCGGGTTGTGGGATGCAGAGCTGTCTGCAGCCATCATCCTTGCCCTTTCTGCTGTCTCTGATGCCCACCTGTCAGCCAGTATTCTCCCTTAGCCTGCTACATTGAAAAGATGCATTAATAGTGATTCGTAGAAAAACTCTCAGAACTCGCCAAAGTTTAAGTTGACAAGCAGGTATTCTTTATTGCGGAGCTGGGAGACACAGGGATCGCTCCTCCGCGCATGTCTCAGTCAAGTACCAAACAATCCGTGATTATATAGTCATCAAAAATACATATTCATTACATTCCATGTATATTCATAAAGCTACTTATACATGACATCATTCTTCTAGGAAATTCCTCCCGCAAGTGCACAATAATGTGGTAGTGGTCTTTGGGACCCCTTGTGGTGGTTTCCTCCTCATCTTCTTCCTCACTTCATCCTTTGGCTGAACTTTAGGTTTAGAAAGTCCTGTTGTCATGCCAGCAAACACTAGTTAGGTTCTAGCTGGTTATTGTAAAACATTTACCTAAGTAGATGACTATCACTGTCATCTACTACAAAGCTCTTGCCCATTGCTGTCTTTGCAAAGGATGATCAGGGGACTGGAGCACCTCCCTTATGGAGATAGGCTGAGGAAGTTGGGGCTGTTCAGCCTGGAGAAGAGAAGGCTGCGTGGAGACCTCATAGCAGCCTTCCAGTATCTGAAGGGGACCTATAGGGATGCTGGGGAGGGACTCTTCATTAGGGACTGTAGTGATAGGGCAAGGGGTAATGGGTTAAAACTTAAACAGGGGAAGTTTAGATTGGATATAAGGAGGAAATTCTTTCCTGTTAGGGTGTTGAGGCACTGGAATAGGTTGCCCAGGGAGGTTGCGAATGCTCCATCACTGTCAGTGTTCAAGACCAGGTTGGGTGATATGGTTTAGTGTGGTGTCCCTGCCCATGGCAGGGGGGTTGGAACTTGATGATCTTAAGGTCCTTTCCAATCCTAACTATTCTATGATTCTATGAATCTAAAGCTACCAAACTCAACATTATTTAACCACAAAGCAGAACTGATTTTACTTATTTACAAAAAATTATACATTTTGTATTTCTTTGTTTCAATAGAAATGTCAGTCTGTAATGCTAACCATGGCATTGACTTTCCATGTCAAACATCAAGTTTGCTGCTGCTCAGAAATGCTCATGCATGAGGTCTTTCATCTGTTAAACTCACAAGGACATTTCTGATATTCATGATATCCGAAACATCACTTTGCCTGTGTTAGGCAACTAACTTGTGTCCCTGATTGACACCTGCAAAGAAGTCTGCCAATAATTCAGTTTAAGTGTAAATAAACACATATACTGATAACCTGTATAGCAATTGAAACTCCACTGATAAGTTTTTTGGATCTTCACTAACTGTAGATGCATTTGGATATCTCATTCACCAACATTTTAGTCATTACTAGCTGACTGCCACCTGCAGCTGAATCCCAGCCCTAGCATAATTTTTTGTTGTCTACTGTGTTGCCTCAGAGCTAAACGGTTGCCACCAAATGTAAAATCTCACGGAGAAATGGCTAGAAACTTTCCCTCTCTCTAAGTATTCCCCATGTGAAAGTCAGCTACATGCCCTTAAATGTTGAAGAAGCAATTCTTCAAGGATTCTCATTGGTCTTAGGAGCCACAACACATATCAGTAAACTAGTTCTGCGGCCACTGATGCAGGATTTTTGCTGCAGGGAGTCTGATCTGCTAAATAGAAAATTATTGTATCTTCAGGAGTAAAGAGTCTGGCATCTTGTCCCTCCGGCTGCTGCACGAAGAAGTGCCATGACAAATTTTTGCCACTTGACTTGTAGCAAAATGTTAATATTTATCTGATATATAGCAGACTTCAGCAAAAAGTGATAGTTGGGCAGTTATCCTGGCAACAGTGCACTGAATCTCTTGGTATTTCTCTGCCAAGAGCTAGAAAATATAACTGGTTCTTCTCCACTCGTCTTGTGTACAGTTAGGAAAAGCTGACATGGCACTTAATTAGTTTGGGATTTACCAATAGTCATTTAAAAGATAAGAGGTGCCTAAAATAATGTATAGGTAGTTACACCTACTCTAAAGACATCCTGTAATTTTAAACTCGGCAGATATGGTCAGGAAGAAATTCAGCCGTGCTCTGTAAAAGCAGATTAGACAGCTTTGAAGGGTGCACCCTTAAGCATATGTAAATACAATAGTCTCTGCCTACAGAGATAACAACAGTGAAAGTACCTAAGGCAGGTGCCATCCGATTCTTCGGTCACCTAGTAAAAGGGGGAATGAACTAACAGAAACTCAATAACAGGGAACCAGGAACAGTGACTCTTGGCTCAACTGCCACTTAAATTGGTACTGCAAGAGAATCGTTTTTATCTTTAGAGTACTTACACTGTTAGGAGAAGCTCTTTTTTCTTTGTCCTTTTTTTCTTTTCTTTAATTTTCACTTTTTTCTTTTTTTCTTTTTTCTCTTTTTCTTTTTTCTTTTTTCTCTTTTCTTTTTTCTCTTTAATTTTCTTTAATTTTTTTCTTTCTTTTTCTTTTCTCTTTTCTTTTCTTTTCTTTTCTTTTCCTTTTCTTTTAATCTTTTCTTTTCTTTTTTCTTTTCTTTTCTCCCTTTCCTTTCCTTCCCTTTCCCTTTCCCTTTCTCTTTCCCTTTCCTTCTTTCCTTTCCTGTTTCTCTTCTCTTTCTCTGAAATATTAGCTGAAGAAAACAACAGGTGATCAAACAAATAGTGAACCTATAGGGTGGATGATTCATGTTATCACTCTTCTACATAGTACAAAGAAATATTTTGTTAAATGATTCAGCACATTTTAGAGAAAGAATATCATATGCAGATCATTTAATCTGGCTGTTAAATTGTGCTATAAAAAAAAGGCCCCAACAATTCCTCCATGCTTGCTTTTAAGTGCATAACAACACAGTATATTTCAGTTAGTGTTTGAATAAACAGTTAAAACAACATTTCATAACAATAGTTGTTATGAAATTTACTTGTCCTTCAGGGCTGATACCTTTTGGCTGCTTGGCAAATAAGGGTGAACTATTGGCACAATTAAAGAAGGAAGTTTGTTGTTATTCTGGAGACAGCCATGCAACTTTTTTTTTCAACTGGGCCTTTTGACAGATATGACCTTGTTTTATGTCTTCTTGTTCAGTAAGCACAACATTTTTCCTAGGAAATATTATTTAAAATTTTTTGATAAAGAGCATATAATATTTATGTACTAGTACCAGGCATATATTCTCTTGGTTTAAACAAGCAAAATAATAGCATGTAAAATCAAAGCATTTTGGTTTCTTCATCATTCTTTTCTCATTTTAAGGATACAGCCTCCTATTGGCATGGGATCATACCAATTCCTGCCTCACATCAAAAAGTGAGGTAGGAATCGCTGATCTAGGAAGCTCTAGCCCACTCTGTACTCTCCCTCACGCCAGGAGGTAGTACACTGTGTCAGTTTGTACCAGGATATGATTTCTTTCTCCAAGCAGAAATGTAGAATTGAGTCATTTTTCCAGATTTCCAAATAGCTGTCAATCCAATAGGAGTAATAGTATGGTACAAGATGCTTTATGGTACAAGATGCTTAACATCTGGAAGAACTTGTCACTTTTTGTGAAAAGAGGACCTGCACAGCCTCAAGAAGTTCAACACGTACCGGGCACATGGGTTCTGGGGAATTTTAACATCTCAAAGATGCATTAAATTTATTATTCTTTAGCTGCAAACACTGAGGTAAGGATATATCTGTCATATAAGCTACTGCTTTGTTCAGTGACATTTGTCTTCTGAAGGTGAAGACAAAAAGGATTAAAGTCAGAAATGGGGACTTAAAACATACTGAATTTGGAAGGAGAAAATACTGAAGCAAAAGACAGAATGAGTTTCAGATGGTCACATCACTCCAGAATGAGTTAGACAGGGCATTCTACAAAAATGACAATAGAAATCTTTCTCCACCAAGTATTCTGTTTATATAATGTGTTTCAGGTATTTCAAAATGTCTTTTGGGTATTTTAAGATGTCTTTAAAAATATATGGTCACTGTTCTTATGTGCTTCTTATAAAACTAAGCTGTCTTTGCACCAAGTCTGTTACTTTTAAGGGTTTAGACTAACAGAAAGATGAAGGTTAATATTTTCTTTAAAACTCTTTAAGGAATTTCTATGGTTTGATTTGGGCTTTTTTTTTTTTTTTTTGACACTCTATGTCTTAGGCTGTTATAATTCATTATCATCCTACTAACCCTGTGGAAATAAAGTTCTCCCTTTAGCAAAAGAAGTTCCTTGTTCTGCTAAAAAGCCTGTATTCTTTGTTCAGGACTCTGAACTTTAAATTCACAATATTATTCCTTAAAGAACCATGTCTTTAGCTTCCTAGATTGGAAGTGATCCCCTTAAGTTCGTGTTCAGCTCCTGTCTACTTTAATGATACTTAATAAGTATTTCAGCATTTTGCTGAACTGAGGCCTCTTCCAACAAATTTGAAAAACAGTCATTAAAATTTTCTTTTCTCCAAGTCCTCTACAATTGTGCTCATGTAATTTGGGAACCTAATGCTAAAGCTTGGAAGCTACATTAAAGAGAAGTCATCATTTACTTTAATTTTTTTGATATTTCTGAAATTGTTTTTCTGTCAGAAATGTAGCACACTGAAAATTCCATGACAGTATGTCACAAAGACTTTGTTGCAACCTGCTTGAAGTGACTGGAAAAACTTGCTGCTCAAAATCTAGTGAATTTTGATTTCCATGAATGAGAGAGGCCTCAAACTAAAAAACACTGTTTTGTTTCATTAAAACTGTGGATAAATGGCATTCAGAAATGCTATTTGGAGCATGTAGATAAATTATCTCCTTTTTTGCATGTTTTTGACTTCTTAGACATATCTCATATTTGGATGCATCCAGAGATACACTTTATGCAAAAGCTATGCATCATTTTGACAGATACTTAGTAAAGAAAGTATACATACCATTTATACAGTAAACCATGAGAGACAAATCTATAAGAGCTACAGGTTCATAAGTTCATGAGAAATGTTTTATTACACTAGCACACTTGCTTCAAGTCTGTCTAAAATTTCAGCAAACCGGACTCTCCCCTAAGCTAAAGCTCCTTTGTGATTTACAAATAATGGTAAATCCATGTCTGATACGATTGCTGTAACAGAGACAAACAGGAAGGAGGAATATCCTGGTACTTGAGGAATTGGACTAGAATCCACTTACCAACCAGAAACACAATCCTCAACAGGGCTAGACTATGTTGTCTAAATTCAGCTGAAAGGGGATAAATCAGTGTAGTGGGATTTATGTTGTTTGTAACTCTTTTCAAACCAAGCTAGTACATTAACAGGACTTTCTTCTTCCAGGCTATTTCTGTATATCATAAACTATTAATGGGTACTGTAAATCTCAGCTCTCCATTAAGACCAAACTAAAATGCCATTGCAGATTCTGATATTAGTATACAGTCTCAAATAAAGCTACAGTAGCACTCTTTTATTTAGCATAGCTCAAACTACCACAATTTTTATAATTCACTTTTTCCTCTCTCAGCCTTCAAAAGATGTTGGCTCATGCTCCTTTAGAAGCTCTCATCCTGTCCTCCTTCACCTTTCCTGCCCTTGTCTCTCTTCCGTCATATGCATTGGTACACACAGGGACAGCAAAACACATTTGCACAGGCCTATACTGATTTACGTACAAGACTTACTATTTCTTTTGAAGGTGTCACTCATGTTCCTTTGATAGTCAAAATGGTTGTTAGTGAACACCACGTGGTTTTTTTTCCTTATAGGATTAGAGAAGACATTTTTTACCAAGCCTTGGGTAAGGGAAAGGCCCTTAAACAAGCTGAAGATGTACTGGAAGATCTCACATTGTACCACAGACTGTCTGTAGAGACATTTTGGCTGAGTCAAGCTCAATTTATTTGAGGGCATCACTTTTTTAAAGCTCTATGATCCCCTTTTGTTTTCAGAAGTTCAGGTGAAAGCAATTTCCCTCTGCAAACAATTCCCATCTGAATCAGCATGGATCTTTAGAGAAAACATGGAGATAAAATAGGCACTGAGCTTTATTCAAGACAGTGATGACTTCGTTTGATTAAAGTTTAGCAGCATATCATTATTCTACTGAAGACTTCCATCCCTACGTGTTGGTGTGTTGATTAAGAAATATTTTTAAGCAAAGAAAGTATACAAAGGCTGCATGTACCTTACTATATCCTTCCCAGCAGGAACATCTGTACAATAGGGGATGTATTAACTTAATTAAAGAGATTATATGATGTAGTGCTTGTAATAGCAAGGGACTGGACTCTCTGACCCAGAGAGCTTTTCTCACTCATATGTTGCTATGATTTTTAGACGACTGATCAGAGAAATTTTATTCATTTTAATATCTGGGTTATGTACAAGATTACATGACAACTAACTTAACTGCAACATTGATGGCTGCATATTCCTTTACCACTGTCCTGCTTTTCTAGGTTGCTCTGGGCCTGGACCCAGCACTGTAGAAAAAGAAAAAAAAAGTGGACATAAGAATGTGTTCTGTCACATTCCATTCAGATTTCATGCATTGTCCAAGATTTTACCTTAAAGTTTTAGATATTTGCATATGCAAGTGAAGTCAACATGAACAGAAGAAGACCTTCCAAAAAACAAGTGAAAGCAATTGCTCTTCTCCAGGGACCATGAAAAATGTAAACCAATAAAATTAGGAATTTAAATGTTGAAGTTCAAGTCTCGAAGAACAGACTGACATTTTGGAATATCTGGCAGAAAACTGTTGGCAAGAAACAAATGTTTAGGTTGGTGACAAGCAGTTCACTTTGGAGAACTACTAAAATTACATGGAATGTACAGTAGCCTTTTTTTACAATTCTGTCAAAATCAAAAGCACAAAATTACATCCAGGGACAAATGTTTCAAACTGGAAAATGACATGAAAAAACAGAACGATGTAGGAAGGAAGGTAGGATTGTTCTTTTAGTTTCTCTGTTGCAGAAGAATTTATTTTAAAATACCGCCACAATTTCTCTTCTCACCTATATACCCATTCCTTGCAACTCTTAAAGAATACTTGTGTTCCTATCAGCAAGCATGACCACAAGCCAAGTTTCTTAAGACACCATAAGAATAGATCTCACAGTGTCAGTCTTTTTATTCATAATAAGGAAAATGAAACACAAGGTGAACTCTTGGATGATTCCATTTTTCTTTAGTGTACAACCTCTTCCTGATGTGAAATGTGAAGGAGTTGCTAGGAGGAAAGAAAGGATAGTTCCCTTTAAAAGTAGTCCATGTGAATTACATTCTTACTATCAAAATTTATACTGACATGAGTGATTTAATAAGTGGTTTAATGAGTGATCCTAAATAATCCTTTTGCTCTTATTTAAGACATAGATAGTTGTTGATCATCGTTGATCTCTTTCTCTTCCTAAAGGTTAACTTTTCTGAATAAACTGAGTAAACACTGGAAGAGATGCCAGGAAGTCTGTGGTAGACATGATAACATTACTGAATCTATGACTAATCTGCTTTTCTTCTAAATGTTCTTGGCTAAGGTGCTTCAATGTTTGCATATCCCTTAAGCAATACTTACCAAAGCTCAGTGTCCACCCCTAGCCTTTTAAGCAATGAATTTTCAGTATGAAACTAAATGCCACCTCCTTTCTGTGAGTTACACCATTGTGCCAGATTGTGCACACGTGTTGCATTAGGAGGAGGCACTGTACTGTGCCATATGCTGTGTTTTATTTTCATTTAACTGCATACATGTAATTTCGCTTTAGTCTGTGAAGCTCAGCGTTCTATGGGAGAGGCTAACGTGGCTGGTTGCAGTCTTTGGGATGAGGTCCACATCCTTTGCTGTAAGTGAAGGATTGACATGTGGCATCAATCTATATTTAGTTAAGGATTTAGAATGCCACTGGCTTTCAGATTCTTCTACCGCAAACTCTCTGCCAAAATCCTACTTAATGCCCTGTATGAAATTAGTCTCTTTAAAGTTTCATCAGTATGATTGTGAGCAATTTCTACTTGAAGTAGCAAATGTACCAATGCAGATATTTTGCTTTATGCTTGTCCATGTCCATATTCAAATCCCTTATATAAATATGCCCACACCTAAATCTGTCCCATCTTGTTGATCTGCATGTAAAATTCACACACTGGCTTGTGTAAATGTAACCCAACCATGAAAGTCATTTGTTCATGAGTCATAGCCTTGCAAACGTTGAGGTAACTGCAAAAACATCCCTTGTTAGATTGCAATTAGCATATTAAATCCTGATATCATCCTGAATTAAGCTTGAGAACAAAATTCTTAAAGATTTTGTTCTTTTCTGGAGTTTTTTAAGCATTGGCTTAATGGCTTAATCCTGCTGGTATGAAAAGACAAGTAAAATTAGTTCTTATTTCATCAGCTATTAAAAATAATTATTTCCCTTTCAGTACGATGGCAAATGTGATCACTGAGATTAGCAATATGAATAATATGATCAGCTGGGAAGGAAATGCACCTTCTGAAAAGATCCCACCAAATCTATCAGAACCAAATCTGTACCTTGTTTTCTCTTTATGAGCTCTCTTTCTTTTTGATGTAAATGTTTTTTGACTGTCATTTGTCATTAAAGTTGATCTACTGTGTCTTGAAAGGAAGCAAAAAGTATGGACCTCAATCATCAGTAAGCAAATTTATCCACATTTGCTTAAAGAGTAGTATTTGTCTTGTCCATAACAAAACTGTCCCTTTGCACTCAGACAGCCACAATCTTGGAAAAGCCTATTTATTTTATCTCAATTAAAAAAAAAATCAAAATAAGGAAGTTGTGATAAGTGTTTGAAGCAAGGTGATACAGTTTAGCAGGTGATTGAGAGGAATGTTTTCCAACTAGGAGGGGCAGCAGGGGAAAAAGATTATAAAAATGTTTTCCTGCAAATGTAACCAAAACAGGGAGAACTGCAGTGCTGCATCCAGTGGGATACAAAAGTCAATTTGCACACACTAAGAGAGAGGACAAAAATCATGGAGACTGTGAGACACTCCTACTGAAGAGTAAGATCGTTCTCTTTAATATGATAGAGAAGGTAAAGACAGTGACATTATGGCTAAACCAGACACAGTCCACAAACAATATTTTTGATGGACCTTTAAAATAAAATATCTGAAATATGGCTGTGTGTAGTTTACAACAGTTTTATCACTGGCGCAGTGATACACTGGCAAGTTAGAGAACCAGAAACATAGAGGATGGGAAAAATTTACTAAAGCACATATAGAAAAAAAAATTAGTTTTATTGGAACTGCATAGGACTAATACAATGTTACATATGGTTGCACATCTGTTTCTGAGTATTTGTGGGACAGAGGGCAGTATGGTTCTGCTGAGTATGTTTTCAAGTATTTTGGCTATGGGAGAAGCTATTCTTGTGCAAGTTCAGGCAACACATGAAGCAATGTTCATAGGTCCTTATAATCAGTGTCAGGTTAGGGGTTTTTTTGTGCTAAACATATTACACTGACACCATTGTATGATAAAAATATTTCCTAATAGCAGCATGGACTTTCTTTAATGAAGCCCCTCCCTTCTAAACTCAACCCATGTAAGATAACTGCATATGATGTACAAAGATCATCCTTGGCATACACATATGGTATTGCAAGAATCTGGCACGTTATGTTTCATTGCATTTAAGCCAGATAGCCAGTAGACAGAATTTTCATTTGGATGCTATCCAATCATTGTTAATCATAAAACACATGGTACAACAAGTTGGCATTCATATATGTGAATAATGGAATATTTCTCAAATTACGTAAAAAAAATCCTAAATGAACCAGTTTTCTTTCCTTTTAAAGTGTCCCTTCTGCATCTGTTCCAACCCCATTGAAGTCAAAGGAAAAGCCTCCCACTGATTTCAGTGGAAGTCAGTTGAGACTTATGAAATTCTGTTCCATGATGGCTCCTGACTTCCTTGAAGTCTGTTGCAAATTTGCTCTTGACATGCAAAATGCTTGCCTCACAGCCTGTAACTCCGTAAAGCTGTTCTGAGGACTGTTACTTATCTAACACCAAGAAAAGACATTCAGATAGGACAGACTGGCTTTAGAAAATGCTTTGTAGCTGATCCAGAATTAGAATTAGGAACCCAGGAAAATACATAACCCCCCTGTTGTCTTACATGAGACTGGAGAATAAACATTAAGTGGTTTTGCAGGACTTGTGAAGAATTTGTCTTTTAAAAACCTTTCTCTTCCAATAGACAAATATTATACCGTTTTTAAGAGCCAAGCTAGGAATTTTGAAAAATGTCAGTTAAATAAGTTACAGAAAGATTCTTTTCTGCAGTTAAAATATGTTCTTGCAAGCCTTAATATCAGTAACATATTACCATTTTTTGGAGTTCACTGCAGAACAAATGCATTTCATAACTTTAAAACACAAGTATTATAATAAAATATTTATTTAATGATGTTCAAATGTCCTAAATTAATAATTTTCACTCCTTTTAAAGTATCCCCTTTTGTATGTGACCCAATTCTCACCAAATTCAAAGTTTAAGTAGTATCAGAGATGCATACTAATCAAGATAGATAGGTTTAAGTAGGCATGTAAATTATATGTAGGTAGAAATAAGCCAAAAGACTTTATAAAAGGCTTTATATGGTTTTGGCAAATGATCTTATCATAGTGTATTCAAGAACTATGGCTACCAGATCCTTCCTTAAGGGACTGTTTCTAGCACTTAAGATTATTTTTTCTTATGGGGTGACCAACCAGTTGTCTTTACTTTCTTCTCACTTTTATATCATCATGGAAAGTGTACAGCATGTCTTGAAGGTTTTCTATTATTTGGCTAACTAGGAAGTGTTTTGCAGTATGTTCAAATAGTTCCATCACTAAAAATTTGACAGATCCATTGTGGGGAAAAAAAAAGAAAAACAACGAAACAACAACATACAAATAACTATAAGATGTTAGATTTTCGTCCAAGGTACTGGAAGTGCAAGGAGCATGACATATAGTAAAGAGAACAGAAAAGGCCTAGAACATAAAATAGTGTTTTTCTTTTCTGAAGAGGAAAGGAATAGCATATACAGATAGTGAAGGCATTTTTCAGTTTAGAAATTGAGATATCGCCAGATACCTCCTGTCCTCTGTAGAACATCTCCAGTTTAACTAGATCAAACAAGCCTATGACTGTTCTCTGGTACTGGGGCCAACTGGAACAGCATGTTCTACTTCCATATTATTAAACTCTTAACGTTTCCAAAACTGAGTGGTCACTTTCAAAGTTCTTATTGTGAACAACTACTGGTGATGCTTCAAATAATAGCATGGTGAGAGAGAAATAAAAAAATGCTGCATTATAAATTATCACACTTAATATCGTTTTGACATTGCACTCCCATAAACCAAACACTTAGTTCTTCTTCACACCTCATCGTAATAAGTGTCAGGAAGCCAAATGACTGTGTGGTATGAGCTAAGACTTTTTACTTATATCACTGCCAATCCTATCACTGATAAGAGTTTCTAGGCACTATTGTAATAAGAAAATACAATAATTACCAGATTAACCAGTACACCTTCAGTATGCTTTACTATTTTCTGAACACTCAAGTTTGTTGGGTAAGTCACAGATGTTATTAACACAAGAATGGTACAACAAACAGCTAGAGAGGTAAAATCATGTCTGCACCCTACACTGATAAATTTCTCATATTAGATTTGGAGAAGTTCACTCTCTGGAGAGTGACTGTAAGAATCTGGTTTGGGCTTCATGGTTATTTTGAAGGCTTCCCATTTTGTTATTCAAATTCAATTATTTACTACTCTGTTCATAGAAAATTTCCCCTCTCTCCTAGCTGTAAAGATTTTTAATTTAATTCCTGTCGTCTTACATTTTCAAATGTTTCTTCTGGACCCTGACTGAGGAGAAGTAAGAGGTAAAGCAGAAATATGTCAAAAATATGTCTGCTGTCTTCAGTTCTGAAAAAATTCTTAGAGGGGACAATGCGTTGCCATGCATGGTATCATACACTCAGCACCTTAGCATTTTAGAAGCTCCCCCATTTCATCAACATGAGAAATGGAGGACTCATATCAGCAATAATTATTAATACGAAACAATTTTAAAATATCTTTTTTATATTGTAATTATTTCTTGGATCAGTAAAGGACCTTGTGACATGATTCTGTTCTGGAAACAAAGTTCAGAGCAGCATTTTTATCCTATTATTTTCTTTCAAGACTGAACTTTCTTAATTAACTTCTTTTTGTGAGTAATGCTAGCCAGCAGCTAAGCACCACAGAGCCCCTTGCTCACTCCCACTCACCTGGTGGGATGGGGGAGAGAATCAGAAGAGTAAAAGTGAGAAAACTGAGGGGTTGAGGTAAGGATAGTTTAATAAGTAAACCAAAAGCTGCATGTGGAAGCAAAGCAAAACAAGGAATCCATTCACTACTTCCCATGGGCAGGTAGGTGTTCAGCCACCTCTAGGAAAGCAGGGCTCCACCATCTATAATGGTTACTTAAGAAGACAAACACTGCCACTCCAACGTTCCTCCCCTTCCTTCTTCCCTCGGCTTTACATGTGGAGCATGATACCATATGGTATGGAGTATCCTTCTGGTCAGTTGTGGTCAACTGTCCCAGCTGTTTCTTCTCCCAACTTCTTGTGCACTCCCAGCCTATTTGCTGGTGGGATGAGAAGCAGAAAAGGCCTTGACTCTGTGTAAGCACTGCTCAGCAATATCCAAAACATCCTTGTGCTATCAACACTGTTTTAAGCACAGATCCAAAACATAGTCCCGTACTAGCTACTATGAAGAAAATTAACTCTATCCCAGAGAAAACCAGCACACTCTACCTCTTATTCCATGACATTTCAGTAATGATCAGGTCCCACACTTTCTGATACATTCTCATCTTCCCATTCTTTGATATAGTTGAGACTGTAGGTTTAGAGCAAAGAGGATAAGGTCTTTCTACCTAACACAACACTGACATCTCAAAGAAATGCAGTAGTAATTGTAATTATCACAGTGATGGTATTTGGTGAACATATGGAAAAAAATCTGTCTTGACCTCAGACCTGTCTCATCACCATGGTGCTGCCTTATTATCTGGACTCTGTCAGATCAGGCCACTGTCTCTAAGATTGTCCTTCTTGCCTTGCTGTAACATGGGTCTGGGCACTTATTGACTGTAATATCACCCTTGACTTCTGTCTCTTAAGGAGCAGCTGGCCTCAGTGACAGTTTGTTTCAGAATAAGGTCAACCTTTACTGTCAACCTAACAAATCAAGAGGAATAGCTTTTAAGTTGGATTTGTAAGTTTATGGAAGAATAACAATAAAATTAGTGGATAGCACAGCTTGCTTATTAGGCATTTATTCATTTTGAATTAGCAAGAGATGCTGAAGCTACACTTCAGGTTTTCAACATAGGCAGAAAAAAACTCTGTTTAGCAAACCCTTGTGGTGTGTGTTAATGTAGTACTGCCTTCCTCATGCCTTCTTATTCCCCATATTGATTGATTGATTGATGGCTTGGCTTTGTGAACAAAGATTTGGGAAAGGCTTTAGCCACACTTACTACAAGCACAATGACCAAGGGTATGTTAAAAATGATACCTAGGCATATAAAAAGCTAGTATTTTTTAATTCAGATTTGCATCTTCCTGTGCTTGATGGGCACATTTTTTAATTGTTTCTAAATTTTTAAATTTACTGTTGGTTATAAATGTTCATGAACACTTGAGCAGAGAAAGGAATAACTTTTATGACTTTCAGACAAATCCTCTAACATCTTGATCACTCTCACAGAGGTAATGATATCAAGGTCACCTTGAAATCTCTAGAAAGCTTTCAGTGACAAAAATAGTTAAGTTCTCTTCCTACGAACAGATGATACAAACAGTATATAAGCATCTGAAAATACTTTCCAGCTGCTGTGTTATATACACAACCTTGTTGTCTAAACAGCAGTGTTATTACGATTGATTAATCTTATTCTTGATATTCAATCAAACTCTAGAGTGATTCTTTTCTCCTACTTTGAGGCAATACTACTCCATTGTATAGAATGCACATGAACACAGGCAGCTTACCAATGACTTCTTGGTATATAGGTCATCATTATTGTACCAGACAGCTTTGTGGGTAGGGTAGATGATGTCAATTGCACATTGCTACATTCCTATCAAAAGTTGTGATTTAAGTCTCTGTTATTCCATTATCGTGGGAAGATAAACCCAATTGGATCAGGCAAGAGTTCTGGGAAATGCTTCTGGTGGGACAATTTAGTGGCCAAATCCTACTCTTTGCCAAAAGTAGACAAGAGAATTAGTATGACCATATTTGACTCAGTCAAGGTCTTCATTCAATGTCACACAAGTTCAGCTTCTCTGAAAAATAGCTGTAAGGAAAATATCTGATTTTTTCCACAGAAAAGGAATAGGAATTTGTACATCAGCAGTTGACACTGCTGTTGCAAATTTAAAGACAAAGATGACAGCAAAGCATGCAAGTAGATCCCTTTGAAAAGAGTTTCTGACCTGCACAAGGCTGCCTTTTAGCATCAATTAAAAATCATTCAAAACTTTCTTCCTCAGTATTTCTTAGTCAATTTAGCAGAAACAAAATCACCCCTTTATAGCAAAGAAGGGAAAATAGCATACATGGAGGAAGGGCTATAGTCACATATAATAATTAACAAGTGGGCTGTGTTAAAAGGTGACAGGGTTACCATTGCATAGAAAAATTTTAAAAATGCAAAAATCTATGAATTTGGAAATAAGAAAAACTTAAATTGTTCTTCAAAATACTGTCTACAGTCAATGCTGGTTTCTGCTGTTGTAAATAAAACAGGTAATTTATTATTTTTACTATGTTGCCATTGTATCACATATTTAAGGACCAAATATCCTGAATAGTTTCTTTAGAGTTTGTTCAGAAAGAAAAACAAAAACAAAACAAAATAAAATCAAAAACAAAAAAAAAACAAAAAAAAAACGCACACACATCCCTCCAGAAAACCCCACATTCCACCTTGCTCTTTGGTTTTGTGAAAAGACTTACTAAGGGCAATGGAAAGGTCTTACTTCTTTGCATCTGTGTTTCCTTTAAGCATTTCAGAACAATAATGTGACGTAAAATCCATCACAACTAATTCATCCATTTTTGAGACCTCCCATTGTATGCAGCAATCCTTTCAGATAAGGCAACCTCTCATCAACACCTTGTATTCAAATCCCTCCTCCAGTGTGTTTATTATTCCAATAAACACAGTGCTTCCTCAAACTTTAAATATTCAGCCTGATACAAGTCTAGCACAGAATGTCCTCACAAACTAGAATATGATTATCTGGCCAGCTCCCACATCTGTATCAATAATTAAATGTGCACCAAAATGTTCTCTAACTGTAAGGTCCTCTGGTGTAAACTACCCAGGTCTGTTAAATTTTCTTTACTCCCAGGAACATCATTGCCACAGGCAGGCTGACAATTAGAAATGGTCCTCAATCTGTGTTAGCACCTATCCCCAGCCTGGGGAATGACTGGCAAATTGAGAGATGCCCAGGACAAAAATGTGAGAGGGAATGGTATGATCATGTAAAAGAATAAACAGTTGAGATACATTGCCTAGGAAAATTACCTGTTACTGCTTAATTTACTAGTACCTTGTAATTGTAAAATGCATTGATTAATAAGTCTTTGAGAAATACTTCAAGACAGGCAAAAGACAGGTAATATTTAGGTCTATGCACATACAGATTGATAAAGGACATTCACGTTAAGAAAAAAAATTCCTGTAAAGCATCAAAAGCAATTGTCTTGGGGCAGTTATAACACCTTATTTAACAAACACATCTCTTCCGTGTTAAATGTCCTTGACTGGGCCATTTCCTCCTCTGTAGATGAAGCTTTAATAATATGGGAGCAATAATAAAAGGATACACTCATTTTTATATAACATTGGCAAACCAAGATGGACTATTGCTTTTGTACTTTAAGTCTGGAAATAGAATCAGGACTGCTTTCACCAGTGTCTGTGAGAATTTCATCAGAACTGATGCTCATACTCAAGAGCACATCTGAAGATGTGCATGTCAATGCATGAGTTGCTTAAGCCCATCTGATGTTATGCTGCCCCTGTAATGGGGAGCAGTTCAGGTACTTCATTTGCACCAGCACTAGCCTCTGCATGATGGAAAAGCAGCAGTTGCATGACCTGAGATGATTGAAAAAATATTAACATAAAAATAATATTGGCTACTAGTAGGTAATCTGATGCAGTTGATTGCACACTAAGGAGCAATATAATTCCGGCATAAGAAGGATGTCAAGATCACCCCTCTTATGTCTTAAACACGGTTATGAAATCACCTCTGATCTTATCTTCACTTTGATCTTCTTTATATGTCCTGTTTGTAAACGTAGTTCATGAACTACATGGAGCAGAACTCCATTCTAGTGATATACTCTAAGCAATTATAAAAAGAAAGATAGAATTTTATTTAATTTTAGCCAGTTAAAATAGATTTGCAATCAAAGTTGATTTTATTGACATCTGACCAATTAAAATACATTTGTAATCAATGTTGCAAAAAGGTCTTTAAGTAACCTGATATATCTTTGTCTAATACTTTTTAAATCCTTTGTCTTAAAATATCTATTACAAAAAAGACAGGCAAGGTCAATGGAAAATTGCATTTTATAAACCCAATTTTGAGATCTAAAACAAGAATTCATTAACCTATTATAAATTAAAATTTTTAAGTTTGCTGCATCTTTGCTTTACCCTATGGGGATAACAAGGGAAGACTGAAACTTTAACTGGTCCAATAAAGTTGACTTGTATTATGGTAAAAGAACATAAAAGCTTGATCAAAGCCAGTCTGCCTAACAAGCCTGTCAGTACCAGCAGAGACAGCAGTAGCAGGCCCTGCAGCATAGCAGGAACACCAGGAGCAGGTTGCCCTATGCAAGGCAATCCTTTAAAGCACTTCTATTTGTTGGTTTACAAAGACCTTCATCAGCTGAAACTTCATCAATATCAAGCACTCTTTAGAGACATAGGAAAAATATAATGCATGTGAAAAGTAGAGAAAAAAAAAAAAAGGATCATTCCTTCCACTGTGTGTAAATGTTGAAATGGAGTTTAAAGCATTCTTTCTCATAAATTCTTCCATTCATTTTGTAATCAAGTTCTGAATGACTTTATTACACTTTGTGGTATCTGCTGGTTCTGTCTTGTTTTACAATGATTTATAAGTGGAAGTTTAAAACAAAGTAAGATGGCAATATATCCCTGGCAGGTAAGTAGGAAAAGTAGTGTATTTGAACACCACAAAAGTTTCCTTCATTATGAAAGAAAGAAAAAGAAAGTTTGTACATGAAGTACCTATTCTTCAATTTTTTTCAGTGAGGTCATCTCCTTATTGCCTAAATCTTGCTTCTAAGAATCAGCTTGGCTCTGAACTCTGAATTAGCGCTGCCTTCTGGACTGCAGAGATGATCTGAATCAGCTCTGGAAACCAACCTGCTGCAGGAGTCTCTAACACTGGTATGTCCACCTACCTAAGGAATTTTTAGGATCCTTGTTCCCAAAGCATGGCACCACCTCATAACTTTGTCTGATGTCATTTTCTGCAGTAGGCATTTTACTGATGGGCAAAGCCCTTTCACAGAAACTGCTTTACCCTAGGTCAGGAAGGAATTCTGCACTAGAGCAGTGAAGCAGGGTTAACCCTTGACACATCTCAGGTTAGCGCTCCAGTGCTCGTATCCTGAGGTTTTGCTAATGAGTTTGTAAAAATCTCTGAACCCTTTACCTCCTGTGCACTCTACACAGATCATCTGGCTGGAACCTGTCTTCTGTACAGCACAACTAAGTCCAGGTTGAGATGTGAGGGATGCAGCCAGATATCTAAGGCTATGTCTATATTGCTAAAATCAATATAGATTGATTCTGCTAAAGTCAGACCAAGGACTAACCTCAAACACTGGACCCATGGTTATCCATGTATCTTCATTATTGCCTTACTCCTATAGCTGTTTTGGACCATTCAAAACAAGTTCCTGTAAGATACACCTTCTCCAGGGGAAACTAGTCCTGAAGCATCCACACTGGCTAGGGACCAATCCCCATCTCTCTTTGAATTTATATTTGGACAAAGCTTCAGTGACCAGTTATAGCTTATTAACAGCTTTAAACATCAGGAACGCATATTAGAGATCATGCTTCACTCAGTAAGGTGATAAGGACAAAATTCTGGAAATTCTCTTTCCTGCCCAAAGGTCCCCAAATACAACAAAAACCTTGATAGTATTATATGCCCCTACAATGCTAATGCAGCCTCCTTGAATACTTCTTACTTCATGGGAAACATTTCTCTGCTGCAAAATACATTTTGCTATTTCCACCTTGAGAAAAATGTACAAGTTACTTTCCAAAGCTCATCCAGTATGGTTTCAGCAGTCAAGCCTCATATTTTATTGCTGTACAAGTATCTGTTGTAAGCCTATATCATGATTAGCAAGGAACACTTTCTAGTCCCCAAGTTAGATGACATGATGCAACTGCAGCAGGGCTGCAGACTGCATACATACAATCTCTACATCCCAGTTGCCTGGCAAAACAAAGCTGTGCTCTCACAGCCTAGTTAGGAGCAACAGCAAAATTCTAACTGAAGAACAATCTGGTAATTAGTAGATCAGGATTTCAGTCTGCAGCAGAGCATGCAACAGAAAAGAAATGTGAATGCAGCCTCATAGAGCTCAAAATATTAAGAAGCCTGCTAAAGTAACTACGAGGAAAAGTGACAAGCTCCTACTATGTGTGAGAAATCAGGTCATGTTTGTGGAACACATATTTATTCCTATTTCACAGGCACTTTGTGCAGTGCTCTCAGAGCTCCAGATTAAGAACCTCCTAGAATCACAGATTGTACTTGCTATCTCTCTCTTCTAGGGTCTGGCATCTACTGTAGAATCTTTTTTTAAATTGTTTTAGTGTTTATAATTGCAGTCAAGCCGCCATCATAACACAACAATTGCACCAAATGAGGACAGCAACAAAAATACAGAATAATGAGTGAAGCATACAAGTACTTTTCTGCTTTGTTTTGAAGTGACACTATTATTCAATCACTGAGAATCTACAAGGGGTAGACTATCAAATGGACAAAACCACAGAACAGGCACAGTGTTTGGAATTACCAAATGCAGGACAAAAAAAGGTGGAGCAAAGGGAACTAAAAATCACAGATGGATGTAAAACAAAACCAAACCTTATGAATAAGTTGTTCCAGTGCTCAGAGTCCTAAGTGCTAGAGCCAGCTTTGGCTAAAATACACAAACAGAGCAGTCATTGGAGTTCTTCAACAGTCAAGTCACTTGGAAAAACACAAGCAGCTATAAATCAAACAAGCCATGTGTTTGTGGGCATATTTCACATAGAGGGTGCATTGAGATAGACCTGCAAGGACATGATTACAATAGCCAAGAAACTGAGCTTTTCTTTTTTAATGTTTGGAAAGCACCTAGAACTTTGTGATCACTACCCAAAAGCACATAGTTACAATAACAACAGCAAATGTGTAAAGACTGAAAAGGATAGCCAAAACAAAGAAGATGAGGGGGGAAAAAGGGGGGTGAGGAGAACAGATTTCAGACACTGTTATGGCACGTAAATGTGTAATTTAATCAAAGTAAGCTAACTAAACTTAGGTTTACTCTATAAACAGTTAAATGGTGCTGGAACTCACTCAAAATCAAATCAAATTTGGATTTCTACCAGGCTGTTAACATTGGCACATAAATATAGAAAGAACAGTGACAAGCTCATTTCCACTTCTGAGTTCTGAGTGTTGATAGCTCTATGGCTCTGATGGATAACTACAGGTATAGGATAAGAAAGCAGGGAAAAATTCTTATTACCAGAAATCACATGGCAGTCCCTAGAATAGTAGGTTAACCTGGAAGGAAAACTTGGCAGGACACACTCACATAACTATTAAAACACGTCAAGGTATCGACAGACCCTGCTTGTTGTAGTACCATCACTGCTTTGACATAAAGGCTATACTGCAATGATAAAATTCAAAACCAGAGGCACAAAAACAATTGCCAATGAAGCATATGAAAGGAAAAAAAAAAAAAGTTAAAATCAAGTACCCACAGCAAAATTAGAATTTACCAAATTCTCCAGCATGCAGGACACTAATTGTACACTGTCATAGGTCACTTTGCTTAATATATGCAAAAAAAAAAAAAAGAGCTACAGGTATTGAAAAAATAATATTATGCTTCAAATTGTGCTAAACTACTTTCTCCAATGTCCACAAAGTGATTAAAGAACTGTAAGAACAACAGTGTGTAACAGAAACCTTCCAGGAGCATAAAACTGTAAGAAAGGTGCTGTCCTGGGTTATGCTGTTCTGGGTTACAATGCTCCTTCCTACCACCTGAGCTCTGCTGCTGATCATAGACTAAACTGAGACATGACCAAACTAAAGTGCTGCAAGAACACAAGCATAGGCAACTTTGAATCTAGCTTGAAGGAAAGAAGTCTCAGCCACTTTGTTACAAAACATTCTAATCCTGGCATCTACATTTTTGCACAACAGCGTGATGTTTACAGCACTCACACACCAGATGGGAAATCTGGGTTCAGCTCCTTGTTCAGCCTAAAAGGATTTAAACCTACATCTTTCACCTCCAAGGCAACTGCACCAATTTTTAGACCAGACATGCTCTATCTTGTCCTTAGTCTTCCAATGAAATCAAGAGTTGAAATCCTGTCATATTTCATTTAGTAGAAGCATTGCAACTGAATCTTGTTAGTCAGGGCATCACCCAAGTGGTCTGCGCATTAGGCCTCAGAAACAAAAACTTCAGCTAAAGTAACTAAACAGAGTTGGTGTAATTTTTCAACTGGAACAAAAACTCTGTTCTATATTGTATCATGCAGGGAGATGCCACCAAACTGGAGTACAAAAACTTTACTTTGTTCAGACCATTTTCTTCATAAGGCTGAACTACGAAGGTTACTCACAAGACTTTAGAAAAACCCATGCCAAAACCATTATGAAAAAACAGTACTTACTAACTCTTGCCTGTGCCCATTCCTCTAGATTGTAACTATCTGTCTAATTACCAACTTTGATTACTGAAATGAATAATGAAGTTCTAGTAAAGCATGATATAAATACCATGATAGATGAAAAAAAAAGCCTGTATTCTTCTTGTTTGTCATTATTTTTTTTAATCTATTCACAGAACAATAACTGTGGTTTGCAAGTCACAATAGCAACACAAGCATGCATGCCATCTTAACATTTCTAGATATGTAATTTCAAATCATGAAACCACTAGGTTTAGAAATCTAAACAGGCAATAGTTGGTGGATGCTTGGCGTGCTAATATGAAAACTGGTATGTTCTAGAAAGCTTTGTTGGTAATTCAAAGCTAGAAGCTTAGATATTTGTGTTTGAAAAAAGTGAGCATTCTTCGTAATGTTGCATTTCCACAAGAAATTCCTCTGCCTGGAGAGTTCCAAGAAAATTAAAGACTTCAATCTGACTCCACCAGAAGAAGTTAGTTTCTGAATCATAGCCAGAAAACTTACGTTAGTTTGCCAAAACCCAGAAAATTATCCTTATAGTCCAAATATAACAGAAACTATGGAGCAAGTTCTGATAAATCCTATTACATGATCTTAAGTGATCGCTGAGCAATATTTAACAGTTGTGCTCCTGTTTTTTATTTTTATCAGAAATAATTTGTGTTAAATAGTGTTTATGGACACCAAAGAGTTTCTTTGCTATGACCGAAGCACACAATAGCAGTGATATTATTGCATTGTTCCTCTTACTCTTACCCTTCTGTGTCTTTCCTCTGTCCATGAAAACAACATGCTCTACATTTCTGCTTTCCTTTAACAAAACCCAGGCTGAACACCAATTATTGTCATGTGCCTTCATTTCAGTTGGTACTGGTTTTGTTTTTCTTGGACCCAGCAAAAGCTAAGCATACTGAAACATAGCTTATTTCATGTCAAAATACATTGTGCTAAACATACTAGCTGATTGGGAGTTGTTTTCTCTAAACACTGAAAAGATTTCCTCTTGTTTCAGGATATTTCTAAAATGTGTCTCTGAGCTTAGGGCTAGGGTTTGATTAATGCATGATTTCCTCTTTAAAATTAGAAACAGGAATCATGAGTGATGGATAATAATTTTCATTTGCTCTTCTGCTCTGTTTTCCAAGCAGTCTAATTAAGACCTGGTTCCCAAGCTTGATTAGGCTTCTTTTACATCTGACTGCAGTTTGCAGATAGTGCTTCCAGGCAGGAACTCATGCTTATTTGCAGCAAATGGGAACAATCTGGGAAGGAAAAAGAAGATTGGTTTGGGGGGTTGGTTTGTTGTTGGGTTTTTTTTTCCTTTCCTTTAATTAGAGAAATTGTAGCATCTCTTGCAAGAATCAACAACCTTATTTAGCTATAAATGTCAGAAGTGGAGACACAGTAATAAGGCCCCAAGTCACATTTGCTGAACTGCATGTTGTAGTCATGTCATTAGAGACAGCTGGTTTACACTTTTACCAAGCCTGTTGGATTTCAGGGCAGTCAGCCTATGCTGTCTTAATTTCACATGTACTTTGAGAGCTGTAAAAGGTCTGTATAAACATCCTGGTTAGTCACTAAGTCTCTGACCTGGTGCCTCTTCAGGATATTGAGCAGTTCTATCCATGCATCCTAGCAGCCTAGATGCCTCTCCTGCTGCCTAACAACTATCCCAACAGCAATTAGTAAAAGAAGTGTTACTAGCCTGTTATACTATATGCATGGCTATATGTGATCCACAATGTGCGTTTCTTGTTCAGTCCTCAGAAAGGAAGAAATTTCCTCCCTCTGCCCCCCATTTTGCTTTATAGGGGTAGTGTTTTTAAACTAAAAGAGGGGAAAATCAGGCTGGACATAAGGAAAATATTCTTTACAATGAGGCTGGTAAAATACTAGCACAAGTTGCCCAGTTAGGTGGAAGATGCACCAACCCTGGAGACATTCAAGGCCAGGCTGGATGTGGTTTGGAGCAGCCCGATCTATTTGAAAATGTCCCTGCTTATTGCAGGGAGTTGGACTAGATGACTTTTGAAGGTCCCCTCCAACCCAAACTATTCTATGATTCTGTTTGCTGACTTCAAGGACTTCTCTGTTCCTCCAGTGGCATGGCTCTAAGTCAGCTGCTTGCTCTCGTCAGACAATGGTCTCAGAAAGTGGAATCTCTCTGCACACTGTACTCCTCTGATTCCATCTTGACCACTGGTACATTTTAAAAGCTGTTTACCAGAGATTATGTATCAAAAATATCAGAAGCACTAGCATGCTTTTATTACCTTTCTTTAGTAAGGTCCTTGTTCTGACACAGACACAATTTCTGTATTATTGATAATCCTGTATGGTTTGGGTTTCCTGTCTTGTAACATCTTAACATAGCTGCTGTATGCTGACAAAGAAAAGAAGAGTTAATGCAGTACTTTTTTTTCCTACATGGAACTTGTTTAAAGGACAAATATATGTTAAAATCGTACAATTGGTCACCATGCATTAAAGTTACTATTAGTAGAGGAAAATCCCACAATTTACAGATGTTAGCTGTCTGATTCACCATCTCTTACTACTAATTTTAGCTTTATTCTGTAAACCTAATGAGCCTCTTACGTAAATAAAAATAAATATTGTCAAAATTAACTAGATGATGCAAAGTGTCCATATACTATACCTGAAGAGGTTGTTCATACAGCAAGATATCGATAACATTTTTTGTAAAGATAGAATGGGACAGATTCTGAGGCATCGTATCCCAGAGGCAACTCATTTCATAGTAACTGTTACAGCTTTGTATGATATGAAGTGTGTATTAAACTAAAATGAGCTTTTGGGACCCCTATTTAGAAATAGACCTTTGACTTCAAGATAATTTGTATCTCCACTTTCCCTCTAGTACCAAGTTACACTAGTACAATGCGCAATTCCAATGAAAGGCAGAGGCAGTCCCAGTTTTCTCCCTGAAGCTAGTGGTAAGAGTACTCCCAGAGAAAGTGGGAGATCAGACCATGGTTCCCATGCAGTTTGTACATTTGATCCAATAGGATAAAACATAAACCAGGACTCAGGGCAACACTAACCCAAAGACCAAATTCTTCTCTCCTCTTTACAAGTTACAGATAAAGCTCTCTCTCAACGTCACCTACTACCCAAATTGAGCTAAGGGCTGTCTGGATGAGGTAGGTTTAAGTGTATCTAACAAATGAAGCCTTTCTGTGACAGATGAAACAACTTAGGTGGACCTGTTGGAGAAAGTCCAAAGGAGGGCCACAAGTATGATCAGAGGTCTGGAGCACCTTTCCTGTGAAGACAGGCTGAGAAAGTTGTGGTTGTTCGCCTGGAAAAGAGAAGGCCCAGGGGAGACCTTATTGCAGCCTTTCAATAACTTATGGGGGGCTTACAAGAAATCTGGAGAAGGGGACTTTTTACAAGAGTATGTAGTGATAGGAGCAGGGGGATAGCTTTAAGCTGACAGAGAGGAGATTTAGATTATCTACAAGAAAGTAGGATTTTACTATGACTGTGGTGAGGCACTACAACAGGATGTTCCAGTGCTTCATCTAGAAGTTGTGGATGCCCCATTCCTGGGAGTCTTGAAGACCATGTTGGATGATGCTGTGAGCTACCTGGTCTATTGATAGGTACACATGGCAGGTGACTTGGAACTAGAGGATCCTTAAGGTCCCTTCCAAGCCATTCTGTGATTCTATTATTCTATGATAAATAAAATATAAATTAATCACTTGAGCATTCACTTTTCTTTACCAGGTGAAGGCCATACTCAGGGATTGTGTTTCTTCCTCCAGAAAAATGTGTTATTGCATTTTTAAGAGTCTCTAAAGCTTACATACTACTTGTGAGAAGACAACAGAAAATATTCTATAATATTTAGGTGTCTGAGATCCACCAAAGTTATATGTTAGACAGAATTTAGGTGCTCTCAGCATACCCCTAAAAAATCTCAAAATACAAGCTGGCTATCATCAGTGCTACCTTAACCTCACTTTCCTTTTTTCCTTTGTTTACTTCTCTTTCTCCAGATAAATATATATTATTTAAATTTATTTTTATTTTAAAAAAAGGTATTTTTTAAAGATATGAAGAGAAAACTACAGAGCTCTTTCAATGTATTTGTGCACAGAAGGAGAACAAATTTTATTATATGTCTGAATATTTATTGATTTATTTTGGTTAAAGAACAACATGTCTACCATGATAGGGCTATATTTCAGAAAGAGGAGAACAAATGGAATAGGAAATGAAGTTCTTCTTGTACTGGAAGGGGAAATTGAATGAAAAAACAGTTGTTAAACATTTTGAGTGAGTTGCTGAAAGATTAATAAATTATGTTATTGTGTTCAGAGCTTACATTTACCAACTAAATGTCTAAGTGATTTTCCGGCTAACATTTTGGGGTGTGTTTGGAGAAAATAAACCATCTGACTTTTGGATGACTCAAACACATAAGATATAAGCAACAAAGGTGTTATAGACTTTGCCAGTACACTTCACACACTTCACTCTTCTCTCTAACGGACACAAGATTACATCTTACGCTTTGTTATTAATCTACTTTGTCCCCTTTACATCACTAAGCCTTAAGTCGGAAATGCTTGTTATATCTGGAAGAAGACTATGTTCCAAGTTATTTTTGGTCCTTTGATATGTAAGGACTTCGTTCATTTAAACTGAGTATTTTATCATAGAGCTTGGCACATCAGTTAGGTTTGATGCTGGGGTGAGGCTGGTAATTTTGCTTGTTATTAAAGTTGCCCAACACTTCCCATTATAAAGCCTGTTTTCTGCTGCACATTGCTTTGCCAAACCTTAAATGTTTGGGCTGAAATTTTCCATCCCAGGTGCCTGCCTCAGGCAGAAATATTTCAGGAACTTTCATCCAAAATGGTACAGCTGTTTCTGAGAATGAGGTTAAAGAAAATCAGTTGTTTAGCAATGTTGAAAAAATACTGGCAACCTTTTCCTGGAGAAGTTCAAGTGTTTTTAAGCATAAAGCAGAAGTTTGAGGGGACAGAAATGTGTAGAGGGAGAAGCCATTTTTCTGTCAGTGATGTATGCTTGCATAGAAATGGCCAAACTTTAAAACTTTTAAAAGCCTCCCTTTTTAATGTATTTAGTGGGGACTCATAGGCTCAGCGTCTTGGGCTCTACTCTCTGCTGAAATCACTCTGATTGGGTTTTTTTTATTATTTGTCAGATGACTCTCCAGGACTAAAAGCAGCCAATAGGAAACATTAGAGAAAGAGACGTATGCAGCAGTAGTATGAGACTACATCAAGCAGAGCCTAAATTCAGACATCACCTAGTTCATCATTATGCTTTCTGCTCATGCAAACATGCGCTTTCCTGAGGGAAGCAAACTAGAGCTACAGTGGAAGAATTGAGCCTCTGTGGTGACTGACTGTTTTTTCCATACATCCTAGATGTGGAAATGACACTGGAGAAACTTGGGCACTGGTAACTTGGACACAGGAGCAGGAGCAGTCTGGGGCTGTCTATGGGGACCCATCTGCACACACTGGGGAGAACAGATCTGCCAAGGAGTCTGGAGAAGATATGGAAGTGGGAGAAATATGGGGATACGGGGACTGGAAGCCAGGCAAAAAAGAGTATGTAAGGCAAACAGAACTAAAGGAGATAGAAACATGGTAAAACTGGGAAGAACAATGAGACAAAAAAAAAATCTAAGGAAAAGGAAGCAAAATGGGATAAAAGCATAAAAAGAAGCTTGCTGGACTGAAGGAGTTAGAAAGAGCTGGATAACCCATCCTGAACACAGAGAATGGTAAGAGAGATGGGTGATGAAGTATAGAGAGAGGCCTGGAACGAAAGGGATCTTGGTGCCAAAAGTGGGAGAATGGCACACAGACACGCCAAAGGGGTCAAAACTCAGGACAGGATAGAGAGGGCTGTAGGTGCTCAGCAGTGTTTTTCCCAGGACCTGTAGCTGGACCAATGGACAGTAAAATACAAAGGGCCAGGACATGGGGTCAAGCACCACCTCAGAAATTAATTATATTTCCTGACAGTTTTGGTTTAAATACCAGTCTCACAGGCTGATCCAAGGCATAGTTTGGGGATAGCACAAACCACAGATTGCTCACAGTTGCTAGAGATGAAGTCAGCCTTCACAGAGGTAAAAGACTATGTAGCTACACAGGCACAAATTGTGCCATGCCACACACCCAGGTCCAGAGAAAGGGCCTTGGTTCACATTATTTGCTGGTTTAGACATTGCCTTAGGCTATAACTGCACTGTTAAATAAAAAAGGGCCAGGGAATGACTCAAGTAGTGAGCTGCTGCTGATTGTTCATACAGATTACAGTTATTTTGCTCACAGGCTCAGATCTGGACTGCTAAACCGAGGAAAAATCTACTTCAGAGGGGTTTTTGGTAGTCTGAACATGAGCTGGTTTGTGTCACTCGTCCTAGCGGACAAGTTGGCAAGCGGTTTTATTGTGATACAAAGATAGCATGATAGAGAGACAGAAATTAAATGCTTCTGGAAATGAGTCCATGGTAGAGAAAAGGAAAGATGAGCGCAACTGAAGTTACCAAGATTGTCAAAATGTACTAAAAATAATATATAGTTTTACAGAGTTAATGTTTCTGCTTTGGCTAACAAGTTGGATTAATAAGGAAAAGGCTTATGAAAAGGAGTAAAAACAAAGGAAATCCTGAGTGTATGTTTTAACTGACAAAACCAGGCAGGTCATTTTTTGATAGAAATAGAGGGAATCAAGGCATGTATCAACAGGCATTATGCAGTGACAAAGTATCCCTTCAGCTGCCCTTGACACTAAATGACAAGTGACATACTGCTGTGTCTGGTTTTATAAGTTGCTAAGGATATCAACACCTGCTTAGCTGATCTTGTAGTAAATCCAGGTAGAAGCTGTCAGAACTTCATTTCTGTGTAGGCAGGCCTATGCAGGAACTGAGGAGTGGCCTGTGCCAGCTTTTATGGCATACTAAATCAGTGTAGAAAACTTTCAGCCCACACTCTTCTTTTTGCCCACTGATATGAAGTATGTTTGGCAGATCAAAGCTAATATTAGAGGATAAATACTGATGGGTTTTGTACTAGATCAAATCTTACAGACCTGGCTAAAAATATATATGTAGTGTGCTCCTGAAAGTACAGGTACAGAAAAAAATGCCAGGGGACATAGAGGAAATAATACATGTCAATACAAATAACTATCACTCTGGGTGAAATTCCAGTCCATGAGCTTCATTAATTTGGTAGTAGCTTGCCAGATTGCAAATCCCACCAACAGAAAATGTTAATGTAAAAAATTCAGTCACTCTCCACTGAGCTTTTCTTCTCAGTTTCCACTATTCCTTTAACCCATAGTTTATATACATATCTTCATTCTCATCCTGATCAGGTGTCGTAAAGTCTCAGGTTATAACATAAGGATAACAGACCAAATGTATAATCTTCTGCAGATTTCATCAATTTTCCACAAAAACTAATGCTAAATTTAAGACAGCTACTAGCCAAGGTCACTCAATCTCAAACACTACAGAAAAACATCTTTCAGCGACCACTTACAAATCAACACTAGACTTCATTCATATGTGTAAATACAAAACTATATACCCTGTGATTTATGATAGCCAAATATGTGCACATATTTGAAACTAGATGTGAGTTAGTTAAGGCTGCCCACTGACCACCTCAGGGGAAAGGTAATACTTGTTCTAAGAAGGTGACAGGGTGAAAGGAAAGTTATGGCAGTTGAGAAGAGGGTATGCCTCAGTGTTGTTTAGACAATATAAATGAGTCAACTGATCCTTCCCTTGCTTTCTGTAGCTTGCATTGGCAAGATAAGCAGGCTAGCAACCATACCACTAAATTAACCAGGTATCTCACAGTAATAATACCGCTGTTTGCAAGTTTGCATTGCCATAGACCTAAAATAAATTCTTCGTAGCAATCATAAAGTAAAACTATAACTTACTAAATACTTCCATCCACCAGGTATTGGGCTCTGAGAATGTCACAGGGAAACAAGGGACATCAAGAGAGATAACACAATGACAGCTACAAGAAAAGTTTGTAAAATATGGCCATTTACTGAAGACAAGAAGGGCCTTATAGTTCACCAGGTTTGTTTTCCTGCTGTTGAAGAAAAACATATTACAGGGTCTCCCTCATAAACTTATGAATCTGCATTTAGAGAAGGATTGGCTTGTTTGTTTGTTTAGTCATCTACATCTTTTTTGAATCCTCAGTATTTCAGGAGTTAAAAACTTTCTTCTCATTTCCACATATTCATGGCTATTTTATATGTACTTAGATTTCATGCTAACATTGTCCTCTATCATAGCTTTTTCCCTTTCTGGCATTAAGTCATTAACATATTTAAAGACAGTAATCAAATCCTCATCTCAGTAAGAAATCCTTATTTCAGTAAATATCATTCCTATTCAATTTCTTCTCAGAAGACAGATTCTGCATTTTTGTAGCTGCCCTGTCTTTCCTGCTTCCTTCTTGTTTCATCTTAACATATTTTTAAACATATGGATGGTCAAAACTGTAAATAATGTGAAGGAGGCCTCATCAAAGCCTCATTTGAGCTTTTATCCCTCTGATATACTCTATATGTCATATGCCTTTTTAAATACTAGATTACATTACTGTGATTAATTAGCACACCCTGTCTTCCCTCTCAGGAAGACATCTTGCAGATGATAACAGGAATTTTAGAATCCTCTTCCTCCGAGTTTGTCAGTCTGGCAGCTCTGCCTGTATCTTTTAACTGTGTTGTCAATGCCTCCTCATTTTGTATCACACACATTTCCTCTACAGAGAGTACCAATTAAAATATTAAGACCAACCTCAAGAGTAATCTTTGTTACACTTGAGGAAATTTTCTGAAATACATGTTTTTTCCCTTTTCAGCCCTACATTTCTAATTTCCTCCTTACTGGTCCCTTCCAAAATCCTTAACTGCAACCCTTATTCCCTAGATAGTTTAGCCATATTGTCACTAACAGCCCACTTACTTCACTACTGTTCTCATTGTCTTATTCCTTCCCTGTTTCTTCCTGTGCACGTTTTTGACCTCCCATATTCCTTTATCCTGACACATGTACCAAAATAAGATGCTAATTTTCTGCAATTCTATCTCATCCTTTTCTTTTAATTTCTGAATATCTAGTTAGGATTCAGACATTTGACTCCAAGTTATTAATACTGAAATTAATATTGTCAAAGAATATATTTAATGTACTCTACTGAGCAGTGTGAAACATTAAGGAGCTCGTCCACCTCTTGCTGATGTTAATGGAAAAATTCCTTCCTGAATTCCATGGTCATTAGGATCAGCTATGCAAGACTAAAAGCAAACTGCTTCAGGAACTGTACATGGTATACATGGTAGTTCTAAGTAGTATGTTCAGCCAAACCATAGAAAAACCTATGACCTTCTCCTGTGTCCTGGGTTCAGCAGTAGCAGTCATGTTTCTCCTTCTTGGTAGCTGGTGCAGTGCAGTGTTTTGACTTTCGGCTCGGGAACACAGCTGATAGTGATGTTTTGGTTTGGCCAAGGACTTTGTGAGCCTCATGCTCTGCCAGGGAGGAGGGGAAGCCAGGAGGAAGTAGAGACAGGACACCTGACCCAAACTGACCAAAGAGGTATTCCATACCACAGCACGTCATGCCCAGGATGTAACTGGGAGTGAGCTGGAAGGGTTGGTGGATGGCAGGGTTGGAGGAGGTATCGGTCAGAGCTTGGTCGGGCTGAGGGGGGTGAGTTATCGGTTGGCTGGTGGTGAGATGTTGTATTCTCTTCCCTTGTTATTTCCTTTGTCATTGTTATTATTGGTAGTAGCAGTAGTGATTTGTGTTATACCTTAGTTACTAAACTGTTCTTAACCCGTGGGAGTTGCATTCTTTTCGATTCTCCTCTCTGTCCCTCTGGAAGTAGGGGGAGGGAAAGAAGGGGGGGAGTGAGTGAACGAGTTACCTGACTGGGTTTAAACCACGACATCCTGTTTGGCTGGGGTGGAGATGCGTCACGTGTTTGTGCTGACTGTATCAACATATGCAACAGAAAAAAGAAAAGAAAAAAAAACAAAACAAAAAACCAAAACCAACATCAACAACAAACACAAAACAAAACAAAAAAAAAGCCCACACAAAAAAAACATCCCCCCCCAAAAAAAAAAAAAAAAAACACAAAAAGCCAAAAATAAACAAAATAAAAAACAAACAAAAAAAAACCTCTTCATTATGTCTGATGTATAAATTATCACACTCAGGCACTGCAGCACAACCCAAAATGGAGTACACCAGTCTGACACTAAATCATAAAATCATGGAATATTTGAGGTTGGAAGGGACTGTCAGAGATCAAGTGGCCCAGTGTTCTACTGTTCAATCAGAACCACCTACAGCCAGTTGTCCAGAACCATTCCAGGTGGCTTTTGACTATCTCCAGTGATGGAGACTCCACAACCGGTCTTGCAACCTGTGCCAGTGCCTGGTCACCCTCACAGAAAGGTACCCTGTAGCATCCTCCAGGTTCTCAATATATTGTTATGACACCACTCTTTCTTTTTTCCTCTCATGTTCTTCTGAAAAAATGGGAATCACATCTTTCCAGGTTTTCTGTATTTGCAACAGCATGCCAATTCACAGTCCTAGGACTGGTTGCCGGTGGGTTTAGTTTGAGGTTATTTTGTGTCTTTTTTTCCCCCTTAGACACGTTAGATTTGGTTGAATTAACAATGAAGACTGAACTTCTTTATCATTAAAGAGCTTTTAATGCCTTAATGGCCTTGTGACATTCTTTATCATCTTATGTGTGGCAATTCCACATGAGCAGCAAGTTTACATCTGTCATGAATTACCAGATTCAAACCTGCTAGTGCATTCTGCACCACATCTGCTTTCTTCTCAGCTAAAATAAGAGAGGTGATGAACAAGGGCAGTCCTTCCAGCTCCCTAAATGTCTTGTTGCTGTCTAAAGCTTCTCAGGATTGCTTTTCTGTGTTTGAGGTCTGTGAGATAATCTTATTGGTATCATGTAAATCCTCTGAGCAAAAATAGAAATCAGATAGTTCCAATGAGATTCTCTTATTTTCCTCTGAGGGACAAAATTTATATTGAAGTCTTAATATAATCATTAGAAATCTGAGAAGAAATTCTCACTAAAAAATGCTGGCTGGTGAAAGTGCTTACAAATGGCAGCATTTTTTTACTTGGACTGTGCTCTCCTTTGAATAGACAAGCAAAAAAAGTAGATCTTGGTAATTCAGTATGAAGCCTCCAAAGATAACCCATAAATCAGTGAATTTGGAAAGACAGTCTTTTTTCTCGACCACTACTGTGGTGGTGTTCCAACTGGAAAGTAACAGGAATCTGACAGTTAAAATTGACATTCTCTGAGCTAGAAACAGAACTGCAGATCTTGGAAAAAGAAAAAGAAAAGTATGCTGTATCACTGTACTACTATATCCCATACGTCTCTGCAAAAACTGGAATATCTCAGCTATGGTGTCTCTGAGTTACTTAGTATCATCTGAAGCTTTGTATATTGTATTTTAATTTTGGAAGTTTTGTTTTTTGCCTTTCTTTTCTGTTGGTTTGTTGGCTTTTGCCAATGCTTAGTTGCATTCTTTCTGCTTGTGTTTCTTCTGTGTACCAAACTAACGAGCTATGCTACTCAGGAGGAGTAACCATCATGTTCCTTTGGGTCTACAGAACCACTTAGCTGTACCACATTTCAGTGATAAACACAGTAGTAATAACTCTATTCTTCATCTGAGAGACAGGAGTGTGGGATGAAAAAGGTATTTGAAATATAACTTCATTAATACAGAATTGATTGCAGAAAATGTTATAATACAACATAATAATAAATCAAAACAATCTCTAAAGAATATGCTTAATCATTTCTATATCCTGCATTTACATATGATCAGACTTATTTTCAAACTGGGTAAAAACATCATTCTTCGGGTTCAATCCCATATGACAAATTTCAGTCCAGAATGATTTTTTTTACAGCTAAGTTATAAATCCCTGAAAACAGGGGATATAATGGAAACACTGACTACAATAGCATAAATAAAAACCTTCCTCTGAAGGTTTTCCAAGATTTCCAGTTCATAAAAATTTTAACGTTTCAATTGACACTTACACCAAACTTCAAATAATGACACACAACAAATGACAGCAAGCAGTACAAATAAAGTAAATTCACTCATGACGTATTGCTGGTAACTGTTCATGTCCCAGAAGTGAAAAACACCAAGCTCAAAGGCAGCATGATAGCCCATATCCTGTAAAACTACACATCTATTTCCAAGTAGGTTTCACGATAGCCGGAACTCAACCAATGACATACTCTTTCCAGTTAAGAATGTTTCGATTGTAAAATAAAGAGCATATTTTTCACATCACTGTTCTTTATGTGCAGAGATCATTTCACATTTAATTTTTGTTTCTCCCACAAAATAATGATGTAAATTTCTTTTTTTTTTTTTTTTCCCTCAGCCTTAACCCACTGAAATAGATGTTCCATTTACATTTTCCTATGTTTCAAAGGCTATACTGACTGAACAAATAAAATATTGTATGGGAGAATTCATATACTTGTTTCTCTTCTGAAACTTCTGATTTCTCTAAGAGTAAATAAAGTATTTGACTGAATCACTAATAACAGGTTTTTTAAACTTTTACTTTTCATTCCCTGGTGCAAGCCAGGCTTTAATCATTAGATGCAGCCTCACCAGTGCCAAGTATAGAGGGACAATCATTTTCCTGGCCCTGATGGTCACACTATTTCTGACGCAGCCTGTCCAGATTTGCAGCTTTGGACTTGAAAACAAAAAGTCTGGTCTCTTCTGCCTTGGCGAGAAACTGTTCAAATTTATCTATCTTAACCGTAAGGCTGCTTTAAGATGTCAGTAAAGCAAAGGCAGACCACTGCCCAAATCCCCATACATTTTCTCCTCCTTCCAGCATCCACTGGAAAGGGACAGCCAGTTAATTCTGGAAACCTAGCCTTGTACACTGTTAAAAGAGTGGCAATAAGACTCTTACCATGAGAACTTCAGCTAAATATCAAAGAAAGGTGGAGTGAGCTTGGGTCTTGAACAAAATGTGGACAATTAGAGAGGCACTAGACCAGTTTCTGAGGAATGCTGCAAAATTAAAAAGTTATTTCAACTCAGTGTTTAATAGAAACCATGTTGGAATGCTATGCTGCCCCACTGGCTTCTGATCATGTGTTCTTCTCCTTATGTTTGTTTCTCTATGTCTGTTTCAAGGCCTCACAGATATTCATGTTGTTGTGACATCTTGAGAAAAACAACAATCGTTATGCTGAAAGGTATTTCAAAACAGCATATTTGGAAGCTAAATGAAGTGGTCTGAATAGAAATGCAATGTACTTGCACTCAGCTGGAAATTCCCTTTTCCCATTTTTTTCTTCCTTTTAGCATTTCAAACTTAAATATAACCATTGTTTCCTTAAGATGTACAATGATACTTTATTGTTATTCATTGTCTTTTATCAGTATCTCCAAGCAGTTTACAGAAATCAGTGTTTTCTAACATTATTGAGGAACTCATATTGGATTTTCAGAGCTCTGGCCGACGACCTTTCATATTTATAGGAGTTACTGCCCTATGTTTTTGACTTGGCCATCTGTCTTATATCATAGCCAATATCACATGATGACAGAACAAGATATGTATCTGTGCCTCAACTGCCACATTTTACAGTCTGGTTAATCAATGACTACCTACCTTCATGCAATTTAATATTCTGTACTGCAAACCACGGTGACTGACACTTGGCTCATGCTATACTTCCTTGCCTGCTACTGGGGAAGCAATCTTTTGAAAAGAGATAGCAAAGGCATATGGGTGCTGTAATGCTTTAAGATACCACATCTAAATCTGCCAGTACTTATCTCTCAGAGCCCACATATTGTTTGATGGGTTTTGGGTTGGTCCTTAAATAAAGAAACTATGGTACAGGGAATTTAATTGATCTGTCAGGTCACACAGTGTCTAAGCAACAGAACTGGTGTAAAACAAAGGAGGAAGAATTGCCAGAATATGAAAATACAAAGACAGTAGATACGCAAGCTTACTTTCCAACTATATGAAGAGAACATTTGCTAAGCTGTATCATTTTTTTATTGACTTGGTTAAACTTGGTTTTCTTTTTTTTTAATACACAGCTGAAGTTTGCCTATTAGTTAATAGGATCATTAACAATGTCATTGCTGCCCATATAGAAAATCCCCTTTTTTTCCAAAAACAGAGTAGTTATGTACAGCAATGAGAGTTAAAAATCACAGCTGACTTTGGCCAAACCTAGAACTCTCAACTGAAAGCTGAAGTATTCAAGCCTGCCCTTTCACAACTATTTATCTTCTGCAACAACAGAATTCTTACTTTTAGCCCTATACCCTCTCAAGCTGTTTATAGAGCAAACATACCTGTTTCTGCTAAAATTATTTGCATTAAAAATATTCTTATTTTATTCTAAATTAAACCATATGATGATGATTATTTAAAATAAAAATCTTCCTCCATCATTTAACTAGATCAAAGCAAATATTCACATATATATAAATATATATATATAAAATTACTGTAGAGCTGCTTTTTCTCCAGCTGATCTTTTCTTCCTATGCAGATCTGATGTTTTGCCTCTGAGAATAGAACTTATTAGCAACCCTAAAGTAAAAAAAGACAGGATATTTTTCAGCAAGAGCCTCTTCTTTGCCAAATATTCCAGAGTTTGTCTCCAAGGACTTTAAAAGAAAGGAAAGAATGAAGAACGGAAACCATAAAGCATGCATTACTATCATCTAATTGCTGAATGAATAGCACAGTTGTTTAGTCTGATTGCACTAAGCTAGTTATCCACTGCAAGCTTCATTGACAAAAAGGGAATCTACACAAATTATAGGGAAATTCAAGCACTGAAGGAATGTTTTGGTTCAGAGGTTTGCAATGACTATTGGCTTTGGTTCCTGGCACAGTTTGCCTTTGCCATATGAACTCTGCTGGGCTGGGTCAGGCCAAAGCTTTCCAAAAAGCCTGAGAAGAGGGCAGACTTCCTTGTCATCTGTATCCCATAAATAAAGTGATGTTCTCCAGTTAGAGCTGGTTTCTTGGCAGGCTAATCTGCAATCGGAGAATGAAAAGCCTTTCATTTATGGACTCCAAGTAAAGGAAGGAAGCTTTTGTATGCGGATTCACCAGAGACCAAAATATTAAAAAGTGGAAGAGGAAAAACATATGTTGCAGTCCTCTGAAAAATAAGTGGCTCAAAAAAAGTGCTTTAGAGAAATGCCCTCAATTGATGATGCTGAAAAACAAGGCATTCCTTTACAAGGAGAAGGCAGAGTAGTTTCACCACCACAACCTTATTATTGCATAAGAACAGGTTTTTCAGGCACTTTTTTTTTTTCTAGTTCATATCCTCTATACAAAAATGAAAAAAAAAAAAGAAGAGAAAAAAACGCTAATATGGCAGGTGCCAGTGGGCTTGTATTCTTTTTCTTGTCATATTGCAGAATGCATGTATAAGTATGTAGAATGACAGTGATATGGATCTCATGTCCTGTGCTATTTCTATGACATCACAGACATCACATCCAAGAAGTAATGGCAGCAAGTATGAGCAGTGACATGAGCTTATTCAGTGTAGCCTTCTGAATACTTTATTTCAGTTGTGGAAAACATTGCAGCACAGAAGCTGCACTTCTCATCTTCCAGCCTACTGCAAAGCTCCATTGGACCCTCCTTCCATGGTACTACTTGCATTCAGGTTCTTGTCTGTCACATCTTCGGGCTATTTCTTTCTTTCAGATTTTCTTGCACTGTGCTTCATTGAAGTGAACTGTCAGTGGCTATTAATTCCCTAGTTAAACCTAATTCTCCAGTTAAACCTAATTCCCTAGTCAAACCTAATTCTCTGTGAAACCTGATTACACCCACCGAAATACAGATATCTTGAATTTTTCCACACTGAATCATTAAAAAATAAAAGTAGGAACATTGTAAAAGGCTGAAGCTAGAGAGGACATACCTCTAGAGGGACTTCTGTGAAACTCTGACCTTTGTAGAAACCATAAACACTCAATGCCCAGGTTAACAGTTTTGGGGGGCCTCTCTGCCTGGCACAGCTAACCTGGGGACCTCCTCTCCACTGTCCAAAGTAGCAATACCTGTGTTACAGATGCTGCAGCATGGGAGATGAGACAGGGACTTAACTGAATGAGTCACACAAAATAAATAATAGAAATGCTTAATGGTTATTGAATTATAATGCCAAGACAGTCTTTTGCGAGTATGATTTCCTCTATTTGGAAAATCAGTTTAAGCATTGCCAACAAAAAGCTCTTTAGCTGCACCTCTGGCAGTCCTTTGTGAATATAGACATATTAGCCACACTAGCCACACCAATAAGTCATTCTATAAACCAGTAAGTTTTGAGGTCTGTTGCTCTGACTTCTATATCAACTGCTATAATATACCTCTAGGAATAAGTATTATCTGAATATTGTCTGCAACTTATTTGGAAATGTTTTATCCTTTCAAATTTGGAGCCTCTTTAAATTACCTTATAAAATGCATTACAGAAAACTGAGAATTAAATTAAATTAAGATCCCATTAAATTTAAATCGAAGATGCACTACTGGTTTGCTCAATGAGACTACAGATGTCTTATTTTTATTCCAAACCCCATTGTTAAAAAAATGAGTTACTATTTCTCTTTATTCCCCCAAACTAGAAATAACAATCAGAGTATAAATATTATAACAAGGAAATGACTCAGTGAACATAATGAATATACAAATACAGAATTTTACTTTCCTATGTTCCTGTTTAGTGCCCTTTGCAGGTGCATCCGTGTCAGTTCTTCTCTCTATCTCCTGTTGAGACAACTGTAATTTAAATCTTTATATGTGCCAGAATCTTTCTGTGTAAGTTGTTTGTCTTTGAAATAACTTTTATTCATTCAACTAAAGTTCCAATGGGACACAATAGAAGAGCATGGCTGTGAAGGATCAGATATTGAAACTGAAAGCAATTAGCTGTAGGTGCTGTCTTTCCACATATCTTACAGAGAGCCAAGCACATACTCTGCACTTAATGAGAAAGGAATAGTAATTGATCTTAAGTTTTTGGCAAGATAGATACAATCTAGGCAAGAGCTTAATGCATTTGAATCCTTTTCATTCTTGGAACAGGAAATTGGATTTCTGTTCCTCATGTGGAAAGGATCTTGAATAAACTCCGGCTGAGGCTTTGGAATCAATAATACTTCTCAGGGAACTAAAAGTAATGCTAATGCTTTCAAGAGAATGGTTTGATGCAGACATTCATGGTTATCGTGTATCTCTTGTGCCTCATGACTCCATTTCCTCACGTTTACTCTGGCTGCAGTTGCCTGACTTCATCCCTCAGCAATTTGGGGTTAATATCTTCTTTATGATGTCCTATTCCATAATCCCAAGGGTTTGGGTTGAAAGGTAGGATGTTTTCAGGGTTTTCTGTGCCACTTACCTAGACTGTGGATGCCAGTGTGTGCTCTATTCATGAGAGGGTACTTGGTACTTTTGGGAATGACATCTCACGGGCTCAAAATCACTTGTGCTTTGAACTCTCCCCTGGGTCCTTCTAAACTAATTTTGCTTCTGTCTCCAATATTGTTTGGGTTTGGACTGGAGATTTTGGTTTAACTGAAGGTTAATTTCAACTTCCCATGGGAGAAAGCGAGAAACACACCACTTTGCATCCATGGTGGCAGCAAAATTACCACTGCCTTACCCCTGACAATCTGCTTGAGAAAATAAAAGAGAGACAGAAAAACATGTGCTCTGTAGGGAGTGGGAAGTGGGGTTGTGGGAATTCCATCCCCTCCTTTCTCCTGCTGATTGTTTCTCTGGGAAGGCTCTGTCTCTTGAGCCTCCTTCCTCCTCAACCTCCTGTTTATATAAACATGCCATGAAGGAAAAAGGAGACAAAATATTCCCATTAAGACTAGAAATTAAATCCTAATAGGTCTGCACAGGTTGACAGGGAATATCATTGCCTCAGCACTGTGCTATCTGTACCAGTCTGACTCAGCACTGGCTCTCAGCTTCAAGTTTTACCTCCGTATGCTTACATTCTCTTTTTAATGGTGACTAAAATGCTTCTCAGAATAAGCAAAGTAGATCAGTAGCATAACTGAAGCAGCGGCTGAAACACCACACTTTATGAAGTCACTTCGTGAACAAAACCTTTTTTACATTGACCCAGTACCACATGAAAACTTACTTTGATGCAGTACTAGGAATATCACCCCTCATACATGATTTTATCCACAAATACCATTTTCAGTAAATCAACTTGCTGTTCACATTCACCTGAAAAGCCTCAGTTATTACTCAGTAGTATACCATATTTCTTACCTTTCCTTGTCAAAAATGAACAATTAGAGAGTATATACAGTTCAGAATCACAGAATCATAGAATCATAGAATGGTTTGGGTTGGAAGGGACCTTAAAGATCATCTCCTTGCAACCCCCCTGCCATGGACAGGAACACCTCCCACTAGACCAGGTTGCTGGTTTAATGCTGTCTGAGCTACAGGGAGGAATATGCCACTGAAAATTTTGGTATTTGGGTAAGTTCCACCCAAGTTTATGAACTCTGGGATACACAATTAAAAATCAATAAATTTAATTCTATCTTTTCCCAGCCTTCAGAGAGCTTTTGCTTCCATTTCAGTTTGAAAATTACAGAAACAAACAAAAAAAAAAGCTTGTAAGCTTAAACATATCTTTCACCTAATTGTATTCATACATCCCTGTTTTTAAGATACATAAAATTTTTCTTGAGACTTTTCTTGAGAAAAAAAAATAATTACGGTCACTTGAAAGCATCCAAAAACCTGTAACTTTCCTGTCTCACAGGCTTTAGCCCTAATTTCCACGCTCTGCTTTCTGAGGAGAAATGTGATTTGGGCACATCAGATAATCCCTAGTGTCTCCATTTTCCACATGTTTATTGTTATCCACTTCTAGACTCATTTGAGTCTTACAAACAAGAGAAGATTTGGTATGTTAAATATTATTACTCTTATTTAAATACAATTACCAGATGAAGAATTCAAGTCTGTTTTTTCTTCCTGTTAGTACTCGTATTCCTACCCCAAAAAAGATTATCCAGGGGTATATTCATCCAAAATGCTACCTCATATTTTGCAAATGGAAACCACTCCTTGCTGATAGAAGAGCAGATACTTTTCATGACCCAAATGTGAATGCTTGTATTTATCTAACTGATTCTGCTTTGAGCCAGGGTGTAACAAAGACAATATAAACTTAGCACATAGTTCAGTAATTAATTGTTTGGAAACAATTCATTGTAAATACTTTTGTATTTATAGCCACTGCAAAACAATGAAGATAACATCTGAGAAGGCTCCAAGTGAAACAGGAAGACACTGCAAAGGACATGCCATTGTCATTATTAATAAAACTTCTGTTTGACTGCAGCACAAGGTGCAGAGATTAATATCAGCTGTGTCCCTGGAGGGACGAGACAATGTAGAGCTGCAGCGAGAAGAGTAACACACCCTTCTGTGATAGTATACGCGGAAGACGAAGCTTCCTTCATGGTTTTCTCAGTTCTATTTGCACAAATGTCATGGCAAAAAATACCGTTGCTATTCATTTATAAAAACCTTGCACCACATGTCTGTAATTCTGTATAGACTCCCAGCACAGACCTTTTGACTGAACTGTATTTACCTAGTGTCAGAAGAAATGCTTTTGTTCCTTGTGTATTAGCAGTGCAGGCTTGCATTGTGACTTTGCTAATGAAGGTAAAAGATTCTCTTTCACAGAGACAACACGTTTTGAGTATTTTGCAATCCCTACAGAAAACACCTATAACTGCATTAAATATTGCTGTTATAGAACAAAACAACAGCAATAAATAATCCAAAAATAGCGAGCTCGATGATTACCTCTTCCTGATTGTCCAAAAAAGGAAGATTGAGTGAAACTAAACCAGGTGACAAAACCATTACTATTTCTGAGAATAAACTGTAACCCAGTCTCAATATGTAGATGCAGAAATCATTATTGCTGTGAGAATATATTTTTTTACCCTCCATATAAACAACCCTTACAGAGGGACAGAATGTGAGAACACCTCTGGTGAGTATTCTAAATCATCATGCTATTTTTTTTTTTTACTCTAGATAGATAAATCTCCAATTGTCTCAACATATAAATACAATAGGGAGGCTAGGAACAAGCTCTTTAGTTTCTTGATCCAACGCAGTGCAGCTGAAACAGGACAACTCACTGTTTCTTTAGTGACTTCTCCAAGGTCACTCATGCTTTGTCTATAACGTTAAAATAGAGATCTCTGGCTTTACTGGCACTGACTGCCTCATGCCCACATTGCTTTGGTGTCACCCTTTGTACACCACACATGTCCTGAAAAGAGTTAGTTAGCGCAGTTCAAAACAGAGCCAGAGAATTAGTACAAACAATCAAGAGTTAATTTAGGAAATTATTGTTAAGGACTAACTGCTCTGAATATGCAATAATATTGATTACAAACAAGCAGGAGCTAATTATTTGCAATGTGTTTTGTCTATGAATATCAATCCAATAAATTTATGTTTCAAAGACTAAAACTGGCCTAATTTACCATTCAGCCTTCTAAACAATCCTATCACAGTAACTTCTAATTTCCTGAAACACAAATATTTATGCATAAATACATAATATTGAGTTGCAATAAAGTGTTCAGTGCTTTAACTTTCTATTTGGCCATCTTTTGTTTAGCTGCTCAGACATAACATTTATTCTTGTGAAAGTACATGCAAAAGATAAGACATACAAAAAGTGACAGTATCTAAATGGCAGAAAGCTTTGAAAGGACAATGTAAAAAAATGAGCATACAGAAGACACTATTGGTACCTCACTGTACATATTATAATGCATATTATACTGTACACTTTATTTTAGTTTTTCCATTGCAAGATTCCTTTTCTCCCTATTTGACATCCCTAACTTAAAATTTATAGAAAACATACATATCAGCAGCTTAAATGACATTCAAGCAAGAATTACTACACTGAAAAACTTGAGTAGACAGGGACCATGTGACAGGACTAGGAAAATCCCAGTATCTTAGAATCACAGAATTCTAGAATGGTTAGATGTGGAAAGGACCTTACTCTGTTCCCTTTCCCCCGTGTCTCCTTCACTGTAAATTATCAGTTATCATCAATCATCTTGCTTTCACTATGCTTCCAAAGCCCCCACTCTTGTGATACCTCCTTCCTACTGCGGCCGAATCCTCTCCCTCCTCCTCTTCCGCACTTATCCAAGTTTCCCTCAATTCCCTGCTCCTTAAGCACCAGCCAGTTATTTAATCCTTTCTTTCCTCACTCTCAGCCTTTAATTGACCTTCTTAAAGCAACCACTGCCAGCTACCACTTCCCCTTCCCTCTCTTCCTCCTCCTGTTTTGCTGGCCAATCCGGGTGGGAGAGGAAGAGTGGGAGATGAAAGTGGGAGACAGCCTGTCTCCCTGCCAGGTGGCTACACAGAGGCACAGGGTTGTGCAACACTAGCGGCAGGGGCTGAAAATCTGTTGAACACATGAGAAGTTGGCAACATTCAAGGAAGGAGCCGATTCAGAAGGGAGATCAAATGTGGACGTTGTCAGTACACACCATTTGGTAAATGTTGTATATGCTAAAAATTGAAAAGCAGGGGAGGAAGCACAGGCTTGAGTTCCTGATAAGTTGTCTTGCACAAAATATGTGTAAATTACTATCTGGTCCTAAGTCACTACCTGATCTGAACAGTAGCACCTTGTGGCTGCTTTGCATTCAGTTGTCCTGACTCCAGGAGAACCCAGGCTCATGAAATAAGCATATGTTTAATGTAATACATTGTGATTAACATTTTTTTTCTTACCTTTAAAAAAGTTTCCACCTACCTGTCACAGAAAATGATAATATGTCATTTTTCTCTAACTGAAACATAACATGCCTAAGAGGACTGAAAGTCTGTTGTGAGATTTATTTATTACTCTTTTTGGTGGGAGGTGGTTTGAAATTAAATAGCTTCTGACAAGTTCTCTTTCCTTCTGATTTGTTCTTATTGGGAGAGAGGGTGAGAAGGTGAAATCTGCATCAGTAGATTTTATTTTGACAGTAAAAACTCTTTCCCCAGATGGAAAGAAGGATGTTGAAAATTGAGATTAGTCCCGCATGTGTGGACAGACCATACAGATACCAAGAATTACTCCATACACAAAAGTAACATATAAGTGACATAATTTGCTAGCTGGCACCTAGTCAAACCTCAGAGCCACCCAAGGTAGAAAAAAATATAACCAACTTGCTGATTCTTAGCCAACCTTGCTTTGTTCTTCTTTCATTCAGAGGAAAAGCCTTTCAAAAACACTTCATTTCTCTACTGCATGTATTCATATTCTCTTTTTATATTCATTTGGTTGGATAACAAAGAATGTTATGCTCAGCCATAGCAAAACGTGTATGGACAGGCTCAGCAGGAGTTTTCATGTTGTGCTGTCAACACTGCACAATGGTAGCCCTTTTTAAAAAATGAACTTTATGCTGAGAAAAGTTCAGACTTTCAGAGCAATTAATATCTAGTGATATCAACTGAATCAGAGGATTGGCATCACATTATAAGGTTAACAGCTTGTCAAAGCACTAATTCTGTGAATGGACACACATGTCCATAGATGTGTAAAACACAAGAATTTCTACCAATTATTAACCTCGGTGCTATGTTTTTGAGATTTTCTTATGTACTTTAAAGAAATACTCTTAAGCATGTCACATCCCTCCACATATTTCTCCCTAGGTAAGTAACTGTTTGACACAGAAGATGAATTCAGTAGAATAAAGATATGACACAATTTCTGAAGTGTCAAATTCTGAAGAATATGACTTTTCAAGCAAAGGCTTTATTAGTCAATATGCTTTAAACATTTTCTAAAACTATTAAATTAAAAAAAAAATAGTGGATAATATACACAAAAAGGAAGTTTGAATAAAGTGGAACTCTTTCCCATACAAGAATAGATTGGTCCTTCCACTTATGCAGAAATACAGAGATTTCCTATTGACGTCAAGTAGCTTTAGTGGATTGTGTGTCTGAATATAACTACATGCTTGTTACTGAACAGCATTTGCACCAAAAATTTCTTCATAACCAGAAAGCTTTTCATAACATTCACTGTTCCGCATATACTGGTGTCACTATGAAACATTTTTCCTGCTATCATAGATATAAATTAATTTCTGATTAACTTCTACATACAAAAATTAAAACGAACTAAGTGTGTTTGTTAGATAACATAACACCTGAAAAGCTCAGTAGAAAATAAAAGAAATGGTAAACTGTTCAAAGAAGCAGCTAAGCCTTAAACTAGGCATGACTGCAAAAGGCAGCTGATGTCCTATAGCCATAGGATACCAAAAATCCACAGATGCAGTTCGAAGACCAGTTTGAATAAATGAAGTAGGCTTAACCTTTCTGTAGTAGATGAATATTCCTTCCTCCCTGAAGGAAAATATGCCTAATTTCAAATACAGAAATCCTAAAATTCTAAACAGAAGTGTTTTCTTAAAATATAGCAAGAGCAATAATACCTGTAAGTATCTTGCCCTGCATGTGCCAGTGCCATGAATGAGTACACTAACAGCAAATTGCTGAGGGCAGGTATTGCTACCATGCACATTTTTCCCTTCCCTAAAGAACTATGGAAACCATTCTCTCCATTACCTGGCTCCCACTCGTCAAGACATCAATATTTATGTTTTCCACATCAATATATAGTGCACCTTTCATTCCTTTAGTTATAAGTTCATTGATAACAAGAGCTTAATAGGCCACCTTCCAGGTCTTCATAAAGCACAATTATATGCATCAAGATACATATTTTTCAACTTTCTTAGAAAAAAATTAAAAAAATGTGTTTGAGATGTTCTCCCTCTGAATCAAATTCACTTCATTAAAAAACACAACTGGATGCTGCTAAATTTCTAAGTCTTCAGTTGAAGACTTACGTTATTGTATTTTATGCTTCTAATCAAAATCGTGTAAGGGATTGATAAATAAAATGCATTTTATTTTAACCTTTTTCTTCTGTACATACTTGTATATTGACAAAGCCAAACTAAAAAAATACAAAAAAAGTTTCACCAGCATAAAGGCATGAGAAATAACTTTAACTCTGCTGTTCGTGTTGAGTTCAGATTTAATTTTCTGACAACAACAAAAAAAATCAACGCATAGGTAAGAATAAATATATAATAAATAAACACCACAGATATGTTAATTTGCATAAGACAGTAGATCACTGACATTTGCTGGCTGGAGGAAATAAACTGTAAGAAGGCAGATGAGATTTTGGACAGGCTGGGTCTGAAGCTGACATTTGATGAGGTGCAGTCACCAAAACACACAATCATCATGAAAGATTTTTGTAGATTTTAGATGTAGCTAGAAAAGCTTCATAAGATTGCAGGCCAATTGAAACCTGGTAAATAAAAGAGGGCCAGAGACCAATACAAAATATGATACTGGTTTTGGAGGTGGTCCCTGGAACAAATTATCCCCAGAACTGTGCCACATATTGACTTAGAAACAGTTGTTTGGAGAGATCTTCCCAGAGCCTGTGACTGAGCCAGCAATTAAGCAGTGCCTACAATGAAGACTCCAAAACTCTAACTCTCTCCCTTGCCTTCTTTTATTTATCACAGAGTGATAGTTTGTTAGTTTGTGCCTTTGACCTAAATATTGTCAATGGTAGGAAGTGATTATATTATCATATCAGCATCAGGATAGATACAGCGCAGTCAAACAAAGGATTTCTTTGAGGTTTCAGAGCCTACAAATCAAGGCTATCTTATAGACAGCTTTAGTTGTCATTTATGTTGGCTGCCATAACACAGAAAAGTATGTGGCATGGCTACACATTTAAAGCCAAGCTTTCTAGCCAAGCCTGATAGTGTAAATTGCCCACTTTAAATGGACAAGAAAGCTTCATATTTTGGTTTTGAAAATGTTCCCCCAACCACATTAGCAAAGTATTTGAGGATATTTATAGAAGCATAATTAGAAGACACTCATTTCCTTCCTCTTCTCCTGCATCTCTTATTGTCCACCCCAACAAAACGAAGTATTTTTATAATTATTTTGGACTGGAAACAGACAGAACCAAAGGTATTTCCCTAATGCTCTCCATACATAGGCCCTAACCCAAAACTTGCTTATTCCTGTTGATTTCAAGACCTTTTCATATCTAGGTCTTTTGCACCACTGGCGTGATGCCATGGGGTATTGATCCAGAACCCTGAGTAGGATGTAGGGCTTTTGTTAGATGAAACAGCTTTGCTAAAGTGAAGATTTAAAGCTTTGCCATGTCTCTGAGAGCTCCATCTTGTGCAACACGAAGCCATTAGTTTTGAAACAATGCCATAGGAATACCATCTTGTGCCAGATACTGTATTTATTCAGGGTTACTTGAGCAGAAGTAATGAGAATCATTAAAGCAATGTTTACATAACGAAATGTAATATCAGTTGTGCTATGTAGATTAGTGATAAGAGTAGGGATTGAGTTGTTTTGGACAAAACTGAGCCTTCTTGAGAAGAATGGAAAACTACTAGCAGACTTCTAACTTACCCCCTATTTTGGATGTTATTTTCACCTAGTATGAATATGTTTGATTGTAGCTTATTTTGACAAAATTATAATAATCTTCCAAAATGTTTCCAATTGTTTTATTTGCAACTATTACTCAGCAACCTCATGTAAGTGGCCTGCAAATCTTACATGGCCATCTAATAAGATGAGGGAAAAATATGAGGGAATAAAAATACAAGTCATCCACAGAGCAGAGTATCAACAGAAGCCAACCATCTAAGGATAACAAAATTAAGTAACACTTTTAGAAAACAGTATTCTGATTAACAGTCTATACAGACAACCAGGCTGAACACCTTTGCCCCCTTAGGGAACCTCCTCTGAAAGAAAATGAGCTCAGATATCCCTTGAACAAAGTGCTCTTAATCCACAATTTCTGGTGAGGTATTCCTGTCTGAAGGGAGTGGCCTCTGGCAAATTCACATCAAACAAGCTGGAAGGCAAAATGCAGAGTTCAGAGCCTGTGTGACCTACATGCATTTTTTTACAGATGGCTCCATATCCCATCTATACAAAAAGTTACATCTGGGGCCCCAAGCCTGCTTCCTATAAAACTTGCACTGATGTTAATCAGCCTTGAACCAGAGAGAAGTTCCTTATTTCCACCATCCTCTGCTACATCTGACTGTAGCTTGGCCATATGAAGAATAAAAGCCAGGTAATTTATGCATGGGTATAACAAGGAAGACAGCACAGAGAAGACTACCTTTCCCAGGTGGAGGCAGGCCACAACTTGTCCCTCTCCCCTGCCCACCTCCATGGTGACAAAGCATTTGAGGTAGCTCTCAGGGCGCTGATAAAGGGAAGGCACCTGCTGGCTCTGGAATAATAATGACTGTTTCTTTACCTTCTTAAGCATTTTATTTTAACTTTTAATGACCCAAGAAAACCTATTGGGTCTTCACAGGTGCAGAGAGGGACAATGTTTATTGCAGGGGTGATTGACTACATGACCTTTAAAGGTCCACTCAAACTCAAACCATTCTATGATTCTATGACTATGCTATTGCATTAGGCTATCTGTCCTCAAACCAGATGGCTGTACCTCTTCCACAAGACTGTATTCCCTATTCAGTAAAATTATTTGGAAACAAAGTGTTATGGTGACTGTTATATGGATTGCATACACTTAGTTAAGCATGTTTTTATTTTCGTTTCTTTTGATTACCCGTGACTATAACAAATCTCCCAACATTAGGCAGCAAAATCTGCCAAACATAAGGAAAAGCTGTGACAAATATTTCTGCTATCTGATGCTCCCACAGTATGCTGTTTCCTCAACAAAATATAGACCTCCTTTTCCTCCAGGTTTTCCACTCATATTTTTGGTCATATGTGCTAGCTAGAATCACCTCAAACGTGTGGTAGCACATGGCAAACCAAGGCAGAAAACCTGGCAGTGATCAGAATCACTCACTACAGGCCACATGCAAACAACGTAGCAGCTCTGGAAAAGGGATGCAAAGGATCATGACACTGCAACATAGCCTGAAAAACTGGAAGAAACAGCTGCTGAAAAAATATGTCCATGACCATTCCATCATAAGTCCAGCGGGGAATAGATGTATTCTACAAATGATAAAGAGCCAAATGAAGTACAAACTGGAGAGGCAAACTAAAACAGGGACTGGATAAAGCCCAAGAGGAAGAATTTCCAAGAAAAAGATGAGGCATCTGAGACTCCACATTTAGAAGAGGAGAAAATTAAAGCTTTGAGCCAATGCAAAATTTCTTCTAAGATAGGAAATAAGTATGGAAGCAGTGCTAACACCTGTAACAGGTGCGTTATTCTTTTAGTATGAAGAAAGCCACCTATGACTGCAGCACAAGTACTGAAAGAGACCTGTCAGAAGGATGGAAAGGATGAGCAATCCCAGCCGGTTACTCTGCATACAACGAAAGTAGTTCAAAATATTACATAAGGAAAACATGATAAAAAGCCAGTATAAAAAGGACTGTCGTAACAGAGGTGTTTCTAGATTTATTGAGTAATGCTCCAGTATTTCTAATCATCATATTACCTACAGGAACAAATGACACTAATGAAGTGTATTTATATAATATATAAGCAACTGTTTCTTCAGACACTGAGAAAAAAAAATTAATTGGAACTGTGCAGATAACTAACTTGCAGAAGTTTTCCCCATGCCAAGCATGATACTGGAAGCCAACCAAGGATCTGATAGGATAGGTTAGAGGGGTTGGAATGCACAGATCACTGGAATGCCTCCTGCAGCCTGAGCCGACTGTTTGGATTACAGTGTCTCCATTTATGCAGACAGGTTGCCAGCCTCTTGGGCTCAGAACTGGCAGGGCCTGTTAGGCAGGCTGTAAACCTTCAGGAGAAGGAGGGAAAGGGAAAGCTTTTGCTTAATTTGAATAATCTGTCTCGTACTTCCAACATACAAATTAGGCAAGAAACTAAAATTGTTCTGAAGCGAAAGATGAAGGATAACAAGAATATAATGCCTGACGCAAATGTGTGGGGAAACAAGCAACAACTGGAATGTGATGTACTAAATAAAGGAGATTATTATCTGGAAAGACTAACTGAAACTTAGTGGGATAATTCCTGTGTGTTGAAAAGACAGGATGCAGTATGCATGGGAAAGAAAGAGCGAAGAAAACCGATAGGTGCAAAAAATGTTATATAATGCTTTCAAAGCACACATGCTATAATTTTGACAGGGATAATAGTTAAATAGTAAAAGTCCCAGGTATGTGTAAAAAAAAAAATGAAAGAAAGAAAAAATGTAGTAATAATAGCTTGCATTTCCTTTAGGCCACCACTCTGGAACAGAGCCAGAAAAAGCACAATCTGAGTAGATTTTAGTTGATCAAATCTCTAGGCAGTGCATACAGATGCAAAGATATCAGTTTCATATGGTGAATTCCAAAGAATAAAGAAGATGAGTTGGGTCAAAGTTTCACCTACTGGGAAGAAGGCGCTGACAATATGAAAGCAGGGTATTTGAATCCTCTACAGCCAGAAAACAGTTCACAGGCCAAACAGTGGAAGGGGATCAATTCCCCTTTCAGAAAGATTTTAGAGAACATAAACAATTGAATATAAGGTGAGAGCAAATGTTCAAAATTTACCTTTATGAAAGAAAATTTGGGACATTTTGGGAAAATACAACAGGGTTAAAATTTATCTGTAAAAAAAAAAAAAAAGTGACAATAAGACAAAGCAATGGTCCAAGTGTCTTCACAAGGGCTATTCAGAGTTCAAAGTACACATATAGGAAGGAGTGGCAGGAAAAGAATCCAAGTCTTAAGTCTGAGCAGGCCAAAAGGGAAAAGGAGAACAACAGGACTTTTATAGCTAAGGAAGAGGGAAAAGAATTTGAAAGACGAAAACTGAGTGTATTGGTGAAATAAAAAGGATAGAAGTTGAAATTTAAGATGGAACAATACAATAAGATGCCAACCAGAATTGTGTCTTATTAAAAATGTGTATATATATATATATATATATATATATACACACACATATATATACACAACAAAAAGAATTGCAAACAGTTAAAGCCAATGCCTCCAAAATTGCCCTGGACTGTTTGGAACAGGACCGGAAAAGAATAAATTTGAGACACCTATTGTACTTTTGAGGTACTCAAGAATCAAGAGTAATCAAGAGACCTATCCTTGGCATAGGGGTAGGAAATTTGGGTCATGGCTCTTGTGATCTATTTTAGTCAGTAAAGTCTTCAATATCTTTGAGACAGGACCTCTAAGCTTTTCATGGTAAATAAACAGAAAATTAGCCTGTGCTGGGTTCAGCTGATTGATTTTCTTCTTAGTAATTAGTATCGAACTATGCTTTGGATTTGTGTGGAAAATAGTGTTGATAACGCAGGGATGTTTTAGCTGTTGCTGAACAGTACTTACACAGAGTCAAGGTCTTTTCTACTCCTAACCTCACCCCACCACCAAGTAGGTTGGGAGTGCATGAGGTGTTGGAGCAGACACAGCTTAAACAGCTGCCTCCAACTGACCAAAGGGATGTTCCATAGCATATGGTGTCACACTCAGCATGTAAAGCTGGGGGAAGGAGAAGGAGGGACAATGTTTAGGGTTACGGTGTTTGTCTTCCCATGTAAACATTAGGTGTGACGGAGCCCTGCTTTTCTGGAGATGGCTGAACACTGGCCTGCCAATGGGAAGTGTTAAATTAATTCCTTGTTTTGCTTTGTTTGTACGCACAGGTTTTGGTTTACTCACTAGAGGGTCTTTAACTCAACCCATGAGTTTCCTTACTTTTACTATTCTGATTCTCTCACTCATTCCACCAGGGGGAGTGAACGGGTGGCTGTGTGGGCTTAGTTGCTGGCTGAGGTTAAACCACAACATAACCTCTGAGAAATAATGTTGGCTTCTTGAGTAAGGTCAGATGCATCATCTCGAGATTTACCTACTTTTCTTCTGTAAGTACAAAACCCAGCCTAAATTAGATTTAGACATCTAACTTGCATATTCTTCAAGTCAGATAAGACAAATCCCACACTTTATTTCCTAATATTAGGAAATCTAGGAGGCTGAATTAATATGTGCAGATGATTTACAAAGTTGATGTCAAAATGAAAGAAAATTCAAAAATTCTTATAACCATTTATTAACTCTGCTTTTTGTGAATGGTAGAAATAGTGTATCATCCTTTTGATAAGAATATTTGTATTAGGTCTGGACAGGATAACCTCTTGTTATTCTAACTTGTGCTGAATTCTTGTCTAATCCTACTCTCCCCAAACTCCATGGTAAGCACTGAATAGAAGACTTCCTTATCCAGAAAAATACAAGTACACCTTAATAAACAAAAGTGTGAAATCCTGCACTCTTTGAAGTTGATGCGAAAATTCCCATGAACTTTGATATAACTAAGATTTCACCAGAAAAGTGCAGAGAATTATGTAGGGCTGTTTAAGAGAGTGAACTGAAGAAAAAGAACAATATTAACCAAGACCAATGTTAGGCTCACCATTAAGAAAACATGCAGTAGTGAGTTTTAATAACCTCTGAAATAATAACTTACTAGAAATGCCTAATATTGACCAGGTAAGACAACAGAAAAAATAAAAACGTGGGTGGAAAAAGTTGACATTGGCAAGGAAAGGGTATAAAAGACCTAGGAGGTATTGTCAATATCTAATCTCTTCAATCAAAGGGGATGAAATGGAAAAATGTAATCCGAATTGCTTTCCGAAGATTTAGATGGTATATGTTATGGACATGTGAGCTGAAAGAGTGCATTTGGAGTGTATTTTATAGTAGGAAGAAAGGAAATTATTAGAGAGCTTTAACACCTCTAATGGCACCATGCTGGGAACACAAGGGAGCCATCAACATGAATCAAAATGCAGTGCATATTATTGGAAGACATAACTGCTGCTGACATACCACCATCCTGGTGGGCCCTGTCATCTCCAAAATGGAGCACATGTGATTCCTATTGGGCAGAAGCTGCATACAGAAATGTGCAGGAGACCTATGACTAGAGTCGACTAAGACTGTATTGTATGTGTGTGAGTCATATTTTTTTCTGATGTCAAACAAAACTGCTTTATCTTCCTGATAATTGTTCTCTTCTACTGAAAAGGACAGCATAATCCATCAGCAGATCTGACAGGAAAACTGCTACCACTGAGTTGTTTGGAAAACTATTCTAAAATTACCAATTTCAATTTAATACTCAATTTAAAAGGATCTTATCAAACCACTCTGTACAGTAACTGTTTAAAACAGACCTGACTTTTGTAAAATTCTATTTTTCAAGGAAAATAGAGTATTTTGTTAGATAAATTGCAGCATAAACCATATAGTGTCCATCTTGCAACTAAGGTAACACCCGCATGATGTACACTGTTCACTAGCTACCAGTAATCTAAAATTAACCATTCCACTATGGAAACATAAAAGTGATGAATATCCACCTCTATTTACCTTTGTTGATAAAATACTACTGTGGCAATTACATATTTCATTAGAAATATGAGCCTATCGGAAACAGAGAAAAATTAAAATGAACTACTATCATAAGAATATATAAACTTTTATATCTGTGCTTCCAAATACGAGTAAAACATTCATTTCTCCCCTAATACACAGAAAATGCCCTTTCATTCCTTTGCCTCCTTTTTTTTTTTTTTTTTTTTGTGGTGATAGAAACTATAAAAGACTATTTAAGGCATAATTTTCTCAGTGCTACAGCTCTGTCAGAGAGATGAAAGACCACGTAAAATACTGGGTTGAAAAAAAGAATGAGAGGATCTTCCCACTCATACATATGTATTGAACTTTTTTGACAGTCATGCAAGACCTTAATCTCTATAGCTATGACACCTAGAACTGCCACTATATACTATTAAAAATAGTATATAATTGTGGGATTAAAAGTTGTAGCATAAATGGAGTGTTAAGGTTGTTAATAAAGTTTTTTAACTTTTGCAGGCTTAGTTTTTGTTCCCTGCAGATTTCACCACTGGGGTTCTTTTGTTGGGCTTCATGGGTTTTTGTTTTGGGGATTTGGGTTGTGTTTTTGTTTTTTTTCTTTTTCTTTTTTTAAGCATGTACTTTTGGACTAGTGTAACTGTTCCAGTTCTTGGAGGTTCGCAGTGTATGACTTCACTGGCAGTGACCCTGCAGAACAATGTGCTCTGCATTGAAGTTATTCTTGGAGGAGAGGCAACAGGATGTTCTCATGTAGGCAGAATGCAATTGTGCATTGTTATCTAGTGACAGCTGATCCAGCAGCCAGCACGCTGCAATGCAAGTCAATGTTGTTTCTTACACAGAGCATAAACTTCTCTACAGAACAGAGGTTAAATCTAGCAGAAGTATCGAAGGTAATAACCAGTTTCTCTATTTGCAGGTGTAAAGAGGTAGTTTAAAACCACAGTTGTATTATTATTCCTTCTAATATTATCCTAGATTATATTAATTGCTCCAGTATGTATCTCTGATATAGAACTAACATATACTTTTCTGAATTACACACACAAGATATTCCTCTCACAGCAGTCCAACATATAAAAAAAAACAGTTTACCACCAGTGCTCTCCCAGTCCCAGGCTATGCAGAAACCTAGAGATAGGAGTTGAATTACAGTGGCTTTTGCCTGACCTAATACAAATATCAATGGTGAAATTATCAGAGTGTTTTAAAGACATCTACTTCCAAATTAGTCATCCTGGTTTCCTTTTTAGCTATTGGAGAGCATTTCCATGATGTCTCTCATCTTAACCTATAGCAGATATCTGAAATACTCTAAAAGTGCCAGGTGCTCTCCATAAACTGTAACCATAAGTTTCTGAAGATTAATTCCACCTTTCCTGTGTAGCTACAGATAAGGTTAAGTGTCTGGGAGATGATTTATGCTATTGAAAGTGGAGAAAAGGGGAAAAAAATAGAAAAGAGCAAGAAGACAGACAATTTTTTTGCAGTATGCAGAATTTTAATCGTTCCTTTCTCTGATTCCTTCATCACCACTTACCTTAGGGGTTGCTCCTTATACTTGAGAAAGAGAATGTATTTGGTCATCTACCACGGTCCTTTCACGTTAGTACAGACCTTCTTTCTTTCTTACTACCTGCATAAGCACTTAAATTACATTTTTAGACCATAACACTGTGAATCCAGTACTTGGGTGAATGTTTGTATAAGGGATCTTGACACTTGTAGGCAGGGGGCACTTTTCAGTAGGATTTGATTCCTCCTCTATCCATTGTCCCCATGATAACCTACTTTCCCCACTGCGCACACGCAATGCAAATCATAGGAGCTGTTTAGACTTTCAACACTGATCTAACTTTGTGCTGCACAATTTCTTGACCGCTGTCAATAGGCTGGATTACATTGCAGATATTTTCTCAGGGCAAATAATACTTTTTCTGATGTTGTAGTTGCCTTGAGGACTAGAACAATCTCATGGGCCACAATATCCTGTAGGCTACCAGTTGGATGGTTTTGTTCTAAATTACCCATGAAGCGGGTGGTACTAATAAGTATACAAGAAAAACACTAAATTAAGTATGATAACAAAATTATGTATCATCCATAAAATCCATTTTTCTTGACCTAGATGAATGCAAAGCATTTTATTTGAGGTTATGCCTGAGCAGCTACTGCAAACTGTAGCATCATTCCAAAATTCAGCTAACAGTAGAGCAAGATTTTCCTTCTGAGTGTTCATGTATAAAGAGAATGACATTTTGTTTGTTTATTTGTTTGCTTTTGTGACATGTAATACCATCGGATTTTGCAACCTGTGCATGATCATGTTTTCTTCCAAATGCTGGCACAAACCTTTAAGCCAGACTTGATCCAACAAAATGACACCTGTGGCAGTTGTACAGCTGACCAAGCTGCTAAATAAAAATACGGGGAATAATAATTAGGGGAATTGTGTTTGTGATCTGGTCAATGAAACAAAATTACTCATCAATAATGAGAATTTTCTGAATGGCTTTAGGAAAGGTTGTAGTAAGAACAATTGAAAAAAAACATACCAGAGAAAGCTCTTCTGTGCACACTGGAAAAGGAGCAAACAATGTGTTTTAATGATTCCTTCTTCAATGAACTGCTGTAAGGTTTATTTAAAACCAAGGAGCCTAGGGGAAAAAAAAGGAATATTAATTGGAAAGCACTTGTTGGTTGATAACAAAAGTCATATTGTTAAAGGTAGACAGGAATGGGGAGGGGAGATTTTTCCTATCAGAAAATCTTTTGTGGGATTGTAACATTTCTGATCAAATTATTGCGAAGGAATCCTTTCAGGTCTAAACAAAAATTATTTCCATTTAAATAAGAGAAACAAACATCATCTGCATCATTCCCAGAGAGCCAAACAGCCCCCTAGTTTGAATAGTACATGGGAAAGTAAAATACAAATACCCAGTTGTCTAACTTCACTTGAACCATTATTGTGAACAGTTATCTATCACATCACAATTCATTATACCAGAAGCCAGACTACAATCTGCTCTGAGACTGCATAACAGGGTTTATCAACAGAACACTCTCACATAGTTTTTCCTTTTGCTTTTTGCATTCAGAACATGGCCCTCCAATCAAAGCCCTTTAAAACTGTGTTTATTAAAGGAAATATGTATTTTCATCCTTTATCTGGGTTAAATTCAGGCAGCCCTTTATTCTACCCCACTTCAGGATTCCTCATCAGCCAGCCTCCTCCAAATTAAATAAAAGCTTATATTGTGAGGTTTTGCTTTAGGTTATACAATCTACCAGCGCCAAGCTGAGTTGAGACTGCACTTTTTTTCATTTTAATGTTCTTTGTCTAACTGCTTGACTACAAAACAGGTCTTCCACAGACATCCTCTTCCCTTGGCTTCCTCTTCTTAACTGACACACACTTCTTCCCTTCAGTCTTTCTAGATCCTAATTCATCTCCTGAACAGATGGCAACAGGGAAGCTGCCAGGCAATGCTAGGGCTCACTCAACACCAGCTACTGGAACAGCATTTTAAAGAATCCCAACAGTATATGGCTGCCTGATGAAAATATTTTGTTTGATATAAATGAGTACATATTCTTTAAAGTGTGAAATCACATTTGTATTAGATGCCTGGCCATTTGGATTTATTTATTCAGCAATAATCTTTAGGGAAGGGGATTATTTTTGTGTGTACGGTGTACACACAAGAAGTGTCTTCTCCCACTGTGGAGAGGAATAACATTGCCCACCCTTCCGCAGTTACTTCTCAGAAACTCAAGAAAAATGCTAAGTGACAGAGAGAGAGAGAAAGAGAGAGAGAAAAAAATGTTCATGGAGCGTGCTGAAGTTTGTTAGGCCTTTCCAGATCTAGGGAGAGATAAGCCTCAGGGAACAGCTAGATATACATATATTTCTTTAATTGGTTTCAAATCTGTTTTCTTTGAAGTGTTTATCTGCTAAATAAAGACTTTGCTTTAAGAAGTTTGTTTGGTCATGGCATCAGCCGCTGTCATTGATTTTGGAGGGAGGAGAATACATGGCCTAGGAAGAAGTCAAACCTTCAAGATTAATCAGTATTCTGGGACTGTAGCTGAGGATGTCGTCTGAAGGTGAGGGTGTCCCTGGGTTTGTTCAAGAATTATGTGATCTGTATTGTATGCGTATGTTAATATTTCAGCCTTGGCCATCCTTGAGGTTGGCGTCAGCTAGCCTTGTCTGTGTAAGATGTGCTTTCCACATCTGCGTAAAACTGAAGCCTCTGTATTACACCAAAGTAGCCCCTACTGCAGTTTTTCTTCCTGAAGCAAGATCTGATCTGATCTGTGACAATCTGGCTCTCCTGCCACGTATGTCCTTCTTTGCAGGAAGCAAAGTGGTCAAAAAAAGGGCAGAAGACAGTAACAACAAAGTGCAGTCTACAGGTAGCAAGTGACCTCATCATTTCCCTCCAGCGACGAAATTAAGAAAGAGTGACTACAGAGCTAAAGTCTACACCCAGCACATGACCTGCTACTTCTGCTCCATTCCTCAGGGGGAGCTTTGCACTTCTTCCTCAAGAGATAGATAGCTGATCAGTGATGTTTCACTTATTCAACTGAAGGTTTCACACTGTTATGTTGATAAAGCTAGGAAAAACATACTGGAGGGAAGAAAAATCTCACTCTACAAGACTTTCTTGCTCACTTTCACCAACACTTCCACTGCAAACAAAAGCACAGCTAGGTAAGAGAAGTGCTAAAATAAAATAATATCATGTTGCCATTATTTTTTCTTCAACATAATCAAAATTATTGCATAACAAATTTAATCGGAAAATTATTCTTCTCCTCAGTTTGACAGTTTAAAGTAGATAAATGTAATTTCAAAAATGAGAGACTTTAAAAGTCAGGGTAGTTAAAAGAAATAAATTACAGCTCGTTAAGCCAGTGTGAATAGCCATTTACTAAAGGGTACTATTACCATGTATTAAAGAAGAAGCAAAGAAAAACTCTTTACTTCATAGTCACTAAATCATATAAATAAATAGGTTATCTATATTAATAATCTAAAGGCCTCCAAAACACCTACAATGAAGAGCGGAAGTCAGAGAACAGCAACACTTAGCCTAGATGTGGTTCTCATGAATATAAAAAAGGAAATAAGAATAATAATATGCTATTGTTCTGCTCACTACGAATGACCCCCTAAATGTGCCTTTTCCCCTTTTGGTCATAGACAATGTTGTGAGAAGTAGTGCATTCAGGCTAGACCTAAGTATAAATGTAGAATCATGCAGTCTAGCTATGCTTTCCGTTTCTTTCTCAACCCCTTGTTTTTGAAAAACAGGAGGAAAAAAAATGAAAAAATAATAAAAAAAAAGAAGTGTCATATTATTTAGCTGCTATTCCACCCAACAAAAGCAGTGCCATTAAATGTATGAGTTTTTCTCTGAATGGGGTGAGCGTCTGGTTTGCTGGTCCACCTCGGAGAGGAAGTGCTGGCGGCTAGCTGCTGCCTTGGTGCCAGCAGAGGGAGCATGGAGCATGGGTTTTTGTGGACTCCATACCTGGGAGTGGAGGTTTGCCTTTTCCTCGTCCAATATTTCCCCCACTAAAAGGTTTTTTAAACCTTATGATCCCCCTTTCAGTACTAAAAGTACCTTTTCACGCATCCAGAATACAGCCGCAAGATACCATAGCCATCAGATTGCTGTGAGGTGCAACTACTTGTTAAAGGAAACAGCAGCACTCAGCATCTTACAGATTTTACTCCCAAGTGAAAAGCTCATTGCAAAATCTAGCCAACAGACGCATCCCTTGGTTTCCTGACTCTCCCTCAAAGAGTCTGGAACCATAACCATACTACTAGTGCCTGGAACAACAAGAGAGACAGGTAGGGAATTTCACCAAGATGAGATGTAAGATATCACACGGCATGTTGGCTAGATTGTGTCCCCAAAATGTACCTTCAAATCATCCTCATTTAGCAGCACAACACAGGCACAGCAGCCACTGCACAAAAAAAGGAGATGCTGTTTTCCAAAGGGCATGTTTGTACATATACGTGTATACAACACACCTGTGGCCAACAGACTATGAATAGGGTGTGACCTGGGTGTTGTGAGAATTAATTAGCTAATGAGCCTTATCTTCCTGTCATTACTCAGGTAAAACTTCCATGTGTCTGAAGCCCAATAACTGCAACACTTTTGAGGATTAAAAGTCTGACACTTGGGCTACTTGCACAGCTGACAACAGCAGGGACTGTTTGCCCTGAGACTTGAGCCAGAGGAAAAATGTGTGCTAAGCTCTTCCACGCACTAGAAAATCCATACAAAGGACTGCAGAAAACTTAAAGACAGAGTCAATTAGGGCCTTTTCTTTCCCTCATGATTCTCATTATCGGATTCTCTCAGAATTGGATCCTACTTTACCATGCCATCAAAGAGACTCTTGTTAAAGGAAACAGCAGCACTCAGCATCTTACAGATTTTATTCCCAAGTGAAAAGCTCATTGCAAAATCTAGCCAACAGATGCATCCCTTGGTTTCCTGACTCTCCCTCAAAGAGTCTGGAACCATAAAGCTTCCTGGATCAGATTTTCATAAGCTGAGGCCTAAGGTTGTAGAGGATCTTCTCATGCACAGTTACTGCAATTGCATATGTATAGTTGCCTTTTGTACATACAAATGTAGCCTGTATGCTAGTGCAGGGCTCAAAGGAATCTAAACAGCTATACAAAAATACACATGGGCCCCAATTTTTATTTTATGATGTGAATAAAGTTAAGGGAAAGAAGGAGGTGATGGGGAAAAGATGGAATTCAGACCTCATCAAAGTCAAGGGTAGTTTTCCTATAGACTTCAAAAGATTCAGAACTTCATCTGTTACATTTATGTGCTACTGAACCCAGCGATACGTTCAAAAACAGGTTTCACCTTCAATTCATTTGGCAGCCCAACTTCTTCCTGGTTGAATGGTGAAAGCACTGACAAGAATCTCTAAAGAAAATTCTACTATGATCTAAATCAGTAGTACCCACATTTTTCTGGCTGTCTGAGTAACATAGCTCCTTCTAAGAGCCAGAAAGAGCTTTCTATCCCAGCCCTTACAGCTCACATAACAGAAGCTAGGGTGCACATGTTGATCCGTTGGACTGACGTGCAAAGTAGCACAATGTTTCCCAGAAACCATGAATGTGCTATGCAGTTCATTCCCAAACTGCCCCTGCAGAGGACTGCAGAGAGAAGGCTAAAGGCTGGATAAATTGAGTTTGCAGGCTGTGTTTGGCCTATACCTTGCAGAATGGGTGTTTTTCCTGCAAGTTCTCGCTGCTTACAAAGATCTGACTAATGACTTAACTATCCTTCAACAGCCTCTTACATCTTTCTTTTGAAAAGAAAGAGTGGGGGAAAATGTAGGAAATGTTCCCTTCCTGTGGCCAGATGTAGCCTTGGTCTATGCAAATACAACATTGCTGACCCTGCTGGAGTTATTGAGTAAAATCCTGGCCACACTAAACTTGATGGCAAAATTCCTGTTGACTTGAATAGAGTCTTGATTTCACAACAAATGTTAAGAGAGTGTGGCTGCAAGACTGAGGCAAAGGCAATGTAGAAGCAAGAACACTTTCCTCACTGCAATCCAGGGACAGGGCATGGTTCTCCAGGGCTTTAACACAACAAATAAATAAGTAAAAGTAAATATGTAAATAAAATGGATTCTTGTTTTCAGACAGTTGCTAGTTCTTGGGCCCTTTTTCTCCCATGTGTCTCATCTACAGACACACATCCAGCTGCCTGCCCTTTCTTCACACTTGACTGTCCAGTTAAGCTTCTTTGTCAGCCTTGCTGTCACTTCTCTTTCAGCACATGATGTCAGCCCTCCTGCCATCTTGTTGCCACTCTTTTCACATGGCAGGGTTCACAGCCTTAGTTCACAGACAGGTTTGTAGATCGAAAGACAAATATTTGTCATACTTGCTTCTCATCCCCCATTAAAAATGAGCTTAGCTAAGGAGGAAAAGGTTGTCAGAAAAGTACTGACACTGGCTTTCTTTGCCAATATTGGGTTTTTTTCTTTTTCTTCTCCAAAAAGCTGTGAAGAATTGAGAAATGAAGGATTCAGCTCTGCTGCGTAATAACCATATATATTCTATAATGGCTTTTCAAGTGTTTTCCTACATATAGATCAGTGAATAGCAGAGTTTTTGTAATTATCATTGTTTTGTTGTGTGGGATTGGTTTTTATTTTTTTTTTCTTGGGGGGGTGGAATTGTGAGGGTTTTTTTGTTGTTGTTGTGTCGGTTTTGGGGTTTGTTTTGTTTTGTTTTGTTTTTCACTACTGATCTAATAGTATCCAAACAGTCATTTTGCACTGCTGGGCAAAGGAAATAGCAAACTTGCTAACCATGCATTTTTATACCTCTCCCCAGCACAAAAGACATACTCTAAAGTATGCAGTCTAGCAGATTCTAAAATGCTGCTTAATTTAACAGCAAAATATGGCCATGCACACTATGTAAGCAGACATTAAATTAGCATTAGTTGGAATAACATGACAAATGAGAATGTGCAACTCTTGATCAGAGAAAAGAAAGAAGAGAAACAGGTCCAAACGGTGAAATCTTCCCATCATGGGTTCCAAAAGTGTGAAACCATTGCAGGATATGGGTAAGTCTTGACTTCCATGTGGAGTTGGATTCTCAGAGGATGGAAGTTAGATATGGCAAATCACCCCAGCCAAGTATCTCCTCTTCAATATAATAAGCTGTTTATTTATCCTGCTGCAAAGTGTTCTAGGAAGTTGCCAAACAGGAAGAATATTCTTGCCTGAAGTAATTTGCAATCTAAGGACTGGATCCTACCAAAGCATCTGGTCTGAGGTTTTGAACAGCTTTTACTCCCATAAGATTTTGAAAGGTATTCAGGAAGGCCCTGTCTTACAGAATGCTGTAAGGTTTGGCTAAAATTGACTGTAAACTAGTCTCAGGCACTTAGCAAGTTTGTATTACTTTAGTCTTTAAAATACAACAGAAATGTGCTGTGGATAGGTGGACTGAAATGAGATGCACAGAGATGAAATTATATTAACAGACATATAAACGTATCATGTTGCAAATGAAAGATAGACAATAACAATATTCCAAGAATAATAAAAATATTCAGATCTTCCTTCACACAGGCTGACTTATGAGTGCGGAGCTGCCACAATGGATAGGTTAGCGCAACAGAGTAAACTGTGCTGCGCCTATAAAACACAGACTTAAACCTGCTGCCAAACATCTCCCTTCTAATTACAATTTATTTCACTGAAACACCCCTTAAACACTTTTAAGCGAACAGTGATGTTCTTTAAATCTTGTTAGTAGGTGTCATGATAAAGAAATAAGAACACATATCCTGTGTTATGTGAGTAAGAAGAATTTAATGTTGCTGGAGATTAACTACCTCTCTCTTTTTTAACTCGATTCTTCACAGAGCCCAAACTTTCAGAAAAGTTTGTGTTTTCTCCTTAATTCAGTCTCTGGTTTTACTGTCAGGGCTTTTTTTTTGTAAGAGTTACATTTCTGGCTGGAATACAATGCTTCTGTCACAGTGCAGGGACAATTGCAGAACATTGCAAAGAATATTTGACCCCTGCCTTTTATTTCCTAAACGTATCGTCAGTGCCAAACACTGAATATATTAGCAGAATTAGGCATTGCTAAATGATAACACTTAGTCTAACAGATTTGGGGTTGGTTTAGTTGTTAGTTAGCATACACTAACTACCCCATGTGATGGCAGGAAATGACAGCTCCAAGGCTGAAATCAGATCCAGGCAGGTGGGCTCCTAAAGGAGCTCAGAGCAAACACAAGTGTTGGCCCGCGCAGATCCAGCTGCAGCAACAGAGCCTAAGGTTGCAGAAGGCTTTGCAGAAAACCTTGTAATTGTGTCTGAAATCTAATGCATCCTACCTATCATTATGCACACACATCATATATGATGTGTCATGTGTGATGATACATCAACACTACCTGCACTAGATAAGGGCAATAAGTGCTGTGAACGTAAAACAGTATGGCACAGGCGTCCAGATTTGCCTATGGCAGGGCATTTCAGTAATTCTCAGGTGGCGGGTTTTGTTCCTAAATAAACACACTGACTAAGACCAAGACATCTTTTTGAGCTCCAGGATCCGGAGTTCTCATGATAGAGGAGAATCACAGCGAATGACTTCTCCTTACAAACTACATCAAGTGCTTCTTTTGCTGTGTGCAAGACCAGGGATGAGTTACCCTACCTCTCTGAGCACATGCAGAAACCAGTGGAAAAGGGGAGACAAAAAGTCAAAGCCCAAAGATTGGCTAATAGAGAAAGAAGTGTTGTAACTGCTAAATCACCCAAACTGCTTTGCCAAACTTTGACATGCTTGATTTGCTGTGCTTAAATAATTTTGGGGGGTTAAAAAAAAAGGAGGGGAGGGAGGGGATCGGGGGGGGGTGGGGGTGGCGGGGAGGGCGGGAAGTGAGGAAAAATAACCAGCTGTTCCTTGTATAGTGCAGGAAACATGTTTGATTTATTGCTTTAAGGTTATTTTTGAAGGGGCTGCCTGTGGCAGCCAGAGTGCCGGAGAAGTCACTGAGGCCTGTCCACTTGAAGGGCTCAAACTGTTTCCTGAACAGCCCTTCTTCACTCGTCACCTCCGACAGCTCTTATTGACAACGTGTGACTGGGGCCCCGGAGTGTTTTAAAGCCGCGGGGGGCCGGGGCGGACAATAGGGCTGTCAATTACCTTTTCCCCCGTTGTGAAAAGGGGGCCGCGGACAATGCGTCCCGAAGGCGGGGGGTTGTGCCGCTCCGAGCCCCCGACCCCCGCGGCATTCAGCGCCGGGACTCTCCGGCCCCGGCTCCGCCGGGCCGAGGTGGAAGTGTCGCCGTGGAGAGCTCCAAAGGGGAGGCGCCCCCCGCCCCCCCATCCCCATCCCCGCTCCCCATCTCCGCCTCTCATCCCCATCCCCATCCGCATCTCCGCTCCTCATCTCTGCTCCGCAGCCCACACGCGGGGGAAGCAGGGAGGGGGGGTTGGGGGGGGGGGGGGGGGGGGGGGGGGGGGGGGGGGAGAGAACAACGCCCAGGCTGCTCTACCTATATTGTGCTTTAAAAACTTCCTGTATGCCTTGATCACTGCTGAGAGGACTGTCCATCATACAGGCGCTTTGTCTGGCAGTCACTTCCATTTGAATTTGACTGACTGAGGAAGCCCGAGTTATTTGTAAAGAACAACAAGGCTTTTCATTCATAATTTCAGTAGGGGGACAGGGTGCTAATGACTGAGCTTGAATAACCAGGGAATGTGGTATTCAAGGCAGGAAGAAGCCCAACTGGCTGCCAAATGAGAGGAAGGGAGGGAAAGGGGGGCGCGGAGGGAAGATGTAGGTGAAAGTGCTTGTGTGAAAAGGCAAACAATGAAATCGGGATCGCACACATGTATACAAATACAAATCAGGTTCTCAAAAGGTGAGACAGCCGAAGATAGAAGCAGGAAGGAGAACTGAGGAAATTCTCGTTTGTATTTCATTAACTCCCCTTCAGAATAGGCTTCTGCAATGCTAAAAAAGAGGTCTCGGCAAAAGGAGGCTTTCTTCTCTCCCGCCGCCCCCTCACCACGGAGAAAACGCTTTAGCGTTTTCTTCTTTTAGCGTCTCCTTTTAGCGCTCTCTTTTTTTTAGCGTCTATTCCTTTTTATTACAGAAAAAAAAAAAAAACAAAAAACTTGGGTTTGAAGTTAGGCCGAAGGAAAATTTTGCCTTTGCTGCTTAAACTCTAGCTCTGACAAAACATGAAAGCACTAAAGCTAGCCCGGGCTGTGGCCCAGCACAAAGCACCCATATATGTAATTTTACACACTGACTGTAAATACACATATTCTCTAACTCTGCAAAGACTCTTTTCAAAAGCGAAACTTTACCTGATGCAAAATCTGTTTACCTGAATAAAAGTCATTACCTTGATTTCTACTGTTGTTACCTTTATTTCTACTGTTGTTACCTTGATTTCTACTATTGCTACGATTTCTACTGCTATTACCTTGATTTCTATTTCAGTAGGATTCTGAATAAGGCATTAACAGAAATTCCCTCAGTTACGACAGATTTTATAGGACTATAATCTGTGTCCCTGTGGAGAAAACAAGCCTACAGTGCTAAGAAAGAAAATAAAAACTGAACAGCACGTAGTTTGGAAGACATAATTGCTTTGACAGAACGTAAACCATCAGAAGTTCATATACTTTGTCAATTTGAAATGTGTTGCAAGAAAACAACAATAAGAAAACTTAAAATATGTTAAACGGCTTAAACATTTAACCTCAAGAATGAAGGAAGTTTTCCAGTGGGCTTATTTTGCAAGCTGGTTCTGTCAGATGCGGTGGATTTATTGAGTATGTTTGTAATGCTGTTTCCAGTACTTCCTTTAGCTTTTCTTAATTAGGACACCATCCTGGGAGCCGCTCTGGGCAGCTGGATTCCCTCCTCGACCTGGAGCACCACAGACTTTTGCTCTGACTCCAGAAGGTGTCAGGGCCTGCTTAAGAGGAACAGCTCAGAGATTTCAGCTTCTCAGTTAATTTCTGCCTTTGTTTCTTCAGGGCTTTTGAAAGTAATAGGCCTGCTTAAAATACAGGAAAGATGGTTACAAAACCACAAATAAGATAGGAATAACTACACCAGATGCAGAGACGGAAGTTTAGAGGAACTCTTTAATCAAATGGTGGGAGTGGATGCTTCTGCAGAGATAACCTTGTTTAGATAATCAAACATTTTGTCCTCTTTCCTCTCTAAGAAAGATAAGTATAATTATCTAACAGTTCCTACTCTCTTTTAAGGTGTTTCAATCCTATTAGGCACAGATTCTGAAATTTTAGTCGTGCAGAAAGACCCTGGAGCCCACAAGGAAATCCAGCATGGTGTGTCTCTGTGGGAAGCAGCATGTTCACAGTGGAGAGGCAGGACTGGGACCTGAGATTCACAATTCTTGCTTTTCAAATGATTTACTTCTTTCTTTCACCCTGGGTTTTCTCACCTATATAAAACAGACATGGCAACATCTCTTGAAAGCTGTTTTGAGATCTGTGGAGAAAACTGTAATAGAATATCCAGCATTTTAATTGCTGTCTTTGATACTGTCATAATCAGGAGAATGAAACAGTTCTACGCAGATCTGACAGCAGGATCAGCATATTTCCCAATAGTATTTTTTTGCAACCATACAAATAGGGTTTTGTGTGTGTGTTCTGATTTTCAGACAAATAATGGGAAATGCCATTTTTTGTTTTCCTTTTCATACAAAATTCATCCCTCTCTAGGAAACTGTTTGATTCTGCACAGGACACCTCTGCTTTGAGGATGTGCTTGTGTGTCACACCAATGAATACAAGCCTTTCACAACTGAAGAAAATAAATATAACCTCAGCATATGAGAGAAAGATAATACAATTTTTAACGGTTGCTCAACCTGCTTGCTTTGATTTGCAGCAAAATCTCTAAGTCTTATTTATACATATCCCTTGGCTGGCTTGCATGCGATACGCTACCAATTGTTAATCTCTTGGAGGTATTTATTTGAACTCCTACCTCCAGTGAAAGAAGGTCTCTTAGGTTCTGGGAGCAGAGTAGCTGTCAGACCATAGAGGTCAGTGTAAGCTACCTCAAACTTCTGGAAGATCTGTGCTCTTCCAGCTACCTTTCTTACAGCACCCAAGATATTCATTTACCTTTCCACTACACTACAGTTTAGGGCTAGTTTGGGTATCTTTCACCATTTGTTTTCTGTGATGTGTGGATTCCTATGGACTACTTCTAAATGGGAGGTCTTATAATTTATAATTTTCTAAAAAAGTCTACACTTCCCTCATGATTTTTTTTTTTCTCTTCTAAAACATAGAAAAAAATCTACAGACTGATGAAATTTGAAAACTACTGTGCAAACCACCATAAAGATGTGATAAGTTACTCCACAAAACCTCTTCTCAAATTTCCCATAACTGCTAACATTGACCTCTTCCATTTCTTCTAAGTTACTTTTACCCCAGGTCAACACACAAATGTCTGCATTCTGTTACAAAATATTTTCAGATTTTACAAACTAGCAAGCACTTACTAACATTTTAATAGGCAAACAGTTAATTTTGCATAAAATTCTAGTATAGTCAAGCCCATCTTTATCTAGCCTTTATCTAGCCTATTGAATGACGTTACAGAGTGCAGTGTTTCAAATGTTGACAGACATGGCATGTCTATGCCATACTCATGATTACTTCTACCAAAGCAGTTGAAAATGTTAGGAGGAAAATCCTAGGACAAACAAATACAAAAAGTCTGCTATAATACTAATTTAGCAAATTAAATGCACTTACTCCTATCCATGCCAAATTGTTCTACTTTTGAATATTTTGTCTTCTCATTTGAGAAGACAGAAGTTGAATTCCAAAAAAAAAAACAGTGCTGATTTTATCAAGGACACAAGTATAACCAAATAACATTGAATGGCACATCAAAGAGCATACTAGTTTTATTAGAACAATATATATGCAAAAGCTCCACATTATATTATAAGTACTAAATGTGTGTATTCTTCAGTATAATTTCAGAAGGATCAGGAAAGGGATTTGTTTATTTTTTAAGTTTACATACTTATATTCGGTATTCAATGAGAAAATACTCTACTGGCAAGTGTCCCTCCATATACTGTGGCATTCATCAGAAGGGATAAAGTTACACAAGATCTGGCCTATATCACCTCTAAGGAAGGTGGAGATTATTAGCTAGATCTGAATAATAGTAGTTTAATCCCAGAAAATCTGGGCATCCCTAAATGCAGGAGACCAAGTCCCAGCAACTGCACAGCATGTGTATCCCTAATGGGAGCAGCAGGTATTTATTCTGTATTCACATTTAACAATGCTGTTCCTTGTCCCACCAGAGCAGGTTCCAAGTAGCTTCTGCTCATTTTCCCCTCTTAAGGAATTCTGGGATTTCCATCAGGTAACCTACAATGAAAATCACACAAGCAAAACCAGCAATACTGAGTCAGGGACCTAATTTTCTTCATTAAAAATGTCCAACTATTTTTACAGCACAGTGAGTTTGACTTCTCTCTTTCTCTCTGTGATATACCTAAGTGTCCTTGTCTGCCCTGAGAATCTCAATGAAATATCAGTTGGCAGAAAGTTTTACAGCTAATCACTTTTAAAAAATCCTATAATTCTTTTATGTACATTACCTTTTTCAGAGTTACAAACATGAAAGGCAATCAATTAAAGGTTTAAGCTCCTAAGGAAATTCTGGGCATTGGAAGCAGTGTGCAGCCAAACTTAGTCCTTTCAGGATGTGCAGAATCAATATCCTCACATCACTGCATTAACTCATGAGATGATGAACAAAATGTTCTGGAAGTCAACAAATTTACTGCACTTTCATCCCCTTGCAAGAAATTCCATATGAATTAACTTCCTTTTATTTTACAAAAAGAGGAAATACTACCTGTTTTCAGGTCCTGGGTCTGAAAATCAAACCATGTAAAATCGTGTGGGACAATATCAGGATGCAGAAAAGTTTCAGCTATTTCCGTCATGTCACAGACCTCACTCTGCCCAACTCTTCACCTCAAGTCACTGCAATTGCTGCTATTTTGTCAAACACACACACGTATCTATATGTCTATCAATGTATGTGTATATGTGCATGTACACATATATATATGTCCACCAGCTACCATTTCTCTAGCGGAGAATGAACTAAAGACCTTCCATCTCCAAAAACAAGGTCTGCTTGAGTTAAAAGAAAAAAAATAAATAAATAAATTAAAAAAAAAAAATGCAATGGTTAGAGCAAACCACTAGGGGAAACATAGTCACATGCATTAAGCCGCTATCCATGACAAGAGATGTGAAATGTGAATGATACATGTAATCCTGAGAAAGCTGGTTCCAAGGTAACATCAAATGAAAGGCCTGAGAATTCAGCTTTGAGGTTCCAAACCAAAACCAAACCAAAAAACAAACAAGCAAGTAACACTTTATATTGCATTATTTGTCCACTAGTTATTGATCACCTGTGTGCCAATTAGTGCAAAAAAGAGGCTTCTCTTTCAAGCTCAGCACTGCTGTATGCTTGGGATTTTTTTTTTTTTTTTGTCTTATTATTCTTGTTTGGGTTTTGGAGTTTTGTGTTTTGGTTTGTTTTGTTTTGGGGGTTTTTTTTTGTTTGGTTGGTTTTTTTTTTTTTTTTTTTTTTTTTTGCATAAGACACTGATGCCTCACCATTTTGCACACGCGACTGGATTTGTGAATAAAAATAGGTTCACTGTTTTCATATCTGTCTTTGGGACTTCTCACTGTATCAACTGTATACACCTGTACTTGCAAACTGGCATATAAATAGCCAGTTGCACTACTGACTGATTTTAAAAGGGTATTATGAACTTTCCAGTTTAAACACTATTTACATACTCAGTATAAATACTGGTAGATAACCTAACACCCCTTTAACTATGTACAGGCTTGCACAAAGAGTTCTTCGCCCATTTTTTACTTTGCTATGTAGGAGGAAGTGATTTTTCTCTTTCCGCAGTGAATGACATTAAGATCGTGTCCTCTTCCCCAGGTAACCCGTGGATTTCCAGCCTGCGGACAGGCACCCCTCCGACGATGCCCAGGTCAGTGCTCGGTGCCTTCGCGCTGCTGGGTGCCCCCTACCGTGAGGGAAGCCCAAGGCAAGGCCTGCGGGCTTCCTCCCGCCTTTCCCCTGCCACAGCTGGAGCTGCCCTCCTCGGCAGAGCCTCTGGGGTCAACCCCCGTAGCCCTGCCGCCGCCGCGCTCCCTCTGGCGGGCAGAGCGGCCTCGCCGCCTTCGGCTCCATTCCCCGGCAGCCCCGAAGGGAACCCAGCCCCGCGGGGCTGCGGCTCCAGCCGTCGGACTGCCCTGCCCCCGGCCCTGACGGGCGTTTCGCTCCGTCTGCACGTCCAGAGGGGAGAAGTGGATGGGAAGCGGATGGTGCCAGGGCCCCAACACCGTCCCCTCCGAGGCGGCAGAGGTTTTGTGCATGCTTATGGAGAGAGGTGGCCTTTGGGAAGGGGAAAAAGACCCGTGTAACTCAGGCTAACCCTACTGTCAGGCAACTGCGGAAAATAATCTGCAGGTTCAGAATATTATCGTGAAAGAATAAGTATATGTCTGTAAGAACGCGAAAACCCTAGGGCTGCCAGTGTAAGGCACTGCCCTTTTTATTTCCAAGTTTTTACAGAGGATGACCACCCTCTTCAAAAAGTGGTGACAAGCAGGTGTAGAAGAGGAAGTGCCTACAAAATTGCCTCGAATAGTAAAAAAGGCTGATAGGGGTTTTGCACAGAGGACTGCTCATATAAATAATGCAGTGCACTGCTGCCTTGCACATCGTGTGTATTTTAAGCAGTGCCACACGTGATGCGGGTAATGTTCGTGCTCGCTGCCTGCCTACGTGGATACACTGCTTTCTGCGGTTAGATACACGGAGGCACAAGATACCCGGGCCCAGCGACAGTGGCCCCCCTGGCGACTTTCCTACAAAAGGGACCGAGCAGGGGCCGTGTCAGGAAACGCCCAGAAGACAAACAGTCACGTTTGTGAGCTGACCGTATCCCCTACATGAATGGGAATTAAAGTTTTTTCTTTTTCTACCCCTAAAAACCCTCCACCCTCGGCACAGGCGAGAGCATTCCGCTGCTGTCCGGGACATGGAAACTCCGCAGCAGCTGGAGGCGCGGGAAGTACCGCAGCGCTCTGTCACCGGCCTGTCCCGCTCCCCCCGTGCCGCTCCGCGCCCTGCGGGCCCCGCTCCGCGCTCCCGCCCGGCCGCGGGGCCGCCCTCATCGCGTTAATCCGCGGGACAATGCTCCCGGTAACCACCCTGCTTTCGCCCCGGCTGAAAAGGGCCGGAGAGGGAAGGGAAGGGCAGAATGGGGAAAAAGGGGGGCAAAAAGTGTAAACTTTAATTCCACACGGTGAAAGAAACACGGGGGTGGGGGGTGGGGGGAGCACCTGGAAACGGGTTTCCCGACATCCCGCCGAGGCGGGGAGAGCGCGCCTCCCTGCCCAGGAGAAGCGAGCTCCCCTCGGCTCCCCTGCAAACCTATCGCCGCCTGCCTCTGAATAAATACACGAGCACAAAAGCAGCCGCAGCGCCGTGTGACCGCGCACGGAGGAGCCTCCTGTGAAAACAGGCTGCTGCCAGGCCTCCGGAGAGGGGCGGAGGGGCTCAGTGGGGATCAGCGGGGTCTACGCACCGCCCCGCGCAGGGCCGCGCACCGACGGGCCGAGACCGCGGCTGGGTCGGTGGCGCTGCCCTTTTGAATGCCTCCCGCAGCTCGGAGTGCTGGCAGGGCGCTGGGAGCGCCAGTGAATGTAGCCCCGCAGAGCCAATGAGCTGGGACCGGATGCGATATATCCTCTGGGACAACAACTGCTCTGTTCCTCCTCAGATCCACATGACGCCATTTACTGCTGCTTTTGCAGAGAGATCACCCTACCTCCTCCGGAAAGAAAAAGAGAGAGAGGGAGAGAGAGAGAGAGCAGAAAAACGCCGAACCCCTACAGCTCAGATCTCAAACCTTCCTCCTCCTCCTCCTCCACCTCCTCCAAACACACAACAACAACCACCACCACAAATCCGCTGCGCTCCCAAAACACCCCCCCCCCCGATTGCAAACCACAGAGCTGCCTGCAACACACACACGCTCGCAGAGGGAGCGAGAAAGCTAGAGGGAGAGAGGGGAGAGGAGCTTGCAGCAAGCAGCTTCTCAGCAGAACGGCTACATTGCACAAGCTGCTTTTTTGGAGGAGCTCAGTGGAAGAAAGCTCTGGGATTTTATTTTAGATCCACTTTATTTTGTTTTCTTTGGCTTTGCCCTTCCTCTTGATCATTTGCAACAAAAAAAAAAAAAAAAGTGACTTGGTATTGGCGATTCGGCCTCCGGTTCATTGAGGAAAAAAAGAAGTGTGTGTGAGAGACTTTGAGTGATTTCTTTTTAGGAGCAAAGAAAACCCACCCCGATCCGGAGAGGTGTTTTTATTCTTATTATAGTATATACGCGCACACACGTATTTATAATCGATCTGGGAGAGGGACCTAACTTTGCTCTGGACTTTTTTACGTGGTGATCATTCTTACTTTAATTTGCAAGTTGGACTAAAGCAGAGTTTGGAAAAGAACTTTTTTTTTTGCTTTAGGGCTGGATTTATTTGCAAGCCGCAGGAAGAAGAAAATACAAGAGAGAGAGGGGTTTGGTGCAGCGCCGCGATCACGGTGAGAGCTTTTTCCTTCTTTGCAAAATAAGCTTTTCAGTAACCCCCCTCCAGCCCCCCTTAGTTGCTCCAAGAAAACTCGTGGAAATGTTTGAGGCTGATGCCTTTTCCATTCGTACAGGTTCTCCCTCTCGCCCCTTTCCCCTCTCCTTCCTTTCTCAGAGAGGAGCCGGAGGTGGGATTTCAGAGCGTTTTCTCTCGGAGGGGGTGGGGGGACCTCTGCTGGGGTTTACCGACTGAGCCTCCTTTGCGCCCCGCCGGGGTGCCTTGGGGGCGCGGGGGGCGGAAGGCTGTGCGGGCGCGCAGGCATGCCTACGGAGGCTGCGAGCGGGGCGGCGGGGGGGACCCAGAGCACACGGGCCGGGACACGCAGACACACAGAGTTCCGCGTGCTCTCGGTGCTGCGGAAAGCGGGGCACGGGCGGTCCTCGCCGGGCACGCGTGGGTTTCCGACAAGCCCCGCGGGGAGGTGAAGGGAGGGCGCAGCTGGGTGGGCGAGCGCAGGGGCAGTTTGTGTGAGTGTGTGTGTGTGTCCCTTCGTCTTGGGGGAGAGCGAGCGACCCGCCTTTCAGTGCGTGATTTACGCCCGTCTGTAGTGGCGTCGGGAGATCCGTGCAATTCGGAAGTGAGTGCACGTCTGGTACAAACCTACGTGCGTGCATGTGTGTATACACATCTCTGTTTCTCGTGTGATGAAATTAATTCGATCCATCAGACGAGCAAAGTTCTTCTCCAGGTTCTGCCATGCAGAGGGCATATGTGGAGGGGACGGAAAGCTTCAATTTTTGCTTTTACTTCCCTCCCCCCCCTCCCCCTTAGGTGGGTTTACTTTGTAACACCCCCTTTACCCTCCCCCCCCCAAAAAAAAAAAATCTGCTGGTGTTTTCAACAAGTTATTTGTGTGTCAGTTTGCCCCACCCCGATGGTAAAGTCCCTTTTGCCCTAATCCATAGTCTGATCACACACTCGGCCCCTTAATGGGGGTTTCAAAGCACTTTGAAAGAAGAGGAGGTAGTTGGTGTGTGTGTGCGGTGGTGATGGGGGTGGGGGTGCCTTGCACAGGCTCCGGACACAAAACAGAAATTCACGGGCAGAGGACTTCTCCCCCTTAGGCTCGCCTTCTCCCCGCCAGCCAGACACGGGATTTTTCCACAGCACGCAAGAAGCCCCTTGCGTTTTAAACTTCCCCGAATGTGCCGAACGCGAAACCCGGCCCCCTTGCTCGCCCTTTTGCCAATCCCAGCTAGGAAAAGTTAGCAATCATGGCACTTGAGCTCTGCGAGATTGGACTTTGGCTTTTAGAAGTGTGGAATCGTGTTATCGCACACACGCACACACAAAAAGGCGAATGCTGCTTCCCTGCTCTTGGTGGATGGAAAGGGGAGAAGTGCTAGATCAGAGAGAGGAGGAAGAGACGTGCTTTCCCGTAAGAGTTTTCAGGCAAACGTACTTTCGCAAATAAATGTGCTGGAGGTTTGCGTCTCGTCCTGTTAGCGGATCGATTAAGGGGTGAAAAAGGAGGGAGGATCGCCGGGCTCTGACCGATGTCCCGCTGGAAAGGCCCTTTTGGTCCCTTCGGGCCGGGGCAGAGGGGGATGGGCTGAAGGTCAGGCAATTTGCAGAATATGCGTAAAATAAGGGGAGGTTTTCCAGCGACTGGCTTTGTGAAGCTGAGTGGGTGCTTATGGCAAGGCGAGAGGGGAGTAATGTGCCTTTTGCCCGTCTGTCCCGGAGGTGTTGTCTCCAACCGTCTGCAGGGCTCCTGGCATTAGCCGGGAGGGGGAACAAGGCTTCTTTAGCATCTGTCGGGGGAGGGCAGGGGGGAAGAGTTAAAAGGAAACATGGGTTTGACGTTCCTGATAAGGCGGCCTCAGCAGCCCCCTCCCACCCCAGAGGATGTCTCCTGGTTATCTCCAAGTTGTCTGCACTTGCGGGACTGCCGGCGGCTCCCGCGGGCAAGGGGCTGCCGCCTCCCACCTGCCGCGCCGGGATGGAGCCGGGAGCTGGGCAGGGAGCTCAGCGCGGAGCCTTCTCCTCCGCCCCCCACCTTGGCGTCTGAGCCGGTGTCGTCTTAAGCGCCTGCAGGTCAGGGTCAGCTCCGCTCTTGCACTGGGTTGGCATTTCTGGAGAGGCTGGGTCTCATCCGGCGTGCCTTCTCGGCTGGCTGGGTCTGCCTAAAAGCTGGATGTGCAGGAGAGATAGGGCTGCTAGTTCATCTTAAGGGTGGGGAGAAGGTTTTATTTTCTGCCCTTTTCCTTTTTAAGATAGTTTTCCAGATGAGAAAATGTCTACTTAAACTGCTGGTTGAAACTTTTTATATGGCAAAGGTTTTAATATGAAGAAAACTTCAGTAATAATTCAAGATAAGTTTGCAAGACTTTTTTTTTTTTTTTTTTGGGGGGGGGGGGGGGGTAGGGCACACACACCATGACATGCACTCCGCATGTCACCAGGATTTGGCAATATTTGAAATAGGCAGGCAGTCTTAAAAAATAGATTTTTTTTTTTTTAAGAAAAAGCTCTTGAGGGGAAGGAGCCAGGAATTAAAAGGTTAAACATTTTCCACTGATGCTAGAATAAAGACAGCATCTTGAAGTAGTCATTGTTAAACTGTTTGGCCATATTTTATTATACAACGGTATAGTATTATTGTTGGTAACTGATGTGTACAGAGTAACACTGTGGTGCTCTTTCTAGGTATAATTGAAGACATTGTGTGGTCCTTGTAAGAAGCTTGGTTCCTGCTTGGGTTTTAATTGTAAAATATTGTTCTGGATTTTTGTCTAGGTAATTGGATTTTGGAACCGCTTTAAGATATGATAAAGGCAAGGCAAATATTAAGAGATTTAGAGGGCAGTACTTGAAACTTTTGCATATCTGAGCATGGAAGTTAGTTATTTACAAGTGCTCATCTTCTGGGTCCTTTACTAGGTTTCCATTTAAATTCTTAAGTCTGCAATTCTACTTTGTAGTTAATGATCCTTTAAAGCACTATTCGAAATCAAGTAGACTTCTTAGATGATGGCATTATTTGGTTATATTATGCATGCCTCTGTCCCAAAGGCCACTCTTGGTAATATTTACAATTTGAAATGTAGGCTATGGAATTTTTTATACATTAAAAAAAAAAAACAAACCTGTGGTAGTATTGCTTTTGTAGTATTGAGCCTTAAAATAACAATCTCAGTGGTGTACACAAGTATGACACACACTAAAATACTGGAGAGAGATATTTTTACTTGTGCTGTTGAAGTTTTTGGTAGCATTAACTTATTTAAATGTCTAACCTCAAACATTTTATTGCTATTTAGTGTTTTTCTTGGGACCATTGGTATTAAACTAAAATTTCCTATTTACATCATGTAAAGTTTAATGTGTAAAAAGACTAGCCTACCAAAATATTATCCAGTTTTAAACAAAATTGGAGAATTATATGTCTGTCATCAGCAGGTCACATTACACTTGCTAAATACTTGAGGGCTTCTTTTTTTTTAATGTAAGTTTTTCAGTAGCATGATATGAAAATAAGAGTCACTTCAAGTGGTTGAAATGTGATCACTCTAAAGGCCATGGTCTAAGCAGAAGATGGCCTAGGAAGCCTTAGTTAGCAGGAGCAAGACCTAGACTTTCTAGAGCCATAAGTTAAGATACGTGGACCTAGAACAGAATCCCTTTAAGCTGTCCATAGGAGCAGGCAGGACAGGCTAAGGGAAGTGCATTCAGCTGGCAGACACTCTGCCCCAAATATGACTCTTTTTTTTAATGGCTGATGCATTACTTGATTGTGTGCAGTGCTGTGGGATCCTGCAGGCTTGAAAGGCTGCTGGAGAAAGCATGAAATGTGTTGCAATAGTGAACCCTCTCTTTGTTGCTCCAGGAATTCAGATGTGTTCTAAGCCTGCCGGGGTGAGCACGCTTCTGGGAACTGATGGAGACAAGAGCTCAGCACAGCAGCGGGTCACAGGCCTTGCAACAGGCTCGGCGTGACAGTGGGAGACCACACGGGGAGCCCGACCAGCGGGATGTCCTGATGCAGCAGGTTCACGTCTTGTCGTTGGACCAGATCAGAGCCATCCGAAACACAAATGAGTACACAGAGGGACCTACAGTGGCTCCACGGCCAGGGATCAAGTCCACTCCTCGGCTAGCAACCCAACCCAAAAATGAAAGGCCCCATGGCTTGCCCGAGCATCGCCATTTTAGCCGGATTCAGCACACACAAATACATGCCTCTCCTCGAGCGCCTCTGTCTCGTTCTGTCAGCACAGTCAGCACAGGTTCACGGAGCAGTACAAGGACAAGTACGAGCAGTAATTCATCCGAACAAAGACTTCTCGGGTCATCTCCAGGGCCAGCTGCTGATGGGATAGTCCGAATGCAGCCCAAGTCTGAGTTCAAGTCAAGTGAGCTGAAGCCGCTGAGCAAAGAAGACTTGGGAGCACACAGCTACAGGTGTGAGGACTGTGGAAAGTGTAAGTGTAAGGAGTGCACTTATCCAAGGACCCTCCCATCATGTTGGATCTGTGACAAGCAGTGTCTTTGCTCAGCCCAGAACGTGGTTGATTATGGGACTTGCGTTTGCTGTGTGAAGGGCCTCTTCTATCACTGCTCTAATGATGATGAGGACAACTGTGCTGACAACCCCTGCTCCTGCAGTCAGTCACATTGCTGCACTAGATGGTCCGCCATGGGTGTGGTGTCCCTCTTTCTGCCTTGCTTGTGGTGTTACCTACCAGCCAAGGGTTGCCTTAAGTTGTGCCAGGGCTGTTATGACCGGGTAAATCGGCCGGGGTGCCGCTGTAAACGCTCCAACACCGTTTGCTGCAAAGTTCCCAGCGTCCCCCCCAGGAACTTTGAAAAGCCAACATAGCATCACTAGTCAGAAATACTAAAGTGACAAGGATTATTTTAAAGTACATATGCAACCAACTAAGCAGCTATGGTCTTGGCACTGTAGTAGAAGGGCTGGGGAATCTACTTTGCTGTTTGCAGTGAAATGCTTGCCTCTGTGTGCCATCTTAACTGATACGCTTGTTAGAATCCAGCTAGTGGCATACAGAAAAAAGAAAAAAAAAGGGATGCAGTACATTGTGACCCACATATTGCATAAGCTAAAGCAACACAGACACTCCTAGGCAACTCTATTGTTTGTGAATAGTACTTGCAAAATTTGTAAATTGGCAAATGACTCCTTTTTTTCATTGTTTTCTGCCAGAGATAATGTGCTATATTTTTGTATATACAATAATATTTTCAACTGTGAAAAATAAGTGGTGTCATAAGACATGGCACAGTCACAAAATATTATACTAATATGTTGTACATTCGGAAGAATGTGAATCAATCAGTATGTTTTTAGATTGTATTTTGTCTTACAGAAACCTTCTATTACAAGACTCTGATTTCCCTTTGGACTTCATGTATATTGTACAGTTACAGTAAAATTCAGCCTTTATTTTCTAATTTTTTCAACATATTGTTTAGTGTAAAGAATATTTATTTGAAGTTTTATTATTTTATAAAAAGAAATATTTATTTTAAGAGGCATCTTACAAATGTCACCCCTTTTTATGAGGACGTCATAGTTGCTGCAAATAAGGGGTGAACGATGCATATGTTCACTATAAAATAGAAAATATATTAACGTTTGAAATTAAACTGGGCTACTTGTCATTTTTTCCCCCTATTTACTGTCCTGAGTTGGGAGAATTGGTGCTTCTAACTGCAGATTTCACAGGGATACAGTCACAGTGAGTCTAATACAAGAATGAAAGTAGAATTTTTAAATGTATTTTTTTGTGGTTGTTTGCTGCTTCACCTGAAAATAATGCGGGATTTTTTGCTTCCTTCCTTTGCACAAGTATCCCATATACTGTTCCTACGATCAAAAAGGAAAATGAATATAGGAAAATGCATTAATTCATTCCAGACTAGGACTAATAGGCACTGAAAGCTTGACCTATTCTATAAGTGATGAGCTTTTGTGCTTCAAATAGGAAATAAGTAATCATTCACAAAAAATGTTAGGCTTGCATGGCTTTACTCAGAGAGAGAAAATAAAAAAAAAAGAAAATTAATACAGTCAGTGCAAAAATCTTGCAGGATTACTTGTTAAAGTAGAAGAATACACCGCAGTGAATGATAGATCTGAACGCAGTCCAGCCTTATGTCAAACATTTGCCTCACTTGTAAGAAGAAAGTTGCTTGATTTGTCATTTGTGGCAGTTACCTTCCACTGAGGTCAAAATCCTTTCACTGCCAATTTTCCCACCGGAAGCCTAGAGAATGATTTACCTTTCTTTATTAACAAACTATCATTTCCTGTTCTGAGCATGTCTCTCCAAATTTAGAGCTCTTAATGTTGAATTTTATTTATATGTTTCTTAAGCTGGTATTTAAGAAATAGTTGTATTTTTATGCTGACGCTCAGAAAAATCTCACAGCCTTTTCTGAACCCTCTCCAACAAAAACAAGTTATAACTAATAAATTAAGAATTCACTAAAAGTTGAAAACCAGAGCGTTGAGTAAATGTTACATCTTTTTGCCCCTTGATTTTCATCTCTGATCTGGTGCTTGGGCTATTTTACATAGGCCTGTAGTGCTCGTAAATCTAACGCTGTTTGTGTGTATTGGTTATCAATCGTCAAGTGAAATTAAAAAATGCAAGTCCTGACTAGTTTGCAAAACAAAAAATAGTTGATACATGGGCCTTGTTCTCATTCTTTTTTTTTTTTTCCCTTTGCTTTTTGCACCAGTTGGCTGAATACCTTATTATACAAAGACGAGCAGTATATATTTAGCCTCCTGAGTGGAGTTTGCCAGGAAGAAGGTGGCTTTATGTTACATGAGTAATTTGTCTGTATTTAAAGCACATCTGTATATTGCAACTGAGTGCTGGGGCATATACGTGAGATTGTACTTGGCTGCTGATAAACAGACTTTTATTACTTTTTTTAGAAATTCTGTTCCTGGAGGAGTTGGTAACCATCATGTGCTTCCATTCACTGAATGTAATTCTTGAATTAGATTAGGTACTTATGCCAAAACTGTCCAGGGTTAATCTTACTGATTGAAAACAAACATGGGCATAATCCATTTATTGGGGGGATCTTTGATCTTTACACTGAAAACCCCAAAACCCACTGATATCAGTAGACATTAAATCCAGTATTTTCATTGCATGGATGAACTTGACAATACTGAAGGTGAGTCCTGTCTTTTCAGTGATTTATGTTTTGGTCAAGGCAGATATCTCTAAGGAAGGCTGAAGGTGAAAGTGGAAAACCGTCATGTACCTACTAGCTAAAATCCCCAGTACTAAAGATGTGTTTTGCTTTGCACTGTAGCAAATGCTTTGACAACCTAGGTAAGTTCTAAGGAAAAAGGAAAACCATCTTCTTGTTGATAGTGAAATCTGAAGATGATCTTAACATTAAACACTGGTCCTCACCTTCTACTTGGTTCTTAACAAGGTTAAATAATGGATCTTCCCCACCCCAGGTAAGCTCACTACCAGTGAATTGGGTTGCACGTATGACTTGGGAACGAGGACATACAGGAGGATGCCGTTAGGAACAGACTGTTGAGCTAACTACAGTGCTGGGGTCTTGGCATCAGTTAGTATGAATTAGTGTGTGCATGTGCAGTGGACTCTTAAAAGTTGGCTTGTTTATGTCAGTTACCATTCTAATACAAAACTCAATTAGATAAGGTTTACTATTCTAAATAAAATCAAAATCTTGCCTCGAACAAATTAGATCGTTTTAGTAAGAATTAAGAGGGCTTTTTAAGTGGATTGAGGTAATGTTATTAAAGCATGCCTACTTTGTCCTTCGAGATAGGAAAGTGCAGGTCCAAGAAAGGAAAATTTTCCATACACAGGTTTTGAGGATAACCGTGAAAGTCATGCCAGATACATACCATACAGGACTCTGATTTTAGACAGCTACTAAGCCATGAGAAAGGGGAAAACCTGTTTTATTGCTGTATTTGTTGTGTTGCTTTAGTGTTTTGATCTGTTAACCTCTGATAAATTCTGAAGTCCCTGTAAGGTTTGCTTAAATACCTGCAGGATTGGACTGACAGTTCACTGTAGAAACAGTGCAAACACATAGCTTTTTTCAAATATTTTTTCAGTATGACACAAGCTACAAATATGTACATCAAATTTCCTTGTACGGTAACTTAAAATGGTCTATTAATATCCTCCAGCAAATTTCTTATTTTGCTCTTTGTGACAGTGATCACAGGGTTAAAAAAAAAAAAAAAAAAAAAAAAAGGAAACTTAGATTCAAGTGAAGAATAAAATGGCACAGTACTTTAGATGAAAATAAAATGTGTTCTTGAAGGATTTAAGATCATATTCAGGTGAGAATTTATACATTCAAGTGAGTTACCAAATTAGTTTTCAAAAACCAAAATTTTCCAAATGAGGAAGTGCAGTAGTTAAGGGATGATGACTAACATGATAGTTTTTTTGCACTTTCTTACAAAACATGTGTGAGGTGGAAGTGACTTGACAGTAGTGAAGTACAGATCATTTATGAACCATGCTTTTTTTTTTTTTTTAATCTAATCTACAATATTACCGGTATTACCTTTTTCACTTTTGACAAAATATAAACCAATTCATTTCATGATGAGTGAAATCTTAAGGCATATTCTTAGATGGCAGGGAGAGAATAGAATGCATTTCTGTACTGCAGTAGAACATTCAGTTGTGTTTAAGAATTAACTGTTGGGGAAGATGGATTTGAACAGTCTGTCTCAGATGTTCTTAGATGTGTGCAGGTACAGCAAGTAAGAATGATTTCACTTGCTGAGACTAATTTCTCAATCAGTCATTGGAGCAGAGCAGAGATCCAGAAAATGTTTGGGTGAATGTGAGAGCACGCTTGCCTGAGTAATGTCTGTATGAATAGTATTGGATAGATTCCTTACTGAAAACGTCAGCAATGTATTGGCTCATATTAAATCAATTACAGGTTGGGTTTGCAGATAGACTACATTGTGACAAAGTACAACAAATCCTTACCAATGAAAACACTCAGTTTTTTTCCTGTTTACCCAATCTGATTTTAAACTGGAAATATAGAATCAGAATAACTGATGTCTCATTGAACTCAGGACAGTTTGACGTGAAAACTGTGCATATACAGATATAGTTCATATATGTAGTTATTTTTCTTTCAAAAATGTTGTCCATTTCAATCTGAGGACCCCATTATGCTGTAGTCTTACCTATTTTTCTTCATATTTCTTCTTTCTGGTCCCTCTCCCTCCCCTTGACCTTTCCTGGCCATAATACATAAAGTTTACTGCCAATTACTAGGACAAAAGGTGAAAGAGGAGGATGAAACATGCTTTTCTTATTAGTTTTGTCTCTGAAAGTTTAAGAAAAGGTAGGAAAAATTATTACCTTGCTGTACTTAACCTGCATTTTAGAGAGAGACAAAGTGGTTTTCAATTCATGTGACCTTGAAATCCACAGTTCCAGAAAACATCTTACTTTCATTTCTTTAGTGTGGTCTTTATTACCTGAAAGGGCTTTATGTCTCTTTAAAGAGTTTCGCTTTGTTTTAACCTATTGGAGCTGTATTTCAGGCGGCCGAGAAGGAGGTCTTGTTACTGTAAAGGCATAATCTGTTGTTCCTCTGTCACAGGGGTTGTTCAGAAGACAGCTGATGCAGTTACCTTTGGGCATGGATAGAAACAATTTCCCTTGAAACAGGGTGGGCTCTCAGCATTTTCAACCTTGGGAAAAGGCAACAGTTGTACAATGTATCAAAAGTTTCTCTTTGCCTGTGCTGTAGGAAAGTTTTTTTTCTCTGACTCAAGAGTCTGCATGCTGGTTAGAGAAGTTTATGGCTAAAACGTTCAAACTTCTAGACTAAGATAGATCCATTCCCATTTCAGTAGAAGTTACCAATAATCAGAAGCTTTGACAGCATAGCCTTCTATTACATAGAATTATTTATGGATATTTTAATACTTAGGAGTTCAACTTACTGTTTAAAATGCTCTTGCCAAGGGAGATAATCTGCCTTAAAAAATGTAGAAAACTGTAATCAGAGGAGCTGTACTTTCCTCAAAGCCTGCTGCATAATTACAAAACCACTTGGTGCACCTGAGATATGTTACAAGAGAAGGCACTTGATGCAAATCAGATGATGTAGGTACAAGTTTAACTTGGAGAATCTGAGCCTGGTGTATTAGGATGAATCACCAATTTACGGATTTATGGACACCTAGAACAAAGTGGGGGACTTAAATTTGGTTTTTTCCCTCTAATTTTATTTTGATCAAGAAGCAGTGTACATGAGCCAACCATGCGATTGCCAGTGCGATTGCTGGTAAAAGAATATCTTGATGCTCTTTCAGTGTGCCTCAAAAAAGCACAACAAAATGGAAAATTTCTAAATGACCATTCAAAATTAACATCTTCATCTTCATAATTCATCTTCAGAAATGAAGTAAAACATTAGGGCAGTAGAAGTTTCAAAATTAGTTTTTCCGTCAGAAAAATGCACTAATTGGTTAACTTAAAACTGTTTCTTTAATTAGCAACAGATTCACGTTAGGTCTAAAAATCAATTCAGACCTTTCAGCTTCCACTCTAGTGCAGTTTTTATCAGTTTCTGATTTCCTTGATGTCATTTCTTGTTACCATACCAGACAAGCAAAACTTGGTGTACCACAAACCCTGTCAAATGCACAAAGTGAACAAAGTTTTTCTTCCCCCTCATTTCTCTTGCATAAACTGTTAAGGAGAAAATTTCAAAATTGTTTTGTTTGCTTTGGGTCATTTTGTTTCTGCATTTTGTTTAATTATTGTAGGCAGAGTGATAATTGAGTGTTGGATTTATGATTTTGTTTTTCTTTTTTCCTTCTCCTGATGTATTTGGCACAATGAAGTATGGAGGTAGAGCAGATAAGGGACCGAGATTACACTTTGGGAACTTACCTAACTGCAGCTGCATTGAGTAGCAAAGAAACTCAGCCAGCAGTGTCAATGCCTTCTTGCAGAACTCACTGAATGCATTGTGCCTTTTAGTAGTAAATTTATTGTATTATATTCTACCTCTGCTGCTCTGCAGATGGAGATTATGCAGTTGTTTATCCTGTAATATTGCAGCTTAATGTGAAGGCTGTCTAACTGCACCCTGCCTACTACTCTCACTGTCCTTAGGAAGGGAGGTGTTCCTCAGACCCCATTGTCTCAAGTGAAACAAAGAGAGTGTAAATTATTCAGAAATATGTATGGGCAAGGGGGTAATGGTGTAAAACATGAATTTTATATCAGGACTGTGCCAGAACTGTTCTCTTCTGCGTACGAACAATCACAGTACAAAGTCTGAAAGTACGCAACAGTGTCCCTAGCCACCTATGTCTAGTATATCAGACAGTAGGTGGAAATGTTCCTGCACAACGGATTGCAATTGCCCACGCTATTGAAGCGTTAAGACTTTCCCTGGTGTGAGTTAAGCATGTGCCAAAAAGTACTCTCCCAAGTTTTCCCCAGCACATTTCAGGAGCTAAATTGTTCCAGGGCCATTCGCAAAAGTCAGCTTGCCAGCAGCTCCCCTCTTTTAGAGATTAAAGGAGTTGCTCAGGATGGACACTCTCCTTTCAAGGCCAGCTGGAACATGGTGTTCAGGAATGTTCTTGGGCATGTATACTACCAGTCTAGGATGAAGGTGATCCCTTCCACAAATCTCATCTGAAGGTAAATTCACTCACAGACACCCTCATGTGCTAGGATGACACAATCTAATTCCCAAGTAGTAACTGAATTGCACAGAAGCAACAAACTTCTTTTTTTTTTTGTCAAAGGAGTAAGGTAGTTGGCAATGTAACTTGTCAGAATTTTGCAAAGCTTAGGTTATAGGGGCCCTTGCTCCAGTGTAGGGTAGCTATCTAAAATTATATATTGATATTTTGTATCATCCTGAATCTGTAATTTTTTTGTTTGATTTGGGGAATGGCATTTTTTCTTTTTGCAAAATTATTCCTTAAATATCTACTGAAAAGGCATAGAAACAGGCTTTTGTCTATCTTTATCTTTCTTTACCAAGCAAGCTTTCATATATCCCAGCACTTGGTTAATTTTTAAGAATTAATTAAGATGGCATATCTTATTTTTGGAAGTTACATACGTCTTGAAGAAAGCAGTCACAAAAAATTGTTTCCTTCCTTGATAATCACTATAACCTCATCTTTCCACAAGATATGGAAAGCATTCTCTCTTTTTCCCTTTTAGCCTTATGCTCCCTTAGCCCCCAGGTTATAGAGTGGGTGGCTTATGGAACCTTGTGATAGCTGAGTTATTTTGCAGGCTTTCACAGAGAAAAACTGGTGTGTAAACTATTGCACTTGAGCTTGGCATCTGAGAGAGTGGATCTCACTAAAATATTTAGTGAGATTATATTTCTATATAAACGCAATCTGAGGGTTGTGGCTGGAGAGAAAAAGACTATCCCAATTCACAATTCACCCCTTAAAATCTCTGCTTTAGAAAAATTGAACAATATAAAACTTGTTGTTGTTGTTTTTGTTTGGTGGTTTTTGTTTTGTTTTGTTTTAATTGATAAATTAAGCAAAGTGAAATATTAGAGATGGAGAGACATCCTGTTCAGTTTATCAAATGTAGCCAGGGTTTGTGCTGCCTACATTTCACATAGTTTTTATGCAAAGACCTCACTTCAGCTGCAAGATTGGTGGGTGAAATGCCTGGCCTCACTGGAGGCAATGACAAAATTCTCCTTGACCTCCTTGAAACTTTGTATAGACAAGAGGTGAATTCCTGAATATGTACTGATTGAGCATACACTTGAATGGGTATCCTGGGAAAATCCCAGCTGCCTAGGGGAATGAAAAAAGTCTATAATTGCATGAGACACACTTTTGAATCAAGTAATAGCTACCTTACTTTAGGATTTTTAACCTTCATTCTGATCCTACTTAACTTACTCTATGACTAAGATAATTTATCCCTATCACTGCTATAGTATATATGCAGTTGCTTCCTTTAGGCTCCAATCTTTCAGATATTGTTGAGAGATTCTGTTTTGGGATTTAATTCCATTAATGGTGCTGCAGATTCCTGTTAGGTTTTTTACAGACAAACTTGTGCTAATACAGGCTTGTGTGTAGATTCTTCTCCCTGTATTTCAGCTGTTACCAAACCTTTCTTGCATACTGAAGATGCAACTGTTTCACTGAATTCAGCTTAGCTCAGCTGTTTCAAAAAAGTCTAGGGAGAGTATTATTTTTCTTTAGATGATAGTCTGGTTAATTGGCACAGGCTTATTCATGCTAAAAGTATCTGCAGAGTGTTTTGTGACAATATTACTAAATCAGCTATAAGCACTACTGAAGTTAAATGAGTGAAAGCATGCTTAAACTACAGTGAGCTACTCAGACAGAAGTGTCTATAGGCACTAGCGTTGCTTTGATCTAAGATGCCCATTAAGATGGGCAAAATAGTTTTACAGTTACATTTCTGTATTGCACATTATATCTCATATATATATAAATGCACATCACAGTTACACCTTCTTTAGGGGAAGTGACGAATGGAAGGAAAGAAACTACTTCCTATTACTGTGTTTCACTGTTACTAATATGCTTCTTTCGGAGTATCATCTTTCTCTGTAACATTGTCCCTTAGTTTCTAAATGAGACTTTGAAAGGTACTCTTTACCCACTCCCCTGAGAGGGTACGTTTTCAGAGTGGAGTGCATCTACCCTGTCCTCTGTTACTTTGTATATTGAAGTCTTCCAGCCATGTATGTTGATCCAGTAAACAGAATACCCTTTTTCCACCCTGTACTTTCAGTGAGAAATGAGTAAGGAAGGTGCTAGTCTTCTTGTTGCTAATTGTACACAATACAGCAACTTTCAAAGGCTTTGTTAATTCTGAACAGCACTGGTGTATGCTTTCACACAAATGCATAGAAAGGCAGATTCCCAGCCCCTTACAATATATAAACTGCTTTAGAAGAAATGACTGCTACTGCTGAACCCAGGACAAAATCTTCAAAAGGTGAGTAGTAAAAGAGAGGATGAGTGCCCAAATGTGATGTGGTTATATAAGCCAAGAATATGCATATCATGATGATGCCAAATCTTTTAAATATTCTTTAAAAGTATAGGAACTTTTTAAGTGCTAAAGATTTTCAATGCATGTAGAAAAGCAGAAAAAAATGAGTAAATTAACCTCTTCTCTTTTGATTTGGATAGACACAATCGGTGTATCAGTTTCCATTTGTGGCTGCAGCTGTGCTACAAATAAAATTCTTTGGCTATAAATAGCTTATATCCTGTTTTTCAGGGAAAAAAATTAAAAAAAGAAAAAAGTCTTGTGTAGATGGGAGGGCTGTAGTAACAGCTGCCATAAAATGCCATGAAATAATGACTGTCTCATTTGGCCTACTGTTGGCTTGGCTTTACAGAGAGATTCAGTTCCATGGTAGTACAGACACTAAGTAGACATAAAAAATATCTACTTAGTTTTCTGAATTTAGTGGCATAAGTCTGAATTGTCCACATGTGATTTAGACATCTCAAGTTGACAGCGTGAAACATGAAAGGTATTGCATTTTGTCTGTGGGTTTTGGTTGGGGTTTTGGGTTTGGTTTTGTTTAAGTTTTTTCCCTGGTGAAAGCAGGCTACAGCATGCATGGCAATGAAAAGAAGTGCCATCCTTGGTACCTGTTTCAGAGATTTGCAGGCTTAGTGGGACAAGGAAACACCAGAGACAGAACAAAAAGTGTCAGAGTGGAAGGTTTTGGCTGTTTTGGTGTTTGCTTCCTCTGGTGGGGTGGGTATTTTTTGTTCGTGGTGACTTTTTTCCACTACTTGTTTGTTTCAGTCTGTCTTTCTTAATGGTCCTCATCGCTTTCAGGTCTCTCAGGGTCTGCCAGTCCTGCAGGCATGATCAGCCCCTTGCCTTTATGAGATAACGTGGGATATGAAATGTGGAAATATACCTCTCTAGAAAATTATGTAACAGCATTGCAGGATGGTGTTTGTTGTCACTGTGGGGCTTTTTGTGATTCTGGGGTTTTGTTTATTAATAAGGTGAGGCCCTGAATCTCAAGTTGGGTTAATCAGCCTGGCTCCACTAATGGTAGTGGTGTTCTGGTGATTTGCACTAAGCAGAACATGTGACCTCAGAAGTTATTATTTAAAAAAGGTGTTACACAGTAGAATAAGAATCTAAAGATTTTATCAGCTTCTGTTTCTTACTGCATCTTTGTTGAACAATATCTTTCACCATAACTCGACAGTTCAGATTCCTTATTTATAATACTTTAAAAACTATTATTTATTACATAAAAGATTCTTGTACAAAAGGGATGCTTTCAATTCAGTCACTTAACTATAGGATCCCAGAATCACCTGAGTATTCCCAGATTCATTATGAAAAAAATATAATCCCTGCAAAAGGAAAAAAACTGATCATTTCAATTTACATGCAACAAAATTTTACATTTTTAAAAAATACTTAGAGCATGCATTGTGCGGCAGACATTTATGCTGAGCCTATTTATTATGGGGTGAATAATATTTTTCAAGAATGATTCATCTGGTTTATTTTAGAGGCTGCCTTGAATTCTGGTCATTTCTATAGATACTGCAATTCATAGTCATTAGTAAGCTGGTGGTTTGATCTAACCTCAGCTACCTGTTGCAGGCTGTGAATGGAAGAATTTTTTTTTAGTGTAAAACCACAATATGAATATTTTCCACTCTGAAAGTATAAAAAACCCTTTAAGTAAAAATTTTACTCTTTCACTGTGATGTGCTGTGGCTCTGATCTCAGACATACTGGGTTCTTCTTACGGAAAATCCTTGAAAATGCCTGACTCTCTATTGAAGCTGACAAGAATTTCCTCCACTTAACCCCTTCAGTGCCCCTGGGTGTTCAGTTCACATCAAACAAAAGGGAGCTCCTACACCTCCTAGGTGGGGATGGTGGGATGTTGACAAATCCAAGATAAAAAAAATGAGGTGGAAAAACCTGGGTCCTTGGGCCGTCAGGAAGGAGGTTTGTGGGTAGGCTGTGATACCTGAGAGAGACAGCATCTCTGGACAGCTGTGCTTTTACAACACAACCACTACAACTGCCCTGCTGATATAGAAACCTGCATTTTGGAATGATGTGGTTTTTGTTTGTTTGTTAGGCTGGGCTGTTTGGGGATAATTCTGTCATTTCCTCAAGATCCAGAGTTAGAAGTGATCTGTAATTTAGGGAGGCAACAGCTCTGCTTAATAACAGCCAAAGGATTAATCATGGTAGAAAACCATCTGCAGGCCTTGAGCACATGAACCCTATATTTAATTACTGACAGCCACCCTGTGAACCGCATGCTCTACAGAACCTCAGTTAAGGTGACATGAATGATTATGTCTGGAGTTATGAAAGCTATCATTTAGAGTAAGGGTGGGCAGACTAGCTCACCCACCATGGACGATATTGCAGAAGAATAAGAATTGAGGCCTATACTTAAATCCATTGGCCTATACACAAATTTTTCATGTTTTTCCATAAAACATTTGAATTGCATTAGAGATAAGATGGTGCAACAATGCTTGTTATCTAGGTGTCTTTATACTTTGGTTTATAATTTTGCAACCAAGCCTAATCTATAACACAGTTAAAAATGAGGAAATAAAGTGGAAAAAAAGAATATAATGCAATTTAAAAAACAGAAAATTTTCTAGCTCATATCCAATGCTCAGTTCATTTTCAGGACAAGGTCTGGCTCCTAAGCCTTGACTGAGAGCCTGGTTTCCACAGAATATTAGGGCTTTCAGATAATTGATGGGCTTTGGTCGCTGTTCACTACCAAGCTTTTACTATTCCAGTCAGAGAGGGAATTCCCTCTTTAGGGAAACCTTTCCCACTTTAGGTTGTTGCCACATTTCCACAGCTTTAAAAAGATCTAAAATAATTCGTGGATTTCTTTGGTGGAGAAAAATTACTTTCTCCTTTATATTTGTGATGCTTCTGAAGTTCAGATTTTGCTCCCTTTCTTAACAGGCCAAAAGAAAGTAGATGGGTTAGTTCTGTTAGCTCAATTAATTTATCTTAGGTGAAGAAGGCTGTTGTCTTTGTGTCCACATGAGGATGGAAAGAAAAAAAGTGTATGATTTATATTAACTGCCTGCTCACACATGATCATTAGTGTAAGGTAAAATGTTCATGTGGTCAAAGATGCTTGAATTCCAGTGCATGTGGTTTGGTCATTCATGTTACCAAGAAAATGTTTATCATCTCTACCAATACGTATTAAAAGCTACAGTCATGCTCTTAGCACTGTGATTTTACCATCTGATAAGCAGAAAATGTTTGTTTAAAAAACACAAGCAAATAAGTACCATTCCCCAACCAATATTCTTAGAAAAGCTAAGACTAAAGCTTCCGGTTAACACTTTCAAAGATGTTACTAACCATCTAGCATTTCTGTGCCTTAAAAAGCAAGGGACCTTGGTTTTATAATCCAAACACTTCTTCTCTTCTTAACATGTTTTTGTTTTTTTTTTTTATTCCAGGTAATTATCACTTCATTGCCCAAGCAGGATCATTTGATTTTTGGCCTAGAAGCAAGAAGGCACAGAGAGTGTTTTAAGAGAATCCCCCATCCTGGGTGCAGAGAGGAAGTATCAGGAGCACACGTCACTGTACATCCTAGAGCACATGACGTGTAAACATCCTTTTGGTAAGCAATGTAACCTTACCACAGGACTGTAAATATTTTTGGTAATTACTTTTTTTGATTCTTACTTTTTTAGTGTGATTGTGTGTCCTGGTTTTGGCTCCTGTGAAAGAGCCGTCTCTGCTTTCAGATTCTCATTGCCATGCACTGAGGGCAACAAGGGAATCTTGACCGTGATTAAACCCTGGATTCAACTTCCCTCAATTTATAGGGACTATAACACCAGTTTTTTAGGGATTACAGGTTTCTAAGGACTATAATAGACTGATATTCTGTATTTCCAGGCTAGCTAAAGTGAAGGGCACCCAGTAAGGGAAGAGTCTGTTGATAGGTTTATTTAGGAACCTCAGAGGAGACTTTCAAGAAGGAATAGGCAAGCCACAGGAGTTAGTTAAGAAGATGCATAAGGCAATCTCCAGGGACAGTCTTCAGAACTAGACACAGTCCCATCAACACCCATTATGATAACCAGCTTCAAGAGACCAACTGCAACCTGCTTCTGGACTGGCTTAACATACTTCATTTTTGTAAATTTGGTGTTAAAAAGTGATACATACACCTTGTATGTATCTGTGAAATGTTTGCTTTATACACAGTAGATCCTTGAACAGAAATTAAGACAGATGGTGTGTGTGTGTGAGTACTCTCTGATATCCCAGTCCAACAGTGGTGAATGTGGGAGGGGTAGAAAGGGAATGTACTGCAGACAGTAGCCATGTCTGCATGTTTTCCCTAAATAGTATCTCTGTTGTCACCATCAGAAACTGCATCCTGGGATATGCGCACCACTTTCCTGGGGCCGTAGGAAGTCCCCATGTTCTTAAGATGTTTTGGAGCTGCAGAAATTCATACCAAGTCTGACCTGCCTTATGTTTTCCTCAAGCAGGTGTAGGGGAATAACAGTACTTTCTGTGTGCCACTCTGCTGCAGTTTACTACAGTCTGTCAAGGCTTATATGGCTGTCCATCCTTGCCCATCATCTCTATCTGAATTCTGTTGGAAAACTTGTGTAGAAGTAATGAGAAACATCTCATGGAGCTGTGCTGGAACTGTGATTTTTTTTTTTTTTTTTTGTTCCCAGTGTGAATGTTGACAACTGACATGGAAAAAGACAAAATTGTTCTGCTAAGAATGTTAATAAAGTAATTCTCTATCATGGTCTTCAGGAAGATTTTTCACTAAAATTCAGCTTTTCAAACAGTTAAGTCAATGAGACACTACAAATGGTGTCCCACAGAAAGGAAAACAATATGAAGAGAGCTATTTAGCTATAGGCTATAGATGGTTCTGCAAGTTTAGCAAGTTGGCTAGATGATAGCAAGCATTCATGCCCAGGAGATCAGCTCTGGGATATGCAGAAAAGATAGACTCTGGTATGTCAACATTTAAGAAATAATAAAGTACCTCTCTGCAGTTTTGCTGAATGGGGAAACTCACATCTTACTGGTCACAGTTTTAATATAAAAACATGTTTAGTGGGGTGATATTGTTGAATTATGAAAGTAAAACACTAGAAAATATTTTGACATAGTCTTAGTGGTTTAAAGGCTATACTTCTACATGTTAGCTTCACTGGGCAGAGAAGTGGTAATGTGATGTGGGACAAAGTTAATGTGCAGACATAGCAGGAGGGAAAATTATGGTTTCTCAAGCTCTAGTTTTGTTCAGGTCAGAGTCATGTGTTGTAAAGGAAATACTGAGATACAGGATGAACTTGGATTTGATCACCCAGTGCCTTCCTGTCTGTAAGATTGGCTTTAAGCCTACTCTTCGTCTTCAGCAATAGTATTTTAATACATAGTCCTCAGAGGTATTAGAACATTGACTGAACTGACAAAACCTAAAACAATTATAGCCCATATTTTTTGCTTCCCACACCTTAGTTAGAAAATAATTCTACATTTCTGATGCAGATTTTTTGTTCAAGTTAGACATTTTGAAGTATTAAATACTTGATAGAGGAATTGTAAAAGTAAACGTTAATTGAGGAACCTCTCCTCTCCTCTCCTCTCCTCTCCTCTCCTCTCCTCTCCTCTCCTCTCCTCTCCTCTCCTCTCCTCTCCTCTCCTCTCCTCTCCTCTCCTCTCCTCTCCTCTCCTCTCCTCTCCTCTCCTCTCCTCTCCTCTCCTCTCCTCTCCTCTCCTCCTCTCCTCTCCTCTCCTCTCCTCTCCTCTCCTCTCCTCTCCTCTCCTCTCCTCTCCTCTCCTCTCCTCTCCTCTCCTCTCCTCTCCTCTCCTTCTCACTCCTCTCCTCTCCTCTCCTCTCCTCTCCTCTCCTCTCCTCTCCTCTCCTCTCCTCTCCTCTCCTCTCCTCTCCTCTCCTCTCTCCTCTCCTTTCCTTATCCTTTTCTTTTTTCTCCTTTTCATTGCCTTTCCTTGCTTTGCTTTGGCAAAATGGAGCCCTGGATGGCTGAAAATCATCTCACTTCAGATGTCCATAACTTATGCATCTATTTCTATACTCATCCCTCTTTGGTTCCCTTATCTTTAGTGTATGTAAATGAATAATCTTATGGGGGTGTGTGTATTACTAGCTGTTACAGAGCAAAATGTGAAGGACAGGGCTGGGTTTGTTGTGACGTGTTATGATTGTAGATTGGAATATTCACATTGCTTCTTGACTGGCAATGATGTAGGTGTCAGTTGCTGATTCAGAGTACATCCCTGTCCTATGTAGAAGAGTAACTGCTGAATGACCCTGCATCCGTTTTGCAAGTGAGGTGTTGTGAATGGCAACCAATGGCACAACGTCTCTCCTGGCATCATTGGAAGCAAAAGTGCTTCAGGCATAGCATATGTGCAAATCCGAAGAGTCCAAATACAAATCAAAGATAAATTTGCTTTAAAAACAACCCCTCCAATGCACCAAATAACAAGTGTATATGTACCTGTAGAGTATGTATGTATGGCCTCTTTAATCTAATTTGTATTCATCTACATTAATATGAACTGAGAAGAAAGCATATGCAACTAGCCCAGATGGAGATAGCTATACTTTTAAGATTGATTAAAATTAATATGAGGCTGTGCTTCTTTTTATGATAAGATTTTTTCTCCACATTGAGGTATATAAGATGTTGCACTGAAACTATTTTACTAACTCTTAATCTGTACATTATTTGGATATGAAGCCCTGTCTTTTTCTTAGACATGTCATACCATTCCATAACTACATCTAAATATAATTTTAAAATTATGATTTTTAAAAGCAAAAAATTAAAAGACAACTGTTCCTTAATTCTGTATTAATTTAGAAATAATTAATTCATTGCAAGCTTCTGTGCTAAATGCATTTGTTTATAAGTGAAAGAATTGTTTAAGATTCCACTACAGCTAATGGGAGGTCTACGCAGTTTTTCAGACTTGAATGATTTGTGCCATTTGAATTGTCCAAGTGTATCTGTTATATTTTCATGGTCTGGCATGACCATCAAGGGTGGCAGGTGGAGTCCAGATATTGCACTAGCTACCTGTACAAAGGCAACTCAGAAGTCAGAGAATCAGCAGGGTCAGAAGATTCAATGAAAAATGTACCTTTTAAATCATCCTAAAGCAAATCTCTAGGTTTGACTAGATGAATAGTGCTCCAGAAACCCTCGACTGGAATGGCTAGGTCTCCATTGTCTTAGCTTAGACACCTACATTTATTTTTTCCTAAATTTATATGTCTGAATCTTGAACAGAATCCTACCCCTTGTTACTGAATTACTGCATCCTGTTCTTACTTGGTTAACCACTGATTTCAAGCGACTATATGGCGCACTAATTCAGAAATGGAATATGAATTCCTTATTTTATCCATTTTAATGGCATTGCTATGTTTTTAACTGTTACAAGTATAATCAGTTTATGGTTCTGACAATTATGACAGTTTCCCAAGGTCTTTTATTCATTATGTTTAGTGCAATATACTAAATATACATGAAAACTGCACATCCCACTTCTCACAGTTGTATCTCTGGGTCTGAACAGTCCTGTTATTGCCAAAAATAATTCCCCAAGCACAGCTTTCATGGAGCATAACATGGAGACTCAATAGAATGTTGTTTCATGGCTTATAAAAGACACTGTCAAATAACAGTGCCAGTGATTTTTTTGCAGGCATGTAGAAAAAGGCAGGACTGTACAGAATTACTTAAGATCATTTAGTGTAATCATCTACAGTAAGAAGGACTGAATGTACTGCAACCATTCCTTGCAGGCAGTTGCCTAATCTGTTCCTAAATAAGCCTAATGAATGATTTCCTGTTAAGGCTCTGCTCTAATATTTTACCTACTATATACAGGAAGATAGATTGTTATTGCCTCATTTTATAAGGTTCTGATCCTTGAGAAAAAAAATCTTTCCATCAGCTGCATATGCATTTTATGGTGATTACATCTAGAACATCCCGTAGAAGTGCTTATGCCTGCATTGACTGTAGTGGAACACCATGACCTTTCCTCACCACAGAAATGTAAGGCAGGACACTATTGGTCAGACAATATTACCCTTTATCCTACTCCTTACAGAATTAGGGGATATATAAAACATGCTAGCTAGTACAGATACTACCACAGGAACACTATCCACTGAGCAACTTTAAACCCAGAAACTTCCTGCACCCAATCTACTGTTTCAGTGGCCTTTAATGACCTTTCTTATAATTTCTAAAGCCTACTTTCTTAAGCTATTCTAAAATTATCATCTACAGTATCTTTCAGCAAGCAGTTCCGCCATTAGACTATAAATCTAGCTTTTAGCTGGCCAGAGAAGGTAAGATTAATTTCACACTAAACACTTGCAAATGGATTGTTATAGATGTATTTCAGTACCCTTATAAGAACTGAAGGTACACTGACTGATCTGTTCTTTGATCTAGAATTCCATGACTGTGTTGAAGCACTTAACCTGTCCTATGAACCTCTCAGCAGGGGTTATTAGCTCAGGTGCACCACAAAGTGAATTCATCTAACCAGCTACACATGTTTCTAGGGTCTCTGCACTAAGCTTCACTGTTTTCTGTAGGCATTTATTATGCTGCTGTTGCTGCTAATGCTTTTGTCGAGTTGTGGAGAAGAAATATTACCAGATTGGTTTCGGTGTCTTTTCACTTCAAAATCCTGTAGGAATTTTAAAGAGTGATGCAGAATACAAGAATCACAGCAGCGTCATAATGATGTAAGGCAAATGTATGAGCAGCAGCACAATTATGCCTTTAGAGTTTCTTTTTATGGGGAGGGAGACCTTCCTCAGTATTGGGGCATAATAAATATAAATTTAGATTTTTTGTCAAAGTTTGATGAAATGTCCAAGTCCCTCTGTATTCAGTTTTGCATCTTTGCAGTTTTGTTTTGCATGTAGCACTGTAAGGTATTGTTGAAGCTTCCTATGTTCTCTTGGAATGTATAACATCTTTGCTTTTTTTCTTTTTTATTTATTACTATCAGTGTTAGAGCAGTACCCCCCCCCCCCTCCCCCCCCCCAAATCCAGAAAGATTAGAACTGCATACTGCTAAGGGAAGGACAGATAGGACAGCCATTAAATATAATGACAAGCATAAACACAAGATGTACCTAGTGGCACAAAATACAGATAAGGTTAGATGCACTCCTGGAATCTGGCTGGTTAGACCATGTTTATAACTCCTTTGCACAGCAGCAAGGAGGATAAACCTGTTTATCTGGTCTATTGATTTCTTGTAGCTCTGAATCCTGATACTTTGATTTTTTTGGCTTGAATCTTTATGCTGCAAAAAAGGTGAAACTGATGCTTAGGGCCATGTCCCTAGGGGTAATATATGGATCAGGTATGCAGGCTGCTGGCAGAATTTTTTCTAAGGTAAGTCTGCAAAACATGCAGCTACAGGTCTCCCTTTAGGAAGGGTTTCAAACCCACCTCTCTCATTTTACATGTTAAATGTGGCCTAGAGGAACATCCACCCACACCAAATGGAAAAGGCAAATTTCCTTCCAGTTCCAAAAACATTATAGACATTTGCCAAATGACAATTCTAATTCTTCCCGTAAAAAATGGAAAGCTAAACAGAAGCATCACTCTTCCAATAAATCCATTCCAAACTCTTCCTGATTTATTCCAGATCCTCTGTGTTTTGGTGAGGTTGTTAAATAATACTCACTTTTGTTCTCCTTACAGGACTTACTTCAGAATGTATTTTATATGGGTGTTCCTTCAGAGGTTTTTAAAAATGCTCTAGAAAGCATAAAGAGGCAAAGTTTGATTTCTGATACATGTATTCAGTTCCTATTGACTTCTGTGGGGAGTTTCAAGCTGGAATAGACCACAGTGTTGGAAACATTTATTTAGGTGCGCTAAGGAAAATGGGTAGTTCTGGATAAATGTTAATATTTCCATCAAGTAGAACAAAATTTAAGCTCCTTAGATTCTGGCTTTTTTTTTAATACAAGCAAGAGACAAATCACTAAAATATGTTTAAGAAATCAAAGGAATGGTGAAATGAAGAAATCCACAAAAACTTCTCTTTGGGAGGCTTTTTTATGAACTATTTATTTAATCACAGCATCTCGCAATAGATGTATCATCTCTAAGATGTAAACAAAGGATAAAGCTTTAACTTGCTTTTTAATACAGTGAGATCGTTGAAAAGCATCCAAATTCATATTACCACAAAGAAAATAGGTCTTATGATTTTATCCTTTACATTATAAGGGCATTGAAAGGGCTGTTTTCAGCTGTCACTGTTGTGCTTCTGTTTGTTCTGGAAGTTTTTTGCAGCCTGACTACTTGGACAAGCACAAGAAGACCCGAGATCCTCTGGCTATGCCCTGACCTGGTCAGACAGAGCCAGCTCCTGTCCAAAATCAAGTAATTGCACCCAGGTTGCTCAACCCTGCTTGTTACCTCAAAACAGAAGCGCCATGTGAATGTGTCTATATATGACTTTGGATCAGGGCTGGCTCATGTCTGGCCATTTTGAAGAACAGACAAGCTTGCATCTGTCTGTACCTGTCCTTGTAGACATACCCTAAAGCTGCTAAATAGCTAATTTTTTTTTTTTTAATGTCACAGTAAACAATGAATATGGAATGTCAAGCAGTCACCATGGAACTAAAATATCCTCAACAAAGAGAACAGGTAAAACAATGCAAATAAAATGAGATTTTTTTTCTTCCCACACACATAAACTGTCATGCAAGTGCAATAGCTGGAATTGACGTAAACTCTTTATGAAAGCTAATTTAATAGTGTGCAGTTACCTTTTATTTTGTTCATTATTTTCCTATTTTAATGTGTGTCTTCTTATTTTAAGAAGAACTTGAATTTTAGTGTTTCCAAAATGTGAGCAAGAAATATTGGCTATTGGTACAGGAAGTACAAGAAAGCCTGTGAAATTTTTAATTTTCTTTCATAAAATTAAATGTCCTGTTAATCTTTGGATTAGATTCCATACTTTGAAGTAACAAGTGTTGTATGAATGTGTCTGTTGGCACAGTTTTCCCAAAGTATATTTGTTATTAAGTTCAGTAAGGTAGCAATGTAAAAATGGCCATTACAGTGTATAAAAACTCTTTTCTTCAGTAATAAGAACACCTCAGGTAAAAACAAAAGATAGATTCATAATCCTCACTAGTCATTAGAACAGGGATGTCTAATATTATTCACTTATCTTTTTACCATAAATATCTGAAGCTTATTATTTACTTTTACTTTTGCAGTTTAGTTCTTCCTTTTCATCTTTTCCAGATTCTACTGGTGACATTGCTGTTTAAGTACTGGTGCAGTCCTGTGCCAAATAGTGCAGCCCTAGTCTATGGATACATCCTACATAGCCTGCTGTCATAGTGCTGGCTTACCTTCGGTTTTGTGCTCTTTGTGGGTAAATATGGAAGGTTGATGATTGCATTTTGTTTGGAAATACTGTAGTAGTAATAAATGGGAGAGGTATTTATGGAACTCTTCCAAAGTTCTTTCACAGTTTTTCAGAAGAGCTCTAATAACATGAGAGGTAAGGGAAAATAAGGACCAAAGCTCTTGTACCTGGCTTGGGTCCCTATTCAAACTCCACATTCAGGTGGATCAGAGGACTGGTTTAAAGAACTGCTTGCCTTCAGTGTGATCAAAGAGCCATTCTGTTTTACACTGACAGCAGGATACTATATCCACAACTAATATGTTTTAAAGAAGCCCTTTAAAACCCCAACTTTCACCATGATTTGAGCACAGGTCTGTGCTATAAAATTAAATTTTGTTGTAGCAGGTGACAAACAGGCAGCAACCAAGTCCAGAGATGCAGCTGAATATGGTAAGATGAGACTTAATTTCCCAAAACTTTGCATAAATGAAGGACAAATAACTTTAAACATAGAAGCACTTTACACCTAAAATATCCCTTATTTTAGTAGGAAACGGTAATATGTCCCTAAAAGTAGAACAGAACACAAAGTACCTATGGGGCTTCATGACTGGATATAAATTTAGAAGATCTGATGAGCCATCTCAAACTTTTCTCCAGCTGCTTTGATGACATCATTGGTTTCACTATCTACAGTGGCACCATTGTCATATTAAACAATGAGAGTTCTAAAACTATCCTCTCTGCTTTCTTGACAGATATTCATATGCTGTAGAAGGAAAAAGAAAAAAATCTTCTTCTTGTCATCATATTTTTTCTCTTTTTTGCTTTCCTTTTCTTTTTTCCTCCCACAGAATTCCCTTTTGTCCTCCAGGTCTTAATTGCAATTCATTATTATTTTTGTGAAGAGCAGCCTCATGAAGGCAAAGAGTTAAAGACGTCACTTTAAATGACAAAAGCTGAACACTTTACCCCACTTTCAGTCTCTCATCTATTCATCCTTTTCATTGTGAACTTCGCTATTTCAGCTTTCTAAGCTCTTCAACTACCTGCCCCTAATTTGTATTCCTGGGAAGAGGCCTAGGCTGGTTATTTTGCATTTGTGTGCTAATGGTGCTGAGTTTGCTTCTAAGAGGAGAGCAGGGAGGGGAGGGCAGGAACCTCCAAAAGGGTTTAAGTGGGAGTGGGGGTGAAGGTGCAGGAAGGGTTGTTTGGGGGAGAGTCATGCTGAATTTTAACCCTGAATGCTTTCTTATACAATTTAGCACAAATCCCTCCTGATTATATGGAAAATGACACCCTGTGAAAACTTGCCTGTTCATATACACCTTCTAAGCAAGTAGGTTAGTCAAGTGGCTGGAAAGCCTGGGAGACAATTGTGTCATCTTTTTATTAATACATTAAAACATGACATACATTTTTTCAAAGCTTTTACTTTTTTTTTTTTTTAATATGGCCCTGAAAATTATGTAACTTATTCGAAGTATGCATAGTATTCTGAAATACACTGAAATACACTTAATAGGGGAAACAGTCTGTACACGTAAATGATAGCAGGGCAACCTAGCTCTGCTTTGTTTGATAAAACCATTTACTTTCACAGGGTTAATTTTGCCTGTGAGCCTAGATGCCGTGTGAGATAAAATACCTTTCATTAGATTAAATAGGCAAACAGAGGCTTTTTGACTTATTGACTAGTATTTCAAAGCTGAGCATTTCTTATGCTAATCATTTTTATAACTAATTTAACAGACGTAAAAGAATGTCATTATGAATAATTAGAGATGTTAGTAATTTAGTTTCTAATTAACCAGGGATGTGGCAGACCATTACGGATGGGAATACTCATTAGCTGTGAGAGGCATGGGTGTTTTACTGCTTATTATAGATTCTGCCTATATTTAAAAATGGTTTGGTTGTTTGCACTTTTTAATATGGACAACTTTCTTTCATGCTGTTGGGTATATCAGCTTGTTGCACTTTGTCGCACAGTAAACCAGACAACTGCGCAAAGACCTGATGCAACAAGGCGTGTAGGCAGTCATTTTCCATTCCATGAATTATTGCATGACATTAGTTCTCACCCCAACTCCACACCCAAGAGGTGAATTTGCAAAAGAGGCATTTTTCTTTTACAGGTGTAAGTTGCTTTTAATGCAATTAAGCAGAGAAATATTAGATCTTCAAATCTGTGCCCATGATTCATTTTGTGAGCAAAAATGAAAGGAAACCTACCTGCTAATGTCATCCTACTTGCTAAGCTTATGACATACTTTACAGAATGGTGCTGCAGACTATATGTCGTCCACTCTCTCTGTGTAGGCTTCCACTAGTGACTGCACAACAGTCTCTGGGGTATGAAAAAGGCTGCTCCTTTAGGCTCTTACATTCCCTGAGTGAACTTCCACACAGCACTGATTTTGCTCTTACCACTTTTTGCTTTCTTTCACTACAATTTCCAAAACTATTGTGTATTCTAAATGTTCAAATTCTGTTTCAATAAGACCCAATCAAAACACAACCAACTAAAAACATTCTTCCCTTTCATTTGAAAAAAAATATTTTTTTTTGCAGTTTCTCAGATATTGAAAATCCTTTGTAATCAGTACAGTCGGGTTGTTTGGAAAAGAGACTGAATAGTAATTACAGTAATCATAAGTCATTTTGCAACATTAGCATATTAGCAATATGGACAGGACATTAAACTCTGAGAAGGGAGTCTGCCCCATGACTTATTACTCTATGGAAAACAAGAGAGTGACAATTTCATGAGCTATGGCAGCAAATAAACCTGAAGAAGAGTTTCCTCTGAGTGCTGACATTGGGGTTATACAGAAATGTGCACCCTAATAATGGCAGTCTTTGTCTATAGAACAGTCATGCACGGTTTTTCAGGGGTGACCCAGTTAAACTGCTGTAAGCTCTGCTTAGTCTGAATATGTGTAACAGACCTCCACCCGTCATTTAATGTAGTTTAACTAGATTAGTTTAGACTGCCCCTTTAGTTAACCAATGCAACTTTCTCCTGAAGGGAGAAGCAAAAGTGGTTTCAAATCAGATCATTCATTGTTTCTGTGCAAACCTGTTTGTGATTCCTCTCACTTGAGAACAAGTGTGTTCCATTTCAATACCTGGGTTAGAGTCTGCATGAAAAATATCAGAAGGTGTAAATTAAAATGAACTGCTATTTCAATTCAAGTGTTCACATAGGGAAGAAGTAAAGATGGAGATTCCTGATATGCTTATTAGCCTACTTATGTATATTGTATTGCCAGTTAAACTTTGCCTAAAATACAATTCAACACACTTAGATTAGAAAATGTTTTTTCTTTTCATAGCAGAGATTAGAGCACTAACCACAGCTATGGAAAATCAGTGTTCTGTGCCTGCCCTACTATAGATATCATAATACAAATGACCTTGGGCAAGTCACTTAGCATATATTTGCACTGCAATCAGACAACCTAACCTTAAAGTTCAGCATTCCTGAACGTTTTAGCAGCACCAGCAGACCACTGTCAACCCCCACTGTTTTTGAAGGCCACCATGGCCCCCTATAAAATTTTAATCAAAAGCATCATTGTGACAACTTTGTTTCATATGGTTCAGCAAACCATTTACTATGAATTGGGAACTGCAGACGGGAATTGCTGTAATGGCATGGCTTTGGTGTAGGTTAAATGCCAAGGGTCCCAGGCAGATTTGTGCATCCTAAGCTGCTTTGTCTATGCTTCTGAGTGTGCCCAATCTAGTCTGGCTACCACCAGCTCTCCCATGTCTGTCCTTGCTGCTGCTGTGCTTCGCAGCTGTAGTGTGGACTGTGCCTCAGCTCTTCACCTGGAAAAGTATTGTCTCACTCACAGGTGCAATCTGAATATGAACAGTTGAGAAGGCTCTGAGGAATCAAGACCCCATAGGGCTGATAAGAGTATTTAATATATAGTCTAAAATACACTGGATAGTTATTGCCTCAACTTTCCCTAGAACCTTGTGGGAAGTCCTAGTGGGTACAGCTAGAGGAATAAGCAAACTACTGAAATGGAGGTGGGAGGTTATATAACTGTCAAAAATTATCTCAATTCTGTTGGTTTAACCAATTTCTGACTCATCTGACCTCTCTCTAGCCCGACTACAGTGGAGGTTAAAAAAAAAAAAAAAAAGAAAAAAAAAAAAAAGGCACCAGACCTTTTAAAAGAACAGAAGGTGTTAAAAGCAAGGGGTTGCATTATAACGAGCAGCTCTTCCCAACAACCACTTTCCCAGATGCCAGAATCCAATAGTTTGATTTGGTTTGCCCTCAGCATTAATGTGATGTACCTGAATGTGTGGAATCTTCAAACTTGAGCCTGAAATATCCTTATGGTGATGCATGCTTCTGGCTGAAGCAAGTGGTGAATGTCACTCTTAGAGGATATTAAGTAGGGAACAGCATAAACAGAATTGTTACAAATACCAGATTTGGGGTGGAGTACAGACTGGAAGTGGTCTTCTTTGACCTAAATCAGCTTCTTCATTCTCAGCTGAAAATTCTGTTCCACAGAACAATCAATAAGACAGTGCTTCCTTAGGTAAACTTCCTCTTAGGTTACTACTTTTGCTAGCAGTAAACCGACTGCATGGTATCTGAGCTTCTTCCAGTGATTACAATAATCAAGACAAACCGAAGCAAACCAAAACAGGAGTGGGCCTTTTGTTAAGTTAGCAGCTACTATCTTTCTGTAGGGAAGTAGGCCATAAACATTAATGGGCACAATTTGACCAGCTGTATCTATTAGTTCTATGAATTTTCATTGATGCCAAATTCTGAGAGATGAAAGTCTGTACAGCTGTCCTACTTTGTTAATTTTTCTCTACTTGTTGCTTCTAACTGCTCCTGGAGAAAGAGAAAAATCTTTCAACTACAGTAATCTAGCCTTTCCTGTGCAATGACTGACATAGATATTGTTTTGTCATTTATAGGTTATTGCTTAATAGAAAGCTGTCTGAGCTTGTTTCCTAAGATTATGTGATGACATATTTGAACATCACTTATAGTAATCATGTAAGCAGTATGTGTATCTTAATAAAGATCCTCTGTGCTGGGATTTTTTTCCCCCCTTCTGGGTTATAAACTATGTTCTGATGCATAAAAATGAATAATTTAGTTATAACTGTACCACCACAAGTTTATTGTAAACTGAAGCCACAATTGCAATCTTGGATGCCACAAAAAACTCACCATAAAAATATCTAAATGGTTCTTTCTTCAGCTGCAATAACATACCATTTTACATTACCAGATGTTAAAACTCTATAGATTATCTGACAGCAAATACTATATCAAAAGCAGTTCAAAAGAAAAGTAAAAATTATTTTCATATTTTTAATCATGCCTGCAGATGGGTTAGGATAATCTGTCATAGTTCAGAAGCAGAAAAGAAAAGAAACAGGCTTGATGTATCTTGGCTCAGTGGTCTGTTTCAAATATGGTTCAGACACAATGGGAAAAACAAACAGGTCTTTGCTTGGGAAAACAGATGCAGCAGGCAAGTGAAAAATCTTACTTTGCTCATTTCAAAGACAAAAAGCAAAAAATCTAGCTTTTTAGGAGAGAGAAAGAGAGAGAGAGATCACTCCAGAGATCCCATGTAAGCTTTGCTTTTCTGAGATACTTTCTATGCTTCCCCCTTCCTCTTCCCACACACACTGAATCAACAAACCCAGATGTTCACAGCCACATCCCATGCCATGCATGTACAACAAGAGGAGTTGCCTTGCTGCAGATGCACAGGAATCCCGGGGGACCAATTGTTGAGCTGCAAAGTGATGTACAAACCGTTCTGCAGAGACAGCAGGGAAACTGAGCACGCTTTATATTTTTGCACAGGGAAAGCTTCATGGACTGAACCCGCTTTAGGGGCCCTGAAGACACAGAAACTCAGTGCTTACAAAAAATGTTACTCCTCACTGGCAGCTCTGGACGTGAGCATCTCAGGTCCTTGTATTTTTAGTGACACAATGTTCCCTCTTAGTCTGGCAGAGCACTGAACTAAACAGTGGGATCTGGAGGACAGAAAGCCTGATACTCATAAAAATCACAATCCACAGTTATTTTCTTACCTTCTTGTTTATGGAATTTAGAGGAAATGATATTTCAGTTTGTTCCCACCTGAGCATAGACTTGGTAACCTGCTTATCTGCTTTTCTCAGATATTTATCTTGTCTGACACCTATTTTATTTTCAGTCAGCCTGTGATTTAAATGTGCAACCACTCGAACCTGAAAAAAGCAGCAGGCTTATGCTGTGCACACAGCAACTCTTGTGTCACCTTCTCCTAGTTCAGTTATGCCTGAATACCTCATAGCACCCTTCAACCAGCCTGTTTGGAGGGGTTTAAAACAGTGAATTCAATAGGAGCACTTTAAATAACATAAGTGGCAGGGTCCGGGGTGAAATGGGGAACCAAACCACCTGGTGCCTGACAGAGAGAAAAATAATAAGTCAGTCCTTCGCTATAAACAATAACCTGGATGTTTACTGTGCCTGGCCGCACACCCAAGCGAGACGCCTGGTTGCCCCCCTTCCCTAGCCGGATGGCTCCACAGCTCAGTGCCTTGGCTTAGGTGCAGTTGGAAATGCCCGAGAATGGCTCTTTGTTGATTTTCGCCTGTGCGAGAGAGCCTGGTGTTGCTGCGAAGCGAAGTGCTATTGAATTTGCTCACTCAGGCAGAACACTCGACAGGAAGGAAGGAAGCAGCCATTCTTTCTGGTCCTATTGTCTGGCCACCAGGCTTAGGCAATCAAACAGCCCTGTGGCCCGGCTGCCAGCTCCCGCTCCGGCCCCTTCTGGTGGATCTGGGGTGGGGAGGCGGGGTGGGAAGCGGGGGCACTGCCTTCTCATGGCATTTTACTTTGTTTTCCCTGCGCTCCAACCACATCTTTTCACGGCTCAGGGCCTCAGGTAACCGTTTTCCAGCCCTTGGCGTTTCTTCAAGGGAAAAGGGTCCGGGAGAGTAGCCCCGGGTGGAACAGAGCTGCTGAGCTGCTCAAAACTGTTTCTGGACTGTCACTGGGTGAAAAGAAATTGCAGCACCAAACTGCAGGAGCCACTGCAAAGTCCTTCCAGTGCTAGGAAATACTTGTGTGGCGATCAGAAGGCACTATTCAAAGTTGTGGGATTTTTAACAACACATTTATCATTCAGGAGTAATGAAGGGTGAGGTGGAAAAGGGTGTGGGGCAGGCAGGGCAAGCCAGTCTGCTGAAAAAGGTTCATTTAAAAAAGATGTAAATACAATGTGCATTTCTGATTCCCCAGTCAGTAGTTCAGATAGCTCCCTTTTCCCTCCAGAGAAAAGGAGAGGGGAAAAACAGATCCAAAGGGACTGACTGGGAGTCAGAGTGCTGAGAGCCTGGTCCCTGCTTGTAGTAGTGCCATGGGGTCAGGGTGAGTTCTCCTCCTCAGGATTTGTGATGAAGGGAGTGTGAAAAGGATAACCAGTCTAAGGGCATTCAGAGCAAAACTGCATTTTACCTCCTGTATTCCACCCCGGCAATGTCTTAGCAGTAATGTGACATAATACAGTAATCTAGCCTTCACACCATAATATTGCTATGTGGATTTTGCAATGCTGTCTCTCTTGTTCTTACTGCAATCTGTCCTTGGATAGATGCTTACTATGGTTTGGTGGCTGGATTTGCTGAGTGTGATAGATGCAGGGTTTTTTTTGCTTCATTATAGTGGGCTTTCCTCAGACAATGTGATCCAGTGGTGGATCAGGTAATAGGTGTGTCAGTGATGTCATTCTTAATGTCGCATGATAGATTATACACCACCAAATCTGTGATGTACAGTGAGATAGTAAACTCTGGTAAATGCAGAGACTTCAGTCTTAACACAATTCTATTTTTGCAAGCCCGGGGGTAGTTTTGTGACACTTTAAGCCGCACTTAATCCAGGCTCTGGTGCTCCCACCCATAGTGGTGTTTCCAGCTGCGTACTCCTGATCCATCCTCTTATTGCTTCAAGTCTGTTTGGTCACAAGCTTAGACACAGCTGGAAACAAATGACAGTTCCCAAGCATGCTCACCCCGTCACTGTGCAGAGGCTGGTGTTGGTAGAAAGGGCAGGAGGGAGCAGGGCAGGGTAGTGGGGACAGGCTGCATGGTGGAGCTGGTCTCGGTGAGGTGGGCTTTGCCCTTTGGTATGGCACTATGCTGAGGGACTTTGAGTGTCGCATTCAAAATCAGAAGGATCTGCTTGCACCCAGGAAAGTCCATGGGCTGCAGTTGTGCTTTGTTAACTTCAACAGAAAGATGTATTGCATTCTGGAATTTCAGTCTTAGAGTACACCTGGTTTCCCATCTTTATCTTCATAAAAACTTTGCTCAGCCTGCTTACACCTACCCTCGTGCAAATCTATAACAACCTTGATGAGTTAATGGAGTTATTCCAGGTTTACCAGTGCAACAGGCAGAAATCAACAGGAATTATACCCTTTTTTTTTATTTTTTATTTTTAACGGAAACAAGTGGAAATTACTAGAACAGAGAGACATTTGAAGCCAAGCAGAACTCTTGGGTTTGGATTTTATTACAAACTTGAAACTCAGACCAGTTTTGATGGGATTTGTAAATGCTTTCAACAAGCGTGGGCCAAGTTTCAAGTGAGACTGGGCTCCGTTGTGAGGGAATCTGGGCCAAGGTATGGTTTTGAGTGGAAAGCGTATGAAACTCAGTGCGTTTTCCTGATTTAGAGTCTTGCTTTGAAGTACTTGGTCCATTCAAACCTAAAACTCAAAGCAAAAACCCACATGGTGCGAGTGCACTGGAGCCAAAACTGTAATAAAAAATTCCCTTGAAACTCCATGATTCAAAGCTAGCACAGCTCCAGAAACTCCTTATAAGCTATTACTGTGGTTATTATTCTGCATATGTATTTTCCTTCAGAATTTTTAAATAATCTGAAATCTTTTCTAATTTCTGGATTTGTGAAAGATTGCATTAACATTTTACTCTAAGGGCTGTAAGTGGGGTAAAAAGGATTTAAGATTATTACTTCTGATCATACCTTGTCTATGAATAGTTACTTTTTTTCTTCTTGTCCTAAATAAGACACATCTTTAGTGACCCCGCTATATGTCTATGGGCTTTTTAACCATGCCCAGAACTGTAGTGTCTGAGAGCCTTCCAACAGTGCATGAAGCAACTTGAATTACATCTGTTACATGCTGTTTATTGTCTCATCCTTTCCCTTGAGATGCAGTATGTGCAACAGAGTGCCTTGTTCTGTTAGGGGTTTTCTGTGTTGTGATTTGTTTTATGATCAAGCAACCATTTCTTTGAAAATGTTTTAAAAGACAAATAAGTGGAGAATATTACTGGTTAGAAACTGGAGGAAAAATTCCCCATGAGGTAGTACTGAAATATGGCTTTTTTTAATTTTTTTTTTTTTTTGCTGTTGACGGACATTTTCACTTTACTGCAACAGTCACATACACAAGCTCTGTGCACATATTCACATAGCTAGGCAGAACTGCTTTCAAGCATTTTTTGTTTGAACACAGTGTAATGCAATTAGCTTTACTGCCCAGCATGCCTTTGATAGCAGAAAATATGCTACGAGCGGACTTCTCTCCCCTTTACAGATGCATCAAAATTCCATACGAGCAGCCACCCAGCGACTTGACTGGCTTTTGCATTTCCAGTTAACTACCCTGAATCATAAAAGTCTGGGAAAGGATCTGAGAAGTGTGTTCCTCCAACTACTGCAACACTTCAGCAGTAAGGCTGAATTTGCATTACATGTGGAGAATCGCACTTTGGTATGCGTCACTCTTAGTCCTCTGCAGATCAGTTAGACACGACTGAAAGGGGCTGGTAGTCCCCAGCCGCCTGCCTGTGGAACACCCATAGAGCTAACGGGAGGTCCACATGTGACTTTGCTGACAGGATTATGCCCTGTGGCTAAAAGCATACAAAATATTGTGTGACATCAGCAGTAACTCCAATACGAAGGGTCTTCTTTCTTGCACAGCTCTGTAATTAGCCCTTGGCTGCTTTGGTTGTGATCCTGATGGTCCAGGCCAAGAGGAAGCAGGAGCAGGGCAGTCAGAATGGAGGTCTGGTTCTCTCACTTCCATAGGTCATCAGAATCTAAGTGATGGCCTTGAACATCACCTGGAAAAAGGAACCAAATTGTTTCTAAGGTGAAAAAGAGAAAGAAAAGGTATAGCTGTGGGGATGTTATGATCAAAAATAAAGAGAGAGAGCAGCAGTGAAAGCAGACGCATATTTGCAAAATAGTCACTACTGCTCTTCGAAGCACATTGCCATCACCAGTGGCCTCTACAGGAATAAATGCACAGGAACATACTCTGTTCTTCCTTCTGTTTGGAATATAACAGTGAAAAACCAAACATGCAGAAAGCTCTCCAAAGTCTTGTCTCCATCCTTTTTTCCTCCTGGCAAGTCCTGCTTATTTCTTCTGCTTATAAAGCAACACGAATTAGAGCAAGGGCTGGTTTTAAGACCATTAGAGCAACACTGGAGCTCTGCATGGCACAGCTGTCACAACACAGTGTCCCAGAGAGAAAAGCAACTTGCCATTATTTCACTTGCCCACATATACTGGTATGAGAGATGACCCTCACTTTAAAAAACATCATTTTTATGGAGTATGTGTGCTAGGTGAAGACCCTCTTTATACCAGAGCTCTGCATGGTACAGGATTCCTCTAACCAGGCCCAGACAGACTGAAGCTCAGCTGCCCTTACTGGCAGTCTATATGCAGTTAGAGCACTACCAAAGCAAGTGCATGCTTGTTCCTCTCCCTTTTCTTGACCTTACAATTTACATAGAGCAAACCCAGGTCATAACAGAGGAGATGATCTGGCCTGTAACATTTCTTAGGACTGAGAAGTTTGTACTAATTCAGCATGTTTCAATCTGCTGAGCTTCACCGGGCTCCACATGTTTTTTTTACAGAAGCTTCACATAGCAGATCCTGAGTTGTATTGTGGAGTTTCCTCAGCACAGCTATCTACACCTGGTTTGACAAAAAGCTGGCTCCATTACTGGCTACAAAGCTTTTTTTCTGATTGCTGTTTTGATGTGAAGACTTAGTGGACATCTGAGCTTCTTGGTCTCCTTGTTCTATCCCACTTGTTCCCTCCCCCATATGGATTGTAATGAGTTTGTTAGCTGTCATATCTTGGAGATTAAGCTTTTGTGCAAGTTGTTTTTCAGGGCAGACATGTGTAAAGGGGCCCTTTCAGCCAGAGAACAAGTGTTCCTTAATGGCCATACACAATTTTTTGGCATGCATCCACACATTGACAGTATGATCAAACATATCCCAGCAGACAGGAAAACAGAGATAGTTGTAGGTATAGAGACCTTGGGAGAGTAAGGGAGAATATGTCATCTCTGTTTTATTTCACGACCTCCCTCAAGACTGAAGGCCTATAGTAAATGGTGATCCTGATTTCTGTGGTGTCAGCCTAGAGGACTGTCTGGAAAATTCCATAAAAAACAAAAGGGCTGCCGATCCGCCTTACTGACAAATTAACTTATCAGCTGGAGAAGTTTTGATTCACAATGAAATTCTCTGTTGGTTATTGAGAGTCTCCCATTTAAAATTAATGACCTCATAGCTGATGAATGATGAAGCAGGAAAGGAAATACACTGAAGACTGAACAAAAATCATCAGGTGAAAGGGGTGCTCTGTGATTATGGAATAAAACCTAGTCATTAGGGCTTTAAAAAACCCCAACAAACCAGAGCTCTGCTTCTCACTGCTGCTAGTGGTGGATGTTTTCTTGGAATAGAAAATGACTTCCCCCCCTCAGGATCTGTGGTACTATAAAAACAGTCCCCTTCAGAACTAACTTCCAAATCTGCTAACATAATACTCCTCTGAAGAAGAATAAGAATGTTGGTTTTACAGTTAATTAAGGGGTTTGGGTCAGGAACTTGAAATATATCCATTAGGGTATGGTTTTCTGGTTAAGGAGTCATAAATACACAGTACACTTTATTAAATAGTTTGAAAAAGACTGCATTTAAAATATGATGTTTTGGTGTGTTTAGCAACAGATAAATAAACGTTGAAAGAAGAGAGGCAGCTCACCTTGGCAATAACTGGGTGTGTCATTTCTTTGGAAAAGTGTATTTTGTTGTTGCCTGTGCACTCCTTTCTCTTAACTGATTTGAGGATGGAGATGAAAGAGGAAAGGTAGGGCAAAATAACAAGGATATGGGGTTTTTAAAGCCCCAGAAGGACTGTTACAAGAAGATAGTACCTACTTCTTGAAAACTTGTGAGATTAGTAGGTCAAAGCATAGTCAGAAATAACTAGAAAAATGGAAAGGAATTTGTGGGGGAAAACATATAAAGAGACACATTCAGGTGCCAATAATCCCAAATCTTTTGTTGTGGCTCTGCCTTCAAAGACATGTCTTCAGTGTTGCAGGGGGTGGAGGTGGGGGGGAGCAGGGTCCACACAGGTACACTTGAACAGTGACCCATTTGTTTGTGAGCAGAATAATCTTTTAGACAGTTCATCATTTCCAGGAGCATTCTTATGCTAATTCTCCAGACTTAAGGAAACGTTAAACTCCTTCCCTTACTGAATGGAACCATTCCTCCATCAAGAGTTAATTTTAAAAAGAGAGCAAACAGAAGGACTTGATGTTTGGCAAGCTTGGGGTTAGACTGTTCCCATATACACATACACATTTAGAAGAGAAGTATCTTAGTATTCATGATACTTGGTTATAGAGTAGCGAAAAGCTTTCAATTAAGCATGAAAAACAAATATCACAATTTATCTCAATTCTTCAGTCTTTCATGTTCTAAAGGTATTTTTTTATTTGTGGTGTTTTTTTCTTTTTTCTTTTTCTTTTTTTTTTTTTGTGAGTGTCTTTCATTTACCCTTATTCTGGGTCCTTTTTAAATTCCCTTTGGTCAAAGCATTTCTGAATTTCTGCCAAGAAGTTACTATGTAAAGCCTGTTGTACTCAAGAGTTGGATTCCCATTCCTGGAATCATGACTAGCAACCCCAAAATAGAGTGCATTGTTGTTTCAGAAGGAAAACAAGGGAGGAAAGAACCCTTAGGAACAAACAGAGAAGGATGAAGCCAAGCGACAGTTACAGACTCTTCAGAAAGCTACTCTTCAATTAGACATTTAGATTGGCTACCGATGAATCTAATCTAGATGGCAAGAAAAACTGCATTTGAAGTATGGTCAGCCCTTATAAATTAATGCTCTGAAAAATTACCTATTTTTCTTCCTGCCTACTTGTGTTTAGGAACCAGCAACTTTACAAACACTTAAGGGACTGGACACCTTGGAATGTCCTGTTTCTGCTACAGATTTTTTTTTCCTGGAGTCAAAGTGAAACCTCACCACAAACACATTGCAAATTCCTTCCCTGGGTAAAAAAAAAAAAAAAAGACACAATCTGTGCAAGGGAGAGTTAAATAGAAGTAAACTTTTTTTTTTTTTATGGTACTGTAAACAAATTGGTTAGCAAAAATATTGATATTTCAGCAAAAATTTTGATGTATCAGCAAAGAAATACTGTGACTTTACAAAAAGATTCTATGTTAATGGTATCTTTCAGGAGACAACCTTTGCTGAAGTAAGTATTTTCAGAAAACATCTTTTATTGAGTTAAGTTACTGAATCCTCATCCAAAAAATTCTGTACCAAGTTCTCATCTTGTCAACTTCATATGCTATGCATTGCTTTTTGCTGATTTTTCATCTCACAGAAGTTTAAATTTCATAGATATAGCAGCATGTTATCCTATAATAGTACTCATTAATAACAGCATAAAGTTTAAAAGCATGGAGAGCTTGACTGGACAAAACAGAAGGAATTTTGGGTTTGCAAACAATATTACATCTTCCTTGTAAGAGAATGGGATAGAGGCAGGCTGAGCACCATCAAAAAGGTTTATCAAGCAAATTGTATTAAATTGTGTTCTCAGAAAGACTGAGTTTGAATCAGCTAAAGAATATGGAAATGAGAGGAGATGCCTAGGAAGGTAAAAATATTTCTGCTAAACTCTGTGTAATTTCACGGTGGTTATAAAATTCTCCCTGCTCCCACTAGGACTTTTATAACAACAGCAGGAGGAAACTCAGTTTCTCCTATCCCCAAAATATTAAATCCTTTCACTTGAATTAAGAGGACCCTTCTTAAGAATGTATGCTTTATGACACACAATGGACAAGCCTGTTTCTGTCCATTTAGTAGCTTATGATTAACTTATTGATTTCCTGTAATATACACAGAAAAAGCCCACTACCTTTAGTTAAATAAAATATTATTAATATTAATATGTTCATATGAAAGGGGACACAAGGCAAGACCAGGTAAGAGAAGACAATGATTCTGGTCTCTGCTTTCAGTGGGTATCTGCACTATGATGTTAAGCTTGAGAAACTGTAAAGGTCTGAATATAGAAGTGACAGTCCAATCTGGGAAAGTTCAGCCCCTTCAAAGTGCATCAAAATTGTGCATCAGAACCCAAGTACAGTCCATAGTTCCTTGGTAAATATTGGCCTGCAGCTTTAAAAAAAAACAACATTTATATATAATCAATAAATATAAGTGTGGTGAGGCACTGGAATGGGTTGCCCAAGGAAGCTGTGAATGCTCCATCCTTGGTGATGTTCAAGGCCAGGCTGGACAAAGCCTTAGGTGACATGGTTTAGTGTGAGGTGTCCCTGCCCATGGCAGGGGGATTGGAACTAAATGCTCTTAAGGTCCTTTCCAACCCTAACTATTCTATGATTCTATATATGTACATATGTGCAATATAAAACAAATTAAAATCCAGTGATGAAATATGTTGGATTCCCAGGTTAGAAATATATGGTGACATCCTCACCATCCAATGGGACACCTGATTTATCTCTCTACTTTAGGTAACCAAAGAAGCAGTTCCACAGAAGTTAATATGTACTTTGTAGAGACATGGTCAACAAGAAAGAATGAATGGCTCTGAGTGCCTATGAAAGATTTTAGCTGCTGAGGCATAGGTGCCCAGTTTGGGAACTTAATGTAGGAACAGGCAGGTTCTAAATCTGGACATATTCAAATATGCTGTATGGAGACTTTAGCACTTACCATTTGGAGTACACTGTCTGCTCCAGCAGACAGCTAAACCTATGAGTTGCCTGCTTGTATTTGATGAACTGGCACCTCTCCAGAACTATCTGAAAGACAAGTTTTCAAAATGATATCACAAGGAATTTTTTTTTTAATCCTGCTAGGAGTGTCATGAGGCTAGAAATACATATATTTTTTTTTTGTTTCTCCCCTCTAAATGGTAAGAAAAAAGAGGGTAGTAGACTTAAGTATAAATTCCTACAAAGTTGAATCGACATAAAATGCAAAAAAGCTTTACCAAGTGGACATGCACAAAGTATTCTTACAGAAAACTTCCTTATGGAGTTGTCTGGCCAAAACACAATATAAGACAGTACCACTGAAATCAGATTGCAAGGGATACACTGTTTTATTTTTCTAATCCATGTTGGTGCATATTCAAGACTAATGAGTATAAAGCACATGTGTCTCTAAATAAATTCGTGTGTTTGCGTTTAAAAATGTGACTATGTCAGTTTCTGTAATTAGATCCTTTAGCATCTGTTATTGATCATTCCTGCACTTCTTTAGCTTACACTTGTGAATCAAATAAAATGCAGCATGTTATCATACGGAAAAGCAATGTGAAAGAAAACATCTATCGTGTCCAGCTTTAAAGGGCCAGACCATCATGCATGGTTATCAATCTAATTTACTTTTTGCTTGCAGTAAAAAAATCTCTGACATCTGGAAAAATGCTGCTTAGGCTCTTGGTACCACACAATCACGAGGAGAGGATGTTCAGGCAATTGGGACAGCTGGTTAAACTAGGTTTGGTGCAAGAGTTCACAGACAGACACTCCCTGTTTTAGAACAGACTTGGACTGCCATTTCTTTCTTAGGAATGACAGCATGCTACGAGAATGTGGAAATGAACATAACCCGAGCGAGTGAGACGTTTCTCCTTCTGAGCAATGCATTTGCTTTACTACACAGAGAGCACAGGCATACTGGTTTACACTATTGCAGCACCTTATTCTGCACTGATTCATGTTACATTCAGTTGACCTGCTAGATGCACCTAGCAGAAGTATTGTATTTATGTCTCTGCCAAGATGGGGTCCAAAATAGGGCAGATGTGGACAATACGCTAGACACACTCCTTGTACTCTTGAGCATAGCTTCAACAGTAGTGATCAAAGCAAACATATATCAAGTACTAAGAGCTGTACATTTGTAGCCTTTTGGTAGTTTACAAGAAAAATCATTCCAGTTTCCCACAAATAGTCTCAAAGTCAGAATGGTTTGATACTGAATAACTAAATCCATGAAACCTAACTGTATGACAGAATGCACAGAAGAAATGTGAATAAAAATGTCGAATTATTGCTAATAATGGATTTAAATACAAACAATATAAATAATAATGAATAAAAATTCATAATAAGGTGAAGAAGGGCACCAGAGATCTGATATATGTCATAGTTGGAGAAAAAAATTAATAATAATAAAATCATAATAATTTTCCTCCAGTTACTGTGATAGCAGACACTGGTAATCATGTGTCTCAAATAATGTGCTTCAGACTAGGCAATGTTGTAACAATGTCCAAGAGAATTAAAAAGGAAAAAAAGTTTGTATCTACTACAGATCAATAGTCAAATGAATGAATAATATGTCAGTGCTCATGTAGCAGGTAAATTTCATTTAGCTCCCTTATTGATCCCTGAGATACTTACACTGTACATCAAAAGAAATTCAATTCTATTTGTGTGTTACTTTGTGAACTGCATAAGCATCAATTGGACTCATGACTTTACAGCAGGGAAAAAGCTTCCAGACTAAAATGTGTGTAAACCACTATGGTTTTTCTTTTCCAGATCTAATGTATGCATTACAGACAGGCAGACATAATCCCTTGGTGATGCGGTTCTAACAATTTTTACAGAATTGTAAAGCAGTATAAATGTCAATGTAGGCTACAGTCCAGTCCACCTAATATTGTCTTCAAATTCGTACCTACATTTTAAGAATCTTCAAAGCTCTTTTATAGTGCAGTGACTCTGATACAGGGAACCTGGGCATTAGGGGAAATTCATCTCTAGGGATCTGATGCTTGGCTCAGGCTAGGTCTCCTAGTTAATTATCTGGGATCTTACATCACTTACAGTTTTGGCAAGAGTAAAAAAAAGTGCAGTACTTACCATAGGCCACAGATAATGAGCCAAAAAGATCTAGCAAGGAGTTTGTTTTGTTAAGGATGTGGATGCAAAGAGCTATGTAGACTTTCAAGCTGTTTAGAGTCCTTTCCATAGATGACAGAAAAAAATAACATCATTTTCAAAAAACACCAGGCTTGTAAACATAGGTCTACTACTATGTCTTGCACAACTTACTAGGGGAGACAAGGTTTCTCTTTTGCTCCTGAGACACATTGATTTTCTCTGAGAAGCATTCCAGAGAAGGATTGCATCAGCCACTGCATGTAGAGCACATTGTAAAAGAGCCCTGTCCCCTGGTGTTGTCCCTCCACAGTCAGTTCCAGTGGGGATATCCACCTCCTTTGCCACCCTGCAAGGTGTGCCCATCTTTGCTCTTCACACAGCACATTGTATGAAGCATCATGCATCAAGCAGAACTGGGTGATAAATGTGTTGTCACTGCAAAAATATGGGAAGTCAGATGTAAAGTATGAAAATATACAATTTGAATTTAATATGAATGCTAGCAACATAGAGGATGCTTTCCTGATTCAGTTATTTGTACTTTATATTACTGCATTCAATAAATCTCTCCATTAATGAAAGCTGTAAAGCACTTCCAGATGGCCAGCCTTCTGAACACCAGAATGGGCTGAACCTCACAGCTTTGCAAAGTAACTCAGGTTCATCTGTTGCAGAAGATGCAGGGTCTTTTCCCTAAACTTGTCCCAGTGCCATGCTGGGACAAACAAATACAATATGAAATGTAAGTATCAGCCTCTTGCTGGTCAAATGTTTTGACATTTACATATAATTAAGGGTGTGGCTTAGGAGGGTGGAAGTAATCAGGCACTGAACATTAAAAGGCTAATCCCTTAGTAAAGTGATGTAAACCATTTGCGTAACCTCACTGGCATTGTAGTAAAACCAAATCACAGTGGTGTTAAAGATCTTAATTCTTTGCCCCTGAAAGTGTAAAACAGCTCATGGGTCAAAGAGTTTGGAGGAATGTTGTACAATTATCATATGAAAGAAAAAGAAAAGGATTGCACCTCAGCTTAATTTTATCTAATTTAAATTCTCAGTTTGAGATATAATAGGAGATTCACTACTGGCCTACTTCTTTTCCTACTTTCTAAGGCAACTGTTTTTTTTACAGTAGAGCTGTAATCTCAGTTAACTCAAAGGGACAGAGGCATGCTATGAAGTTTGTAAATGGGTTATTCTTAGAGACCCAGCTATATGCATACATAGACATCATGAAAAAATATGACATTTTTCACAATTTTCAGGTTTTAAATAAGTGAGCAATCGCTGGTAGGCTTGACAAGGTGGGATTCACAAATTTCAGTTGTATCTATCTGAGACAGTCTCCTGAGATTCCCTTTACAGCCAGTAGAGAGAAATGAGGTACATTAAGTATAAGAGTCATTTGCCCTATTCATCTATTTTAGGATTACATGAATCATACTCTGTAAGTGCTTATTTCATTTCATTGAACATAAATGAGAGCACAAAAAGACTACTTCAAGTGTTAGCTACATCTACATTATGATTTATGGTGATTAAGAAACTGATATCTATATTTAGTCAGACAAATCCAAATCACACTTAACTTTTGTTAGTTTTCAATTAAGCACAATGAAAAGGTTCATTGGGAGGAATCTTTCTTACATCCTATGCAAAAGTGAGAGTAAGGTCAAAACAGGAATTATTTGTTGACTGCAAGGAAATGTATGTCTTACATTGGCATTAAAGTAAGCAGAGGAAGTCCTACATTTGTGTAGTATGTGAGTTGCATTTAGATATATAGATAAATCTATTTTTATATATATATATATATAAGAAAGAAGCTAGAGAGATAAAACAATTAGGATGTGGACTCCTAAGTTCAGTTCCTTGCTTAAGAACTTCTGTTTTGAGAAGCAAGTGGATACTTTACATGAGCAGTATTGCTATTTTAAGAGCATGTGTATGTGGTGGTGCGTGTATGTGTAGGCATGAAAACAAAAAAGAACATATCTTCTGCTATGTAAAAGAGAATAATTATTATGTTCCACATTGCTGGTGATCAATTTGAAGTTTAGACAGTTGTAATTGTTGTTTATTTAATGCTTTGGTAGAAGCAGTATTTTCATTATTTTATGAAAAGCTCTTCAAAAGACACCAAGGACAATTAACTTACTCTTACTGCCCACTCCCTCTCCATCACCTGAATTCCTTGGAGAATTTCCCACATCTATACTTTGCAGTCTTCCAGATTTGTATTTAGGCACTGAAACTTATATTTTACATTTATATCTTCTATAGACCTCATGTATCAGTGAGACTATGAACCTTCCAAAGGTTTGGGTTTTTGGTTGTGGGTTTGATTTTTTCTTCATGGATTTTTTGAGTAATAATATATTGTTAGCAACATAACATCCTAAAAGTATTTCTGAGACATCCACGTACTATAGAGGTGCAAGGCCAGACACACTGAGCTTCTTCCTTCCTCAGGAATACCCTCTGGTCTGCAGTGAGAAGTAGGCATTGAATATGCACAGAAGAGAGCGTGTTTACAGCCATATCAGAAGAAAGCAACTTTAATTTTCAGTACTGGTTCTATTGGTAGGTGATATCATCTGAATTGGTATCTGAATCATCACACACCCTCCTCTGTTTCAGCCTCTGTCTCTCCCTTCCCCTACCCTTCTGGATACAGTCACTAAGACTCACAGAGGGGGCTTTTTCCTCCTCATAAAACTCTTACCCTTACTATTTTCCCTCTTCAAAGGCATTGTCTTGCAGGTGGCTGTACTCTGGGAAGTGGCAGGTGCAACAGTGTTCATGTGGCAGCAGGTAGTCTGATGGCACAAAACTTCCATCTCCGGCCCAGTGACTTAATCACAGCTTCAACTGCAGTGACACCATCATTATTTTAACTTGGTAGTTAATGTTGCAGATCAAATCTGGCTCAGTAAACAGCCCCCATGGTGTTGGCTTACCTCCTTAAAATTCCTCCTTAAACCTCCACTTTCAGCAGCTAGCTTTCTGTCAATACGCTCTGGGTTGGCACAAACCACTTCTCCTCACACCTGTGATTGTGTTGGAGAAAAAAAAGACCAAAATAAATATTTACAGTGTACATGCAAGAAGAAAAGGGCTGTTTTCCTTTTTCTGTCATTGGTTTCCTCTGTTCCTCAGTTACTAGTCCTGCTCTATTTGTTTATGATACTGTGCCTAACTTAGACTGCATTTTGCAGGCAAAAGTCCTTGTCTCTTTGCCATGGTTGTTTGCCTTGCATATGATGGCAAAGAACAGGGTAAAAAAACCCACAGAGAACACTCTAGATGAAACTTATGAATCCAGAAAAATTGGCTGAAGGACTCAGAAGAAGACATTAAAATGACTGTTGAACAACTCTTAAAAATGTATTAGCTTTCACATAATGCCCCCCTACAATGGCATGTGCTATACTTTAACACATTAGTCATGTCAAAAAATACCCACCTAACCCAAGGGAGTGTGTAGAAAAGATTCGATTAAAATTAGGTTTGTTTTCCTTTAAATGTTTATAAAGTAATAATAGACTGTTATTGCTGTTAACAGGGTTTCACGTTTTTAGCCTAAGTGATTGCAGAGTTTTTGTGATGCATAAAAAACCCAAAAGCAACGGTAAACAGCGTTTCAAAATGAAAAATTCTCTCTTTCTCACACTTGGAAACACACCAGATTTTTCAGACCAGTTTGTCTTACTTCTGCTATCTTGTACGTGCTCTGGAAAGCTGGATTTAAGACATCTGGTAGAAGTGGGTCCTATCCTCATTTTAAGACCCTTAAGTCTTCTATTTATAGAAGACATTTCTGTTCCCAAAGCCCCTAGATGACCAGAGTTCCTTACTGACAAGAACAGACTTTGCAAGAGACCATTTTGATAGGTTTGGAATTGAGCTAATAATGATCAGGAAATAAAATCCTGCTAAAAAGCTGAGTCATTCATATGCTATAAAGTGGTGGTTGGCTTAGCTGTGTTTGTTCATACTCTGAAATGTCCTAAATTCACATTTACAAGATGGATGTGTTTCAAATGTGTGATAGTCCCATACGTTACTGGCAGCGTAGATGCTTTGTCTAGCAAAGCAAGTCTGTAAACTTCTGATTGCCAAAAGCCAGGAAGGCACAAAAGGAAGGCTTTTTTCTCTACTTACATTCCTTACCACTTTTTTTTAAACATCTCCTACTAACAAAAAAAGCAGCATATTGGGATAAACAGCCATTCATGTATGACTGATCTGATATTCAGCATTCTCATCACAAGGAGTGAAAGCCTTTGAAAGCTAATGTCTTGCTCTGCAATAAGGAAACCCTTCTTGAGTGTGTGTGGGGGAGCTCCATCTGTCTGCCTTTGCTTTTATCTGCTCTGGGCCTAATGGAAGACATCAGTTTTCTGTTCTGTCAATCCTGCCTGTCAAGCAGACACTGAATTCACTTTAATCAAAGCCACAAACTTTTAACAAGGCGTACGCGGAAGGTTCAGCATGTCTCTCTTGCTTGTACATACATATTTTACCTTCTGAAACATCACTTGTTCACATTCTGTGAGGGCCAGATGCTGAGAAGGTGAAACTCTTCCATCGACTTCAATAACCATGCTGATTTGTACCAGCTGAGCTTCTGCTCTGCAGTTTGCATTTTCAAGCCTCTCACATATCTACAACTGGAGAAATAAAGCTGAGTTTCTGATTTTCTTCCATTGAAGCAAATAAGCATATTTCCAAGACATTACTTTAAAAGAAAGATTTGTTTGCTGCTTCTCTCAAAACAACTTTCTATCACTGCTGATCTATTTTCTTTCATTTATACTTCTGTTTAACTTATCTGAAACTTGTTCCTCATTGTTGGCATCATGTATTAATGTATAGAGAGAACAGACATCCATTTATTTGGATAGAACTCCATCAGATGTTGAATTACATAGAATTCTATCTATTTTAGGTGTTCTCAGCATGACCCGCAATAGAAAACATAGATAGCAATGTCAAATAAATCTGAATGTAAGAAGACAGATGAAATATTGGTCCTACTCATAGTGACACCGCTACCTTTAAAATGCTGGGGTTGAAAAGCTTAAATCACCAAGCTTCACATGGTCCCTATTTTAGGGCAATAACTCCTTCTGTCTCTAAAGCACAACACAGTCGAGGTTTCCCTAAGACCTTGGTGCACTTGTAACTTGAGTATCCTGCATGTCCTATGGTTTAAGTCTTTATAGATTACTTAAGAAGATCAGATAGTACAAAGAAATTGAGAACAACCCATATTCACTTTGATAGTGTTATCATACCAAATGAGGAAACTGAAAGTTTCCTCTTTGAAAGCCCCACGAGTAGAATACAGGTTGCCCATGTTACAAAACCAGCAGAAGTTGTATTACAAAAATATTTTAACAAGGAGCTCATAATTTCATGCCTTTTTTTTTTTTTTTTTTAATTTTACTCATGCTTAAAATCTGTTTAAAAGAAAAAGGGCTTGAGGAAAACCCCTTTAAAACGTTTTAAAATTGTTTAGCAGAAAAGCTATGGTAGGAGTTAACAGACGGATAAAAAGGCTTTGAAAAACTTTTTGAGTCCAATAAAATTTAATCTTCATTGAAATGTTAACAGTCATGATTAAAAAGTACAGAGCACAACTGATGTCTTAACCTTGTAAAAAAAAGAAAGTATGAAAGTTTTTTTCTATTTCCATTTTCAATGTCATATTCATAATAATCATAGCTTCAACCACAAGTTTTGCTGCTCCTGATTTAGCAAAAGCAAATACGCTTGCCTCCCCCAGTTTATCAGGTGTAAATACTGCGTATCAAGCACACACATAAAACAAATATCCGGTCAAGTGGAGGAGATGGGAATTGTTCTGCCAATTAGTAAATTATTCAGTGCTGCTAATGTTGCAGCTATTTAACTGTTGCTAATTGCTCAGCTACATTTACTGAATACCTAAGAAGAAAATAAATAAATAAATGATGCTCTGAATCAGTGGTCTGTCTGAACCAAACCATCAAAACATGCTGTTGTGTTTGACTTAGTTTCTCTAGAAGTATGAAAATCCTCTTGCTGGAAAATTTGATGGTAAATGGTAATGGCTTCTGTTCTCTAAATGCTTATGCACATATGTACATTTGATCAAGTAAACAGTCTATGAAACTGTGCCCATGAATAATGTGACAGATATAGAAAAGTATAGGCCTGACTCCTCTAATGTTTACAAAAAACTTAATGTCTTGCAATCTGTTGTTAAAAAGTAGACAAATTTAGATATTTCTCACATTAAATCTAACGTTAACTACTTCAGTCTATGTTGTATCATTGATACGGACATTCAAAATTTTATGCAAAATAAAACAACCCAGTTTGTGCATTTTTTTCATTTTCATATTTTATGAATATTCAGTCTTTGAGAAATATTAATGTGGATTTGTATCTCAGTGTAGAAGATTTTTAAGATCTTTTTAAAAAAACCTCAGCTAAACTGAGTCAAGAGACATGCAAAGCATAAACACTAGGCCAGTCTTCACCTATTCCACTGACACTTAATCTGTCTGATGCAATTTAAATATTTCTACTTATCTTTCTGCTTTTCCTTTTGGAAAAATAGAGCATGCCAACAATTTTCCTTGCTGATTTTACAGTTTTCTTTCTCACTGTGTTTCCCCTTCCCTGCCCTACACATTTGCTCCTTTACCCTCATTGACGTTGCTATGAATGTCGATCTCCTGGTTTGCTTCCTTGCCCATAACCAGGGAACTTTAATTTTTAATTTAGCAAGTGAGGATGTGGTTACCTGACTTCAAAATCAGACAACAGAGCCTGTGAGGTGGCAGTGGGAAGGAGCACAGGGAAGGGGGACCATCAACCAGCTGGATGGGGTCAAGGCAAATTTCATTCACTGGGAAACTGGGAATCAGTATATTACTTTGCTTGCCCTTAAGTACAAATAACATTGGCTGTTTTCTTTTTTTTTTTTTTTTTTTTCTGCTTTTCTTTCCCCCATTTTTTTCTGAACTCATGTCAGTTAAGAAAGAGCTCATCTGAAGGCATCTGATGTCATTGACAGTAACATGAACTAAGAACAGTGTTAGATTCATGAAGGCAAATTTTTCCTGCTTTCTTCAGTACTTACAAGTCCTTATACAAAAAAGGGTACAGTCAACACATCAAATGCTTAAGAATATCATCTTGTCTCAGCTGGGTGCAACATTTAAAATTGTTCTTCCTGTGGTACACAAACGGCCAATTTGAATCCATTTTCTAACATGCAATGACACCAGCACCTGTGAGATCAGTAAGGGTACATAAGAAGCAATTTAGGCCTAGGTAAGCAGTTCAAATCCAGCCTGGGTTGAGAATGAATCTTGCAAGACAGCTGTTTATCTGGCTTTATGAAGTGATGAAGGGAAGTACTGCCACACTGATTCTTAATGGACAGCTGTCTAGATGGTGGGACAATGAATATTACTTGGCACACTTCATGGAGGTTTCAGCAGACAGGCCCAAGAATAAAACAGTGATCTCCTCAATGCTAGGAGTGTTATCCCTGAGTAAAACCATACTAGCAGGATGATGGAAGGGAGCATAACCTGTTTTTCTTCATGCTGTGCCTCTGCAAGGCTTGTTTTATCTGCAATCACATGCCTCCTATGAATTTTGGATAGGATAAAAGAAAACCAGATTGTGCAGATGAGTGAAAGTCTTCTCCCTTTGTGCTTCCATTAAGACACTTGAGTACATTTGAAAGATGCTGCTCACATGCAAATCAGTAACACAGAAGGTAATAATACAACACAAGGAATGGAAATTGAAAACAACAAATGGGTTTGGATCCAATATTTCATTTTAACCTAAATTAATCTTGGTGGTCTTATAGTACAAAATATACCAAGAAAGGCAAAGAGTATATTAAATTACCTGCAGATGGTCCACAGTCATAAGAGGTTCGGAAGAAAATACTCCTTATGGCATTTCTACTTCTTATTTCTTTACTGGTTCCATTAAGATACAAAATATAGCATACAAATGTTTTAGTCTGACAGTGAAATCTTTGATGACATTTAATGAAATAATAAGGGATGCAAGCCAAGAGAAATATCACAGAATAATATCCCAACAAATTAGTCTTGTATTTAACATTACTTGACATAACAGAGAAATACATCAAAGAAAGAATTTTTCCAAACCACCTTTTCACTTTTTATTTAAATTTAGGATGCTTAAATCTATTCTTCTAAGGAAACTCCTGCTTCTCTTGCACTGCGAGTTAATCAGGATCAGATGGCAATCAGTAGCGCTATTCTAGTGTCCAAAAATTTGCAAGATTCAACCTTTGGTCCATAATTACTTAAAACAATCATTTACACACAGTTTATATTGAGAGTTGAATCCAAATGGCACTGCAAATATAACCAAGAACAAATGTGGCTCACACTGGTTGTCATCTACTCCTTAGTTTTTGTTCAAAATTTGCACAATGCTAATGCTATGTATGACATGAGTCCCTTCTGAGAAATATGTGTAAATCTTAACTATGAATAGTTAGCTGTACAAAAAAACATTTAACGTTTTTATTTGAATTATCTCTTCCGCTTGTCTATTTGTTCCTGTATTGACTCATAAAATTTTCAACAGGAACAAATATGATAAGAGTAATAGGCAAGTATGTGTATATACATATGTCTCTGTATATATACATGCAGTATATGGACTCATTGAGACTATTTTGGCTGCTGGACAACTTTCTGTGGTATTAATCAGGCCTTACATTGGTTTTGATTGCATTGTTATCCTGGAAGGATAATTCACTGTTTTACATCAGACACTTTTAAAAAGCAAGATTGTATTCACAGAAAGGCATAATGGCTTTATTGACTATAATAAGTTATCAAAGTGCAACAGAGAGGATAAATTATGTGCATGAACTGTGATTATATGTTTCTCATGTTCTAAGGGCTATTTCTGTGTGCTTTTCATAAGGGTAAATGCTTTCAAGAAACAACTCCATCTAGACATTTTTAATTCTACTTTCCTCTTAGTTTAGGAGCTATTTAAATGAATAATGATGGAAATTATCTAAATCCCACTGCCATTAACAGGATGACTGATACTGACCTGGTGGTGGGGGGGGGTGGAAAGGGGAATTCATCCTTTTGGAAACACCCCCTTATAATTATAATGTGTTATTATAATGTTGAAGAATTGTCTATGTTTCATGACAGAAAAATGGCCAGGCAGCTACACAGCCCCTTTTCATGTCCCTTTCCTTCTCCTGCTCAGTGTTGCAACAAGGTACTATCATGTAGCCAGATCACTCCTGTTTACAGTTTCAGGCTTCAGACTGCTGCTGAGCACATACATGTGTGTACCTCATTTAAAAAGGGCCCTAATGACCCTGATTACACAGATTTTACACAGTTTTGTTTCAAAATATTCAGGAATTGTGAAGAGTGGGCATTTCTGGCAATCAGGCTTGATGTGCCACATGTATGTTAAAGAAATTATTTTAATTTTGGCAGTGTAAAATTAAAACTCCTGTGTGGTCTGTAGGTAATAATTTAGATTAGGAAACCTCTCCCTGTCTATAGTATCGATGTCTACATCTGACCTAGTCATTTTAAGCTTCCTTTACTGTCAACAAACAAACATTTCACACAGCAATTCTGCTGACCTGTTTTAGATATAAGTATTTTAAGACAAGATGAAAATTAGTCATGGTTGATCCCACCTGTAGTCTTCCAGCTTAGGGATTTTTTTTTAAAACAAGAATGTCCAGGCTTTCTCTTATTTCACTTTTATTTATTTCTATTTTTTTAACTCAGATTGTGCTTAGCATTATACAAACACACAAGAAATTGCCTTCTTCCTGAAAAAGATTGGGATTTATTTAAATAAAGAAGCAGACAAAAGTTCATACATTGTCTATTATGCTCTGGTATGAGCTGGAGTTGGTACAGTGCTGGAGAGAGCAGAAAAGCATAAAAATGATTTATCACAAGGTAGTGTTGTATAAAACCTCTTGATTTATCATCCAAGTACTTAATTTAAACTACAAATAACTTCTTGCATAACCACTGGCTTTAAGTCCTAGGAATGTGTATGTACATGATGAGATAAAAAGAATTATTGTGGTATTAACTGTAGGAAATAAAGTTCAAAGGTTACCATCATGACTCTTCCTGAACTAAAATTATGTTTTGCCTCACAGTGATACCTCGACTGTACTGAAAATGCAATGAACAATACTTAAGGAGATATTTATATTGGTATTAGTTTCTCTTTAGAAATAGTTTTGTATAAACTTAAATAAAATAGTTTCCTTCAACAAGTACCTAAATAATTTTAAATGAAATATTCAAAGTATTGCATCTCCATAGCTTGTAGCTGATTCTTTTTTTTTTGTTTTCAGTCTGCATGCAGTTTCCTCAAAAGTTATGTGTTTTATCTTCACTGGTGTAATTTTTGTGAGAGCAGAGAGGACAAAACTATTCAAGGAGTTCTTTTTTTCTGTTGTTGTTACATTGAGGGATCTTTATGCTTTTCGAATATGCAACTAAAGTTACATGAGTAGAATTATAGTTGTGCCAATCTGACAATGAAAAAAAAAAGCCCCAAAACATTTCTCTGGTTCATAAGGAAAATCTTTGTGCAAATGTCAGAATCAATGTACTCAAGCCAGTACTGAATAAAATACGTTCAATAATCTTGGCAATAGCCTGATTCTAAGTGAGTAAATTCTAATTTGCCCTTGCAAGTGGCCTTTGCTCTTTGAAACAGCTATATAAATTATTCTTTCAGTTCTCCCCACAAATAGTTCATAAGATCAGTGACTGCTCAATACTTTGCTCAAGTGAATTGTTATATTCTGCCCTTGCAGCCAGCCAGCCAGCTTGAAAAAAACTAATAATTAATGTGCAGACCTACAACCTTACAGTCTTTTTAAAAGCTAAGGATTACATTGATTGGGACATGAATCTTTTTAGAAAGCAGCACTACCATGGATGAGCATTCTCAACGCAGGCTGTTCCAGTTTTGATTCACTTTGGCCCCATTGCAACCAATCTTTTCCTACAGTTTAAGCATATGGAAGAGAAGAGTTTTCTATTATCTTCTTGCTGCAATCGGGAAATGTGTACCTAGTTATTACTTTTCATTTTAAATTGTGCCATTCTGAATTTTTGGTGCTATAACAAAAGTTGTAGCTTGCTCCCTGCATCCTAAAAGTTAGTCCAGAGTCTAAGGACAAGAGTCCTTAGACAGTTCAGGACTTGGACATCAGCCCCACAGAGCAACAATGTTGAAAGAATATAGTTGTAATGTAAGTTGACAAAATGAGAACATGGGTGAAATGAAATCCAGACAAGACAGACGTGGATGTCGTGGGAAGAGGAAAATGTTAAAAAAAAAGAAAAATAAAAGCCACAAACTTTACCTCTTCATAACATCAAAATGCTTCTCAACTTTTGCTTCCTTTTGTACTCATTATTGCTTCCAGATACCCATTATTAGTCTCTCTTCTTCCACATGGAGGCTTTCTTAACTGTTGCGAGCCATACACTCTGTCACCTACTGCTACATTTTCCTCAGTACAGTCTATCTGGGGAAGGTGAATGATGTCACTGAGAAGTTCTAGATTTTCTGCTACGTGGTGCAGCATAAGGCAGCACAAAGCTCAACAATAACCTCCTCACCAGTGATCCTGGTGTTCAATATTCGGTGTTCTACATCCAGATATCACAGAAGATGTCTCTTTCTCTTGAGTCAGAAAAAACTCCACCCATCCCCATTTACAGTCTACAGCGGTGGAGAGTCCTCATGACCACTGACTTTATCTTACTGTCAGGATGACGCATTTACCTCAACGATAAGCAAAATATTACTTATCTATAGAGAAAGAAACAGAAGATGTCCCTGCCCACGGCAGGGGGGTTGGAACTAGATGATCTTAAGGTCCTTTCCAACCCTAATGATTCTATGATTCTATGATTCTATGAAGAAAGCAAAAATGTCCACATCCACCCCAAATATATTACAGCTCAATTTTCAAAACCTTTTCTTTCTTCCAACTCTCTGTTCCATAGAAAAGTAATTACTAGAAATTAAAAAAAATCAGATTTGTGCAGCTGATTACCATGTATTTTTTTTCCAGATAGACTCCACGTTATAATAATGAAAAAATCCCATCTATGTTTGAGTTTCTAGGGAGGTACGGAAGCCCAGGCATTCAGAACATAGAATCATAGAATCATAGAACAGTTAGGGTTGGAAAGGACCTTAAGATCATCTAGTTCCAACCCCCCTGCCATGGGCAGGGACACCTCACACTAAACCATGTCACCCAAGGCTCCATCCAACCTGTCCTTGAACTGCCACAGATAGAGCATTCACAACCTCCCTGGGCAACCCATTCCAGTGCCTTACCTCCCTTACAGTAAAGAACTTCTTCCTTATATCCAGTCTAAACTTCCCCTGTTTAAGTTTTAACCCGTTACCCCTTGTCCTGTCACCACAGTCTCTAATGAATAGTCCATCCCCAGCATCCCTATAGGCCCCCTTCAGATACTGGAAGGCTGCTATGAGGTCTCCACGCAGCCTTCTCTTCTTCAGGCTGAACAGCCCCAACTTTCTCAGCCTATCTTCATATGCGAGGTGCTCCAGTCCCCAGTCATCCTCATGGCCCTCCTCTGGGCTTGTTCCAACAGTTCCATGTCCTTTTTATGTTGAGGACACCAGAACTGCACACAATACTCCAAGTGAGGTCTCATGAGAGCAGAGTAGAGGGGCAGGATCACCTCCTTTGACCTGCTGGTCACGCTCCTTTTGATGCAGCCCAGGATACAGTTGGCTTTCTGGACTTTAAGTGCACACTGAAGCCAGATCCAACATGTTGAGGAAGGGATATTTTAGTCTTTAAATTTTCAGTCAGTCATGTACGTTTCACTGTAAATACTCTGAGAGGATACTTCATGGAGCTAGGACCAGCCAGAAGCTTGGATTTATATGTGTTTAGTGCTTGCAGGATCTGAGTTAAATTTCTGCTGCTGAAAGGCATGTGGAAAAAAGGATCTGAATCTAGTCACTCAGGTGCCTTCAACAGTCAATTGAGAAAAGCAGCTACCTCCAGTGGGCAATTCTTTCCATCAGTCTTAGTCATTGGTCTTAAGAAGGGATGATCCACCCTTTGAAGGTGTCTGTCACTCCCCTCTGTAGACATAGCCTAAAAAAAACCCAACTCAGACTTGATAGCTTATTTGGTTGACATGAATCCTATCCCTTGTCATTCATACTCCATTGCTTTAAGTGTTTTAAGGGTTTCTATGATTGTCTTATCTTTACTGTTTACTGAATTCATTAAGACAGCTGGTGGCTGAACTGGTAAATACATTTTTTTTGACAAAAAATACATTTTTTTTGACAAAATGCTGCGATTCAAAGGACACAGTATGTCAAATGCATGCTTCATGATACTTCCAATCTCACTTCCAATTGTGGTTTTTCTCTAGTATCCCTTGCGCTGCTGATTCAAGACATACAGCTTTACACTCTCTTGCTTTTTATTCAGTTTCTCTTAAGAAATCTGTGACTTACAAAGGCCAGCGTACATATGTCATTCTTCATAAGGCTATAGCATGAACTGCGATAGGAACAAATAATGCATGTTTGGTAGCATTTTAAGATATCCTTGCTTTATAAAAATGACTTGTATGACTATGAATATTAAATAAACAAATGGTCTCTTTCTTATTCACCTGGAAAGAGCCTTTGCCTACCTGCTTTCCAACTTATGGTGAAACAGTCTTCCTTTGCTTGTCTCATGATGTGCAAATTAGATTTAAACAGGGTGATAACATTATTACCACTGGAAGAATGTTGTGCTATATCAAACTGAACATTGCACATACATTGTATGCTTAGTATACTGAAATGTCCACTGCAAAAGTGGCGAGTACAACTAAACAGTTCAATCTGCCCTCATGTTATGTAAAACTACTCAAAATGGTACATAGAAACCCTAAAGAATGTTTCAATTACTTTTCAACAAAGACAAAAACCTAGTTCTATCACATTTCTGAATTGAAGTCAGTTAACATGTTGAACAGTTATTGTATTTGAAAAAGCATTCACATATGGATTTACATGGGGGATTGGATACAGGCATGCAACAAGATGTTCTGGGCTCTTTCTTGTGCTGGTAACAACCTGCCTTGCGGCCTCAGACAAGTTACATGTATGTTAAAAGACACATATATGTCCAGGGAAATCCTGGGAAGCTGGATAATGCGGATACTGTAAAACTGCTTCTTTGATTTGTTGCTCTGAAATACAGTCTGAGGTTTTTTCTTCATGTTAAGGCTATACAATCAAGCATAAAACATGGCTTTGAATCTGTCCAGTGGAAGTACTAATGCTGTTTCGCTGGAGGGGCATCCTGCTAAGGCCTGTTAGACAGGTGGAGGATGTTTCCTGCTCTGGTGTGCTACACTGCTGGTTTCTGTGCTAGTATATGTATTGATGACACTTAGCACAACGGTGAAACCTGGAAGATTTTTCTCAGGGTTATAAAGTTGTGGTCAGGACGGACCCCAGCATCCCCAGAATAAGAGCCTTCCCTATTGCTGCTAGGTTTGCCTCAGCAGAGCTGCCTTAATGATCCCTCTGATCTTGGTATTTGAAGTTTTTTCAGGGCACATATACCACATTCCTACTGTAACTACAAGTTCTTGGGTTTGCTTTAAAAAGAAGTATCTTACAGCAGGTATTAATGTTAGCTAATGGTAGAATGGGGAGGCTATTGAGTAAGGGTCGCTTTTCTCCTTTGTCCTGAGGACCATTTGTACATGAAGGGCATTGCATGCATAGGTGTGAACAAGCACAGACCAAGGCAAATGACTTCACACAAAGATTATGTCTTCCAAAGCAGGCAATGAATCAAAACAAACTGGAGGTCACCAGCTGAGAAAAGAAGCTAAGGCTAGTTAGGAAAAAGGAGTTACCTATGTTTAGAAATAGGATTATTTATAAATAAAAGAGTTCTTTATGAATAAAGAGAATGTTGTCATATGCAGTTTAAGAGACATGGGAAAAAAAACGCGAAAGAGACAAGAAGGGCTTCCCTTGCCTAATGAAAAGAGGTAATTCTTTTACCCCAAATAATTGAAAGGCACCAGTGGATTCCTGTGTAAAAACACAGTGAAGAGCAAGCTCTGTCATTTTACCATCAGGTAAACTTACTGAGGTCAGCCCCCGGCCAAGGTGTAAGGCTGACCTCAGCTAGTTTACCTGGTGGTAAAACTAACAGGCTTTGATCTTTACTTTGGTTTTACCTCAGGACATCTCTGGCTTGCTATTTACCTGAAGGTAAAAATCACACCTTTTTTTATCACCAATGCTAAGTCTATGAAGCAAATAGACTGGGAATAAGAAGAAATAAGAGCTGATATATAACAGTACGGGATTCAGGGCTTGTTTTTTTCTTCAAGAGGAAAGAGGAGATTTAGAAATGAGATATGGGGCAGAAGGTATAGTAGAAATGGTAAGTATTGTTAAATAATATGTACAATTACTTCACAGTAATGTTTCAGACAAATAAGGCAGGGAGAAGGAAAGAGGAGAAACAAGGTGGGGAAACAAGGAAATAAATGGTGGACTAATGACGGGAAAAGTATCAGTGCAGAGACTATTTTTTTTTTTTTTTAGTATTTAGAGAAATAAGAATCTGAGGAAAAAATACATGAGATGGGCTGTGTTTGGAAGCTCACTCTATGGCTAAGCAAAAAGAGCAGGCATGAGCAATGAGCCCACAACTGTGTTAGGATAGCAAGATGGGATCACACCATGGCAGGGATGGACTGATGTTGACCTCAGGAAATCCAATGGGATGTGTAAGTGGTCACAATCCCAGATCACAGCTGAATGGCAGGTGGGAGAGCAGGACATTGGGGACTGCTTTCTGCAGAGGTAAGTTGGGCCAAATGGGCTGTTTCACTTCTGGAGGAGGTCAAAGAGGACTAAGAAAAGGGAAGATAACAAGAATCTGTTATGGGACATAGGAAAGGCAGGAATATATAAAAAAGTGCATGTGGAGAGTCACCGCTTAGTCGTGCTCTGATTTTGGCCATGATTGCATGCACTCAACAAAATGTTTGCCATGTAATACCTGCTGCATTTCTGTAATTTCTCTGCTGTTCCAGATTGCTGTAGCTATTTCTAAGCTGTCATATAAATAACTGAGGGTTTCTGTTTGTTTGTTTCTGTTTTGTTTTGTTTTTTTAAAATCAAGATCATACTTCTGTGAGCCCTAATTTAGTCAGGTTACATATTTCAGAGAAAACAGCTTGCTTTGCCTAAGTACTTCTGTGAACTGAACAGTCTGCCCCGAGGCAAGCAAATCCAAAGCCAAAGAGGGATGCACCCTTCATATTCCACTAATTGATTGAAGGGGCAAAAGATCTATAGGAAAAGTTGCATCATTAACTTAATTGAGGGCAAAGCCTAATTAGAGGGGAAATGAAGTAGACAGAGCCAGAGACACAGCAGGCCTTCATGTGAGATATCAACAAACAGACATTGTAACTAAAACCAGACAGCAACCCCAGTACTTCATTTACATCTTCAATTTCTATGTGAAAACATTTACAGTGATTGTGATGTGTATGTGAAATTTCAGAAAGGAGTGCAAAAACCTAACAAAGCTAAAATGAAATCAGCAGGTTTTAGAGTTATGGAAAAAAAATCAACTGACTAAAGTTGCTTTAGAATATCCTGAGCAAACTGACTGAAGTTACTTAAGGCTGCATTTGTGCTCCTCCAGTATATTTGAACTCTACATTCCTGAGGAAATCCAACAAGAACTGCAGCAGGAATTTTACAGTAGCAAGTAAATAAACCAAGTAAATTGTGGCAGATGATACTGCTTTGGTTTGGTTATATAGAATTCCTGAATGAAGACATAAAATGTTATTTTTGCAAGTTTGTTCTTTAAATGGTTACTCTCTGCAGTTACTTTCCTGCAGTCCCCTTGCTTACACAAAGAGGCTTTCCCCCTCAGAATCACAAGATCCTGAGCTGTGACCTGGTGATGTTAAATTCTAGAGGCTTTTTAAGTATTTTTAACTTCAGTTTAATATCTGGACTGAAACAGGTGGCAGTGGTCTTTTCAGGACCTTTTCCACTGCGTTTTAGGGGATTTTTTTTTTTTTGGCATGCAGCTCCTTTTTTACCAACTGCAGGAATACAAACAAAACCTTTTCATAAGAAAAGCCACTTAAGTGAAATGAGGAATGCCAGCAGACATGTTTTGGCTACGGTGCAAGTCTTTAAAGTATATAGACATTATACAATTCAACTGCAGTCACGAGTATTGTGCATTCTTTAAAAAGACGGGCCCTGAGTCTGCTCCCCAAACATGCACAAGGTTTCTGTGAGTATATATAATTAAATAGTGTGTAAATATGTTAATAAATGGAAAGGGAAAATTAATTTTAATGTGAAAACCAAACCTACACAGACCTAGAAAAATCATTACATACTAATTAACCAAAACATTTTTGGGGCTGAGCTCTTTTGTATTCTAAGGAATATTATTAACAGTTTGCAGTTTCACAAACCTCATACTTTATTAATCAATGTAACGTTTACCAGACAACAAGGTCACCCCCATGTTTACAGCAACTGGATAGTAAATGCATGTCTCTGTATCTGTATTTCATTCTCCATACTTTCTGTCCTCTATGATGCAACCACCCTCCTCTCCCAGCTCCTTCCATACAGATTAGCATCTAACTCAAAATTTTGTTCTGGGTCTGAAACAAGAAACAAACAAGAAAACTACCAATGACTTCTGGGAAGATTTTACTTGTGTTGGCTCACCATGTCATTCTCAAATCTGTTAAAGAGTTTTTCCTCAAGACAAGTGAGAGCCACTGATCCAACCCAGATAACACCCTAGCTCCCTTGTCATTCAAATTCTCCCAAGCAAAGCTTGAAAACACTCACTTTAGGCAGAAGACAGAAAGAGGCTCCACTGAGTACAGTATTAGCAATTATCTATGTTGTGTGACAAGGAGCACTAAATACACCTGAAGTTAGCCTAACAAATGCATATTGTGCCATTCTTGCAGCTAAAGACCTTCAGGGCAAATCTCCTTTTAGTTCTCTGAAAGTACATTAGCTCAAAGCTAATTTTGGTGGAAAATTGAATTTATAAAATTATGGGTTTCAAGACAGCAAGAATTACAGCAGTCTACAAATCACTGGAGCAGTCTTTCTTATTTCAGTTTTACAGTAAAGTTTATTGTAAACTAGGTAACAAGAGGAAATCCTGCTTGGATCATACTAGAGTACAATAGTTGAATGTTAACGCATTTATTATCACCTGTCACATCCCTATGAATGCATCATTGTGAACATGCATTTGGGGCTAGGACAGTATCATTAATCATTGTTCCAAAAAAAACCCTACAGTAGTTAATTATTTGTCTCAACATATTGCATCTAAATAATCCTCCTCATTAAATCAATTATGAAACAATGTAAATATCCTAATTGAGCTAGTAAGATCTAGAACATTGTTGCAAAATAGAAATGAAAAGAAACTACCAAATCCTATCCTTATTTTCAAATACATAAAGCCGATTTCTTTCATGCTTTAGCAGGAATCATACAGCTTGGGAATTAAATTAGGTAGGGGTTTAGCAATGTGCTACCTTGTCAGGTGCCTTTTTACAGCTTGGAACACAGACAAAACTTACTTTGGCGTGCTCATAATATATACTGTAAACATATCTTATGATGCAAGGAAGTTTTTAACACTTCCCATTGTTCTCAATTGAATACAGAAAGCAGTAGAAGCTATTGAGCCCTCTGTTTTTGAAAATACAGTCCAAATGTATATCAAACTCACCTTCTTAAGAGTGGCATTCACTGAAGCAAGTGTTGACATGTGTATATGTGAATTAGCTACCGCAGGCTCCCCTTAAAGTAAGCAGAGGGAAACAAGTAGTTTTAAGACTTGATTCATCTGACTTATTTTAAATATCTGCTTTGGGATGAGATGAATCACATCCTAGAAGTGTCTTTTTTTTTTTTTTTTCTGTTGACCCAAGAGGGAGTCCAAGACTTCTAGATGTCAAGATGAGGATTTCTACACAACAGGATGCCTACATCAATGATCAGTTGAATTGAAATTTCAGCTGAAGATCCATCAGCCTGGTGGATAACACAATGCAAGCAATATGAACTTGAAATCTCAAAAGGAAAGAATTAAGGGATGCTGGCTTCTGATTATTTACACCTACAGCATCATAGAAGAGATGAAACTATACCAAGGACTTGATTGTAAAGAGTGGAGGGACACAGTCTAGCAAAAAGATACAAGAGATAAAATGAATGGAATATACTCTGAAAACTGCCCTTTTTCAGGTAGTTTCTCCACAGCCCTAGGATCTGCTTCTGTTTTTAGGAACAGTTCCCCATGGCATTGCAGGAAATATTTTCTAAACTATGTCCAGACCATCTTTTTGGTTTGATTCCTGGCTTTGTAATAACGCCACTTAGACATGGTAGTCTTTTCTTTTGATAGAAACAAGTAGTCCATGCAAGATGTAGGAGAAGAGTGTGGAACAGCCCACCATTTTTTACCTTTCTTTTTCACATCTGGGTGCATCAGCAACATGACAAACATCTTTATCTTTAGAAGAGAAATTCTTATACTGAACATCACTCTTCACCCGAATAAGAACTGTGTGAGTCATCCTTTTCTGTGTAGTAGTTATTGGCGGATTTATTTCTGTTCTCTCTCACTAGTAACAAAAGAAGAATCTATATATTTTGCATCTTCTGCAACTTCCAGAGTACAATTAGACACTTTACAGTTTTCTGGGTTTGGGTTGTTTTTTTTCTCACTATGCCCTCAAACCAAATGAAATACAATTACTAGTTTGGTTTTTTTTTTGCTTCAATGACATTTAAAAGTCAGTAGGGAAGAAGAAAAAGAAACCTAGAAAGTAATGTTTCCTTTCATAGGAAAATGAATCAATGTTAATGTAAAAAAAAAAAATGTTCTATACATCCATTGTAAATTGCATCTTCCAAGTTTCCTATAAAAAATACTAACATTTGTCAACAATTACCACTTGTTTTTTTACAACATTTCTTTCAAAATATTTGGAGATACCTACTGTGTGGTAACTATGGGCAAATGTTGATTTTTAATAGCTTTTATTATATGTGGTCTTGTTACTGGTGAAGACATGATGAACTTTCAGAATAATCTCATACTAAATCACAACTCATTTTATTTTTAAATAGTCACATTAAACTTACAAAACAAAACTCTAAATCCCAGAAAGGAATAAACTGTGTAGAATTATTTGACTTGTGGTGGTTTCTTTTCCTCACTGTCTGAACACATTAAAATTCAGCACATTCTGCATTTAATAAGTTCATTACAGTTACAGGACATATATTGTTAATTAGGAACTTCACTTTCCACAGAGGATTGACATCCCCTTTTCACCTGAAATATGCAAACTAGTATTTTGTGGAAATAAATTTTGAATTCTGTGGACACAGTAGCAAAGTGAATTTGTCAGACTTACCAGATTTTCCAAATTGTCAGACTGCTTATGAAAGAGGAGGTACAGACTCTTTGTGAGCTTCCCACAGACAAAGGCATGCTGATCCTCATCCCACTGACAGCAACAGAGCAAGTTGCCACTGTCTTCAGTGTGATGAGGCTTCAGCTGGAAGGCAGAAGCATTTTCTAATGTGAAGGGGCAGCCTTGTTAGTGGAACTCTTTCCCAGGAAGTCAGAAGCTGATCAGCTCTACTCTCAGCAGGAGATGTCAACAATGTCTATAGAAATTATGATGGGCGCTTCAGATTACATGAAGAAACTGTGACTTTCTCAGAAAGGTCATATGTAAAACATTCTCCTTAAACACAATCTCCTCAAATTAAATCAGCACTTTACACAATATAATTCATTATTTCAGTCATTGTTTCTTAACAAATAACTAAAAATCTGTAAAAGATGCTTTAGAAAGAAAACAGAAGTCAAAACAAGTAAAGCTTATTTTTTTAAGAATAAAAATCCTAAAACATGAACATCTGAAACTAATAAGCTAAAGAGGAAAAATCCTGCTCCTCTTTTTTGCCTGAAGGTGGGCTTTTGCTGGAGGAAAAAAAAAAAAACAAACAAACTATCCCGCTACCTGAGGCATGATCCTGAGCAAAGCCCAGCTCTTTAGGTTTGGGTCAAGGAAGACAGGATTTGCCTCTACAGGGCGCATGAGTGGATTAACATGACAAATTAACTGTTAATCCAAGTAGCAGCAAATTTAATAAACTCCTCATGAACACTACCTTAGTGGTTCGAACTGTTTGCTTGAGTGTTTTCAGTTTGTAGAGTGAATATGAACCAGTCTCCTGTCTAGAGGCATATGTAATGGTCACCTTGGTGAATAAATATAGATGAGCCCATCCCGTGGCCTTCATAGTGATGTTGGTTTTACTATAACCATAGACAAGGCACTTCAAGGTTTGGGTCTGAAAGAAATAAGATATTCTGGCTACTATTCGTTCTTACTTTCTCTAAACAACAGGTGTGGATCTCTCTAAATTTGGTAGAGGAAATCAGTTGCAGGAAGGCTGTTGTAGCCTGCTATTTTTTTCCATTTTGACATATGCAGCTGCCAAATATTAATGGTTTTCCACTGGAGACTTATAACTAGTCAATTTTAAAAAACTATTACACTATTATTTGTTAGTAACTGGTTTTCAGACCAGTACAAAAGTCTTTTAGATATCATTGAAAGATTTCTTTTTCTCCTTTGGAAATGTGAAAGTAACTGGTCTGAGAATTCCTTACAATCACCTCTTTTTTCACTTGTTTGCAAGTTTGGTTTTACTTTTCTTGCATTCAGTGTCAAATCTCACTGAATTTAGCTAGAGATTTCAGGGTTTTCAGCCATACCAGTTTAAGCACAAGTATTCCAATTTATATTGGTATGAAGAGGAAAAAGATTACAAATAATAATTTAATAGTAAGTTTTAGTTCCAAGGGATTATTCAATTTAAATAATTTAATTTAAATTTAAATGAAAAAGAACAAGTGTGTGACTCAAGTGCCAACAAAAACAGGTACCTAGCTTGGACATAATTATACAAGTAAATCTCCTCTTGCCATTACTGAGAGTTTGCCTCTATCACTTTAATGACAATTTTATACTGTCCAGTGACTGCAGGACTGGGTCCTCCATCTGTAATAATTAAACCTTTCAGAAATGTTTCAGTCTTACAGATAATTTTCATCCCTGTGTCTCCATATAGTTACATTAGTAAGCTTTTATTGTCCAATAAAAAAGTACTCCAAATTTTGCCTGAATACATAAAGTATAAAATGCTTCAGAGAAATACATCATCAGTGAGCATATGATGGGAAATCTTTCATTTAAACAGTAACTAGTTTTAAGCTTTCCATGTTAATAAATCAATTTTAGAATTATAGTTTAGACTAAAACCTGAGAGGGGGCATTTTCTTATTTTTTATGAACAAGAATTCAAGAATTGCATTATTGTTAAGATTTCAAGAGTTTTTTATGTGGGAGACTGTGGTGGTAGTTTGTAATTTAAGTGTTCTGAAATGCCATTGAAAAAAAAAAAAGGAGGAAAAACAAAAGGAATAGAGAAGAAAGAACATGACTTATAAAAATGAGAAAAAAGAAAAACAGCCAAAACACTACAGGGTTACAAGAGTAAGAAAAAGAGTAAAAGTTCATTTCAACATAGTGATTTATAGGGAAAGGCTCAGCAGCTTACATAAAACCAAAAGGGGAAGTGGTCGAACATTGGGTCAAATCTCTATTCACATGTTTTGTAATAAAAGGCTGACTGTAGCCTTTGAGCCTTGCTTCCAGTCACAGACAATGGCAATTGCAGAGCAGGACTAATAACAGGATTTAGCATAGATCCACCACAGGAAGTGAACAGTTGTGCTGGCAAATAATTAGCCAGAGAACTTTTTATGGCAACATCAGGATGCTCTCTGTGCGTTAAAGAATTGTCTGCAACTGTGATCATGGAGAAAAAAATAGTGACTTCTCCCTGTTTGTAGAAGACTTTTACTTGTGGATCATTTTTTTACAGCATTTCTTTTTTTTTTTTTTTTCCTTCTGGTTTAATTTAGAAGCAATAGTGTAAGTATTGAATTTGCATTTGAAGGTTTTTTTTAAAATGTTCTTTTTCTGTTTTTTCCCCTTTTTTCTTCAGTGATGTTTTTTATTGCAAGGTGAATTGTGTTTATTTTGCATGGCTAATAAGTGGGTTCAAAGCAACACTTTGATCTTGAACCCCTGCCAGATTCCAAGAGCTGAAAGCCCCCCTGTGCAGTAAAGTAGACCTGTACTCACAAAGCCTGGCTAATTTGCAAAGGAATGTCAAAATTACTGGCACAGCTGACTATTGTGGTGCAGTACAGTCTATATTTTTTCTAAAGAACAGAGATCTGGTTTTCTCTATATGTTTGTCACTTGGTAGAAAACTAAGTTTAAGTATCACCCTTCTCTAGGTGAGGATCTTCTAAGTAATTGCATTAAGACAAACAAGCAATTTAAAACACAAACCAAAACAAAACAGATGTGCTACTGTTAAATTTTTTCTTTCAGAAAAGATAATTTTCTGATATCCAATGCAATTAGATCTGAAGAAAGCAGTCTACCTGTTCTTCAGCATTTTATAAAAGCTGCGAAGGATTTTAGCTAAGGAAGAATAACTCATGTCCTATGTGAGTTCTCTGTACACATTTCTACACCTTTAGTCTTCATCATTTCTGTATAGTGAGAGTAATATTTATTTTCCTGGAAGTGGGAGACATTAATAAAACTTTCAGAATGAAACGCCTAATATCCATTGCCTTTGCATATCTGCTTCCTAGCCACAGAGGAAAAAAAGATTAACAAAGTGATGAGACTGTTCCCTTGGTATATCAAGAAACTAGAAGTACTAAGAACAGTAGAAATTTCACATGAATAATTTGGTTTGTGCATCATCAGCCTGTACTTCAGTGCAGAAAAGCAATGACAAAATCCCTGGATGCTGACTCACAATGTAACTGGAGAAACAGACTTCCAGAACTGCAGAGTGGTTATGTATAAACCTGAATTTGGCTCTGTGGAGGCCAAGGAGGGAGCAAGGAACCTCAAATCACCCTTAAAATTGGAAATTGTGAAAGAAAGAAAATGCCTACAAAGCTTCCATGCCTTTCTGGATTTAGGCTGTATCTGCTCAATTGATAGTGAAGCTTTAGTGCATTACTACACACATGCTAGCCTAAGCACTCCCAGCAACAGCAAAAGCACAGAAAGAACAGCTTTCCAGCAACATTAGAAATAGGAGCATAAACTGTCCTGTGTCCTTGAGTACCCTCCTTCACTTTACTGTGTGGATAAGAGAGTGCTCAGAGCTTTCTATGTTAACAGGCATTCATTAAGACAAGTATACACAGGGCTTCTTTTTTGCATAAATAGGCAAGCTTGACAAAGGGCAGGAGAAAGGAAATAGTATTAGCCATAACGTCATGAGTAAGGAACTGAGGCTCAGAAATATTACCAACAAGATTTTCAGAAGGATTAAAGCAGCATGACTTTATTGACTGTGCTGCATTAACATCAAATGTGGTTTGACCCTCAGTGATTTCTTCAAAGTAAGACTGGAAGCAGAACAGGAACCAAACCCAGGTCAATACTCAACCCACAAAACCATAATTTCTTTCCTTACTTCTTTTTTATATTTAGGGGAAAAAGGCAACACATGTGCCTGTAGGGTGACCTGTCATGCTGCTAAGCCTCTACTTGTACAAATCCAGTCCCTCTCATTTTAACTAACTCTAATTTTGAATGATGTCTTTGGCATTCTGCCTTGGACTTCTCACAAGGCTCTTTTTTCTTTTTTTTCTTTTTGGTAGGATTTTTTTTCTTTATTTTGTTTCTCTTTTGAGAAGGGAGATAGTAAATGTGAATAATTATTGCTCCATGAAGAACAGATCTCTTGTAGTCAAGTTTGGCATCACTGCCATTCCTTAAAAGGAAAACTTACTTAAAGTTTAAACTAAAACCATGGTATTTAAACTGTGAAAATCCCTAGGAGTTTCCAAATGAATCATTCATGTGAGCTTCCAGCAAGAGGTTATGTTTTTTAATGTTCTGTTTATGGGACCTATTTTCTGTGTTGTTTTGTTTGCATTCTTGGAGAATTACATTATGAACACTAAAATTGGTAATTTTATTTTTTGCATGCTTCAAAATATCTAGATCAAACTTGGCATCAAATAAAAATAAAAAAGAAAAATTTGTTTCTGGATACAGTTAGAGAAATGTAACATCCATTTAAGAGGAATGTGGATATAGTACAAGTTCTGGTATGCAGTATATACTATGTCTACATATTCTGAGAGGAAGAGAACAGAGAGAAATTATTCAAGGAATGAAGAAAGGGGCCAGATTTTTAATTCAAAATTCACACACAAGCTTGCATCTGCAGCAGCAAGTGGATTGATAGCACTATAGATACTCTGCCAAGTTTTATGGCTAGCAAACTCTGTGAAGTTTGAAGTGCAGCTCTTACTTCTAACTGCAGTTTTATATATACATAAAAGAATATTTTCTTCTGCATGTCATGTTTATATCTATAAATTCAGCTATATTTACCTGCATAATAATATTAATAATATCTAAATATACATTTGCAACTGAATGCTACAAAGTCAGCATAATTGTGTGGGAAAATACAGCGATGTCAGGAAAGTGCTAGTATTTTTGTAAACAAAATAGTTAGTGGCAGGGCCTTGGGGTATGTTGAAAAATATTTTTGGACTGCCTCAATTTTTCCAAGATGAGTTTACTCGGTTGCCATGACTCTTTCCCCCATTATGAACAGCTGTATGTTGGCATGTCTGTTCTTTGACTGCCACATAGGTTTAGTCTGCTTTCATTATAGAAGCTACTGCAGAGAAGTTACCTGAGATCCAGGCATCCTAAATCACATACCAACTATGAGCTGACTTCATCAAGTTGTGAAAATGAGTATGCTTTATGCTTTTGTTATTCAGGTTTTTCTTTTATATGCCAAATTATAGATAAAACTGGCATAACAAATGCAGGAAGATTCTTATGTAACTTGTTCTATTAACTTTAGTTATGTATAATTTAATTTATGCAGACTGATATTTTCTGAAGTGATTGTTTGAAAAAAAAAAATTAGAAACTTCCTGAGAAAAGGAAATTCTTCCCATAACTTCTTCCACAATTAAATGCAAATGTAATAAAAAATCATCAGTGAGACTTTTTTTAAATGAGGTTCCACTGAAACTGGCTCTCTACGATATCGCACAAAATATTATGATAATAATTTGTAAGAAAGAGTAAAATGATTGCTAATGAAGATTGTGGCTGACAAAAAAAAACAAAAAACCCAGAACAAAACCAGCAGAATGATAAATGTCAATACAGTCCACTGAGTCACCTGCACCAAGTGATACGTAGAATGAATATGTATTTTTAAAAGTAAGGACAAATAACTCTGGGCACACTTTAAAGGTGAAGAACTATTTTAGTCACTGTAATCTAATAAAAGACCATGACAAGATAAAAAAAAAAGAAAACAAACTCCCATTAAGCTAGTGCTGCTATTCTGTGACTAAAAAGACCTAAAATGATTCCAGGATTTATGAGCAGGGAAATATGAAGTAGGTGTAAAGGGATCACATTACCTCTGGTACAGCTATTAATGAAACATTGAGTCCAGATCAAGTACCCACACCTGAAGAATGTGTTATTGCATTAAAGGGAACTTGCACTGACAAAACAAATACTAGGGAAGGAAGAATCAAAAAATGTGCATTATTGCTAAAGATTTAATAAGGTCACATGTACAGCAGAGTGATTTTCAATCTGGCTTTGAAGCACTGCATGAAAGTGAAAGGTTGACCAGAGATACCCTTAAAATAAAGCCCAGTGTTTAATGTGAAAGCTCATGAATGCTCATGAACGCTTGCAACATACAACATACTTAACTCAAGGTTAATTTTTTTTGTAGCACAGCTACAAATACCTTGAAGCAGGTATTGATAGAAGAGGACCTCATCGCTCCAGTTAAAGAGGTCAGATGGATTAGCACAACCGGCCATTAGCTCATTGCTGCTAGCATAAGTGCATGTTTTCAGAGCAACAGTCAAGTGCAAAAACTGAAGGACTACAGCTCCTCTCTGGAGCCTGCTCTCTCTTCCCAGGAAAAAGTGAATACCACATCCCGGACACAGGATTAAGAATCTCAGGTACATTAAGCAGGTACATTAAGCAGGATCTCCACTAACTTTAGTCACCTTGGTTGATTGTCAAAGCCTCATTGACAGTCAGCAGAGAGAAACAATTATCCCAATGGGGCAACTTATCTCATCCTAGTAAGTGTCAAAGGTAGACAAGAATGCTTCACTCAGGTATTGTCTTACCACAGAAAACAGATGCTTGAATGAGTTCTGTAAATAGCAGGCAAGAATCATGTAGGTCCAGCTGCTGACATCCATAATGAAGAGACACATAAATACTTTTTGGACTCAATTAATCTGACCTGCTTTAGATATCTTCTCTAAAATAAAAGGTACCATGTGAAAGAAATATGAAAATGGAAGTTTTGTCATGTATTTTTGTCATGTATATCTGCATTTTATTATGTAATCCTCACATTAGATGTCTTAAATTCAAAATGTTAAATGTAAAGAATACAAATCCGGCCATACAAGAAATTATTTTCACTTTTATGTCTTCAGGATATGGGTGATGGCAAAGAGAAAACAGTGAACAAAACTCCTAGAAGGGAGAGGAAAAACACAGAAGAATGGTTTTACCTCTGTAAAAGAATGGAGGAGAGTGACAAGACTAGGAATGATACAGGAAGTGGAAAAAAATGATATAAAATCCTTCCTGTGCACCCCCACTTCGAGACAAATCAACATTAACATGTGTCTTTGACAATCTGTGCAGGCACTGACAATTTTCAAGATACATTGACAGTAATCCAATGGTGGGAACTGGCATTGAGCCCTGAATTACACAAAGAAGAAAAACTAGTTTAAAATGTTAAAGAAATTAAATTGAAAATAAAACAACATAATTGGCATAACTAAGGAAAAGGAAAAAGGAAAGTTGCTGCATTTCTTTTGTAACTCCTTTTACTCAGATTCATTACATGTTTTGTCATATGTACTTCATTTGAGGTTTCTTAGTGCATTAATGCACAATCATATGGTCTGGTCTTATACACAAACTTAGTCTTGTAACTCATCAAATGGATTATGGAAAACAGATCAGCATTATAAAAAGGTATCACCCTGAAAATTTACATAATATTGAAGAAAGTGACAGGATTTTAGTGGAGTAATCTTTTCCTCAAGTACTACTTTCAGTAGTACCAGGAAAACAATACATCTTTGAGACAACAGATAGCAAATAAACATTTCTGTATACTAAGAAGCTATGGAATCTAATTGTTTATATGTATTTTCAAAATTAAATCCTAACTCAATAAATTGGAAGTACCAAAATCATTTTCTGACTCTGAGGACACATGGCATGCAATAGAACCCAGCCATACTATCATTAATCTTATTCTCTAAAACTCAGCCCCTCATCTACTGGGAGCTTGCTAACTCTCAGACTAGGCTAAGAAGTCATGTTGGAGAATGCTAGCTGTCACAGGACAAAATCATGACTGGAAATGTTCTAGCAATGCAACTGTATGGATTACTGCAGTTCTGAGTTCTCAAATTCCTAAATTTACCATTATGAAATGCAATATTGAAGTTCAGTGTTCTTATAAGTGACTGCCACGGAAGTCATTACTTCCATACATGCTGCTGATTTCAACATGGAGTAATTGGGCGAGGTCTTAGAGTAAGGTAAGTTATATGAATAAATGTTTGCATGATCATGTTCAAACAACACTGACCTTATCCCAGGCACAATGAGCAAAACCAATGGAGTTACTATGTGTATTGAAGGAGTGAAGGGCAAGTAGGGGAGACACCCTCCCCCCATAAATACACAAATAAATACAATTTCATGTATATATATACACACATACATAGAATATATTTTATATAGAAAATATAATTTCTGCAAAGAAGACATTAGAAAAGGGTAAGGAATATGAATCATAGGGAAGGCAAAGACTAAGGCTTGTATTTCAGCTTGTAGACTCCTTTGCCTCTGAAATGGTTCCCTTGAGGCACTGTTCTGTAGGTTAGTAATCCTCATGATTAGAAAGTGTTTTCCTGATATTTCACCTAATTATACCCATCTGTAATCTCTTCCCAAAAGCCTCTCCTCATTTTACCTCTTTGGCATACTCTAAACAAGTCTTTTCTTTCAGCTCAGTCTTTCAGCTAAACAAGTCTTTTCAGCTCAGTAGCTGGCTATGTAATACCCTATATAACTGGAATCCAAATCTGCAAATTGCTGAGCAACACCAAGCTTCATTAATTTATAAATGGCAGTGAAGGTTCTTACCTTCTCACAAGTTAGTGCCCAACATTAATAAAAATGTATTTATTTAAAATAAACAAAACATGTAGTCTTGTTGTGTATGTAAAATACCTAAATAAATAACTTGGTTTCTTTCCAGCCTTCTCTTGTTCCAAGAAAGCACAGAATTACGCTTTTGGTAGTAATTTTTGTAGAATATTTCCTTTCAGGAAAGTCTGTTTCTACAACATGTATATTCTGGGAATAATTTTCTGGGAAGACAGGGCCTTTAATTTTAAATGTTAAAAAATAAATGTTTCACTAATAGTTATGAGTCCAATTCTGTGAGGGGTGAGTGCCACAAGTCCTGGGGTAGATTCTTACTTATGCCAGCTTCCACAAATTAGAGACTCAGAGTTCCACGATATGCTAAAGCTGCAGTATCTTGAAAAAGTTTGCTTAGATGTAGTCCAGCCACCAACGAATGCCCTTTTCTTATAGTTTCTAGTTTACTGCCTGCACTACAGAATAAAGTTGTCCCCAGTGAAGAACTTAAAGTATATTGCTTTTCCATTGTTTGTGTGCATGTAAAGAGAAAGAATGGTGGACTCTATCCTGGGATGTGAAGATACAGTTATCCCAGTCAACTAACTAATTGCCTGAAAAGGAAAAGCCATGTGTTTTCAAGATAAAAATCCAGCCAGCTAAAAATAAACATGCACATGTATATATGTACATTACAATTTTGAGATTTCTTCTCTTCTTTAGACTTTTGGCAAGCTACACAAGGAGATTGCTGCTTATGTCACCAGAATACCTTCTGGGGTTTCCTGCTTGAGAGTGTCAGTGAAAGCAGTGTTCATCATAAAAATAATATGCACATGATTAAGGACAGAGAAAATGCTTCTGAAACTGCCAACATTGCCAGCAAAAGGTGAGAAGCCTCCAAAGCTTTTAGGAAACTGAAGATGGGAAATTTGAAAGACCTTTCACATGAGTCAGACCTCTGTTAGATAGATATCTAACCACTCAGGAACTTGGAGACTGTGTAAATACATGATCAGCTTTCACAACCAGTGAAGGCTGCTAGCTGGCCCCTGAGTGATGTGTTGTGTTCAATATATTCAAGATTGACACAAAAAGTGGGAGAATGTTCAGGTGACAGAGCCTGTCAATGACACAAAACTGTTTGGAACAGTCAAAGCTGACTGAGCAGAAATGTAGCAAGATCACACAGCAATGGGGTGCCTGGGTAACAAAACAGGAGGTGAAATTCAATCTGAATAAGCAGAAAAAAACATAGAAGGAGAAAAAAAAAAACACTTAAACAATCATACACTTTCAACTATATATTATTACCCAGGAAAGACACACTGGAGTTTTACAGATAGTTTTAAAAAAATAGTTAAATACTAAGCAGTTATAGAAATGCAACTTTAATGACAGAAAAGCCGAGGAAAAATAAAACAAAACAAAACAAAAGCATCCTTATGTTATGTATAATTCAACACCATAGCCCTGTCTGGACATTTTTTCTGATTCTGGTCACCTTCTTCAAAAAAGCCATAATGAAACTAGACAAACAATAGAAAAGAGCAGCAAGGATAATTAGAGCTACAGAATAGCTTTTATCTAAGCAGAGATTGAATTGATTAGGCTGTTCAATTTAGAACAGAGATGATTGATACACGCTTCTAAAATCATAAAAGTTATAGAGAAAAATAAAAGTTGTTGGCTGAGAAAGTTGGGGCTGTTCAGCCTGAAGAAGAGAAGGCTGCGCAGAGACCTCATAGCAGCCTTCCAGCATCTGAAGGGGGCCTATAGGGATGCTGGGGAGAGAATCTTCATTAGGGACTGTAGTGATAGGACAAGGGGTAATGGGTTAAAACTTAAACAGGGGAAGTTTAGATTGGATCTACGGAGGAAGTTCTTTACTATAAGGGAGGTGAGGCACTGGAATGGGCTGCCCAGGGAGGCTGTGAATGCTCCATCTGTAGCAGTGTTCAAGTACAGGTTGGATGGAGCCTTGGGTGACATGGTTTAGTGTGAGGTGTCCCTGCCCATGGCAGGGGGGTTGGAACTAGATGATCTTAAGGTCCTTTCCAACCCTAACTATTCTATGATTCTAAAACATACAGATATCAATTATGTATTATTTTCTGTAATAAAACTATGAGACAAACAATAAAAACAGCAGCCAGAAAATCAAAAGAAATTAAAGGGTTTAGTTTTTATTTTCTTTATTTCTTTTTTCCTTCCTTTTTTTTCTAAGATATCACATTGCTTGAATTTGTTGCCACAGGAAGACAGGAGGCAAATGTGCAGTTTGATGCAATAATTAAACAAAGTCATGGAGGACAGATGCTTTCCTGCCTTGTCCTCTGAATCAGGACATCCCTTAACTGCAGAAAGAGAATCCTATTACTTTATATTGTCCTGTTCCCTTATACTTCCTCCCCTAAACGATCTTTGCTAAGCACTGTTTCTATTGATTCTCCACTCATATATAGTACTTTCATTGCTCCAGGCCAGTGCCTGAATGTGTAAGTGAATTCAGTGGAGAAAATACAGATCTCATAGAAAGTGTCAGAAGTTTTGGCTCAGGGTTGCATAGTGTGTCCTCCAGCATGGACTTCATTATGGAAAGAGTGCCTTTCCAATGCTCTTTTCTTTCCAGCTGAACAGATCAACATCAGATCAATGCACCGTCCCCCCAGGGAGCTGAGAGATACCTTTTATCTTTCTTTACTGAGAGGGCTATCTCAATTGTCCACAGGCTCAGCCATGTAGTGGCAAGGTCCAACAAAAATTGATTTATATAGTGAGAAATAAAGACAAAGTTGTAATGAGTTGGTTGTTGGTATCTCCTCCCAGGTAACAAATACTAGGACAAGAAGAAATGGACAAGTTGTGCCTGGGGAGATTTAGACTGGAAAAGGGATGTCAAGCATTGGAACAGGCTGCCCAGGGAAGCGGTTGTGTCTCCATCTCTGGATGTATTTGAAAGACATATAGATTTAGGGACACGGTTTAATGGTGGACTTGGCAGTGCTGGGTTAATGGTTGGACTTGATCTTAAAGGTCTTTTACAACCTAACTGTTTCTATGATTCCATGATTAAAACAACACCCCTCCTTTTCCCCTCTCCCAGACTCAGCAAAGTTCACTTTATCACTTCACTCAAGACTTGTCTTCGTACCCTGAGTGTCATGGGGCTCAGGATTCAGGTGGGTATGGTCAATATGTAGCAGTTTCTCTCTTTTGCTCCTTTCCTCTCAAATTTTTCACCTGCTCCAGTGTGGGCTCTCCAGGGGCTGTGGTGAGCAGAGCACATCGTCCTACCAACTTCTAAGATAGGAGCTGAGAGAACGGCATACCTGGACTGACTGGTGAAAGAACTCATAGAAGATCACAAAAAGTCCCATCTAGCAGCCGCTGTTGAAGACATGGTGTTAGACTGAAGCCACTTTAAATCTCAATGAATATCCTTTCTAATATGGATATGGTTTAGTTCAGAACTTTCATTTTCTAAGGCTATGTTTTGCTAGCAAAAAGATTACATCTGTTTAAAAGGAAACAAAACCATCACTGAATCATCAGATATATGAAAAGCCAGTGTATTGCCTTTAAATAAAATAGGATATTTTTTTGCAGGTAGAGCACTGCCCTAAAGATGATTATCTCACCAAAGATTTCATCATACTGCCTTTATTAGCCTTTCTTCACAAAATAAGAAGCTGTTCTATCAACAAAGCTAGAGATGCAGAGAGAAAAGGTAATGTCTTTTGGGGCAAGTCTTCTATTTTTTATCTAATCTGCCTGCTGGATCATTTAAGCCACCTGTTATTTTATCCCTGACCTTGCCATGAGAAACTGCTTAGTAGTAGGTTGCAGACCTCCATCGGCAAACATGCTGAAAGTGTACTCAGAGAGTGGTTGTTGATTAATTATGTATACTCCATGTCACTGAGATCCCTGAGCATGTCAGAGGGTTGGAGACAGGAGGAGGTGTATTGTTTCTGATTTTCTCTACTACATAACATTCTAAGTTTGCACAAACAAAAGGGTCAGAGCACCTTGCAGTTTTTAACAAAACTTGCCTATGGTATTTTTCTACTTGAAAAAAACTGAAAGCTTATGCAAATTTATTGTTTAGAAGTAGGCAAGAGGCAGGCTTAATTGCACATTATTTGTAAACTGTTACCAGTGCAAGAGAAAGCTGAACTGTATAAAGATAAGGTGTAATACATTATCCATAGACTAAGAATCTGTAGAAGCTGTGTTTATATTTTTTAACTTGTTCACTTCCTTGAAGTACAGCTGCAATCCAGTAAGGGATTCTGAACACTGTGAGTCCAAAACTTAATCACAGAGGAAACAGAATGGAAATTATAGCAGTGAATTAGGCACCCTAGCATCTGAGACTAATGACCATAGATGAGGTATTCACAAGAGCTAGTAGAGAAGACTGAGTCAAGAGTCAAGAACAAGAGTGTGTCTCAAGACCTTCCTATCACCCTGGAAGACAGCAGTTTATTCTGAAGCTACATTTGGGCAACTTTTTCCAGCCACGATACAGAAAAATTCTTAAACATAGATGAAGGAACACGTACATATATAATATCTAGTGATTTGAATAACTGTCCAAGAGGAAACATCTGCAGCTAGGGGTGTTTGAACAGACCTGTGCCCCAGGATCGCTGAGAATTTTATGTGAGATCATCCTTCCCTTTTTGTCTGTAGAACTCTGAGGAATGCATGAGTCAAGAGGCCAGAAAGGAAACAGGTAAGAAAGAGCTTGACTCTGGAACACCCTTTTTAGGGGAAAAAACTGTAAGGGAAGTCCTGTGTTAACTAGTTCCTCTTAATAAAAATATTTATGCTTTAGTTTACCTTAAACTACTACTAGATAAAAAAAAAACAAACCACCCATATACAAAAACTCCCAACCAAAACCACGATCCCGAACAACCATGCCACCACCCCACACTAAAGCAGTAACTCGAACCACAGAAATGCTTTACAAACGACAGCAACAGTTTTCAGTCACCTAGCATTACGTGAATTTACACACTAATAATCTATTCAGCAGTATGTCGTATTCTTCTTCCTTAGCTCTTTCAATTTTAATATTTCATCCTATCAACCCTTCTTTTCTTTTTTTTTTGACTTACATTTATAAGAATGAAAATAGACACTGCATACTGTGCTCATATACTGCATACTGTGCTCATATACTGCCTACTGGGAAACTATCAACTCTTCTGGAAGCATAGAAACTTGAAAGTCTTAACAATGGTTTACTTCTCCAGAAAGTGCATTATTATTTTAATCTGTATACTTATTTATTCTAAACATGCTAAAACATGTTATTAAGGGCATTGTTCAAAACTTCTTAAAAACTGATAAGCTTGGGGCATTGACTGCCTCTTTATGAAGCCTGTTTGGTCTTGGCAGAACTTCTTCATGTCCGGTCTGAACCTCCCCTGGTGCATCTTTGCACCATTACCACACATCCTATCACACAGGAAGAAGGAAGCAGTGCCTTCTTTCCTCCATACCCTCCTCAGGAAGGTAGAGAGAAATGAAGCCACCCTTCAGCCTCTTTTTCTCCAAACTAGACAAACCCAAAGTACTTAGCTACTTTTCTCAGGACATTCCTTTCACCAGCTCTGTTGCCCTCCTCTGGATGCGTTCAAGGACCTTCATATCCATCTTAAAGTGAGGGGCAGAACTGCACACACTACTCAAGGTGATGCTGCAGCAGTGCTGAATACAGCCGGACAATCACCTCTGTTAACTATAAAGCTGGCTATGCTGTGCTTGATGAACACCAGGATGCTGCCAAGGCACACTGACATATAATCAACTACTAAATATATATTCAAGAGAAAAAAAAAAAATTTAGTTTGGGGAAATCTGAAGTAGCTGTGGACTGAAAGAAATCACTAAAACCTGGACCCTTCCAAAATGTGATTAAATCAAAAAACTAAAAGAAGTTAGTTTACATTTGCCTTATAGATACTGCCAGAATTCAGCAGATAAAATAATCATGTCTTATCCACACACAGCTGCTGGTGTTGAGTGTGTTGCTTATGTACATAAACAATCTTATTTCTTTACTGTTTCTATGCCCAAAGCATCCAAGTACTGTCAGAATACCCAGTCTTTACTTCAGGGCTTCTTGGCCTTCAGGGCTTCTGGATTTCCCTGAAATAACTACTTTTAGTTATTCCAGGACATTAAAGACAAAAGCAAAAAGACTCATTTGCTGGTGTGGGTAGAAGAATAGTAAAAACTTATGTCAGAAAAGATCCTGCAAGAGAAAATGGACAAACAGATGAGAATAGGTATCCTTGGTGGTGAAAACAGACTGGTTGAGTAGAGATTAGATCTGGAAGCTGAGGAAACAAATGTGGTTATTCAGACCTAATAATCAGGTAAGAGACTGATGACAGACTGCAAAAAGATGCAAGTGCGAAGATGGTTTTAAGAAGTTGTGGGACTGACTGTGTGAAAGGTGTGACAAAGACAGAGGGAAGACAATGACACTAAGGTACATGCAAAGGTCAATGGGACAGGGGGATCCAGAAGAAAAGTGAGAAAAATATGAGCCAGAGGCGTCATGGGATCTTCAAATGCTTATGACAATCAGGATGGGTTGACAAAAGAAGCTCTGGTTGGAGAAAAATGGAAATGTATTGGGAACAAAACAAAACAAACAAGCAAAAAACCAACAACCAAGCAAAAACCTAACCAAACAACCAACGAAAAACAGAAAGAAAAATGAATAGGTGGGTGAGGGATGAGTGGGTTAATACTGGAACTAAATGGACATGGAGACTGTGGGAGGAAGTATTAGTACATTTAGATAGAGCAGAAAGTAACAAAATGAGAAAAGATCACATGAATAGAAAGATAGCTGAGAGGGATGGAGTAGAAAATTCTGTCCTTTGCATATATTCCTGCCCACAGACTGAAATGGAGTTTAAGGTCCCAGAATCTCAGCAAACTTGGGCAGAAACCATTCACCACCAGCAGTAGTCCTCTGGCTGGTTTGGCTGGTTTTACCAATCCTCTAGCAGCAGTGACTCACTGAAAAGGTGCTCTGCCCTCAAGTTTGTTATTGGTCTTCTGCAGCCAGTGCTGGCAAAATAGGACACCGCAGTCACTCCACTTCTCAGCGTCTTAATATAAAATCCACCTTCCAATTTAAAACACTATAAACTGTGACCAGAACAGGAAGTAAAGCAAACTCTGTTCTGCCAGCTCGGCTAGCAGAGGGTAACCTACAACAAGGAGTGGGACAGGCTGCTGGAGGAGGTGCCCGGCTTCTGTCAAAGGCCGTTTATACCCTGAGTGAATGAAATGTTTCCAGCAGTCTGGGCAGACATATCTCAGGTTGATTGCCTGTGCACTTCAAAATATAGCTCTTTCGCACTAGCCTGATTTCTGCATAAAGCTAGACAAAGAATTAGATAATAAGGTTTCCAACGCAAAAATAAAATTAATGTTCACTTCTAGAAATTTTTACTCTTTTCCTTTCCCTCTCCCTTCGTTTTTTTCCTTTCTTTTTAACTCTGTTCATTCCTCACTGTAGAATTCAGTAAGCAAATTCACTTCATAACTATTTTTTTCCTAAGTGTTTTATAGCGTGTATAATTCTTTTGCCATTTACACTTAGAATCTATCTTTTCTTCAAAATGATTAGTAAAGTATGCTAAATAATATTAAAATAAACTCTCCTAACAACTACAATGAAGTGTTTCTCCTTCAACTCCATTAAATCACAATTTGCTGCTGTTTCTTTAAACTGACCCTCCCCAAAACAACTGCAGTGTTATTGATTCAGGTTCTGATTTTCTGATCTCATCGAGTATCACATTTTGCTTTCATGCAACCACAGTGCTGCAGAATGAAAAAATACCCTGTTAAGTGCTTCCCTTCATGCCTGCAGTTAAAGTCTGTCTGCTCCTTTTGATTGATATCTCTATAGATATCAAAGAGCAAATCCTCCAAAAATAATATTAATTGTACACAGCTACTTTCTAATGGGTGAGTTTTCTGAAAAATATTCCTGAGACACATGAAAATATATGCCCTTTGTACCCTTTGGAAAAAAAAAATTCTGGGAAGTGGTGAAACAGATTCATAATGTTTTTCTGTTAAAAATGAAATTGTGTGACGAAAGTTTAATAAGGAATTTAACACAGGTTTGTCCTATTTTTAGGTTTTGAGGAGATTTTGAAATTCTGGGTGGCTGCTAAAGGAGGAGGCACATTTTTACATGTGGCTATTGCAAACAAAAATACGGTAACCAGTTGTGGACAGTGAGTCCCTTGGAACTCAGTGGGCAAACCCTTCTCCACAGAGCTTGTTACCATATTCCTCACTTTATAGCTACAGAGCAATCTTACACAAAGCCTCATTTTTCCAGAAATAAGGTGACCATATCATATTTTCTTACTAAAAACTTTACCTGATCTTACTAACATGAAAGTACAAATAGAAAATGCATCTTTATATTTACATTCAACTGCATAATGAACTTACTGTTAATTTGGCTGGTTATTTTTTTTTGTTGATGCCATTAGAGACCCACATTTTTTACTATGGAACCGGACAGACAGGATTAGTCCAGAGTTGCATGAACTGGTCGTAATGAAATCCAAACTGGTGCAAAACTCCCTTGAACTCATTGTGAACTTGAAGTGCAGCCTATGCAGGAGACTTTTTAAAAGGACAACCTCCTCTCCCAAATTTTTTTGGTAGCGAGACCAGAAGAAGTAAACAGGCAAAGCTATTGTTGAGCAGAAGCAAGTGGAAAGCTTTTATCTGTCTGGACTTTCATATTACACACATCCCCATGAACTCTCTAAAGACCTAGATCATATTAACTGTGGGAACACACAGTGCTTCCTGGCTGCAGGCCAATCAGGAGTTTCAGAAACAGCTACAAGTTAGTTGAAACAGGTGCATGTAATAAAGAAGCCTGAAATAAAGAACCAGAACAACTGGGCTGTGTCAAGTTAAAGTTACTATTATACAGGGCTGTGCAAAATTTTCACAGCGAACCACAGAAACCTCCAAATCTGTGCTTTGCACATTTCTTTGCCTTTTTTTTTTTTTTACTTAAGAAAAGTGGTTCATAGAAAAGGTACAAACCAATGTATTTTCCACTTACAGATGGACCTAATATTGTGCAAAACCTTTCTAGTTTTTCAAAACCTGTGCTGTTTTAATGCTGTTGTGTAAAGTTGACCTGTCTAGAAACAAATACAGACAAAAATAGATTTGTTTTAAAAGTCAAGGAAATACTGAGGCATCCGACCTCTTAGCCAGGAACAGAAGCAAAAATCATGTGCAGTCTTCAGTACAGCTCTATCCTGTGCGCTTGTGGAGAGCTCTATTTTATATGTGGGCAAAGCAGAAAAGGAGGTAAGTGGCCATTGCAAAGGCTGGCACATCTTCAGCAATCAGAACAGACCAGACATTACTTCTGGACAGCATTCAGTAGGCCCTTCTGTGGCAGAAGTTTTATGGAAGTTTGTCCTCCCCATCCCAAGGATCTGAAAAAGTAGGCAACAGGTTCCTCTGTCTGAGCATTGCAGCATGTATTTTCCTCAGTATAACCTCCTAGATGCTGACTTTGGCATGACAATGCTTGAAAGACCATGACACCCCTTTCCCCTGGTTTGACACATCGATAATACTAGCAGTGTATGAATCCATGCATGTACAGATCAAGCTACAAGCAATAGCCAAGACACAAAGAAAGTCATATTTTTACCAGCTCTTCCATGTGATTATTAGGGGTAATGAGTACAACAGTTTCCATCATCAATATGTACAGCTGGGAAACAGTCAAAAAAGTGCCCTTTAGACAAAGCACTACTTCGGAGCATAAAGTCATTTGCATAAGGAAGGATGCTGTGGTAGGCTTAAGCTGTTCACTAGCATACAAATTATCAGCCGTCAGAAGCAGTACATTAATTGTGTCTGATACCCCCACTTTTTTTTTTTTAAAGATTCAATATGCAAATCCTTTGAGGTTTAAAAAAAAAAAATGTTTCTTTGAAACTGGTAGTGCGTACTTCCTAGAAATACGTACAAGTTCCCTGGAATAGCAGTAAAAACAGGGTCTGGCAAAATCAATCTTCAGTACTATTGGACTTTTCCTCTGTAGCGAAGATGAACGTAAAAAAAGTCTATGGATAACTGTGTCACATTTTCTTCTATCAGATTTAATGTAGTGTATTTTCTGCCAAAGTATTCAACATATGGAATTCATGTTATAAAATTAATGATCTTAGTGACGTAAAACTAAGAGTTACGGAAAAAAAAGGCAGAATTCTTATGGAACCTGCTAGTTACAAATGTACATCCACTTGTGCAAATCTGACTTGTAAACGTTGTAGCTTATTGTTCACACAATACAGTTCCTCACTAAGAAGATGTCACTGGGAGAATTCTGTATCCATATAATTTGTAGCAGCATTAAAAAAATCCCAGTGAAGACACCAGTATATAAAAAAAAAAATCTCCTGTGTAGAAGATTTGATAATTTTCATGCTATCACCTTTGGGGCTTTCATGTGTCCAGCACATGCAAATTTTTTATTACTTTTCTTTATGTCTCTTTTTAACCTGAGACAGAAAAACAGGAGCAATAACATCAATAATCAGCTAAAGATGTCTGTGTATTTTTTAAACTTTTTGAAATGTCTCCTGAGTGGGTAGCCCTCCACAGTGGAGGAACAGCATAAGACAGAATGTTTTTTATTGATATTTCTGTATAAGGAGAATATTTTGACACCATGGACAGGTTTTTTTTTGTTTTTTTTGGGGGGGTTTTGTTTTTTTTTTTTTTGTGAACTAATGATCTCAGAAGCTGTGCTGTTGGGAAATTTTAACTTGTAGGGTTGCTTAAACCAAAAGGATCAAAGGATTGTGACCAAATGCAAAACAGTCTGCTTGCACTTCACTTTGGAGTTTTAGCAATAGGAGAAATGCTTGAGCTCACTGAAAGTCAAGAGGAACCCAGAAAGCCAAGGTGCCAGACACATTTTTGGTAGAAATAAGAGAGACCTTAAAAAAGGCCCTCCAAAAAGCCATCAGAAAATGAAGATTTTAAGAGCACCTTCATAGAAGGTGATATAAACTATAACAGGAGGTTTCTGGAACAGTATAATACTGGCTTTAGCAGCAAAAGCCATAAGAAGGTGAAAGAAATGGACAGCTGTAACTTTGAAATACTTAAATGAAATAAAAGTTGATAGCCAGAAACTGTCAGAAAACAAAAAAAAATAAAAACTACAGTCATTATACATAAAGGAAAGCAAAATGTTTATGAGGGAAGGGAAGCATCATTAATTATAACTACATCAATTAGCTTCTTAGGAACATCAACTATATGATTGTAATAAAGAATTTCTGATAAAATAACATCCCTTCTCTAGCCAAGCTTCCTGTGTGCTCCTCAAATGGCAACTATTGTGCACCCACTAGGTGCCAGTCTGTAATGTGGGAAAAATTCTTCCCAGACTATAAAGACATGCTTTGGCTAAAATCCAGCACAGAGTGGGAAACTTAGCCATAAGAAACAAGAAAAACAAACCCCAGAAAAAGGAAGGTGGAGGTAAAGAAAATAGATATAAAAGGGAGTCTGGATGAAGCAATTTAAACTCTTTCCAGCCTAATTACAGAGCACCCCTGCAGCTTATGTACAACCTGATCATACTATAGTGATGGAAGTTCTCTTAAGTCTTTCCACACTTCCCTTCTCTACACATAAAGTTCTCAGTAATAAGGCTCTGTACCTTCTCAGAGAGCTATGGCCCCAGGTGCATCTGTTATTGAAAAAGCTCCTGGGAAGTAAAAGTTAGGGTGTATTTGGCAAGACTCTGACCCACAGTTGACATTTTCCCATACTAAATGAGGAAAACCCCATATCTGTATACTAAGATGATGAACCAAAGCACCAGCAGAAAGTTAAGGGCTGAAGTTGTAGATGAACACATGCAAGTGGTAGTAGTTTTCTGATTGCCAACATTCCAACATGCTGCAAGCCAGATTATTCATAATGAGAAATTCAGTGTCCTTGGTCTTTCCCTCTCTCATGTCGTGTACGCCTTCCTGGCAGCCATAACCATAGTTTCAATTAGGTGAGGATGTCCTCTATGAAGCTATGTGCCCTCTGGGGTCCTCCTTTCTCCAACTAAATGGCTGCAGTACTATGCAGCTCCATGAAGGCCAGGATGAAGAGCACAGTGATTAAATATACCAAGCAAAGCATGCTTCCACAGCATGGAAAATGACAGGATAAGCAATGCTTCTTTCCCATTTTCCACTTGATTATCATTTTATTCTTGTATGAAAGGAAAAGTATGATTTAACTTGAACATGAGAGCAACACTCATGTGGTAAAAGGAAATCTGATGCTAGACAAAATGTTGAAAACAGCCTCAGATCACAGTAATAGCCAGTTCTCATAGGTCTGGAGGAGACAAAAATATTCGTGTTCTTGGTGTAAATATTCATAATGAAGAATAACGAGTACCCCAAAGGTGGGTACAGAGAGTCAATGTGTTGTGGTTGAACTCCAGTGTTTCTTATCAGTTTTATTTCTGCATCATATAACCTTACTCCTGTGCCTCAAAATGCAACCAAACATGCACATGTGGGTGTGTACACACCACCAGCAGCAGGAACTAGCTTCACACACCAACAAAGCTTTGGAATTCTCTTCTAGTGCCTTGGACTACACCAGTGAATAATTAAGTTGTTAATCACAATGAGAGATTTATTTATAAACTTGATAAAATTAAATCTTTGATTTATTTTAAAACTTGATTTATATATGCTTATGTATTAAAAAATAAAAGCTAATCTGATGCACCTTAAAAACCTTATGAACTTCAAGAGAGACAGCACAGAACTAATTTTGACCTCCAGCTGTATGAGACAGCATTGTATGTGTAATTCTTGACATTTGTCACCTAAAAAGTCTATAGCAATGTGACACTAAATTTATGCTACTATGCCTAGATAATCCCTGTTATTCAAAGTAGCAGATAAAATTTTCTTTAATCCTTGCTTGCAAAAACTTAAATAGAATGAAGTAATATTTTAATCTAATTTAGACATTCAGGAGTAAAAAGCAGTAATTTAAAATTAAGACAATGTTTTAATAACCTAGAAAAGCCAAAATATACCATCAGGATAATAAACAGCAAAGCCAGGTTCTATTAAAAGACTGGAAAAATGAACTTCAGAATGGGAATGCAGATATGATAAAGAGAAGTGATATGATAAAGGTATACAAGTAAACTTTAGAGTTAAATTATATCGACCACTTCTTTTCATTCTTTCTAATAACGCAAGGGCAAGTAGTTATTACATGATAAACAAAAATTAAGAAAAGGAAATTAATTTTCAAATGATACTTAATTAGGCTGTGAACTTTATTGACTCATTGTGGAAAGCAAGAGCTCAGCATTGTTAACAAAAGGACTGGGCAAAAAAATCATATGATATTATCCGGTTTAAATGAGAAATAAACTGTCCTGTTGAAAATATAAGGCATCCCTGCTACATTGAGGGTTTCAGAATGACTTGTCAAGTTAACCCATAACTATCTGCAGTGGTGTCTCTTGCACATTCATTTGTGGATGATAATGCAGTTTAAGACAGGATACTGCACTAGACTGACTACCTTAATTAATTCTGACAATTCTTAAGGAATCAAATGCTTATATTCAATACAAATGTGATGAAACATCAGATTGCAAAGGGTGCAAATTGTCTTAGTAGGCCAGAGGTGTTAACCCTGGAGTGTTTGCATTTAAAGTAAATGTAATATACTCTTAAAGGACAGCATTTCTACATTTGCTGAACTAATTACATCTGCAGATTTTTCTTTAGAGCATTCTTTAAGATCTGAATCTTTAAACCTTTTTATAACCACAGTCTTTTCTATTTTTAATTAACACATGGCAAGTGAGCTTGTTTCCATCCTGTGTTATGTTTTTTTTTTTTAAAAAAGGAAGTTATGATAATTCTCTTCTGAGACATTTGATATTCAAGTTTCTAGACTTCAGAGAAACACCTAGGATAAGCTGTGTACCACCTAAGTTACAGCTGAGGTGAGTCACATGTTAGGAGAAATATTTGTTATACTGAGAAATGAAAAGGAATTTCATAGTTAGAGAAGGTTAACTGATGAAACTTCCTTAAAAAAATAAGATAACATGAGGCACATTGATCACAACTTCTACAAATGATGCTCCTTAAGGACACAATAAGCTTGCTGTGATTCCATTTTTTTGAAGAAATGATCCAAAAAATCCCCACATTATATACAATCTTATCTTTCTATTTTTAAATAAAACATTAATGAACTGGCATTTTGATTGGTAGTATACTTTACTCTGAAAAATCTTGAAATATCTTTATTGATTATTATGATACACATTCATCCTACCCAACTTTAATCACATAATTAAAATACCTAAGTTAGGATCACTTGTCCTGGGTAACATACATAGTTAATAGAGAGAAATTATTTCTTCAAGTGTAATTCAATTTGTATGAAACTTGAATTACTATCTTGAGGACTTGATTTCTACTTAGGCAGGAAGAAACTGCACACTTCAGCTTCGTGCCTACATTCATATAGATTGGATAAATGTGGCACCAAGTGTCTGAAGAGGGGCAATGAACCTTGTTTCTCACAGCTACTTATGTAGTTCAGCATTTATATCCAATTTATAATCAAATTCATACCTTTGTCCAAGTGTCTGTAGTCCTTCACTGAACAACAATAATCTTCCACGTATGAGCTACTAAGCCAAATTTGGCTTAAGTGTCACAGAGTAATGGGCACTGGTAGAATGAAGGATGCCTGTTGTGTGCTTTTACATGAACCATTACCATAAATGCTGCATTCCTCCTGTAAAACTATCTGTGTGTCTCAGGATTTTTGACCACTACCTGAAAGACAGTTAAATATGAACATCAGCCTTCTTTCTTTTGCTTCCTGAGGAAATTCCTGAGAAGAACAAAGGTGATGTTCTATAAAACCTAGTTCCACCAAAACCACAAAAGTGCAGCTCTGGGTTCACTTGGGTTCATTCCAGACCTAGAAATGGTGGAGATGTAGTTCAGTGATCTCAAAGTACCTTGTACACAAATTGGCATAGTGATAAAATCAGTCTCTCTCCACTCATCTGGTGCAACACATGAGCTTGCAAGACCAGGTGCACTTTGTCTGCAGGATTATCTCATAGTTTGGGAATTTCACTGCAATCTCAGAAAGATGAAGAGGAGATTCATGGGTTCCCAGAAAATAGTGCAACTCATGTCCATGCTTTGCACTCCAGGAAGTGCTCCAAGGGGTATAGCTTCTATGACATATCATAGAAGGGCTTGTCATAATATACACCTTTGTGTGTGTACCTCTGTGAGTAGGGTTCATTTTTTTGGTTTGGTTTGGTTATTTTCATAAAGAACAGGCCTATCTGATTGGAAAGTAAAGAAAGACAGTTCCACATGGTGACTGAGTAGAGCATTTCTTGCACACAGTGTCAGAATTAACTTTAGATCTTTTTTCCACTTAGCTAATTACCCTGTCACAGCTGAAAAATGACCACCCTAAGACCATGACACTGATGAACATTTAAGAGTTTCATCTTGTCTAGAGATGGCAATGACCCAGTGTGTCATGAAAAATGGAAATACGTATAGAAATCCATGCATGTTGAGATGGATGGAGTATAGGTCTCTAAAGCTCTCCAGCACTTTCTGGGAGCTTCCTTCCAGAAACACAGGGGATTTTGCAAGCGAGTGGTTAAATTCTCTAAAAGAGAATAAAACCAATGCAGCAAAACTGATAACCATAATGTGTTTTATGATTTTATAGATGTTTTTTATTTAAAAAAGAAACAAGCAGTGTTTGACATGTTTATAGGAAGAAATACAGCTTAAAATGTAGTTTGTCACACAAAGTATTCCTTGGTAAGTTAGACAAACAGTTTGTGAAGAATATTGAACACGAATATGTCAAAAACAATGAATATTACTGTAAAAGCTATGATATTGTACAAGGTATAACCTACAGTTACACTACAGAAGACCTACAGTTCTGTACCTGTACAGATCTGTGCAAAGCTGCCAGGTTTTGCTTCACTGAATTTCTGTAGCAAAACCAGAAAATCTTGCCTGTAGGGCCAGGACTCTTAAACATGGAGACATAAGTATACAAATGCCTGAAAGGTGCAAACACTGTACAGTGGAAAGAATTATTTAGGAATACAGACATATCTTTGAATACTGAAGAATAAAATAAGGACAGGGAAAATGGGCTTAGTGTAAAGTACTTTACAGCAACATTCTTTCCACTCTAGAAGAGACACCGAAAGAGTGGCAGCAGTATTACTTGTAAAATTTTGGTGATGCACAATGACTGCACTGTGAGTTTGACTATAATAAATGAAGGCTGCTCACAAGACTCCTGCCAAGTGTTGGTAAGGATTACAGACTAAAAAGGAATATTAGGTGACTTTGGTGAATTTTTGTATTAGTGATCAGATAGTCACATAGAAGGTCTCAGCATGGGAAACTCTTTACAGTGTGCATGGTAGCTTGACTTTTAGTACTTATGGAGAGAAAAACATTTCTGGCATAGATTTTGCAAGTGAATCTATGAGGTGAGTAGTTATCACAATTGGAAGTACAAATCTTGTTTTCTGACCATGCTGGCAGCTTCAAAGACTGGAGCTAAAGGTCACTAAGCCTATTTTGTTAGAAAAAGCAATGTGAACTGTAACTCTAGAATAAGAAGAATAAAGTTCTAAGTTTCTGTTACACGACAGCTAAGTGACAATAACAACTTTTTGCCCTAAGAAATGATCTAATGCTAAGAGATGTTCAGTGCTTCTTTTTCCTAAATATACTAAGAAATAAAATGCTCTTATGTACAAAATGAAAAAGTAAAATTCTTTTTAATGAACTATGCAAGTGAAAGTCTCCTGATCCAGACAGTCCTTTTGAGTCTATGAGCTCAGTGTCAGGCTTCCATGAAGAAACAGAGACATTTGAAGACTTGATGTCATATTATTTGGGTTGAAGAACTTTCTCAGCCAAAAAAACACACCACAATCATTACTCTTTTATTCCTATCTTTTGTATGGTTCTGGGGACTCTGGAAATGTTGAGAAGGCATCGGATATATACATTACTGAGCTCTGCTGCATGTATCTATACCTGTAGCCTCACCGTACAGTAGCACCACAGAACACAAGCAGTCTTTGCAATCTCAAAGCCTCTCTCAGCCCTGTGAAACAATTTACAGTAAACAGAAAGATCTCTAAGCACAGGTTCCATTCTATTTAATGTTACCTGTGACATGTAATTCAGTGGCATTCATCTTGTCCCTACAAGAAAACCACCAGAGAGAGGAAGAATTGATTTGATTTTCCCTCCCTCAAGAAAGGCTGGTTCTGTTCTTCCTATAAAATACATTAAGCAAATTGGCTTTTGCACCAGATCAAGTCAGTAATCCATGGAAAGAACAGTGCTCAAAGACATCAATGAAATCATTGTGCTGCAGCCTGTGGATATTGTGCTGCCTCTCTTTCTGGTACCAATCTCCTGGGCTGAATTGGAACCTGTATGAGCTCTCTCTGTTATCCCCAGCTGGCATCTGACCTATGGACTGTGATGCCTGGTTTGTAGGCAGATGGACTTCTAAAAGAAAAAAAAATAATCCTCATTTTCTATATTCAAAAGTTGAGTGACCTGGGAATAAACAATGGGACCTTCCAGTTCTGCCAGCAGATGTAACAGCATGAGATATGGAGGGGGTAATAAAAATGACTGTCACATTCTTCTATGAACCAAAGCACTTCCAAGTACTACCTCAATATTCTCAAAAGGCTCTAGTAGAAACTGGGTTTTTACTTCACTGACACAAGATCCAATTCTTTTTCCTACACCTATGCTTGAGGAAATCATTTAAGGCCGTATCTAAAAAAAAGATAGAGTTCCCAAAAGGTTAAAGTGAAACCAAATTGCCCAAGTTATGGAAACACTCTCATTAACAAAAGTGCTTTAATTTTTCATACTCCTTCCTTCAGCATGCAGAGATATGCTCTATCATAAACCCAGAACAGCACCATTCCTGGCATGGCAAAATAGCTCACCACCCATCTTGTCAGGACACTGGGCTAGAATCCAGAAAAAAAGACATCTCATCCTTCCTACAAGCCCTTAGAGAATTTATCCAAGAAGCATTTTCAGAGCAAATCTAACACACTCACAAGCTCCTACTGACCCCAAGCTGCAAGCGAAGCTTTATGCATGAATATAGCTCACTGATTTTACTAAGGTGTTTCATATACTTGTATGAAGTGAAGTGTGAAGGTGCATCAGAGATCAGATTTAGAGCTGTCAAACACTTTTATAAATTTACTAGTTACCAGCCTCTGGCTTACTGCTCAAACACAGCTGAGTTACACAGACACAGGAAATTCAATGCATCCTGGACACACTGGATTCACACTTCTCCACAAATTAACAGTGCCTGAGTACCAGGCCTGTGTAGTGTCAGATCCTGCTGTCCAGCACAAAACAGTCTCCCTGGACATATATAATTCAGTTCACACATGTGCAGCAGGTCTCAAATATTCTAGATATATTGGAACTATTGCACACACTCAGTTTATTTATATACATAAAATAAATGCAAAACAATTGTTACCTGAGGTGTCCTGGGTTTGGCTGGGATGGAATTAACTTTCTTCTTAGTAGCTGATGCAGTGCAGTGTTTTGGATTTAGTCTGAGAATAATGTTGATACCACATCAATATCTTAGATGTTAAGTAGTACTTATTCTAAATCAAAGACTTTTCTCATGCTCTGCCAGTGAATAGGAGCACAGCAAGCCAGGAGGGAACATAGCCAGGACAGCTGACCTGAAGTAGCCAAAGGGGTATTCCATAACACAGAATGTCTTCCTCAGTATATAAACTAGGGGAAATTAGATGGAAAAGGCCAATAGCAGCTCAGGGATAGGCTGGGTATCTATCAGTGGGTGGTGAACAAGTGTCCTACGCATCACTTTTTTTTGTTTGTTTTTGTTTTATTCTTCCATTATTATTATTAATTATTATTATTATCATTATTATTATTGTCATTATCTTCATAATTATTATATTTTGCTTTATTTCAATTATTAAACTGTTCTTATCTCAATGCACCTTTTTTTTTTTTTTTTTTAACCCGCTTTTTCCCCAGTTGTTTTTATCCCACCAGGGGCAGAGTGTTAGCAAGTAGCTATGTGGTACTTAGTTGCTGCCTGGGGTAAAACCACAACACTGTGGGTAATGGGTAATCCAAGTTGACAGCAACCCTACCCAGGTAGAGAAGGGGCTAGAGCTGAAAACACAAGTTGTGCAAGACAAGCCAGAGGTTTGTAGCCCTGATGACTCTGGTGGTAAATACGTGAGTCAGTTAAACATCAACAAATTCACCCAAAGGAAAATGTATCAGTTTAAATTAAAGTGCATTAAATCTCAATATATGCATGTTAGAAGGTATATTTCCTTGAAAGGAGCATTAAGTATTATTTTGTTATTTTAAACATTCTGGTCATAGCCAAAGCCAAGGCCCTGGTCTGGGAGGAAGGTAACATGCAGCATGTGACAGTCTGAGGGGCTTACAGGCTAAACAGGCAGGGCTAGGGACAGAAGAAAGAAAGAATTGTTATCCACATTTTACAAACAAAGCACAGCAATACAAAGAGATTAAATGATTGGTTCGAGGTCACACATGATGTCCAGGGCAGAGCTCTGTAAGTGAATCCAGATCTCAAGGTGTAACTTCCTGTCTGTCACCTGGACGGGTCTAATTCATAAAGAACAGAAAAAAATCGTAATCAAGAATCAGCTACTTCCCAATAAGACTCATGCAGGCTTTCAGGCTAACTTTTCCAACTGGCTTCTCAGTCTAGCATCTAAAATTTCATTACATCTTTGAAAACATAACCGTAACTGTTTTGACTCATGCTATAATGTGCATACTGCCAAAAGCAATCCCTAATGCTGTAATATTTTGCTCCGTTAGAGCTGCCATACTGCCAGCAAGCAGTAAGCTTACTGAATAAAACTGCAACCATTGAACAGTCTCTTCTCTGTGTCTGTGTGTCTTTTGGCCTAAATCAAGTAAACACACAGTATTAAGGGCCTGATCCTACTCCCACTTAAGTCAATGACAAAATTCCGATTGACTCCAATGGAAGACGAAGCCAGCCCTAACAGAACTGCTGATTTTTTTTTCCCCCTACTAGCAGACAAATTAACTGACAGATTAATTCATATGCAATTTGCGGCACCAAGATGTTGTTTGAGAAGCTGTATATCCATACATAACTTTAAAACAATGAAAATGGAATCAATTTCATTACTGACATTGTACAAAGATGTTCACTGAAGTAAATCCTATATTAAGATGTGAAAGCAGGTCTTCCCTAGGTGGTGCTAAAAGGAGCGAGATGGATTTACACTATGGAAAGTTGATGGTAAACTGTTTTCTAATACCTTATGACTCTTCATTAGGAACTGTAGTGATAGGCCGAGGGGTAACGGGTTAAAACTTAAACAGGGGAAGTTTAGATTGGATATAAGGAAGAAGTTCTTAACTGTTAGGGTGGTGAGACACTGGAATGGGCTGCCCAGGGAAGTTGTGAATGCTCCATCCCTGGTGGTGTTTAAGGCCAGGCTGGACAGAGCTTTGGGTGACATGGTTTAGTGTAGGGTGTCCCTGCCCATGGCAGGGGGGTTGGAACTAGATGATCTTAAGGTCCTTTCCAACCCTAACTATTCTATGATTCTATGATTCTATGATTCTTAAGATTTCAGCTGCATCTGGAATAGCAGCATCTTCATGTCAAAGTCCTAAACAGATACACATTTAATGAACCTTCAGTCTCCCCAGGCTCAATTCTTAGTCCCTGTCTTCCAGGGCAGACCTCAGCTAAACCAGCCAGTTTGGACTCTCACCACCAGGCTCCTGGTTAGAAATCAACTCAGCCACCTGCCAAAGGCCTGATCTCTCCTGGGGAGGCTCTGAAAGGCCATAGTCCTAAGTCAGCATTAGCAGCTTTGTCATTTCAGCTAGGTTTAATATTTCCCTTTACAACAGACACCTAGCCACGTGCACTGAACTTGATATATCTGTTTGTAAGCATGCAAGTGAGTGCATATATCTGTACATCTGCCAGAGAAAGAATGAACCATTACTTCATTCCTATCTAACACACTGAACACATATTTTCCCTCAATCATTTTTAATCCAGAGAGAAGCAAAACTAATTCGTTTGAACTTTGAGGGCCTGTAATGTTTCAGCAAGACCAAAAACTCCATTTGGTATTCATGTCTCCAAAAATTCTTATAAACTTGCTCACATCTGTACTCCAGATCGATTTCAGAAAATGAAATTCACGTAGAAGATAGTCATATTCAGGTATACAATACCTGTGACAGAAAAATGATCTACTTTTATCCAAGTCTGATTTAACTATATTTTTCATAAAACCCCTATTTTCTCCACATGAAGGAGATTCCAACCAGTCTCACCCTGTTATTAGCAGATCAGCCTTTTTCCCCTTTCCTTATTTTTCTTAATAAGAGCAGTCTCATTAATTTCAGATATGACTCAGCGTACTGTATTGTAAGCAGTGTGCTGCACTGGCTCACTGGAGCCCTTGACATGCTCAAATAGAGCACACTGTTCCTGCATGCTAACACACTGCAAACTCGGGACACAATGCTGTTTTCCCAGCCCAAAGCCCTTCCCCAAAGCCTGCTGGCTCCAGCACGAAATGCCTTGAAGACTCTCTGTGCAAAATGTATGAGCAGTCCTGGAACAACACCATCCCCATTCTCTAATAATCAATAAGAAAAATTACCATTCTCTAATAATCAATAATGACCATTCTCTGAAATATGACTACATTACCCAGCTGCAGCAGGCACGGGCTTTCTCTGACAGATTTTCCCTATGGCCTCAAGTATCTCAGGGTTTTGAAGCTGGGATGCTATGAAACCAAATGGAATTGGAGACCCTTTCCACCCCAAAACCCCAGACCCTGAGCTCCTATTCCTTTCCATTAGACAAAGAGTGGTTGTTTCTTCATTTCCCTGTCCTGTCCTCATTTAAGCATACCTTCTGGGTGATAGTGATGTAGAAACCTGTGGTGTTGGCAGATAGCAGATGAAATGCTCAGGTTAGGCAACGCAGCACTGCTTACAGCATATACACTACTGGAACATCAAATGCCCAAGAAAGTTTTGTGAGAAGTACTGCGGAGCCAGAGCAGCTAGAATGTGGTTCCCAAGAATCACTCTAATACAGTTAAACACTTTTGTTCTTCCTAACATATGCAGGGACCTTTTTATATTTGGACTGAGATTTACTGCTGGAGTCCTCAGAAGCAAATAGTTAATAATAACCCTTTGAACTCCACAGTTCAACAAAAAAACCCCAACCAAACAAAACCAACCATACCAAACCAAAATCAAACCTGGGGAAAATTTGAGAGTGTGTGGAAGCAGGTTACTATAAAAGTATTATTTACATCTTGAAGCTGTAGGGATTTTTATATTTCCAAAGACATCAGATGTCTTTAAAAAGCTAAACCAGTATGGCTTTCAGACATCATTAATAAACCACACACTGAGGCAGGAATGGATCACAGGTGACGTAGCTACCATGAGCAAGACAGCAAACAGGACTTTGTAATGATATATGTGCCCCATCCTGGAAACCATGATGTTTCATGTTCACATGCTGCCATTTGTTTAAGCCTTGAAATATTACAGTATATGAAGGAAGAAAAAAGCATTACTCACTTTTATTTTTGTTTTCTAACAAATAGCGTGAGTCAGCCCTGATGAATATTGCGTTAAACATACAAAACTTAGTGAATTTAATTTAATCAAGTAACGTCCCCTACAGGATAAACCCCAATTCTTTTTAAAGCATGAGAAAGAGGAATAAGACTTTTCCAGCCTTTTTTCTGCTGTCCTCAAATGGGTTAAAGAAACCTAATGCAAAGGAGTGAAGCAATGCCTGAAACGGGATAATAAATGTGACACTCTCTGACTATCAGTAGCAAATATTTGAGTTTATCAAATAACGGAGGAAGTAGTTTAGTTACAAATAAACCAATCTCTCATAAAACAAGTCTTCACACAAGGTAATTTCATTGAACTGGAGACAGCTAAAGGCCACTGGTGGGCAGGACTCCCACTCTGTGTGCACTCCTTAACAGCCCTGTGTGATTAATGGGGCAGCTGGCAGGGAGGCTGAGCCTGGGCAGGCCGCCGAGGGACAAGGGAGATGGCCTTCATATCAGCAGAGCAGCAATAAATAAAGCATCGCAGAACTGGTGCGAGGAACCCATCCTCCTGGAACACAGCGAGATTTGTGCTCTCTCCGAGCTGTCTCCCTCCCCCTTGCCCCCTTTTTCCTCAGCAGCAGAGACCAGCGTGTCCCAGAGACTATAGTAGATGTCACCGCTTGGCACTGGCTGTGCAAAGAGAGGACAAATATGTGGGTGTGATGTGGGTCTGGGACGATAGCCTTAAAGCCACAGTGCTTGCTCTTGAGGGAGCATCTGGGCTGAGCCAAGCTTAGCAAAACACAGTTCAAAGGCTGGCTTCTTCACAGGAGATACTTGGATACTTCTTCTAGCCACATCTAAGCAATGCAGAGGGCAAATATAGCAACTTTGGTAAAGGAAGAGGAACAGACTTTCCTGCCAAAATTTATGTAAAAACACAAACAATTAAGACACAGGGGAACTGAAGAAAAAGTTTCAAAATGGCCACAATGAGGCTGGGAGCTAAGGTGTGGTTTCAACACTGGGTTAACATCAATGGAATCATGGGGTGCTGTTGGCAGGGCTGAGCTACGCTCCCCTCTTTACGAGCTTCTGCTCCCTCCCCAGCAGCTTCTCAAGGGACATGACCCCACATCCACACAACCATCAGTGCAAATACAAGGCTTTTTGGGGAAGGAGAGCAGGGTTATTCTTCTGATGGCAGTGTACCTGTAGTGTCATTTCTAGGTTGGACTTTAATTTTCTCAATGATAAGAGAATGTGACCTTGCCATTAGAGTGCAGGAAAACCATTCATACATCAAATAAATTAATTTTCTGCCTCTGGCTAAACAGCAAGAGTTCATGATGGGTATCAATAACAAAATTTATTTTTCCTCTTTTTGTTTCTCAAGCCTAACATGGTTCTTATTTACTAGAGCATTCACAATGTACTAATTATGCACACATCTTCTTTTAAACTCCACATGACTCTATGTAAACTTGTGAAAAACATTTGCAAATCTAATAGAGGCAGACTATTTTAGAATGCAATGAAAACATAAACCCCATTATAATATAGAAAATCAGACATGCTGGTGTTTGAAGTATGCTGTTGTTTATGTGCATATATCATGTTAGTGAATCTCTTTCTGTATTTATAAATATAGTTTTCTATGTAGACATGTAAGTGAAAATATGTAAGAGGAGATTCCAAACAGCTCATGTAGCTGCTGCAGTTTTTAAAGTCAAACTTGTCCTCATCACTACCATCTTTGGCATGACTATTAATTATAACACTGTGTGGAAAAGTCCATTAGCACATAGATGTTCAGTCCTGAACATGGGCTTATCCCTGCTGCCTAAAAGTCAAATAAAAAGCAAACACTTCTGGAGGTAAATGTAAGTGCATCACCCGACAGAGCATGAGATCACCTGGTCAGCTATGGTTTTCTCTACTTTTACTGTCCCTAGGGCAACACAGACTTTAGTGGCTTTAAAATAGTTTTGAATCATTCCAATGATTGACTTTAGTGAGCTCATTAGTGTAAACTGTGACTTCTAGTGGTAAAAGCAGTGCACTTTCAGGGGGCTGCAGATAAAAGGTACTTTGCCAACACTGTCTTAGCTGCTAGGACTATGGTGGTGTCTGAAAGCTCACTGTCCTTGTTGTAGGTGGCTTTTACTGGGGCAGCTGAATTACTGGGCATCTCCAACTGCCTGTCCCACCACCATGCCCCAAACCATTGTTCTTGGCAGACACTGCTCAGTGAGCAACACCGTAACTCTCCAGGAGCACTGGTTAATGTTAATATAGAAGGCTATGAACCGAAGCAGTGGAGGCTTACCTGTCCCATTAAATGATCATTGCTGTAGGGATGAAAAATTATGGTGGGAATAGACATATGATACAGGGATTGCCTTAGCTGTGGCAATTATATCCTGCAGTCTTAAAGCCTTAACATTCAAGAGAGCAACAAGAAACTGTGATCTATCTTCTGTATAGAAAACGCAATAGCTTGGATCCTGAAAGTCCATGAAGAGCAGTAGACTTGATTGCTACATAGGTTGTAACTGTGTAAGGTGGTAAAAAGAGAGAGTAGAAAATTTGGGTATAAAAATCAGATATGACAAACACATAGGAAAAGCAAAACAAATCCCTGCCACTCCATAAGCTGGTTAGGCCCAGATTTATATACACAGATCACCTCCTTTGCCTCCTTTTTTTTAAAAAAAGGGGTTTCTATGTAAAGGGAAGGGCGACCTACTCTCTAGACTTACTGGAATTTCCCCTTCTCCCAGTCCTTACACCATTAGTTGGCTTTGCTCCCAGTTAGAACTTACACTGTGTCACTTACAGTTTTTCTAATCCTTTAGTAAACAGCTAAAATACTCCTTAAAATTTCAGTCACAGCTTGATCTGACACACGTGAGTCTTGGCTGCAGGCTTGCACAAACAAGCACCCTGCATGCAGAGCAGGTGGGAATGAGAGGTGTTATAGAACATAACATGAACTGTCTCATCTCTGGGATGAGAGGAATTGCCTATGACAGAAACAACCCCAATTTGCATCCCAGGAATTGAACTGGTATTACAGTTCAATGCATAAAGTCAGGGAAAACCGAAATAAACCCCTCCATCCTGTACCCACTGACTAGCTGAAAATTGCATGTTGTACAGAGACGGTATTGAAAGAAAACATGCTTTATTGTTTTCCTGCTTTTAATATTGCTGGTGAAGCACCGCTGCAGTGCAAGGGTTAATGGATCTCAGAAAGCCCTGATGCACTTTAGTTAGGGGCGGAGACACCCCACAGAATAGATGCCTGTGCTGCTTTGCCTGGGAAGCTTTTAGATTAGCGTGCTTCCAGCTGCATTTCCTTGAAACTGATTTAGTTTCAGCCCATATCAGAGTCCTTTTCATGAAGCTATTCCTATTCAAAATAAAGTGCTTTAAGAAAAGTGCTGTGATGGGTTTTAAAGTAATCCAAAAATTATGGGTTGGCTTAGAAATTCTGTTACAGCTAAAAGTGCCAGGATCCAGGACAGGAGAAGAACAAAAATTATGCCTCCCTGTTCATACTAAGCCTTTTTTGACCTAAGGCATTTACCACAGAAAACAGGGGGCTTTACTACCTCGCACAGGGTTTACAGTAAGGGAGATACTTCTTTACTTCCCAGTAAGACTTGTTTCATTACAAGAATATCACTCAAAATGATGCTGAATTAACTCTCCCTGGGCATGCTGTCTCTCATGACAGCCACGATAATTTCTTCATGTTTAAATACACTTCTGGAAACATGGTCCCATTTATTACCCCAGAAATGGCAGTTGTTTAAGTAATTATTATTATTTTTCCTAGTACCAAACTAAAAGTACAGAGGTAGCTGTTAAAAATCCAAAGGGTTCCTGAAAAGTGCTTATCCTGTGAATGATAGCCAGGCCTATGTTCTTAGAGAATTATTTCTTTAAATGACAAGATTGCCAAGGGGCCAGTGAGAACATTGAAGAAAAATGCCATTGTTCTGGGCACAAAGAGGAGCAGAGGAGACATCTAGGCTGCAGAGCCCATGACTGTTTCCAAGTCCCTACCCTGGGAGCAGGGCTTGGCAAGTGTCTTTGCTCCCCAGTGGACCCCAGCCCAATCACATGCTCCAGGTGAAAACTAGGACTGCTTAAGAAACATCAGGCATGGACATTGTGAGGACATGAAGAGTACCACGACATGCTTTTGCGGGTAAGCACGGGCATAGCAAGAGATTTATTATCCAAAAGAGGGCTGTGATCTAAGTAAACAAGTTGGACAATAGGATGGAGAGAAGCGATGGAATACATACTGAGCGGCGTGATAGTTTGCATAAGTCATCTTGGTTTAAGGATATTTAGTTGTTCGCCTGTTCATTTTTCTCTAAGAGGAAACAGCACTTTCTTAAACAGCTGGGGTGGGGTGTTCTTAGATGGTGTTTTACTAAGCTGAAAGACAAAAGAAACAAGGGAAATGGCACAAGAGAATAAGCCTGAAACAGAAGTGGAATGAATCCAAAGCAAAGACAGCATTCAGGAAAAGACTCTTTCCCATCCCAAGCACCAATGCAAAGTATGCCAAGATGCTCAGGATGTGGTTAAAAAGATGTAACAGCAGTTCAGGAGCTGTGAGAAGATAGGATGGAGTAGACTGTTTTAATATCAGACCTTGGTCCTGTCCCAACACCTTTCATAAAAGTAGCAATAGTCTTAAAAATGCAAACATGGATTTTTATTCCATAGCTTTTGTTGAAACCACCCTGTTGGAAAAGGTCATCATCAGATTGTGAGGGAAACTGGCACATCAATTCAAATTTGCATAGCTAAAATGCCAAAACCACTACTGTTTTAAGGAATTTTCACCTACTCTTGTTCAAGTCACATACAGCAGGAACATATAGGCCAAGAGACATTTTACAAGATCTGCATGCACTTAATACTTTTCCAATCCCTATCTTAGAAAGCAATTCCATTCCTAAAAACTACAAGAACGAGACATATGCTTCCCACAAAATCAGGTATACTAAAACAGAGCAACACACGATCCTAATTCCTGGCAAAGGAAGAGAAGAACAGGGGGCACTGACATGGGTTTTCAAAGACAATTGAGGTGTTTCTCAGTTTGTTTGGAAATCTTTGTTTGGTCCTGATTGTTCACTTCCTTGTCCAGTTGTTTCAGTATGAACAACTGCACAACTGGGTAGAAGACTGCTAATCAGGACAGTAACGTTTTACATGCACTTAGCATACATGCAGATAGTCGAGAACTAGGTCTGCTTATGGTTGTTCCCTTGGCTCGACATTGGGCCTTGTCTACACAAGGTTGCCTTGTTGGGTGGCCTCCCATACCATACTAACTACAAGCTTTAAAAGAAACTTTCATTTCAACCAATACAGCTTTTCCTTATTCTATGTCATATTGTCTCCAGCTGGGAATGAACTTGTGCACATGGCATCAACAGTTTTAGGATTTAGGTACCCTCAGCAACTGGTGTTAAACTTCATTCTGAGTCTACAGCTTTCAATCTCATTCTACATTAAAATCAGTTTGGAACTACATGGAACTTCAGCCAATTTTTCCTTTTCATTTCACTATGAGCACATAGAAAAGATATGAGAATGCTTCACCTGGCAGCCAGCTTGCAGCTCCATCACAAGGATCCACTCTGACTTCACTAGTACTTCAAAGGAAAATGCCACACAGCCCTGTTGCACAAATGCTGTGGAGGAGTAAGAGGCAGCAGTGAAGAGGTTAAATATACACTAACATGGGGCAGCTTTCTATTTTGTACCTAAATTTGAAAGCAAGAAGGCTTAGAAGAAGAAGGAAAAAGAAGAATGGATTTGGAAGGTGAAAGGAAAAAATCACTTCTTTTGGGTCCAGAACAAGCATTTAGAAATAATTTCTTTTAAACCCCAAATGGCTAAAATTCTATTAGCTATCTTGGAATATCCCCACAAGTATGCACTTTCCCCAAGATAGACATTTCCTGGGGCGGGGGGAGTGCAGGAGGGAGAACGGGGATATTCGATGTATTGCGGTACGTCTGGAATCCTCTTATCTGTAGCAAGACTGGGAACACCTGGACAACACTTGTCTTCCTCCCCCACCCACCTGTGCAAATTGCTAACCACACTGCAGCTCAAAGCACTATGCCATATGCCAGTCAAATCACAGAGATCCATTGTGACTTCTCCAAACATCAAAGAAAAGCCATTGCACATCTTCTCCACACAAATACAGAGGGGGGGCAGTTGTGAAGGGGTTAAAAGATCAAGTTCTGCTATAAAGATAACAGGAACTGGAGAACATGCAGCAGATGTTCCATGTGGAGGCACTTAAGTTTACAGTCCCACCTGTGTCCACTTAATACCTTTAAAAGCAATCTCCTGCTCATTTGTTAGGGAGAAAAAAAAAATAAAATAAAATCGATGTTCCAATATCAACATCTTCTCACAACATCCGCATCCCACATGAGGAAAGGGAGGAGGGGATGGGATGAGCAGACAAGACAAGGGGGCTGAAGCTGAGATTTAAGGACATGAATAGATGGAGATTTATGAAGGTACATATCCCCATGTGGAAAGTCAGCCATTCTTTTATGTGCAAGGCAACTCTGTGCTGGGGAGCAGCAGCCAACCTTGACGTTAGTTTACAATGTCTTAAGAACACCACAGTCACTAGTCATGTCACAGACTTTTACATCCTTCTTTTTGTTTCCTTCCTTTCTGCTCTCATTCCTGTTTCTCTTCCAAACAAACCAACTGTCTTCCGTTACATACATTGAATGACTTTCAAACAAAGTAGGGGAAAGGACTCAAAATAATTATCTTACAATTTTATGGAAATATGCAACCAGAGTGATAAAGGCTGAGGCTGAGTATGATCTGTTGCACCAGAGGGTCCACCTGGGAGAGACTTGGGAAAGTTTCAGTCAGAAAAGAGTTGGGAAAGACTGAATCTTCTTACATAGCGAAGTGAGGCCACCATAAGGCACAAATCTACAAGGAAACAGGTGCTTGTGGAAATATTTTTCTTCCATGTATGTGTCCTTGGTTCAGACAGATCTAGGGCTAGAGGAAGAAAAACATCCAGCTACTGGATTTGTTTCCGTTCATACTGCATTATGGAGATGTAAAAATAGCCTGTAGGCCAGGGACACAAGATATAAAATCTTGCTTCCATTTTTCAGACTTGCTGGTTGCAGAGAAAAGCTTCCCAGTGTGACTCTGCATAGCTGGTAGGAGATACATACCCATGTCCACCTGCAGCCTGAAATGCTCCCAGGCTGATGAATCTCCCTGAACACATTTCTGCACCACTGGTGCAGAAAAAACACCACAGGTGTAGAAAAACCACCACTGGTGCAGAAAACAACACCACTGGTTGTTTTCAGCAAGCAGTGGGGAAGAGGCAGAAGTGCATCACTCAAGGAACTGGAATTAGGAGTTGGTGGAAAGAGGGAAATATGGAGGTTGACAGCTGTGATCTTAAAAGGGAGCAAATTGTTCAGCTGAATGATGCCAATCTCTCTGTGAACTTCCACTGACATCACTGGGATACTCTTGTGCTGGAAAGTATGCAACTCGTATATTTATACTGTGACCCACGAACCATAATTTAACATGGAATTCAACCCTCTGTGCTAAATGACTTTGACACCCTCAGGCTACAGCAATTCAGAGAACAAAACAACTACTGTCTCCTCAGGCAGGCATGGTTCTTAAAAATATAACGTTACACAGAAAACAAAGGTAGAATAGTTTCATAACTATGTACTACACACCTTAGCGCCTTGTCTTATCCCAGATGTCTCCCCACTGCTGGCTATCTGCCATTTACACCAGTCTCCCATTTAAGGTCTTGGCACAACCCAAGTCACTCCTCCTCATGACCTATCAGAAGGAGGAGTTAAAACCAAGCGGTAGCTGCAGGCTAACCATGCCTGTTTGCGAAGGAGACTGACTCTCTAACCAGCAGAGTGCTACAGTAGTATTCCACAAATATTTATTCTGTTTCTAGTTTTGCTATGTGCTTGATGGTGGATTGTGGGTGTGCCACTTTGTGGTTTTATACCTCAGTTTACCTATCTTTTCATCTTTTTTCCACCCCCTTGTGCAACCATCACTTAAAGAAAATGTTTCATGAAAATTTGGATTTCAGTGTTATAGGAAGATGTCAGTATAGGAGTTATTGCTCAAAAGCTGAGGTTGCAGTAACAGCTGCTAGCAAAGAAGAAAGCTTCTGGCTTTGTCTGCACAACTAGGTGCAAATACACAAGGCTGCATAGCTATAGGCTACCTTCTTTTCAAGAGCAGCATTACTCTATTCAACAACAGTTTGGAACTGTAGCTGCAATACTTTATGAATATAGTTTCTTCACAGTTTATGTCATAGAGGAACTGTTTACTACTCTCTCCTCCCAAGTCAGGTACATTTTCTGTAAATACTTGCAGGTCTGAAAAGAAACAGGTCACACTGAAGGGCCTGCAGATTGTTCAAAGCTTACCAGCAGAGAACAGTTTCTGGTTCAACACTAGTAACAGCAACTCTGACTGTGAAAGCACTGCTATGCCATAGTCAACATCATTGCCATACAGCTGCTACCTGCATATGGGTTCAAGAGGTAGAACCACATGGGCTGACTTTCACATCCAGAAACCTCGTGAAGTCCAGAAGTCATACAGTCATTTCTAGTATCAGATGACGTGTCTTGAAAGCTCACAACATGCTTCTTAAACATCTGGCTGGGAAATACTGTTAGGTTTCTTTTGTCTCTAAAAGACACTACCCCTTCTATCAACAGTCCTACTAGTTACCAATGCTATTCCCAGGCAATGACTCTCAATCACTGCAGCACTGGACTGCTGCTGCACACAGTAACATAGCGAATTCTTATAAAAGATGCAGAAGTGGGTTTATTTTTTCCCAAATTACGTTGTTTCATGTTACCTTGCCTTCTGTTCTAGCAAGCTTGCTGGCTGAGGTGCGACCTTCCAGACACCTTGCAGGTGGTTCTGGGGCTGGTAACCCTTGCTTGTTTGGGTACAGGAGGCTCTTACAGATCCATGAAAGCATGCTGGCTTTCCCTGCAGCCTGCCTGAGTCTGCTGTTCCACTCACTCTCAACTTCAGATTTAATAATTTCAGTCTTTTATTGTTTCTGTTATACAACTATAACACTCGTTTGTTTATTTTGCCTGTAATCCCATCTCCTTCCGTTACCAGGCCCAATGGCTTAAGTGAGGGAGTGTTGCCAAGGGTCTGAGCCTGTGTTTTAGAGACAAGCCCTCTGCACTGCTCTGTTTCTGGTGCAGGATAGAGGTGTGGGCTCCAGCTACTGACCCACCTCCAGGAACCTGAGGGGTTTCACAGTACCCCAGGGCCAACAGGCCCTACCATGGCGACAAGAGAAAGACAGGAAGCTCCCATGCTTCCCACACTGTGTTCCAAAGATTTTAGTAATGCAGAGTGCTAGCAGCCTACTTGTTTATTAACCCTTTAGGGTTTGGGATAGACCTCTTAAGGGCCAGGGTGAGAGCAGAGGTTGTCCATTCAGCAGCTCCTTGCAGCGGGATTTGAGTCCTCGCTTGTACCTACCTCTTTGGTGGATCTGGTGGCCTGTGGACCATATATCTGGGAGCATGTGAAAAATCAGTGGTGGTGTGGAGAGCTAATGGGTCCTTAGGGAGTCTAGGAACCTAGACAGGAATGCCATGAATAACACATTGTCCCACTAGTGGATGCCTGGAAATAGGGCGTACTTCCTCAATCCCTCTACTCCCTTTTGAGTCTGATGCAGTAGCAAACAAATCTGTATTACTGCAAGCAAAGAATATTCCTAGCTAAAAATCCTCCTGGTTGGCTCCTACCATGGTCTTCTTTTTCTGCTAAAAATAGTCCTGCAAGCATCAGTTATCAGGTGTTTTACTATCTGGAGAACGGACAGTTACTGCACTTACTGAAACATGCAGGGTTCATATCTAATTCGCAGAGTTCTTTGGCACTCTGTATTTAAAGACCAGACTTTTCTTAATTCTGTCCCTCACCCTCTCCCCTTTTATTTTTTTTTTTGGGGGGGGTCATTTGTCCTATGCTGACATGCAGGTTACCATAGGAAACATTCTTAACTTGCTCTATACTTGATACTTATTTATGTTTTCTTCTTGACTGCTGTTAGCCAGGAAATAATTTTTTGCGTTATCTGAAAATGAATCCAGAAAAAAGCAGAGACCAGAGGCCACAGTCTCAGGTCTGTGAAGGATTTTCTCTTTCTTTTTCTTTGCTGTGGTTATTTTTTTTTTTTTTCCTTTTAAGATGAATGAAGACTACTGCAGCACTGAATTAAAGCCTTTGCTATAGTGCAAAATGTTTGGCTTTTTAAAAGTAGAGAAAACTTATTAAATGTTTTAAAAGGAGTTTTTCCCACTGACCACAATTGGAAACTGATTTAATTTTCGGTTGTCTTTAGTAAAAATTTAGGCTTTTGATGTTGGTCAGGAGGGGTCCTTTGATGCCTCTTGTTTATTGTTGAGAAGAAGCAAACTGGAAGGAAACAACAATTCTCAGTATATTCCTGTTTATATTCCTGTTTTCTTTTGGGACAACATTTGAACAATTTGAAGTAGACTAACTCATGTTCTTAAACGAAATTATCTGCTGGGAGAGCACAAGAGGAATCTACTAAATGAATCCAGTTCTATGCCTAGATTTGCTGTCTAGACTTGCACTGAAAAGACATAGATTTATGGATGGTGGAGAATGCAGTGGGTAGCTTTGCTGAGTGAAAAGGCAGTCTCAGTAGTAGTATGAATGCCTATACAATAGTGCTTGCAAACTTGCATATAGGATCTAGCACATTAATTACAGTTTCATTGGGAATGGAAATGCCATAATCCTTCAACATAGACAGAACTTCTCCAACTCTGTAAAGTTAAAATAAATAGTGATTGCCTCTGGCAGTACAGCATTTACAAAATCAAATGCATGTGTTCTATATATGTAGTGTTACACATGTACCACTGTTCTATAAAAGTGCATCTGTGCCTCATCTTGGATCACATGTCATCAGCTTTGTATGGCATCTACTGGCAGGATACCATTAGAAAGAAAATTCACAGTGTAATTAAGAAAACATACACTTCTTACTGCCCATCATTTATCTCTGTGTACCTAACAAAAAACAAATCTGTAACATCTGAATCCCCTTAAGTAATATGAACTAGCATGTGGACAAGTTGCTGGTTACCAGGCTGACCATAGAGTGCTGTTGTCTGCCCTCTTACAGCAGACCTTACCTGGCATACCATGTGCCAATGAATCATTCGATTTGCATTCTAGAAGGCAGAAGGAATCTGAAGAGGTAATTAAACTCTCCATTGCCTTGCAAGTTTTATTACTGTAGCTATCCAGAATCTGATTCTCCCTATAGGTTAACAGTGTTCTGGGGAGAGCCATTAATATCAACAAAGCTGTAGATTTACACTGTAAAGGAGAAGGGTACTGATGCTGTCAGTGGTAATGATACAGACTGAAGAAGGGTAAACCTTTGTTCTCAAATTGGTCCCAGAAAACTGTAGCTCTAAATGTATTCTGTAGACCTGAGATTACAGTGGTTTATGGTTGTGTAAAGTTGCTTAAATATTTAAAACTCCCTCTGCCAAGCAAAACAGGATGCACAAAAGACCCTATCTTGTGTCAGCCAACTGGGATTTCTTTCCTCTTGATGCTGTCTGTCTATTTGTTTGAAATCAAAAAACCCCTGAAACAGCTAACCAGGAGAGAGAGTAACCCAACAGGGAGACCTTTTTTCCAGCTGAAGTAAACTTGCAAAATGGGCGCACATGACGTGTCCATAGTAATTTTTCTTTCTCCACTTGCAAAGTAAGCGTTTCCTATTCCTGCAAGCTATGGCAACTTCAAAATACAGAGGAGAGCTGACTGGGACACTAAGAGAGAGACTGGTATTACTCACTTCGGAGTTTTTGAGGCGTATATCTACATATTTTACCTGATGTTAACTTTTGCTTGCTATACAATGGTCAATGAACTAGAAGCTTCAGATTTTTGCCAGATGTTAGGAAAACTAGCACTAAGTCTAGTTTACAAAGCCAGTAAGAATGCCAGGACCTACCATGAAACAGAATCTCCTATTAGAATATATTCACTCATATTTGACAGGAAATTTTGTTATTAAATGAGCAATGAAGTTTTCCTCTCTCATAGTTTCATTTTTGCTATGATTCCACTGCATGGGAATCTGCACTTGAAATTGCAGCCTTTAATATGTTGCTGAGACTCTTCTTGGAATCAGGCACTTCAATGCAAAGGTATTTCATTTGAGCAATCCCTCTTGTTACTGAGCGCATCTACACTGTATAGCAGGTGTTGACATTGTACAGGCTGTCTTTGCACACAAAGCAAAGCTGCTGTGTTAGTTTTGCACAAACTCTATAATGATTACAGCAGAACATACCACTGAGGCTGCACAGTGACACTGGTAAAACTGTGTAGAACTGTGCTGTTCTCAGGATCTAAGCTAGTACCGCTTCAAAGCCCTGCACTGTACCACATGGGCACAACAACCCATTTTGGGTTTTAGGGTTTGTAGCATTTTGTGACTGAGATGCATCATCAAATTAGTGAGCCAAAATTTAATGGTTGGAATGGGTGTCTATAAGTGGATTTGAATGGAGCATTAATTCGAGATTCTGTGATGCTGAGCCTTTTGTCTTCTTTTCCTTCCTCTTTCCTCCAACCAAATAGTACCATCAGATTCTTCTGCAAAACGCAGGGTCTGAATCCGTTTAGTAGGAAGAAGTACTGAACCAAGATCATTCAGTCAGACCCTAAAGTATTTTCCTAAAAGAACTGTTTCCAGACCCAGGATCCCAAGTGGGCAGAGCTACTTCAGTGTCACTCTTAACACAGGAGTGAAGGGATGATGTATCCCTCAGCTCTGTATTTTGAATTACCTAGTTCTAGACAGATGCACACTCAGTATGCTGAATGGCAGTCCCCATGTAGAAGTATCTAAACTCCCCAGCCCTGCACAGCAAGCTGATACAGTGGATGCTGTATCACCATGTACCATGCAATTTTTCTCTCTTTTTAATACCCCATTAAACAGGTTGCTGACTATGCACAGTGAATGAGGCCAAAACATATAGTGCAGTAAGTTTTCTCATAAATGGTATGAGCACATATATTTCTCATAAATGTGCTCGTTGTCTAAACCATTTAAGAGAGAACACAGATTGAAATTGTACCTTTCAAGAAAGTGTTCACTCAGATCTGTTTCCCCTGGGTTACATTGTGTTTAGTGTTTTGAACAGCTAAATTTGTACAGACGGACACAGCAAATACATAAAATATGAGTGTATTTGCCCTGGTTCTATAACATTATGTTTCTGTGATTTATCTAACCTTAGAAATATACATTAAGGACCTCCAGAAGTAAGAATTAAGGACAAAAATAAAACAAGCTGAGATCTCAGATTCTCTGAGTACCGTGAATGCAGCAAACTGACAAACGTAGCTCAGACACTCAGGCCTATGAGTACTTTGCATCTCCAGTAACTCTGGTAAATTGTGAAATACCATTAGCAATGGCACAGTACTGGCCACTTTACTGTCTGCCCAGTCTAGGAAATGTCTGTGAAATAGGTCATTGTGTTACAGTTACTGAGGGAGTATGTATAGAAATGTTGTTGATTTTCAGGTTTAGCAAAGTTTAGTTTTGAAATAAGTAGCTAGATCTTCATATTTATAAATCCAGACGGTAAAAAAGCCTCTTTCCGGTAGTCATACAGAGTTCTGAACAGCAGTCACTGTCTGATAGCAATCAGAATAGCATGAACCTACATTTGTTTGAAACTAGGTTATTTGGCTACCTTGACCCATTTCGATTTACTTTCCATCCTTTTATGTCCCTCAGAACCTTGCAATTAATAGCTGATGGATCCAAACACTGTTTTTTCCCTTCTTTCTCTGTCAAAAGCAACCTGCAGTCATTGAGCAATCAAGACATTTGTCAGTCAAAGAAGTTTCTTCCCCCTTTTTCCTAAAAATATTCACTAGTCTGCATTGCTGTTGTAGGGTCACTTTTTTTAACCTGAAGTTAGAATTTGATATTAAATTGATGGCCGTGGGTCACATCAGTCCACTGTGAAGCCCGTTCCATGAGAAAATGCTTGGCAGCCCAGGGGGAAGATCCAGCTATTGGCTAAACCCCTCCTTTACAAGCTGTCAGGAAGCAGCCCTAATCAGGGACAGCTGACCTGGGATGACAGTTCTCTTCCACAGTCATTTGCATGGTTCCAGAATCTTGTTTTTGTTCCACCTTGGCACAAAGAAGAAAACCTTTTGAACCTCTTAATGCCAATCAGACTCTGACAAACTCAGAATAATGTTTTCCAGCTCACTCACTCAAAATCCAGAAATCAAGAACTGTAATGGGGCTCTTCTGCATCTTAGGTGATTATCCTTACTGACTAGCTGCAGTTTACATCCCTGTTTTCCTCCCTTTTACTTTGCTCACTGGAATCATCTTTCCAGATGAAACTTGGCCTTCTCCAACACATCTTAGGGTGCATCTTTAAGGTTAAATCTTTTGACCAACTTTAACAAAAGAAGAGAACAATACATATAAATTGAAAAATTTCACCACCAAAAAGAATCCCAAAACCATGTTCTAAAATTAACATTGTAAATTTAGTCACAAAAAAAAATTTATAGTGCCAACAAAGCAGAGGTAATTAGTAAAAGAATCAACTGATCTTATACCAGTCCACATCTTAAATCTACAGAAAAACCCCAGCAAATTATTACTTTTTATCACAGTGAAATGTCTTCATTGGCTTTGCTCTGTGTTTGGGTGTTGGAAACAAGATCATTATTGAGTTTGGTTTTCCTAAGAAGAACTAAATTAAAAAGGCAGAATTTGAGAATATGCATTCAAACTGATGGTGGAAGACTGAAGCCTTTGTTTCATAGGACAGATTGTGTATCTGTTCACTGACATCGTGTTTGTTTTACCTGCGCTTTGCACCTGGACACAATGGTGTAATTGAAAAACAGAGATAGCAGCTGAGGCAGCTTATGAAACAAGTATCAAAAGCTGTTGCTTTCTACTGAAATAAGCAATAGAGTGGTTAAGATATGATCTTTTAGAAGGTGACAGAATACTCAGAATTTTTTCTTGGAAAGACAGTAACTAGGAAAATATAAATGCTAGTGGGAGAATAAACCTCACTTGGAAAAATGTACAATTAATACACTATACGAAGTGAAAACTTTAGATGGAACTTTTTTTCCCCTATGTTTTATTTGTTTTGGTTTTTTGTTTTGTTTTTTAATCCCTTAATTCTGTTTTAGCTACAACAGAGAGGATGCAGTAAATGAGTCCAACTAGTTTGCTAATACATGAAAATGAGCAGAGGAATTTGTACACAGTGATGGATTGAGAGAGCAAAGACAAGTCTACCAGTCCAAAATAAAATTCATTTAATCCACCATCAGGGAATGAAATGGTTTGGATATTCTGAGAAACAGCTGATCAGATAGGTATGACATTTACTCCAAATGTTGAAAGATAGCTTGCCAAAATGAAATTGCAAGTGTCTGAAACTACTAACATACAACAGAGAGCAAGCTAAATTATCTACTAGTACACAAGGACATTCAACTAAAGTGAAAGACCCTAAAAAACCTAACATAGAATCATAGAATAGTTAGGGTTGGAAAGGACCTTAAGATCATCTAGTTCCAACCCCCCTGCCATGGGCAGGGACACCTTACACTAAATCATATCACCCAAGGCCTCGTCCAACCTGGTCTTGAACACTGCCAGGGATGGAGCATTCACAACCTCCCTGGGCAACCCATTCCAGTGCTTCACAACCCTAATAGGAAAGAATTTCCTTCTTATATCCAATCTGAACTTCCCCTGTTTAAGTTTTAACCCATTACCCCTTGTCCTATCACTACAGTCTCTAATGAAGAGTCCCTCCCCAGCATCCCTATAGGCCCCCTTCAGATACTGGAAGGCTGCTATGAGGTCTCCACGCAGCCTTCCCTTCTCCAGGCTGAACAGCCCCAACCTCCTCAGCCTGTCTTCATACAGGAGGTGCTCCAGTCCCCTGATCATCCTTGTGGCCCTTCTCTGGCCTTGGTCCAACAGTTCCATGTCCTTTTTATGTTGAGGAAGCCAGAACTGCACACAATACTCCACGTGAGGTCTCACAAGAGCAGAGTAGAGGGGCAGGATCACCTCCTTTGACCTGCTGGTCACGCTCCTTTTGATGCAGCCCAGGATACGGTTGGCTTTCTGGGCTGCGGGCACACACTGAAGCCGCCTCATGTTCATTTTCTCATCGACCAACACCCCTAAGTCCTTCTCTGCAGGGCTGCTCTGAATCTCTTCCCTGCCCAACCTGTAGCTGTGCCTGGGATTGCTCCAACACAGGTGTACGACCTTACACTTGGCATGGTTAAATTTCATAACGCTGGCGTCAGCCCACCTCACATGCGTGTCGAGGTCCCTCTGGATGGCATTCCTTCCCTCCAGGGTATCAACCAAACCACACCGCTTGGTGTCATTGGCAAACTTGCTGAGGGCGCACTCAATCCCATTGTCCATGTCAACGACGAAGATGTTGAACAAGACCAGTCCCAACACCAATCCCTGAGGGACACCACTTGTTACTGGTCTCCAGCCAGACACTGAGCCATTGACCACAACTCTTTGTGTGCAGCCATCCAGCCAGTTCTTTATCCACTGAGTGGTCCATCCATCAAATTGTTGTCTCTCCAATTTAGAGACAAGGAGGCTGTGTGGGACAGTGTCGAACGCTTTGCACAAGTCCAGGTAGATGACATCAACTGCTCTACCCCTGTCCATCAGTTCTGTAGCCCCATCATAGAAGGCCACCAAATTGGTCAGGCAGGATTTCCCCTTAGTGAAGCCATGCTGGCTGTCACCAAGCACCTTGTTGATTTTCATGTGCCTTAGCATGCCTTCCAGGAGAATCTGCTCCAAGATTTTGCCAGGCACAGAGGTGAGACTGACTGGTCTGTAATTCCCTGGGTCATCCATTTTCCCCTTCTTGAAAATGGGGGTTATATTTCCCTTTTTCCAGTCATCGGGAACTTCACCTGACTGCCATGATTTCTCAAATATGATGGCCAGCGGCTTCGCATCTTCATTTGCCAGCTCCTTCAGGAGCCGTGGATGGATTTCATCAGGACCCACGGACTTGCGGACATTCAGATTTTTAAGATGGTCTCGAACCAGTTCTTCTCCTACAGTGAGCGCAAGGTCTTCATTCTCACAGTCCCTGCATCTGCCTTCCAAGACTTGGGTGGTGTGGTCAGAGCCTTTGCCAGTGAAGACCAAGGCAAAGAAGTCATTCAGAGCCTCAGCCTTCTCCAAATCCTGTGTAGCCAGTTCTCCTGAGAGCTTCCAGAGGGGGCCTACATTCTCCCTAGTCTGTTTTTTATTTGCTATGTACTTGTAGAATCCCTTCCTGTTATCTTTAATACCTCTAGCTAAGTTTAATTCTAACGGGGCCTTAGCTCTCCTAACCTGGTCCCAAGCTTCCCAGACAACATCTCTGTATTCTTCCCAGGCTGCCTGTCCTTGCTTCCACTTATTATAAGCCTCTTTTTTCATTTGAATTTTCCTCAGGAGCTCCTTATCCATCCAAGGAGGTCTCCTGGCCCTCCTGCTGCACTTCCTTCTAGTTGGGATGCAATACTCCGGAGTTTGTAGCAGGTGATCCTTGAATATCAACCAACAGTCTTGGGCCGCCCTGCCCTCTAGGGCTGTATCCCATTGAACCTTACTAAGGAGGTTCCTGAAGAGGCCAAAGTCTGCTCTCTTGAAGTCCAGGGGCAGTGAGCTTGCTGCACACTCTTCTCACTGTCCTGAGGATCTCAAATTCGAGCATCTCATGATCACTGCATCCAAGGCTGCCCTGGAGCGTCACATTTCCAACGAGCCCTTCCCTGTTGGTGAGCAGCACGAGGTCAAGTATGGCACCTCTCCTTGTCGGCTCCTCTATTACTTGCAGAAGGAAGTTGTCTTCTACACAATCGAGGAACCTCCTGGATTGCTTGTGCCAGGCCGTACCCCCTTCCAACAGATGTCAGGGTGGTTGAAGTCACCCATGAGAACAAGGGCCTGCGAGTGTGAGGCTTTTCCTATCTGTCTATGGAGTGCTTCATCCGCAGGTTCAACTTGATCAGGCGGTCTGTAACAGATCCCCACAGTAATGTACCCCATAGCTATATTCCCTTTAACCCTGACCCACAAACTCTCTGTGGACTGCTCACCTGTCCCCAGACAGAGTTCCATACTCTCCAGCCTATCCCTAACATAAAGGGCAACTCCCCCTCCCCGCCTGCCAGGCCTGTCTTTCCTAAAGAGCCTGTAACCTTCCATTCCAACACTCCAGTCATAGGAGCCATCCCACCATGTTTCTGCGATGCCTATTATATCATACCCCCGTAGACGTGCACACATCTCTAATTCCTCTTGTTTGTTCCCTATGCTACGGGCATTTGTATAGAGGCATCTGAGCTGAGCTCCAACTGAAGCCGGCTCATTGGCTGGAGCGGCTGGCATATCTCTACATTGCTCCAAGCATTTATTATAGGTTCTGGCAACTGACTGGGTGTGTTGGAATGGAATGTTGCCCCCCCCCCCCCCCCAACACATCTAGTTTAAAGCCTCCTTGACCAGTCTGGCAAGTCTCCTACCAAAACTGCTCTTTCCCTTCTTTATCATCAGACCAGCTCCACCAGCCCCCACTAGCCCCGGCCTACAAGCTTGGGTCCCATGTTCAAGACACCCAAACCCCTGACTATGACACCACCCTTTTAACCAGTTATTAATCTGGCCAATCCTCCTAGCTTTTTTTAGGTCCTCCCCTGTACCCTGGAGAATTGATTAAAAGACCACCTGAGCTCCAGAGCCCCTAACCACCTCCCCCAAGGCTCTGTAGTCCTTCTTTATGTTTCCCAGGCTACTACTATCTATATCCCTAGCACCCACATGTATCACCAGGAGTGGGTAATAGTCTGTGGGACTTACTAGAACAGGCAGCCTCTCTGCCACATCCCTGATCCGTGCCCCTCGTAGGCAACACACCTCCCTTGAGATAAGGTCTGGCCGGCAAACAAGTGCTTCTGTCCCTTTCAGTGTAGAGTCCCCTACTACTACGACCCGCCGCTTTTTCCTAGCAGCACCAGTAGAGATCTTCTTTAGCAGTGCATCAGCCGGCTGTTTCTGGCTCGAGTGCGCTTCCTCATTAGCCCCCTGCAGGACACCAAAGCGGTTCTGCGTGGGGACAGGGGATTTAGGGGGAAGCCCCTTGCTTTTGATTGTCCTTTTCTTTCTTTTTTTTTTTGTTTCTTCTTTTTTTTTTTTGTTACTAATTCCCAGCTTCCAGGGTTAACGGCCTCCTTCTTTCCTTCATGAGCTAGAGGTGAAGCTCGAGGTCCCTGCACAGTTTGGGCCGGGAGCAAGCAGTGCTGCTTACTCTCAGCTTCCCTGACATCTTGCAGCGTATTGACAGCATCCCGCAGCTCAGCCCCTGCTGCAGGAGGACCTCCACCAGGGAGCACCGAGTGCAGCCCTGCCCACTGTGCACCCTCCCCTCACCAGACCAGTGCAGGCACTCTCTGCACCCCGAGCTCTGCGCTGCAGCCTCCCCGCTCATCGGCTCTGTCTGGGTGCCTACGCTGGCCACCGCCGGGGCAGCCAGAGCAGAGCTCCCAGACCCGGCCCTGGTCATACGACGGGTGCTCACCATCCCGCGTAAACGGCCTCGACCCGCTCTGTTCGCCGCGCCCTCTGGGGCAGGTTTTTAACCAGCCAGGGCTGGTGCCGCCGCTTCAGGCTCCGCCCCGTGTGAGTCAGCTGCTCGCTCTCGTCAGCTGAGCTGCCGGCTCCTGGACAGGGCCTGTCGAGGACTTGAGGCTCCCTCGGTGGCTCTCGTCGCTCTGAGTTGAGGCTCCTGGACGCTGATCTCCCCCCCAGCTCCGGTGTTGAAGGCGTCCTCTCTAGAGCTACTCACCTCAGCAATTGACCAGCAACAGTTGGTGATGCCCAGTTTAAATCTGCCGCCGTTCCTCCTGGCTGATGAAGGCTCAGTGATACTTAATAATTGGCATTTTGCTTTATTAATGAAAGGGGTTATTTCAGTCTGAAACTGATTTATTAGAATCAAATACAATCTCTATAGCTGTTTTTCTGGTTTGCTTTTTTTTTTTCATGCCTCCTTCCCCATTGAGACAGAAGAACTATACTATAAAATGTCTTTGGAAGAGTCTTTATCATAAATGCTCTCCATATGGAAATTCAGAGTATGAAGAAATAGATAGGAGAGACAAAAGATGTCCCACCCACAATAGGTGGGAAAGGACCTCAGGAAGTCCCTAGTCCTATCTCTTGCTTAAAACAGGAGCATCTCAGAGGTCAGACCAGGTAGTTCAGTGCATTTTCCAGTTGGGTCTTGAAAACCTTCAACAACAATGACGACACAAGTTCTCTGGGCAACCTGTTCCATTTTTCGACGGTTGTCCTTACACCCAGTTTCTCCTTATATACAGTTTATTTCAGCTTGTGCCATTGCCTCTCATCCTTCCACCATACACCACTGTAAAAAGCCTGGTTCCCTTTGGCCCATTCTTTCAGCATGGCTAAATCCATCTAAAAGGCAGTCCTGCTCTTCAGCATATTGACTGAACCCCCAGTTTCATACCATCTGCAAGCTTATTTAAAGTGAATCCTGTCACTTCTTCCACACATTGACAATGACATTAAAAAGGACAGGTCCCAACATACAAAGTAGAATATAATCAATTAACCTCTGCCCCCAGAACATGATGATCCAGTGCTGCAGAATATTGTCCCATTCTGGTATATTCTGATCTAGGTGGGAGCAATGTTCTGAAAACAAGATTACTTCCTTAAAAAAAATAATTCTAGTTATAATCTGAATAAGTAGAAGGCGGGGGGGGGGGGGGGGGGAAGTGCTTAGTCTATTCTTGTCCTGGAAAAATTTTAAAAAGAACTCTTTTAAACAGTGTAACAGTGTTCTCACTAGCAGGATGTATCTCTGGCCAACATATAGAGATGCTCTGTGTTATAAACAATTTCAGAACAGTGCTATTGAGCATGCTGAGAAACTTGAGCTGGCATTCTGGTAGCAAGATCCTTCCAGCACAAGTATAAAAGTGGTCAAAATTGGCAGCATCAAACTGTATAAAGCATCACCAGTGAATTCCTGTAGAATATATGCTACAATCATTCTTTCAAGGAAAAGAAATTATTCTAACATGTAATGTAAATGTTTCTACTGAAGTAACTACCACTAATTTTGCTAAATATGCACTCTGGTCCCAGAAAGATCTGAAGCATTTAAGCCTATAAGGTATGTTTTGTCAGTTAAGTTCAATCAATGTTGCTGCAAAATGCTTGTATTTTGCAAGTGACTGGAAGGAGAATAAATGCTGCAGAAGAATATAAGTATAGAAAAATAATTGAAATCAGCTGTAACTTCTCAAAAATTGTAGTTTTCCTTCTTTCCTCTATTTTTATTTTTTCAAAATTCACTTTAAAGTGCATAGTGACCTTGATATATAGAAAAATTGCTCTTTGTTACTGTTTTCCATAAGGCAAAAAAGATGTAGTAGGATGTTGAAAAGATGGACAGAATGCATAAAAGACTTCTTAGAACAATTAATTTCCTAAGTAAAAACCTTCAGCCTACATATTTTCTTTAAATAAATCCACATGCATGTAGTCGTGTAAATAAATAAACGAAGATGATGCATGGTTTGCTGTGGGAATGACAGACCACTGTCAGAAGGTAGCTGTTGTCTGGATTGCTTTTCTGCTGTGTTTGCCTGGAAACATTGACATGACTTTTTAAGTAAAGAGAGTTGTTAAATTGCATTAATTTGATACTGATACCAAAACAAAGACAAAACCAAAACAACTAACAAAACACAAACTAACCAAAAAACAGAAAAAGTAGTCTTCAGAATCTGCTGACTGTATGGACTACTTCTCTGTTAACTCTAAGGGTTGCTTAAACAGATTCAGATGCTGGAATTCAAATATGTATCACCATTTCAGATACTGAAGTGGATCCAAAGCATCTGCACAGGCCTGACAAATGACTAATGTTGAGAAAAATGTATTTTTCCATGAAATAGTAATCTGGTCAGAGCGGCTCAGAGTCACACATATGAACAATGAAGACTCACAAAATCATAGAATGGTTTGTATTGGAAGGAACTTTAAAGCTCACCAAGTTCCAAGCCCCTACCATTGGCCCGGACACCTTCCACTAGACCACTAAGTTGCTCCAAGCCACTTCCAACATGACCTTGAATACTTCCAGGGATGGGGCAGCTACAGCTTCTAGAGTCAACCTGTTCCAGTGCCTCACCACCCTCACAGTAAAGAATTTCTTCTAATATCTAATCTACCCTCTTTTAGTTTAGAGTCATTCCCCCTTATCCTATCACTACAAGCCCTTATGAAAAGTCCCTTTCCAGATTTCTTGTAGGCCCTCTTTAGGTATTTTAGGAAGGCTGCTAAAAGGTCTCCCTGGAGCCCTCTCTTCTCCAGCTTGAACAAGCCCAACTCTCTCAGCCTGTCTTCATAGGACAGGTACTCCAGCCTTCTCATCTTTGTGGCCACTCTCTGGACTTGTTCCAAGAAGTCCATGTCCCTTTTGTATTGGAAGCCCTAAGTCCGAACATAGATAGTACTCCAGGCACTCACAAAAGCAGAGAAGAAGGACAGAATCACCTTCCTCTACCTTCCTTTTGATGCAGCCAGAGATATTGTTGGTTTTCTGGGTTACTGCTCACTGCTGGCTCACGTTGAGCTTCTCATAGCATAATACCCCCAAGTCCTTCTCCTCAGGGCTGCTCTCAATCGATTCTCCACCCAACCTGTAGTTGTACCTGGGGTTGCCTCAACCCAGGTGAGGACCTTGCACTTGTCCTTGTTGAACTTCATGAACTTCACTGGCCCACTCCTCAGGCCTGCCAAAGTCCCTCTGAATGTCATCCCTTTCCTCTAGCATGGTAAGAGCACCACACAGCTTGGTGTTTCCAACAAACTTGCTGAGTGTGCACTCAATCCCCCTCTCCATGAAGCTGCCAAAGATGTTAAACAGCACCAGCTCCACTACCAGTCCTTGAGGAACGCCACTTATCACTGGTCTCCTCTTAAGAATCATGTCTCTTCAGTTCAGTGAAAGCAAAGAAATACCTAAGTCAAAAAAAATTAATTATAAGTTTATGAAGAAAAATTAAAGATTGTCATCATTACCTTTATTTTTCTAGCCACTCTTGCGGTACCCAGGTAGCCATATATATGGAAAGGCCTCTAGGAAACTGTGGTGGTTTTGTCCATTTAGGTAGCTTACAGAGCGTGCTTAGGGGAATGTTCTGTTTATCAGAAAACAGGTATGAAAAACATTCTTATAGTCAACACATAAATAAATACTTTGCTAGTTAACATATGTATCTATGAGTATTTGTAAAAGAATTACATTATTATACGTAAGCAGATGACTACTTTAGCTTACAAATAGAATATCTAACAATGTTAAAAATGCTGTATGAACCCACTCTGCAGTGGTAATGAAAGAATTCCTTCATGCAGTCATTATAAACATCAGACAAAATAAAACAGTTCCCCTGCAATGAATGCTCAGATAAAATGTCATCTTCTAATATTTTGTTAAACTTTAAGTTTTTTTTTGTCTGGATGGATTATTTCATTCTTATGAATATTTTAGTATTTTCAAACAATTTCTTGGTTACTCCTTCTCTTCTAATTTTATGCCATGGAGAATTTAGTTTTCTTTTCCTAGAGTAACTGAATCTGTTTCAAAAATACTTTGTTTTGTATGGAAGTATGATATCTGTTAAGGGATATGATACTAATCATCTGCTTTTTAATAACAACACTTTTGGAAGACCAATGGCATGATAAATATCAGATAGAAGGATTTTTTTTTTTCTTGATCTGATGGCTGCCCCTGTAATTCTGCTAAAACCCAAGAAAAAGTGAAAGTTTAATCCAGTTAAAATTCAAAAAGATTGTTTATGGCACTGTGGCAAGTTTATTTTTCCCCCCTTCATTCAAAGGAAAAACACTTGGATTTGCTGAAGTTGCATTGAAACCATAGAGGAATAATAAATGTCTGAAAAAGAGGTAATGGGAAATGAAGAAAGAAAGAAAAGAATGAGATACCAACTGTCCTGGTTTCAGCTGTAAGAGTTACTTTATTTTCTGAAATGCATGAGAAAAAAAGTCCTGTCTAACAGCTGATAACTATGTGCAATAACTGGACCATATTTATTTGCTCTTGAGACCTCATTAATGTGGGAAGACTGTGTTGCCACTCCTCTCATGAGTATATACATAAACAAACCAGGTCACCCTAAAGAGAGATGATGTAACTTTCATTCCCTATGATTTCAGTAAGTAGCAAGGCACCAAAGCTCATTCTTTCCAGCCCATCTTTCAGTGCCTGATGATGAGGGTCACCTGTGTCTCCCTTTGTAATGTCTGGAGACAGACTGTGACCCCCCCCCAGAGGGTAATTCAGGGCTCCATAGTGATATTTCTGACGTCCTCTTGTTATTGATTATGGGACAAACGGTATTCCTAATTAAGGCACATCATGGTTTTTACATGCGTAAAAAAACAAGAGAAGTGAAGCCTTTATGATTAGTATTGAACAAAGGAGACTGCTGGAGATTAGAAAGTTAAATTAATACTATATGAAAGAAAGAAGGAAGAGTAAAAATTAAAATATGATACTCAAACTTTAAGGGTGAATGGAGAGATTCAGACAATTGATCTGTGTTTTGCTGCCCACCACCATCTGGGTTACAGGAAAGAAACCTGATTTAAGTCAGATAACAAGCAAGGCTGAGTACTACATTTCCCTTCATCCCCGAAACACTTATGTCACAGGAAAGGTCACAGTCTTTCACTTAGTGTCTATTAGTTGAAGGTAGAGAAGGTATTATCAAGAAGACAATAATTTTGCATTTAAAGACACAGATGATGTTGCATTTAAAGATACAGCAATAAAAAAAAAAAAAATACATCTATAAAACCTCTCCAGAAAAACATGCATGCTCACTTTACCTTCTGGCTGAATTCTCTTGGAAATTTTCAGAAATCACTCTCTCAGTTGCTGGATGTGTATTTTCTTCCCAATTCAGAAACCTGTTTCATGTTCTTCTCTCTTTATTCAACAACTGTCTTTCCCCTTTCTCTCTATACCAATTGTACAGAAAGGGGAAGGGAAAAGGAAAGTGAAAAGGACAGCAAAAAGAAAGAGAAATGAAAAAAAAAGAGAAATGGAAAAGGGAGGAATCTGTAGTCCTCTGTTAGAACCATTCAGTGTTATGTGTGGTTACTGTCATATGATGAGGGGTACAGCATCCAGTTTTGTAAAACTTCCTCAATACTATCACATCTATACCCTACACTACAGACAGTTCTTTTCTGTATTTGTTAATAAATAAGACCAATATACCCATGGGGCTATTTAGTACTGGTTTTCTGTGGTCTGATAAATCACTCTGCCATGAACTCTGTCTATTACAAAAAAAAAACAAAACAAAACAAATTTTCATCTATCAGGGAATACTTCTGTTAAGAATAGATATACAGGAGGTTAAATGACTAAATAAAATGTATAAAGAAGCTAATTATGTTTTAATAAAGGAATTAAATTCTGAGTAGGAGAATTGATTGTCATGAGTGAAACAGGAAAAGTAATCATTCCAACTGGGCTCTGATACGACATGCCTTCCTTTCCATGCTGATAGCTTGGAGTAGATCAAAGCATGCACTCAGGAGAAATTTCCAAGGGAAGAGCTCAACCTACAAAACATCACAGAACAAACCCGAAAGAATTTTAACTCCCTGTTTGGTTGTTTTTTGGTTGCTTTGGTGGTGGCTTTTTGTTTGTTTGGTTGTTTTTTTTAGTTGTTTGGGTTTTTTTTGTTGTTTTTTTGTTGAGTTTTTGCTTTGGATTGTTTTGTGTTTTGTTTTTGTGTGTGTGTTTTAGGTTGTTTGTTTGAGTTTTGGGTTTTGGGTTTTCGGTTTGTTGTTTTTTTTTTTCCCTTGGGAAGAAATAATTCACTATTTTCTTCTGAATTCAGCTATCTACACTCATTAGTCCTGCCCAAGGGAGAAGGATGGGCCATGGCTGTATTTAGGGACACACCATCCGTAGTTATCTGGGAAGGCATACATTGCACACTAGAGCAAAAACATATGAGTGAAGTCAAAACTAAGAGAGGAATTTTTTATTTTTTCTTGTGCTTCTTTTAAATCCTATCTTTTTGGAGACAGTCACCATATTTCTTTTCTGTATAGATTAAATCAGCCCAAATCTGAGAAAGCTGCCTATCTAGACATTCACCCTTCACAAGAAAGGACTCGTCTTTGTTTCTTGACATGAAATTCGTAATAAACAGTGGTGGTTGCCTCAGACATAAATAGTGCTGATTTTTTGGCTTGTTGTTATATATGTGTATATTTATCCACCATCTCACATGTCATAACCATGGAAGGTATAAACTTTGTGCTGGTTTGTGAGACTCTTATACCTTCCTATTACATAGGAAAAAAAGTTAATTAGATTACTTGAGGTTTTGTTTTTATTCAAATCTTAATTTTGTGTCTTTAAAAGTCAATGAAAAATTGCCCTTCGATAACACGGAGCAATCCTTGAAATATTCTTTCCTCCTCACTCTTAATAAGAGATTTATCTGTTATGTACAATATATAATTTTTATTATCTAGAGCTTATCTTGTTCCCATTATATAAATAGTACTAGATCCCTATCCTTTGATATACTAAATATATTACATTTCCTCCCACTGAAGAACACTTGTAAGCTGGGATAACTCTTCAAAGAGACAGGGAAATTTTCAACTTTCTTCAAATGCTACTATTGTAATTTTTCTGTTAACACTTTAAGCAAAACACTGCCCTGAGCAACTAGACAGTCTGCTCATTATGACAAAGTTTTACCACTCTAGGGCTGATTTACTGTGGGATATGTTATTTGCCCATCTGCCAACTGAATTTTAACAAGTGTACACTAAAGGCACCATTGAAACAGACAACTATATATTGAGGAGATGATAGTTGAAATAGCTTTCCAACACGTTAATTTTCTTTTCAAAAGACAATTTTCCTCTTTAGGACAGATTATAATTTCAGTCACTGGAAAGAATTTCAGCACCAATAGTTTAGAAAATCACTCCCCTTACGGAAGGTTGTTTCCCACATTTACTTTTCAGAGAGTAAACTCATATTCACTTCCTCCTTTGTTTAAACAGAAACTTGGCAACACATCTGTAGGACAGATTAACTAATGTGCTAAGGGGAATGCCTTGCAAAAATGATACAGACCTAAAAATATCAAAGGCAAGCATGCCTCCTGCAAGAGAATCATATCTAACTGCAGGAAAGACCCCTTATTTGTTCATGGTGTTGTCACGATGTAACATCTCGTACCTCTAGAAATTATAGTTCAACAGCAAGAAATGTATCTCTCCCAGCAAGCAGAAATAATGCTTCGCAACCCAGAGGTTAAATTCAGGGGTTTCTGCATCCTTTAGTGTAAATGCTGGTACACTTCCGACACTAGCAAATATCTTATGTGAATATAAAATACTCACAAACAGGAAAAGACTCATTTCCAATGTGTAGAAGGAATCTTTCTAGGTGAAGTCATTGGAGAGCCATCATTCAGTCTATGGAAAATCCAAATATGTGAGAAATCATGTTATTAACATTAAAAGAATAAAACAACTGGCTCTATTCTTTTCAACCATTGCAAAATAAAGTTAGCTTTGAAAAGATCTGTAAAAGAAACACAAAATTTCAGACAAGCCTACAGTTCCAACAGGAAGAAGTAAATTATAGTTTCATAATGAATACTCCAAATTAAAAACAAAAACAAAAACAAAGCATTGTTCTAATTAATCAGCTATCTGGGAAAAAAATATGTTCATGGTGTCCATAGTGCAAAGAAAAGATGCTTTACATCCATAGCATATCACCTTTGAATTGGTTAGTTGGAGGAGAGAAATCAGTATGTACAATGAAACAAATAGTCCATGCAGTACATGATTTTAATGTCCAGACTTAACTTTCATCAGAAGTTCAGGACTGAGATTTTAGTGATGGAGTTTTGTGAAAAATATTCTTCTCCCAGGGTCTCAGTGGCCCCATCTTTTACTTGAGCAAATTCATTCTGGGACATGATGGTTTGTCCCATGTTTATAGTTTCTGTAGAAGTATTAAGGGTGGTGAGGCACTGGAATGGGTTGCCCAGGGAGGTTGTGAATGCTCCATCCCTGGCAGTGTTCAAGACCAGGTTGGATGAGGCCTTGGGTGATATGATTTAGCATAAGGTGTCCCTGCCCACAGGAAGGGGGTTGGAATTAGATGATCTTAAGGTCCTTTCCAACCCTAACTATTCTATGATTCTATTCTATGATTCTATTATTGTCATGGGAGAAACATGCTACATTATGAGAAGTGTTTGTAGGAGGTGCAAGAATTTTGATGGTTCTCATTTTGGAAACCTTTAATGTGTGGATTATAGAGATGTTACTAAGTCTCTCACATGGTGCATAACTGGTGCACATTAAGCTTGTTGCTGATGTTGGGGCTTGCAAAGTTGGGGGTCTGTTTGAAGACAAAGAAGAGAGATTTTGGGAAAACAGTTTTCAGCAGGATCCTGTGCCCACGTAGACTAATTTGGGCTGTGGAAATGTGGGTATCTAAGGATATATATAATTATCCTTTTAAGAAAGTATGGCAAAGCAGCGCCTCAAGAAATGAGAGACACAGAAGTCTAAGATGAAAGCTGATAGATGCAGAAGTCAGTGAGGATCTGTCTGTGGACTTTTTCACCTAGCAGTATAACCTGCTTACATCAGGATTTGAGTTAAATTCACTGGACTTTGAATAAATCTTGGAAAACTGAAAGAGAGAATCAATGCTTATTTCCTTTACAACTTCTGGTTTACAACAGATTTCTGCAATTACAAAACTCCTCCCCACCCCTAGACTTCCACTTGGTATTATTTGATGCGTAGTTATAGTCAGTCATTTTCATTTAAGACAGATTTTGCTGGATGTGTTCTGATTTAACAAAGAAATATTTCCATTCCTTTCGTGAATCAGCAGCTGTTGCTGTCCCTGACAGCTGGCTTGGTCAGGCTGAATTACAAGTGTGCATTCATTGGATGATACTTCACTCGTTAAATCACTTGACTAGTCATATTGATGAGTAATCTCTCACATGCAATCCAGAAAAAACAAAATCAGCAAACAAACTGGCAGTGGCAGGGCAAGCCATGAGCTGGATTCACCAAAGCTGATTACAGGAAGTGTGAGATGCCAGCTCTGAGCACACCCAGGGAGCTGAGAAAGGGAGCGGGAAGGGCTCTGAAACCAAGGATCTGCATATGAAATTGATTGCAAAAAATTCAGTGGACTAACAATGCTTAGCTTAAGTTGAAGCTTCAATTTATTTTCCTTCTTCTTCTTCTCCCACCTCCTTACAGAAAATTCTCTAATTCTAAAATGTTCTATAGTTTTGCTTCAGTGAAAGGAAACATTCAGGGTTCACAAAAAAAGGTGTCAGGGGCATCTATTGAAAACACGATCAACAGAGTTCTACAGAGACCTAAAGAATGGGGCCTGGAGGAAAAATGACTCATTGGCTGGACAGAGGACATCACATTATTTGTACATCATATCTTTGATACCCCTCCTACTATTCTTCTGTGCAGGTGTTCAATGCTGCATAAAGCCCAACTGAGGAACTCACAAGCACGTATTAGGTCCACATGCAAGTAAAAAGCCCTGCTTTAGGTCAGAAATCTTGCATTCTCTTAGTCTGGATTCCTAGAGAATTTTAGGCATGCTGGCTTCACTGTCTATTATATGTATTCTTTCCCTCTCTTCTGCCTGTCATTTTGGAAGAAAATGACTGGAATAAGGTATTGTATTAAGTTTTGTGAAAGTGTTAGATCCTACAGCACAATCTTTATTATATACGGGAGAGTCTATCCATGAATAAGCTATGGGATTACAGCTGTATGGGACTTGCACCTTACTATAGAAAAATCAAAGGAAAAGACAGAAATTCATGAGAAAGAAGGCTTCTTCAGTTTTTATGCTCTTGAAAACTGCACTTTTAATCTGGAGACTAGCTGAAGTACAACTCTGAAGACAGCAAGCAGATTTAAGTGCTGAATATCAGAAAACAGATGCAATGGGATTTTCAAGAGTTCAAAGCACCAAAAAAGTTTTATCAGCTGCAGCAGGAGAAATTAAGCCAGCGCTATGTGCTTCTGAACCCCTATCTCAGACGCTTTACCCAGCTAAAGTTTTATATCATGGCTCTTGGAAATTAATGAAGAAAAGTTCTTTTCTGCAGGTATCTCCACCCGCCTTAGTCATGCAGTATAAGTAAAGACACCTGTAGCTGAATGTAAATAAGGCCATCTGATAAGGCCATGTGTGACAGGAATTTTTAAACACTGGAATGGTGGCCTCACAACCTCACTCTGCAGAGCTGGACTCTGGTGTTTAACAGCCACAATTTCACTGTGTTATAACACCTTCTGGGTTGTGATAAGTGACTCACTTGCCAAAATATTTCTGGCCAACATATCCAGTTTGGCAGTGTGCAGCGGGTGAAATTAGTCTTTTCTCAGGCAGAACTCCCTCCATCTGGAGGAGCAGAAATGAAATGTAAAATATTAGCCCACATTTTGATGCCTTTTGTGCAGTGCTTGAACTTTCTGAGTTTTTAGGTTTCAGATGAAACCGGTTGCATGTTGCTGGGAAAGGGGCTGACAGTTTGTACCCCTTAGATCAACCAGTAGCCTAGGAAAATCACTTTGCCTCCCTTAGACTTCCAAAGTGCAGGCAGACACAAAGCAAACTCTTCCCCATTCTTTCCAGGCAAGCATGTCCAGTCTCAGATTTAATCAAAGTGTTAATCCTAGGAGATTTACACAGTAAGATATTGTATTCAGCTTTGAACATGAAACTACTAAGTGCCACAAATACCCGTTGCCAGTAATATGTTCCCCAGGGATCCTCAAAGAAGCAGACTGTGGAATGAATAGGCTAATTATTGCCCTCGGTCACACTTGTGCAAGCTCTGCTAATTCAGATAACTGAGCACCTTAAACCGGGGGCACCAGGAGTGAGAGTGGCTGGAAAATGTTAATGTGACTGATAACACTACAAATATTTAAAGGAAAAGTCTTCTGTTTGGAGTTTTCAAGTATTTTGAGTTCTTTCTGCCTCCTTTTGACAGATCCTGGCAGATGTTTGCTGTAATAAACATTGCTAAGAAATCAGTGGTCATTAACAGTAAAAGATAAAAGTTATTACTTGGAGGCTCTATTTATATGCAAGACCTAGTTATCTATTTGGTATGAACAAATAACTGTGTACCTCATCTTGAGATGAAGGGATCACATCTCTTAACAAAATAGAGACCAAGTCCTGCACCCACCTTGGACCTTGCCCCATAGTGTCATATAGTGCTGGCTATATGTAATGGCCTCAGATCATCCCTACTGAATGTTTGCTAGTATGACTTTATCATTTTATATGTGGGATGGTTTTCCTGGCTTGCCTTGGAGCAGGACCTAAGATTCTCTCAGCTCTGGATTTGTGTATGAAATGGTTTCTCCTGAATAATAGCATGGTGGAAGAAATGCTCCCCATGCACTCATGCAGGGGTGTTGGGGCCCATTAATTCAACTTGAGCCTGCATAAGTCATCCAGAAGGGTTTCTTTTTAGTGAGAACAATGAACCATATATTTTTTCACTGTTGTATTCCTTTTAATCTATTTATTTTTTCCTAGAGAGGCAAAGAAATTATAAAATTAAGGATCAGACAATATAGGGACTCATGCCATGGCCATCATGGGCAAAACCTGCCATGAGTGGGCAAAACTTCTTCATGCCTCAAAACGTGCTGAAACTGGAAGCAGGAGGTCAGAAGAGAGGCTTTGGGTTACTTTGCTGATCTCCTCAGTTATGTCACTCACTTCTAGGAAGAATAAGAATGCTCTGCTGCTGCAAAAACACATAGCTACCTGTTGCAGCTAAATAAGCAGTTTTCAGTGCATAGCCCTCTAATTCAATTTTGAAAAACATTACCTATTACTTACTCATTGCACAACAGTGTAGTAGAGTTTATTCATATCCCCAAACTGTTTCTTAGTGAAGTGTAGATTACAAACTTTTATTCTTAAATGTATTTTTTGAAACTTAATAGCCACAACTATATTGCTTCGTATATTGAAATGACTGCCACTTTAAATTGAAAATCAAAAACTGCTTTAAAGAAAAAATTATTACTTAAGTTTATCTATTAAACTGCTCTTGCTTTTAGTTTCTTGATACTAATATAGCTCAAGCCCTTGTGTTGTTGCTGGTTTTTAGTGTAAACTATCAAATATTCTATCTGACTCTCTGTAACTAAGTGTACAGATGTCCTTAATAGTGGAGGCAATTTTTCAAGAGTGACTGAGGCTATGTCTCTGCTAATCAATAATACAGATTTGGGGCACAGACTGGAACACTGGTTTGCTGTCGTCCATGCTGTTTACAGTGCTCGTTGAGCAGTTTTGGCTGCATCCAGCTAGCAATTCAGCTGTACAGAGGCAAGCTGTGCCAGGCTACTTGGCCTGAGGGCCAGATAATAGTTCCCTGGCATGTTGTGTTTAGTAGTATAAATGAAACCTAGGATTACATACTTCATTTGTGTCTTTTGACTTACATGAAATTTTTATTATTTGTATATGAAAAAAACAGAGGCTGAACAGGGGCTTTTTGATCACCTCAACCACTATGACTATTTTGTCAAGTTAATGGGATTTCCCATTTGCATGCCTATGTATTTTGAATATTTTGAATTCTTCAGAACATAATGAAGAAAGAAGAAGACAAATAAAATTCCCCAAATGGAGCATTTAACTCCAGGTTTCATTGTGTGTATAACACTTATCATCTGCTAGTTACTTTAGCACTGAAAACATAGCTCATATTCATTTTCTTAATGAAATTCTGCCAGCAGTCTAAATTTCTGTGAAACCCTGTTTCCACTGAAAGAAAATAAAAATGTTTTGTAGAAGCACAATTGCCTGCTTAAAATTTCAGTTAAATGCCAGATGATATTTCGAATGTTAGGAATAACAATCTTGATTTTACATTTCAAAATGCCAGTTTTTCCATTATTCATACACATATTTAACTATATAAAAGTGACACTAATAAGGAAAAATTAAACAAAAGATAATTAAGTTGGAAATGTTTGTTTCAAAGCTGCTAAGTCATTTGCTTTCGTTCTAATGCAAAGTTAATGTAATTTTGAATTGTGTGATTTTCTCATGGAATAGAAATACTCAGATTTGACTAGCTCTTCTAAGAATTTCAGAATCAGAGGGGGAAATGTTCTAATAATCATTTTAGAGGGAAGCTCTACATTAAGCTTTCAAATGTTGATTGTATCCTTAAAAAAAGATAATCTCCTTAATGGCAGCAACATGCAGAGGAAGAACTATATTCAAAACATCATCTAATTCTGGGGGCTCTAGCCAAGTGACATTTTTCACAGCTTCAGCCAAGTAAGGTTACTGATGGACAGTTTCTGCTTTTTCACTCATAAATGAAAGGGTCAGAATTAATGACTACTTTGGAAAACGTTCTCTGAATCACTAAGAAAGTGACTGTATTTATCTCAGTGTGGTGCTGAGTGTCTCCCCCTCGTCTTCCAGAGGTGTCAAGTCAGTCTCCTAAGCTGTGAAATCAAATCCTGCTGACTGGTTACTGTGCCAGATACTAGCGATTTAATTATAACAACTAAACTTGGTACGTGACTAGAGGAGTACACACTTTCAGATCTTGACACATGCTCCACAGAAAACAATAAATAATGCCAAACACATGCTTCCTATTTGTCAGTAATAAAAGAAATGCTTGTTGTGATCCAGATATCAAGTGACAGTCCAAAAAATCCTTCAGTAATATGTATACATTCTCCAAACACTTTAAAACTACACTAGCAAACATGTCCAATGTCACACCAGCATACAGTTTATTAACTAGGTGAGGCTTCAATATTCTTTCTGTACAAATATTTTGTTGATGTTCTTTTTGCTTTGTTTTGTTTTTGGTTTTGGTTGGTTTTGTTTGGTTTCTTGGGGGGGGTTGTTTGCCATGGGTTTTGTTGTTGTTGTTGTTTAAAAAAGAGCTGGAGTTTCAAAATAAAATCAGTTTCCTTTATCACTCTGTTAAAAATTAACAAGCCAATTTATTCTTTGGTATAACATCACTGACGCTGGTGATTTTAAACCCTGGATGATGTTGGCCCATGAAGGAAAGTGAAAAAAATTTACAGTAAAACCTGAGAAACACATACACATCTGATTCATTTCTGTTGCTGCTCACTCTTTGCTCAATGACCATTGAAAGATTCAATGCAACTTGCAAAAAAAGCCCCTATGGTCAAGCCCAGTTCCAAGCAGACTTCAGCCAATTCATATTTTCAGCCTGTATCAGGCAAATTTGATTTGAGATATTTGAGATATGGGATTGAAAAAAGATGTGCTAATTCAAGAAGAATTGAATGCTCCGTGTGTAGCTTTATTAAAAAACTAAAATAAAAATATTTGAACTCCTAGAAACTAAACAGGCTTGTTTCACTCTATTATATTTAGGTATTTTGAAACAAGACTGATAATATGTACAAGAAATCACATCCAGAAGTGTAAAAAGAAGACCAGTAAAGTGAATACCCTGTCATAAGAATATGCAAGGTCAGAACCCTTTCCTTTACGATACTAATATATTGAAGGATGTCTCAGAAAGAGTTATGCTACATTTACCTTGGTAACTCTGAAAACAGTAACCCTGAGATTTTTAGATCAGCAGCCCTTCCCAGTGCTTTCCAACTCACCTAACTCCCGATTCAAATTTCTCAGAGATTGTATCATTGTACCTAAATCAGTGGTTGGAAAAGGTATTTGTTATTAAGAAGGAATAAACACTAATCAAACACTGTTGCAACAGTGAACTGCAAGGCCATCTTCAAATTTCAACTACACATACATTAATTAGTAAAGGTGACATTTCCTTAATATTGCATAATGACATTTTTTTACCCTTTAGCTATGCACTATCCTATGTAAATCTTGTTGACTTTTTTGTGAAACATGATATTGGCTGTATATCTGAAATGTAAACAAAAAAAATATTTCCAGTTCAGCAACACAAAATAAAATAAGTGAGCTCAGTCCTTTGGTCATCTGTTCTTTTGCCCAGGTGGAGGAAGGGATAGAAACCCTTGTGCTCACACTTTATGATACAGTTTGGGAATGAACAGCTAACACATTAATCCCATCTCTTCTTAAATAAAATTGGATGTCCTTTTTGCTGTGGTGGAAACTGTAACAGAGACTGTTTTCTTCTTCAGGTCCATAGGAAGCTGCATAGGCTCTCTGCTTGTCAGAAAACTGAGCCTATGCACTCAAACAGCATGTGAAATAAATCCAGTCTTTCTTCTAAATTTCCATCCTTTGAGTTGAATGTATTATTATGGATTAAATGTTCAGATTGCTTGCTTACAGTGATATTTCAGTATAAGTCTTGTGCGAATGAGAAATCAAATGAGTCCTGTTCAGTTCTGCCCACTAATAATGAACATTTGTGAGAGAAGAATTTGTCTCAGGCCTCAAGTCTGAATGTGGAAAAGCACATATTGGTGAGGCTCTAAGCACAGGCTGAAACAAAGTTTTGAACCATGAAGACAAGTTTCTCACTAACAAGGCAATCCAACACTAAACATATGAGATCTACCTCCTGGGTTTATTAGCTTTTTTTTCATTGAGTTGATGTTACCACAAGGCGAAAGATGAAAGAAATTTGGTGAGCAGGACCAGAGCAAAAGAAAGGGGCAGTAGCTTGAGGCTGGTTGGTAGAAAGCAGGATGAAGAGGAAGAGAAACGAGAAAAAAATCTGGAAACCCCTTCTTTAGAGTAAATCTGATGCTCTTCATTCCTTTGTATCTGGCAATAAAACAATGTGAGTACAGTGGACTTGTGCTTGTTGAAGATTGTTTGGAAAACAACCAACTTTAGTATGACCTTCAACTAGGAGAGCACTTCAACACATGAGGAAACATTCATAGCTGTATTGACTTCAGGAAAACCTAAAGTGAAAATATGTTTAATGGCTTGCCTAACACAGGACCAAAATAAGGGACAGAATATATGCAACTGAAACTGTATGGGTTTTGTAGAAATTGGAATTCAGCTAAATAACTCATTGAAAACGCAGTATTTATCATGTTAGGCAGTGTCTACAGCTGGAAATCAATTCTGGAAACACTGAATATGCTTGATTTCCACTGAGATCAGTGAAAATATAAATCAAATTCTGACTTATCTATGTCATTTAGATCCAGACTTCTATCACGTTACAGTTCCTTCAAAGTTACAAGGGTGACAAAAATTAATTTTTTAATACTGACTCTGTAAAATTACTGTGCATTTCACTGAATTTATTCCTTTACTTACATATGGCTGCTCATAATCTCTGTCTAGAAAACCCCATATGCATAGGGTATCTTGCGAACTTTTTCCCAAAATGGGAGATATTTTACTCTTAATTTGACAAAGGCATTATCATACTTTTCTGCCACAGAACTGTAGTACAATTTATGGAAAACCCCCATTGTTCTGGGATACATATATGCTGTTGAACTACCTATTATGACACTGCCATAAATATAATTTTTTCAGAATATGCAACAAATATGCTCACTCTGGACAGTCAAAGAAATAATGTCTGATACCGGTTAACTGTGCCATTCTAGTATTGCGTAAATAAGGCTGGAGTTTACATAAACAAACCAATTTTACTATACAAAACCAGCTAACAGTGCTGAGACATGTCTGCATGGATAACCACCTATTATTAAGTACATGCTTTTAAGGCAACTTCCTAACATGGATCTGCAATTAGACCTGGCAATACTTTTGATAAAGTGATGTTACATTTCTGCTCTGAGAATTTGCCCGTTTGGCACTATAATGTCTCTCAACTCCAATACTCCTAATGCTTAACACTTCTGTGATCATATTGTTTGCACAAGGGTCCTGAATCTATGAACTTTATTAACATATAAAGGTACAGGAAGCAAATTAAGACCATTAAAAGAATATGGATTGCTTTTGTGAGAGGAAGGGTTGCAAAACTGGACCCATTAAGGGCTCGTCTGCACTGCAACACAGTGTGCATAATTCAAGTCAATTAATTTGAACTAATTTAGCAATAAAAGCAATCTGAATTTAGTCTGAGCTCTTCTGAGGGTTTTAACTCAAAATTAATATCCTAGGTTAATGCTTATCCTCATGTAGTTAGTCTTTGCTATTATTTAAAATATTCATTAACTGTAAATAACCAACATAAGAGCACATGATGTTATGGTTTAAATGGAAGTGATTTTTTTCTCTCTTTCTGCCTTTGTCCTTTTCATACTTAAAGATGCTGACCTTAGTGTTGTCATTTTATTATTGCCAAACTGACAACTTAGCTATAGATGATGAAGAAATCGTTTAAGGTTATTCAGGTAGGATCACAGTGATGTATCATGAACCATAGCAGCGTTTTTCTGGAAAATTTCATCTGAATAGCCTTGGCTATCCAAGTAACTTAAGTTATTAATTTTGTGGTGTTCCTGTGCTCACAGCTCTTAGTGTGATCACATTTAAATAATTCTTTGCAAAAATATATTAATATAAATTGTAATGTTTTCACAGATATGATTGTATCACTATCAGTCACAATCATCTAAAATAGATTTTGAACATGATTCAGGTATATTCTAAATATTTATTATGGTTTCTGAATGAATTTCTATGAGAAATCATATTTCTTATAGAGAATATAGGATTTTCTTCTTCAAAGAGTTCAAAACAATGCTAATATTTCTGTGTTTTCCCTTTTGCTTTTAATGAATTTTATAATTCCAAAATATAGCATGCTACTAATGACTACAGCAATTCTCTCTTTGTGAACAGAAACAGGTGGACAAGTTTTTTTTTGCAAACTCATGATGAATATCTTCCATACAGAGAAATAGCAATAAAAAAACACTCATTTCACATTTAGACAGCAAATCTGTTCGTCTTTGGTATCACAGACCTTGACCTGAACCCAGAGAGGAAAAACATTGTCAATTTTGCAGCCTGACTGGCCTCCTTATTTTTCTTGTTCTAAGGTAGAGAATAATTTGGAATTTGTATTCTGCTCATCACTGAAACTGAGATTTGGATTCAATTACCAAAGCATGCATGTATTGCATTTTTTTTTTTTTTTTCAAATAAAAGCATCTAGACTAGTCTTCAAGTGCTCCTTATGAAGATCTCAGGTTTCTCATTGGTCCCATGTCACATTTGCCTGCCCTATGGATGTCTTATTTTCAGAAGAGAAGAAACCTATATGACTATTTCATCCTTTATGTGAAACTAAACTATGAATTTTCACAACAGTTTGAGATGTGAGAAATTCCATAAACTACCGGATTCACTTCAGCTGTTGCTTTATACTTTTTATAGAAAGACACATAGTAACTTTCAGGAATTTGTATGCCTTCAAATAATTGGGTATTGAACAGGTTAAGATTTTTATAAGCTAAATAGTAGTTAGGAAATTATCTCCTGCATGAGTACAGAGAACTCTAATGTTTGAAAAAACAAAGACTTACAAAGTTCTAGAACAGCTGTACACTGATTTCCTTTGTCCATCCTGTTAAATAATAATTCTTTCTCATTTCAAAACCTGTGAAGAGCAAATTGCATGATCTTTTTAGATCAGTATGTAGTCAATCTTGTTGGACAGAAAAGGCAAGGCTTTTCTGTAAAAAAATTTACTCTGAAAAAAGATTACTCTGTAGAGTAACAACTGAACAAAAAGTTTACTTTTTTTATCTACACCTCTACTTTCAAGGAATCGTGTAATGAAGTGGGATGATTTCTGAGTCACTACTAGAACACCCCCATGATTCATATACTAAAGCTTAAGCAAAGCTGTTAGTGGCATGAAGGATCCTTCACTGCTACTGCACCAGCTCAGTAAATTTCTATGCGCTGTATTTAAAGGATGAGGTGTTTTTGTTCGTAGATCAGTGATGACCAAGAAGCAGTACAGCTCACGGGAAAGTTTGAGCATTTTGATCATTCAGACTGTAGAGCAACTATAGAAACTTCATTACAAAGAGCAGTGATGCAGCTAGGAAATGGGAGAGCCAAGAAAGGGAGCAAAACTTTTATAAATCTGTGATGATCAGAAATAGATAGAAATAAAACTCAGGTGGATAAGGATGGTGAGATAAAAAAAAAAAAGATCCCCAACTTTCCTTAGACCAGTGATAGCAGAGAACAGTTTAGGAAAATGGGATAGAAATTTCATTTTCCAAAAATGCATTTGGCTTTCTTGTCACTGTCGTGGTTTAAACCCAGACAGGTAATTTGTTCACTCACCCCCCCCCCCCCCTTCTTTCCCTCCCCCTACTCCCGGAGGGACGGAGAGGAGAATCGAAAAGAATGCAACTCCCACGGGTTGAGATAAGAACAGTTTAGTAACTAAGGTGTAACACAGATCACTACTGCTACCACCAATAATAACAATGATAAAGGAAATAACAAGGGAAGAGAATACAACACCTCAGCACCAGCTGACCGATAACTCGCCCCCCAGGCCCGACCAAGCTCCGACCGATACCTCCTCCAACCCTGCAGTCTCCCAGCCCTTCCGGCTAACTCCCAGTTACCTCCTGGGCATGACATGCTGTGGTATGGAATACCTCTTTGGTCAGTTTGGGTCAGGTGTCCTGTCTCTGCTTCCTCCTGGCTTCCCTTCCTCCCTGGCAGAGCATGAGGCTCACAAAGTCCTTGGCCAAACCAAAACATCGCTATCAGCTCTGTTCCCGAGCTGAAAGTCAAAACACAGCACTGCACCAGCTACCAAGGAGGAGAAACATGACTGCTACTGCTGAACCCAGGACAGTCACTTAGGTCATTACTCTCAGCTAATGAAATCTTACTGAATAAAACCCAAAAGGTTTTATTTTGTGTATGTGTGTAATAGCATCTGTGATTTAAAATGAGAGAAAATAGAATTCCCATGAAGACAGATGTAAATTAGACTCTGCTGACCTATACTCCTGCCATTCTCTAGCTTTGTGCTCAGAAAAGTTCTAAGACACTAAAATGTTATAACCCCTATGTACAAGGGCAGGCAGTGACAGGACAAGGGGGAATGGCTTTAAAATGGTAGAGGGCAGATTTAGATTAGACATTAGGAAGAAGTTCTTTACTGTGAGGGTGGTGAGACACTAGAAGAGGTTGCGCATAGAAGCTGTGGCTGCTTCATCCCTGAAAGTGTTCAAGGCCAGGCTGGACAAGGCTTTGAGCAACCTGGTCTAGTGGAAGGTGTCCCTGCCCATGGCAGGGAGGTTGGAACTTGATGATCTTTAAGGTTCCTTCCAAACCCAAAACATTCGATGATTCTATGGTAAGGTTGTGTAACCCAACAATCTTTTAATATTAAGGACAACTGAATCTATTGTTTAAAACCAGGAATGCCTTATCACAACTACCTTCACTGTTGATCTGACTAATCAATTCTCAAAAATCTATGTATGGTCTTGCTGTTTTCTAAGACTCCTTCACACATTAAAAATAAATTGAACTGTAGCTATCATGAGCAGCTATTTCCAGTCTCACAGTAGTTAGACGCTTTTTTGATTTAGATATAAAACTATAAAAACTGCCCGCAAAAGTCAATCACAAAGGCTGAGTTGTGAACAGGAACTGTCACAGTTTCAAAACTATCAATACTGTATTCAGGATGAAGTACATATTTTTTTCAGTTTAATGTATGCCATTTCGAAAGTGACTTAAACTAACAGGAGAAAAATCTCCCTTCTCTCTTGTAGAAGGATGGTATTTGTGATCACCACTACTATATCGATCTGGCTACATCTTTCTGCTGTAGCTGAAAAAAAAATCCTATGTGGAGAATTCTTATGCTGCTTTGCTTATGAAGTAGGAAAGAAGATAAACTATTATATGTATTCTTAAATACTTAAGATGTCTTCAGACATAATAACAGTAGTGACCTTCATGAACATCTATATAAACAGAGAAGGTAAACAAGAAATATCTTACAGGATTTTTATTTTTTTCCCTTTATTCTTGACCAAATTCCTGATTTACTTGTTCTCATTTGCTGGGCTAAGTGTTATTAAAGATATTTTTTAAACTCAAGGGCCTTTTAATCAACTTTACTTTTCAGAACTTCAGAAGGCTTAGGCTTCTCTAGTTGTTGGTATCATTCTGGAGCCAGCTGATCCACCTTAATGTTTTCTATTTGGGAGCTATCAATGGTCTTGTCTTGGTGCTTTCTTTAATCCTGAGGAATATATCCATCCCAGAGTATAAATATGCATTCTTATCTCCAGTTCCCATTTGCATTGACCTTAGACCACTCTCTGCACTGTATGAAAAAGACATCTCATTACTATTATGTGACTGGAAAATGGATCCACCCTCTGGAATTGTTTTTTTTGGAGAATAAGACTGCAAAGTAATTGGAATAAGGTTTTCATGACAAGTCAAATAAACTATGGTATATAACATTCTCTATGAGCTCTTTAATTCTTGAGTAAGTTCTCAACTTCCCTGAAGTTAGTGCAAAATCTCCTAGAGACTTCAGTGGGATTAGGATTTTGAACTGGTTTTGGTAAAAGATTAAATATGTCAGTGTCTCAAAGGCATAATAAGACATGAAACTCATCTCATGAAACACAGCAGATTTTGATAACAAGTTAACATTAATTATAATATTTCACTGTGACAATAATTCATACTTGCAGCTTGGTGACCTTTCTTAATATTAAATTAGACTATTTTAATACGTAGTCTGTAGCATTTTATCAGCACCTCTGATACATCAATGCAGCATATCATAATAAACTTCCAGTGTTAAGTTTTTTTTTAATACATGTTTTAGCTATGCCTATAGATATCAATAGGAATGGAGTCCAAGCAACTGAGTAAAAGATCTGGTCTTAAAAGATATGAGAGTATACTTTACCTTTCACTGCTTGAAGAGCTCTCTGTTATTTTTATTTTCCCTCATTTTATTAACTCATCAGATCTTCTACATTAAATGCAAAAAAAGAAGTTGCTTGCAGACTAATGAACAAGCCTTGCCAAATATAAACTTACAGAATTATTCATTTAGCTGGTTCATATTCATAAGGAAACCACTGTGGAGTTCTTATTAGCAGCCAGTTGCTCATACTTTAATAAACTACTCATCAGTGTTGATCTGAGACATATCTTTCCGTTTTTATCCTGTAACACTTTGAGCAATGCTTAGTAGATAATTCCAGTCTCTTAATCACAGAGTTGCTCCGATGTGCAACAGACGATCAAGATCACCAAAGCAAGAGACAATGATGTACAGTAGAACCAGCCTCTGAACTCACATAAGAAAACTCTGTCTATGCTTACATATGCCAGTTAGGAGTTGTTAGATCATGTGGATCACAGCTGTTATAATGAATCTTCAGTACATGGCAAGACATTTGGGGATTTTGACAATTTTAGTGGGTGGAGATTTTGCTGTGTTTGTTCATCAATATTTATGTGAATAGGTTAACACAGGTAGTTAAAAAAAAATAAAATTCTCTGTTGATATTAGCTTTTTTCTAAGTTTTTCTCTGTATGCTTTTACAGATGTCAAAGAACCCCTCTACTAGTAACGCCCTTTCTGGCTGGGACTCCATCTTTTTTCATAGTCTCAAACCAAAAGGAGTCCCATAGCTGCCATAAACTCAAATGTGATTCTTGACTTTGAGCACCATTTTTAGGCACTGCTGTTGTACAGAATTAAATGCTAATCAGCTTTTTGTAGGCCAACATGTTTATCTGCACTTTTCAGCAGACCAGAACTCCATATGGTTTTCTTTCACAGTCTTTTATAGAGCTATTTCTGAACTCCTACTCCTGTGATTAAAACCAAAGAAGTTTAACCAGACTACACTAAATAGTTGTTTTTTGCCGGCTCTGCCCTGGCTAAATACTCTATAGGACTGGTATCTGCTCCTTTAACTTGCACTTAGTACTTCTATGCACTAAGCACGAAGAAAATGATCTCATCAGAAGAGGTCTGACATTCCAGCAAGGCTTGTGCAAGGCTTTCAAAATAGGAGCATATGTTTTCCTGATACATATTTTGTGCCAGAAAGGGTGTAATGAGTCATCACCTCTGTAATATTTAATACCTCAATTAATGTAAAGCCTCTTTCAACCTTTTTGCTGCTAGTAAACCTGTTACACTTTTAAATAAAATATTTATCTGACCAGCATTGCCAAAATATGCTACTTAGTCAGCAATGTGGGTGTGTTTTTCCTAGCTGGTCACCCTAAAAACATTTACAGTGCTTAATGACTGACTATTGAAAAGCTGTATGCATAAATTTCTTTCTTGGCATTTACATGGGGTAACAATAGCAATAATTAATATGCAACAATTAAATGCAACCATTCAAAATGCAAAACCCCTATGGTTACTGATAACGACTTGAAGTCAGTGGGAGGTTTTCTCCTAACTTCATCCAGTATTGGGTCAGGCGAAAAGGAACAGGTGTTACTTTGTGTTAATAACATCTGAGACCACTGATATAAAAACATGACACAGCAGCTTTGCGATGAGAAGTGTATTTTTTTGTTTGAAAGAATTGCAACAAATTGTTGGTTGCCCAACTCTAAATTTGTAGTCTACCTGCTTGTAACATCTGCCTGAAAGTTAATTTCTGTACCCTGACTGAGCTGGAGTCTTGAGGAGTCAGTTTTTTCACTGTGGGCTGATTGGTGTTAAAATGGCCCTATATCTAAGGACTTAGGTTACAGAGCTCATCATGCAATAAACCAGATTTCAACCGCCTAAATGCTTTTCTTCATACACTAGGTTATAAAAGAGAAATTTAAATGATTTGTTGCCTAATATTTTTCACTTTTTACTGTGTGTCATAGCAATGTACCTATATCATTATACTGATGGGACCCAACTTTTCACTGCCTGTTTAATCAGATGCTCAAAATAATCCATGGTTTGAACTTCAGGAATTCAGAAGAGACATGTCTGAGATAAGAGTACATATAAACATTTTGGGCAGCAACATGGCATGGCCTAGTGTACAAATCTATTTTACAATATGTCTAATCTTAATTTCTTCAGTGGAAATCATGATTGCACAGTATGAAAGTCTGTGTAGTAAATTACAACCTTTGGATTGAATCTGGAACTAAACAAAGTGCTACAGTGGTGGCTTCACTGCCCCTTTTAACTGGAAGAGGAATATAAAAAAAAAAGTAGTACATATAACATCAGTGTTACCACTGTTTCTATGGGACAAGCTCTTACCTGAAGGACTTGGCATTTCAGCTTTTCACACTTAATTTTAATAATTATTGAACATCTTTATACAGTGAATAATGTCTTTTTCCTAAACTGCATCTACACATTTCCACCAGTACTATCTTGTTTTCTGTATCATTATGTGGTCATTATGGTCATTATTTAAAGATACTATCTTGTTTATGCTGAAACAGAATCTTCTGCAGCATTTAGTAAACGTGTTTTACTAGTTTAAGTGACTAAAGTGACTTCCAACATTGACTAAACTACTTTTTTGTGTGTGTCTAGTTTTGAAATTTCTGTTTGAAATGACTTCAAAACTGCCTGCTTGTCATGAAATCATTTATGCATCCATTTGCAGATTGACTTGATAAAGTCTCTACTTTCTGCCATTCCATTATTGTGTCCATGTTAACAAGCCTCTAGTGAAACTTCAAGACCACAGCCTGGGAAATAGGTTTTGGACATTACCTAACACTGCGTTGAATAAAATGAAATTCAGGGTAAGCTTTTCTCTTAAATTCTTTAAGATTTCCTCTGTATTTTCATGAGATTTGTAAGAAGCTAGGCAAGCCTTATGAAAAGGTGTAATTATGTAGTTTTGTCCTTTTTCTTTGTCTGTGCTCTGTGGGCAACAGCAATAAGTGAAAGGTGAACAGAAACTTTTCTGGTAACAGAATAAGTATTGGTATTAGGTAAGGAAAACTATGCTTTACCTTCTATTGAAGCCCTAACCTACAATATCACGTTAGCCAGCTGGATGTGTGCTGTGTAGACCACAGACCACAGATTCATGCAATGTTTGCCCTCAGCTATAAGATGAAAAAAAACTGAGACACTCTCCACACTCAGCTGTTTCAGCTACAGTCATGCATGATGTGTTATGCAATATGGGCAAAGATTTGCCCTGGAGCTTATTGATAGAGCAATCAGATTTTGTAGTCCTAATATATGAAGAGCAGCAGTGTTTTGTAGTGTACCAGTTTTCCTGTATTATACAGGTTGCAATCAAGATCAATGTAAATCTGACTTAGGCTGTCAACAATATGAATTCTGCTCTTTTTTTTCCCTCTGCATTCTGTCCACACCTTTAAAATATAGGGCATCAGTAAACTGTAAACCATTGTGTGGGCTGTGCAATGCCATATAGAGGCTTTGCAAGACCTACAAAGAAAAGTAAAGTTCTGAGCCCCATTTTTCCCTAGAAATGATCATGGTGAAATGTTCTGTCTTTAAGTTTTGCTCTTTGTACTACTTTTAGCCACTTTGGATAGAAGACATATTGTATTCCTGTACTTTTTAAAGACAGGTCCAAAGTCCCGTAAGAATTAACATCTACCCATTTCATCCAATGTACAAAAAAACCTACCTTTATTACCTGAACTCTGGACTGCTTCAGAGAAAAAATGTACCCTATGTGTAAGGATAAATAAATTAGAATTTCTACTCAATCAGTTACTCTGTATTAGAAATAGATAAACCCAGGCTGTCAAGAGATTCTAAGAAACTTTCGTATGATGGAGAAAGGTTAGCAGCTTTATTTCAATTCTTAAAATATGTTCAAGGTAGAACAGTTAATGCTCAGGAGAAATTAGAGAAATATAGACTAGCAGAGCTAAGCAGAGATTAAAAATTAAGTATTTCCATCATCAGTTGTAGGTGGTCCTTTCATAACAGTACACTATAGTGGCAGAGGGTCTTGCACATGTCCCTGCAAACTTGTGTAATTAAAACAGTAAAGTTACCGTTTTGAAAGTGTAAACAATAATTCTGCTTCCAAATCACAATGACTAAATCCTGACAGCTTGTCAACGTATACTCAGGCAGGGTACATGTGCTGGCTGTGGTCAACACATCTGCCTCTGCTTCCAAGGAGGTTACGTAGAATTGTCAGGTTTAGTCCAGGAAGCAAGGGACAGTTTTGGTCATGCAGCTGTCAAGCCATCACATCAATAACTGACTTAAAATCAGCTTCTCTTTTAGGAGATATATCTTGTGTGGGATATATTATGGGTGGGAGGGATGACAGCAAGAGAGGACTGTGAACAGCACAAGTGCGAACATGCAGGAGGTAATAACTGACCAAAAGAGATTAAAGAAAGCAATTCAGATCAGCCAGTTTTGTTTGTAATAGCAATGACAAGATGTCGAAAACAGGAGGCAAGTCATATGAAAAAATCCAAATTCCTACAGGAAGCCTAAATAAAGGCTTGTCTGTATGCCCACAAGAGGAAATAAAGAAGAAAAGCTCCAGCGATTTGTAGGAATTTACACCTGTTGGGCATTTGGCTTGACATCAGACAGAAGTTATATTCTATGGCCCAGCTTCCTATTGCCCCATCAAGGCTCCACCAGACAGGGTTGTCTGAGTTCTGTTCTTTTGCAAATTAAAATCCTCAGCCCATGCAAGACAGACCTTTCTCAGCTGTCTTTTCCTTTCCAAGCTCCACCCTTCTTTGAATTTCAGCTTGTTTTAAGGGTGAGTGTAAACAGACATTTAAACCAGTAACAGGTGTTCCCAGAGAGACGTGTTTTTGTTTCATTCCAGGAGGATGAGGTTTGTGACCATCCACATTTTCTTCCCTTATAAGAACAGGACCCTCCAGGCAGGAAAGTTGTACCAAGCCAGTGTCAGCCAGCAAAAGCAAAATTCACTAAGGGGATTCAGAGTATCACCCCAGACATCTTTGTGCAGAATAATATTGAGAACGGTCATGAAAAATATTGGCCTGACATCTGCAGCTTCCCACATGGGCAGTTAGTGCTATGTGCTGCACAGGCAAATGAATGCATGAAGAGGAATGGGCTAATAGTCCCTTAAACTTCCTCTCTCCTGCAGTTCTCTTCAGCAATTCCATCTCTTACCTGTGTGTACAGGACACCAAGACTATAACAGGCAATGGGTACAGTCTTGGTCTCTTTGTACCAGAGCAAACCCAAAGTCCTTATTAAAAACAGGAAGGCTGGGGGCACAGCTGAGAAAAATGTCATGACCAAAAATAAGTTGGGTAATATACGGGTGAAAAAGAAGGAGCTGTCACTAAACTATTGATTCTTCTGAAGTTTTAGCATTTCTTTGACTATATAATCAGAAATTTCACCTTTGATCTTAGAGTAACTGTAGATCTGCAAATCCACACTTTCCCCAGAAACAACCAATATATTCATGAAAAAAAAAAAAACACCCTATGTATTTTGATAAATTTTCACTTTCACCAATCTCCTTTCCTCTCCCCATCATTTTATGCAAAAATTCTCTATGAGGCCTTTCCTTCTGTTCTCTTCCTTGGATAGGACTAATCCTCACCCTACTGGAGCCCTTGGCCATGTTCCATCACCACTACCCCCAGTGCATTTTATTTTAGTCACTGGACTTGTTGCTGAAATAACAGTCTCTGTGCAATCACCATTATTTTTGAACTTTCCACCTTCCCTCATCACTTTAAAGATATTTTAGTAGCACAATAGCTATGCTTCTTTGCAGGGAAACTAGCCTTTTTCCCTCAGTCAGTCTGGATACTTTTGGGAGTTCCTCTCAGAAATCTTCTGCAGATGTGAGCTCAGCTGCTAAGAATGGCTGGGCATGGCCCCAAGTTTTTAAGTCAGCACATGACCCTTCCCAGAGAGAAGACCTCCAGTCTGTGTCCCAGGCTACATCTCTCCCGCTAGAGTCAACCAATGCAAATATGCTCTGCCGAGAACAAACCCACTGGGACTGGTTCCCATCCACTGCTGGGGTACATGACTACATGACTACCTTGTGTGAACTTTGGCTACTAGCCTTTGAAAATTGACTTGGCACATAGCTTTTACCTAAAAGCCTGACCTAACTCCTTGGTAAACATTTAGCAATCTAAACAACTTGAAACAGAGCCCAGTCCAAATGGCTTACCAAGGAGGAGACAAAAAAAAACACAACAAAACAAGGAGGAAGGAGAAGAAAGAGAAAAAAAGAATTGTGTATGTCCTTGTCCCATGCACAACTTCCACTGGATCTAGCTTCTTACCCTTAGACATCAGGGAAAAGAGAAATTTATTATGTCAGCGAAGAGAGAAGCTGGTTCTCTGCTTTGATTCAGGCCAGATCCAAACGAATCTAGAAGTTTCCAGGAAAGCTCTTCTGGCACTAATCTCCTGTCTTCAGGTTTTAGCGTCTGTGGCTTACAAAACCTTCCTCTTGTGGGGAAAGATCATGTTCTTTGGAGAACTACAATAATTATTGTAACGAAAACAAAGAATGTATTTTTGTTTATTTTTCCTAATGGCCCTGATCCAGCCAGGTTTTGCGTGCTGGTAACAGATGTTTCTCGTGAGTGACCCAACATCTGGCACAAAGATCTTCTGTTGTAATTGTTATAATGAAAACACAAAAGACTGTAGCGTTAGACACGAAGAACTGCATTTTTTTTTAATGGGTCTCCTACTTTGAAGCCATGAGTGTGTATACTGGGTTTGATCCAAAGCCTTTGAAAGTCAACAGAAATTTTCATAGATTTCAATGTGTTTGGGTCAGTATTTTTATGAACCACTGGATCTAAATGTACAAAGACAAAAAGAAAACTGCTGATCTTTACAAAAGCAGTGATTTTATTTTAAGAAGAAATCACCTTTTTTTTGGTGTGCAGATTTTGTTCACAAGTCTTCCTGCTTCAAAATCTTGATGGAAAACAACACAAATCACAAATCACTTTAGGTAGGCTCATTATGCAATGCAGAATTTGTGTGAGCAAAAGCAATACAAAAGACAATTTTTTTCTGTTTGTGTTGGCACAATTAGTAATCAAAGAATGATCTCTTGCAGTGTCAACTGAAAGTCTCCTGCAGAAATAAGTTTTAGTGTCTCTGTTCTTAAAACAGGGGTCTTCTCATGAAAATGAATGGAGTCAGTTCTCCCTGAAATTTAGAGGCAGGGTGCCTCAGAATTTTGAAACAAACAAACCAACAAACCAACCAACCAGAAAACAAACCACCCACAACATTCCTTTGTCTTTTTTAAAGTCAAATGCTACTCTCACGTGCACTGAAGATAACCATACCATGACTTCCCTGTCTTTATATTTAATTTATAAGCATAAATATACTCTCTCTAAATGTAGTTACTCTATACTATTCCTCCTAAGGAAGCAGAAAAGAAGTGTGGAAGAGAGAAAGAAGATGGGGATGAAGGGAGGAAGGAAGGAAGAACAGAAAAAGAAAAAGGAAAAAAAAAGAAAAAAAGAAAAAAATAGAGAAAGAGAAAAAGGAGAGATAGAGAAAAACAAAGAGAAAAGGAGAAAGAAAAAGGAAAGAAAAGAAAGAGATCCATACAAGGTAGTTTGACTGACAGCCAGCCCATGATTCACTTTACAAGCACTACAGTACTAAAATCTTCACTAATATTAACATGCATTTTATTCCTAAGTAAATTAAGTTCCCATCAAAAGCTGTTACTAAAGCAAATGTAATTGAAATGTATTAGCTTTTTATCCAGAGCTCTTCTCCTATACAATTCCATCCCTTAAGCATATTTTTGTCTTCTTTGCCTTTCAGAAGTTTTAATGAAACGTCTCATAGGCACAAATAGTACATTTCCTTACCTAATATAAACACAAAAGACTTTTTGCTTTGGAAACAAATGTAGGGGAACAGCTGTGCTGATGAGCTACTCAGAGCTCCTATTGAATATGCAGCTGCTTCTCTCTGTCCTCAGAAAACTCCTGGCTTGATTGACAGACAGAGATAACCACATGGAAAAGGAGACCAGATACCAGTCACAGGCTTAAATCAGAGCTGACTTAAATCTACAGAAATGATGATTCTTATTTTTAGCTGCTGATGTGGCAGCCATTTAGTTACAAATCTGAAACTTCTGCCAAGCAGGTACAAATCCTTCTCCCCAAAATTTAAACCGCTTTAAATTTATTCAGGTTCAACTAGTAGAGTTGCAGTCTTAGCTTCTCAATCTTAGCAGAGAAAGTTAAAGAAGGAAATAAGCTTATTTATAACTATCATTTTTTTCAGGAATGAGCTATAACATTTAGAAATGTTTTCCACGCTCTTGTTTTCTTTGCGGGACTGCTTGATAGTGTGGTTTCATTAGAAAATTAAGTCCACCAGGCAGGAATATATATAAAAACATACTAACTATTATCAAAACAGTGATTTTTGACCTGTTCCAGTCTGAAAGGTGCATTTCAGATGTTGGGTAGGATAATGACACTACGTGTCTCACCACTGCACTCTCTGGTGACAGGAAACACAGGACACATCAGTCTTTGGGATGTGGTCACTAAGTCTAAATGCCCTTCTCATATCAGTTTAGCAAATCGTGCAGGAAATAGATGTTGTTTGCCACAGAAAACTAGAGCTTTCAGACATTCAAGTCATACAGTCTAGATCCTAGATAGCATTTATATTTTTATAATAGCAGAGCATGCAGACAGCCTGTCCTTTTGGGTGCGTAGCTTATATCAAATGCAAAGTGGATTAGGTTGTTTCTCTGAAAATTTAAGAGTCCTAAATACTATATTTGGTGCCTAAATAGTTTACTGAATTGCTGTCTTAAGATATGACTTCTTTTGTAGAAAGACAAAATCATTTATTTGTTTTCTGTAGCAGCTGCAGACCTATTACTCCACCCTGAAAATTGGTATGATGATGATGATTATTATTATACAAATTGGCAGATAGATAGGAAGTATAGTGGGTACTTGAAATCATAGAGGCTGCAATCTAAACTAGGAAGAGAATTGGGAACACTTCAGAGCTGATGGGTATGGATAAGTGCCCTGCCTCCAAACCAGAGTAAGCTTTCTCCCTCTCATCTATTTTCTATAGGGTGGTTACCTGGGAGAGCTCTCTGGATGGAAGCCATCACATGCTTCTACCAGATTTCTGATTCAGGGCATACTGTGGTGCACGCCTGCAACTTGGTTTAGATGCAGTTGAAATTAGTGTTCTGGCTACATTTCAGATCTGCACTGATAGGTATCTGTCTGACCACCCATGTAGGGGTACTGTCACCAGCGGCTTATCTCAGCATCGCCACATACAGCCTTTCAGCACTACCTATGGGATGTGGACCTTGTTTGCCTCTGACACCTGTTTCAATTTCTCTGTCCTACATTGAAAATAATTTCATATTTCTTCTGACATAGACCTTTGTATTTTTAAATTTTTTTTTTTTTAATTTTTCACAATTCACATTACTTTTGCATGATTCCCTTGATTAATTTTATTTGTTTGAATGTTAAAGAAGGTATTTTATTATTGCCTTAAGGGAAGGAAA